>NC_081299.1:45149285-45754107 GCF_030435805.1 Mustela lutreola | reverse complement strand
TTGATCTTAGGACCCTGGGATCCTGACTTGAGCTTAAGGCAGATGCTTAACTGACTGACCAATCCAGATACCCCCCAAACCAACCTCATTAAACAATGTCACTTCCTGAATATGGTACCTGGTCTCCAAAATGGTTCCCAATGAACCACACCTCCCTGTGTTCATACCCCTGTACAGCTTCCCACACTGAATCTGGGCCAGCCCTGTGGCTCACTTTAACCAGTAGAATGTGATGGAAGCAGCGTCACACAGCGTCACACCCAGCTCCAGGCGAAAGCCTCAAGAAGGTCTGGCAGCTTCTGCTTTTATGCCTTTGGGAACCCTGAGTTGCCACAAAAGAGGTCCAGCCAGGTGGTGGAGAGGCCTTGCTGAGTAGCCACCTGGGTAGGCAGAAACCCTGAGGAGGACCAAGGGCACAGTCACCCTGACCCAGCCAGCCCTGAGCCGTCCAGCTTCCCAGCTGAGTCACCAAACTTCTGAGTGGTCATCTCTACCACCCCTGTTGTGCCACCTTCAACTTCTTGCCCTAGAGTCACAGTAAAGTAATTGATATTTTCAGCCACGAGTGTTGGGGTTGTTTTGTGTGGCGATACTGGAGAGCAGAAATGCCCTGTGACCCTGTGTCACTTCAGCAACTCAGAAGTCTGACCGTGCCCTCACTTCCCCCTTTGGTTTAGGGCTTCCAAGTGCAAGGGAATTTCCCAGAGTTCCTTCCCTCCACCCCAGCCCCCACCCCCACAATGCCATCAGCAAAGTCTCCTTTATGACTTCAGGTTACTTAAGTCATCATTACAGGTGGAGGTGGGACTCCTTGTGCGTATTTCTTCGATGAAACCGGAAGCTGCACGAGAGCTGGGAGCCAAGAGCTGTATGTACCTCTGCGTCTCTCACTTGGGCACGGTCGGCAATGAAAATCTAGACATCCGAGTGAATACCAGTATTGGTGTGAAGTCCAGAGTAGCCGAGATTGAGAAGTCATTCATTCGCCGGGCTGAGGAGTTTGTGCGTGACCCACTAGGGAGGGAATGAACAGATGAGCGGCATGGCTGAATTGGCCTATTTGCCACAGTTAATCCATAATATCAATGCAACTACATAATCCATCAGGTTGTCCAAAGTCCCTCAGGTAATTAGTTGCCTGGCACATTGCCAGGTGGAATCCCGTTTCCCTGCCTCACGTGTTTCTAGCATTCCTGGAAACATCTGATGCAGAAAATGAGAACTCAACATTTTATTTTTAAAGAATTGCCTGCACTTGAATATCACAACATTTACAGCAACGGGCTGCTCCACGTTAAACTCAAGATGTTTCCTTGCCAGTGCCAATGAGACCAACAGGTGACCTGAGGTCAGTAAAAGATCCTAAGACGGCGAGAACCAAAAAAGGTGTTTACGAGAAAACATGATGGATAGACCCTGGGAACCACAGGTGACCTGTCACTCACCCACCTTGCCCACTGTGGCTTCATGGTCCATGCCTGAAAGCTTTCCCCGGTTTGGGAACTCTACTAAGAGCATGATTTTCACCACTGTCATGGCTTTCCTGTCTTCTGCTGTGTCTTCTTTACCCCTCTCCTCACACATACTGTGGGGTCCTCTCTGATCAGCACCCTGGTCAGTGACTGGGAGCCAAGGGACATGCCCACTCTAGGCCCTCAGTCACCAGCACCAAATCAAATGGCACCTGAAGGGCTCTCTCCCTGGTCTTCCCAGTTGTATTTGGCAACAGCCTCCCAAATGACGGAGACAAAGCCTGCAAAATCACTTCTCACAGCATGCTGGCTCTCCCTCCGTCACCTAGGAGCACACTGCCGGCCTCTTCTGCCGACCTCTCTTCACAGTGCTGGCCATCATCCTCGTTGCTGCTCAGCTGTTCCTGGTACTCTTTCTTTTTTGTCGTGAACTGCGTGCTGCATACTTAGTGTCCTGTATCTGTGCCTTCCAACTTACAGCCAGAGAGAAGTCTGTATCTTCAGACTGAACTTCAGACCGTACGCTATATGCATATGCCTGTACGACAGGAGAAACATGACACCTGCATGTCTCTGTGCAGAAATACATATCCATACTTGCATAGAAAGATACACATGATAGAGGGCATAGAATTCCCTCATCTGTCAACACAAAGGACAGACAAGAACTTGGAAGAGACCATGAGCCTCCCCTGCTAAGAGGATGCCGTCTCTCTGCTCCTACTAGCTGTGTCATACCGTGGGCTGCTTGGACGACTGTCTGGAGCCCCAATTCCTCCAGCGAATGCTGGCCCATTCCTTGGAGTAGGGAATGAAGATGGTGAGGAGGGTGTATCCGTGTAGATAGTGCTAGCTGCCATCACAGGGAGATGCTGGAATGTCCACAGCTGGAACACAGGAGAAGTCTAATTTTCATGGAGGCATGTTGTTCTGAGCAGGGAGTGCAATGGACTCGGCTCCACATGGTGATGCAGGAGCCCAGGCTGCCAGATGGTCTGCCCTCTAGACACCAGCTTCCAAGGTCACCCTAGAGTCCCCATTCAGCAGGCAGACTCGGGGAAGAGAGGGTCAGATGGACAGGAGAAGGAGTAATGGCACACCTCGCTTCACTTCTCCCTGTATTCCACATGACTTTCATCACAGGGCCAACTTGAATCACCGGGGGTGCCTTGCAGGAAAGGTTAGGGACCCCAGGACAGTTATTCCATTTACCACAAAACAAAGAGACTTTTCATTCATTTTGCTGGCTCTTTTCCCCCCTGTGTTATTCCTCCCCTTTGGAAATAGAGGTCTTCTTTTCTCCTTTGGATTGTTTTCTCCCACTTAGTCCTCCAGAGACCTTGCTGCCTGTGCAACCTGCCCACCTTCTTTCTGGCCCATTTTTTAAAAATTTTTTATTTTTTATAAACATAGAATATATTTTTATCCCCAGGGGTACAGGTCTGTGAATCGCCAGATTTACACACTTCACAGCACTCACCATAGCACATACCCTTTCCAATGTCCATAACCCCACACCACCCTCTCCCAACCCCCCTCCCCCCAGCAACTCTCAGTTTTTTTTGTGAGATTAAGAGTCACTTATGGTTTGTCTCCCTCCCAATCCCATCTTGTTTCATTTATTCTTCTCCTACCCCCTTAACCTCCCCCCATGTTGCATCACCACTTCTTCATATCAGGGAGATCATATGATAGTTGGCTTTCTCTGATTGACTTATTTCGCTAAGCAGGATACCCTCTAGTTCCATCCACGTCATTGCAAATGGCAAGATTTCATTTCTTTTGATGGCTGCATAGTATTCCATTGTGTATATATACCACATCTTCTTTATCCATTCATCTGTGGATGGACATCTAGGTTCTTTCCATAGCTTGGCTATTGTAGACATTGCTGCTATAAACATTTGGGTGCACGTGCCCCTTCGGATCACTACGTTTGTATCTTTAGGGTAAATACCCAGTAGTGCGATTGCTGGGTCATAGGGTAGTTCTACTTTCAACATTTTGAGGAACCTCCATGCTGTTTTCCAGAGTGGTTGCACCAGCTTACATTGCCACAAACAGTGTAGGAGGGTTCCCCTTTCTCTGCATCCTTGCCAGCATCTGTCATTTTCTGACTTGTTAATTTTAGCCATTCTGACCGGTGTGAGGTGATATCTCATTGTGGTTTTGATTTGTATTTCTCTGATGCCAAGTGATGTGGAGCACTTTTTCATGTGTCTGTTGGCCATCTGGATGTCTTCTTTGTAGAAATTTCTGTTCATGTCTTCTGCCCATTTCTTGATTGGATTATTTGTTCTTTGGGTGTTGAGTTTGCTAAGTTCTTTATAGGCTTTGGACACTAGCCCTTTATCTGATATGTCGTTTGCAAATATCTCCTCCCATTCTGTCAGTTGTTTTAGGTTTTGTTAACTGCTTCCTTTGCTGTGCAAAAGCTTTTGATCTTGATGAAATCCCAATAGTTCATTTTTGTCTGGCCCAGTTTTGAACTGCAGCGGTGCCCATACCCTGTCCTGGGGAAGGAGCTCCAGTGCATATAGCCTCCTCCAGCGAGGCTGTCATCACAGCAATTCTGCCATGGGCTTTTTGAAATCAGGCTCCCAGGGCCTAAGGAAAAGCCTGCAAGTGAAAATCCTAGAGATCAGGGGATCCCAGACACTGACTAGGACTCTGGAACAGTAGGACACCCCAAGCGGTCCAGGGAAGGTGAACCTGGAATGCACTTTAATCCACAAGACCCTGAGTGACAAAGAAGGAAATGGGTGGCTATGTGCCTGTTGAGCAGCTGCCAGGCTCAGCCCTGGGGACTTTATAGACCTTCCTTAACACAGAACCATTATATCAGTCATAATGACCCCACCCGTGCCAAGCAGCACTGTCCACA
This sequence comes from Mustela lutreola, assembly GCF_030435805.1. Classification (NCBI taxonomy): domain Eukaryota; kingdom Metazoa; phylum Chordata; class Mammalia; order Carnivora; family Mustelidae; genus Mustela; species Mustela lutreola. The sequence goes on along the minus strand of NC_081299.1, from coordinate 45,749,751 downwards.
AAGCCCTTTACAAATAGCGTGTAATTTACTTCTCTGGACAGCAGAATGCAGACATTAGATGCATGCCTTCCTCCCTGGTGGCTGCTGTTGCCCAGGGTCAGCCCCCAGCTCCCTCAGCAGATGGTCAGAACCACCTTCCAGCCAGGCTCTCTGCTCCAGTTCCCTCCCTGAGACCCATCCTCTGCACTGCAGCAAGAAGCAAGGGTAATCTTCCTCCCAAAGAGAACTGTCCCCTTCCCTCCCCTCCCAGAACTCTTCAGTAGCTTCCCTGGGCACTTAGGATACAAATCCGTATCATTAGCACTGCCCATGTGGCCCTTTGTGCCCTGACTCCTGCCGGCCTCCAGTCCCATTGCCTCCTGCCGCTCAGGCTGATCTCTGTGCTCCCACGACACCATGTGGCAGATGGTTCCCTGAACGCTTGTGTCTTGAATTTGCTGGCCCTTCTCCCTGGGAGAACAAGTGCCTTCCTTTGGTTTGCTGACTTGTCCTCACCCCTGAGGGGCCAGCTCAAACATCACTTCTGAGAATTCTTTCCCTCTGACCACACACATGCACACCCCCACACTCAGATGCACACACTTGCACATGCTCATCCACACACACTGTCCCATGTCCATGCATGCACACATTTGTGTCCATGTTATACACGAGGGGCTCGAGCACCACTTTCATCGCACTGTGCTGCCCTGATGTATTACTGTGTCTGTTTCTCTCGCCACGCTGTCAGCTCTTATGGGGAAGGTTTATTACGTATTCATCTTTCTACCCGGGCACCTAGCATTGTGCCTGACATGTAGTAGGCTTGCAATAAATGATTATTGAAGCATTATTTCAACAAGCCTGCATTTTAAACTAGGGAAACTACTGCTTGGAGGGCTTAAGGGATTTGTCCAGGATATAACCTCATAAATGGGAGAAATGAAATGCTAATCTAGGTCTGGCTGATGCCTCCAACACTTGCAAATGCTCCACACTCCCTCTAAAGGGAACACATGATTCTGGGAGCTGAAAAAGTTATCTCTCTTGAGGGAATTTTGCCTTTTTGTCTTGTTTTTACTTCTTTAGAATCTCAGGTTTGTTTGTTTGTTTGTTTGTTTGTTTGTTTGTTTTTTAATATGAGGAGACCTGTGGACTTTTTTCCTCAGAAAATGTACATGCACACCAAATTTGGTGAAACAGAGGAGTGCTGTCAGTCAGAATAGGGTAGCTATTGCTGCAGTAACATACAAACCACACAACGTCATTGACATAACACAAGAAAAGTTTAATCCTCAGTCCTAAAGTTCTCTGTAAGGCAGCAGGGGCTCCTCTCCAGCTCCCTCAAGACACTTACCTCCACACATGCTTCCAAATCACAAGGACAAGAGAAGAGAGAAATGAAGAAGTCGCAGCTTTTGTGGGAAGTCACCTCTCTGTGGCAGACTGCAAAATAGCCACAAATTCCCTCCAAGCTTGTCTGCACACCCCTTTGCAAAGTGACTCTGCTCTTCCGCCTATCAACGGTATGATCATTGTCTCTGTCTCTTGAGTGTGGATTTGGCCATTGCTTTGGTGAATGGTACATTAAGAAATATAATTCAAGCAGAAGCTTACAAGTCACTGTGCCTTGGCATCTGTCCTTTCTTGCTGCTCTTTGGAACCATGAGATCACCATGAAGAAGGCTGAATTAGTCTATCTGGAGACCTGTGGCTCCTTGACGCAATCATGTCAGTCAACAGCCAGCATGGTAAACAGAACGGAGGAATCCTCAAGCAGGTAAGGCCATCCTGTGTCAGGCCAGCCCCCTGTCAACACACCAGCTGGCTGAGGTTGCATGAGTGAACCCAGCAAGCCCAGCAGAACCAGCCAGCTTAGCCAAGGCCTACTTGATGACCCAAAGAATTTTGAGCCAGTAAATGACCATCAATTTATGGTACTAAGTTTAGGATTACTTGTCATGCAGCAAAAGCTAACTAATACAAAAAAGGGTACAGGCTTGGGGGGTAGAAAACTGCCATGATAAAACCTAAAACATGTGGAATTGATGATGGAAATAGAGGATAGGAAATTAGTTATCAAAGACTGAAAAAAGTGATGTCTTTTTCGTGGATCCATAGACCTAAAACTGCGGATATTTTTTCATAATCATTTTTGAAAGCTCTCTCTTGCTCAGAGAAGAAAGCTATGGCCAGAGAGTGGTGAGCTATGGCTATGGTGCTGATCCTGAATCCATCCTGGAACCTCCTAAGAGGAGGGCAAAGCCTTGGAATTACAAACAGAAGAATTTGGGAATCAGGGGGAAAAATTGTATATGCCCATAGATTTGCTACTTAGCAACCTTGGAATCAGTTATGGAACCCCATCTCAGAGACATGAAGGATGACCCTTAGTTTTTAGCTTATTGTCAAGCTCAAACAAGATGATATATGGGAAAAACTGTTAGATTCTAAGAACTGCCCATGAAGAACACATTTTATCATTGAGACCTGAGGCCACTGTTCTCCTGGCCTGTCGGCAGGTGAGCCACACCTGAAACCACCAGGGGGCGCCATGAGGTTGGAATGCCCAGAGATGGGTTGGAGCCAGTCAATAACTAAAGAACCCCAGGAGAGTCCCTTGGGAAGGCATTCTTGAGAAAGTGACATTAGTATGAAACATGAGTAACGAGTCCTGTTTAGCCAGGTGGCACCCGTTCCGGGTGGAAGAAACAGTATGCACAAAAAAGTCTGGCAAGAGAGCACCCAGCCATTCAAGTAACTGCTCTCTCCACGTGCAGGTTCCTCTATGAGCCCAATAGGTTGAGGAGTGGAAGGGAAGCCTTATCTTAAATGAAGGCAGGTAAAGGAGAGGACATGGATCTTTCTTTAAATGCAATTTTCTGCTTGTTTACCAATGATTAACTACCACAATCAATTGTGGCAAAGTTCAGGTCCCTGCATCCTTTGGGACAACAGCGAGATCGTGCCTGGTGCTTGGGGTAATGATAACTGGGATGCGCCCGGGAGGGTCTGACAGCAGGGTTTGTGTTCTGTGTTCTGGACTCAATCAACGGGAAGGCATGGCCGCCCTCTGTGGCTTTGCAGCCATCCTCTCGCTGCTCTTCCTCGTCTGCTTTTCCAGCCCCAGCCAGGCTCCTAGGGCAGATGTGGCAGGAGGGGCGGCAGGCTGGCCCTCTTGAGTACACCGGCCTGTGTCAGGAGGGAGGTGAAAAGGCTTAAGGCTTTATACATTCAAACCAGAAAACCTTATGAAGTAGATATTCATGAGTGATTATCCCCATTTTTCAGATTAGAGGACAGTCTTAGAAAAATTGCGTAGCTTGTCTAAGGAGACAAGTGCATTCTTTCTCCCAGCCCACCCTCAAGCTGCCTGCTGCCTGTCCCCCCCAAACCACCCCCCCCCCCGGGTGCCTTCGTCTACACCGGCAGCATTAGCAGCAACAGGCAGGTCACCCACTATGTTTATCCAGTCTTTCATGGGCTGCAGGTCGGTTTTGTAAATGCCAGCTTGGTCAGTGCTGTTTGGACTTTAATCTGTTGATTCTGAGGAATCAGGGATGGTTTTCAGCGAGCTGTGTTCAAGAGCTTGGTCATTTGCACATTGCCTCCAAGTGTGTGCTGGGCTGCTCCCCACCCGCCCGCCCATGTCTGTGCTCCTCACCACCCGCAGGGCAGGTGCCTAGCCAAGAGGTGCCCCTGACCTTGGGTTCACACTGGAGCTGAAAACCTGAAGACACCCATCCGACATGGGGTCACGGGGCCTCTGGGAGTCATTTCTGGAGGTATTGCAGTGCCCTTTTGCTTGGCTTAGACCATTTGCAAGAGAGCCTTGGGAGGCGTTTTCCTTTAATCAGACTTATGGGGGAGACCACATGGAAAGGACAGGGCAATTGGCACACTCTTCAGAATAATAAAGAGTTCGAGGCCAAACACCCATCGAGGCTCAAGGCAAACGTTGGTTCACCATACAGGAAGGGCACCTGCCTTTGCAGTGTTCAACCTTAGCGGGAAGACAGTGAGGCCCCCTGCCCTGTGATGTGGGAGAGGCGATCGGTGAATGGGTATGGTGTGGATGGAACTCTCTCCAGGTTGCTACTGACTGTGTTTGTGTAGGGCTCCTAGCAAATATGGGAGACGTAAGTAAAGTCGGCCAGTCCCAGTCATCTACCGCACTTCCCAACGAGCTCAGGGAAGCTCTGCTTCCCCCTAATTACAGTCAAGCTCCACGTAGGTTATGCAATAACAAAACCACGTATTTGGATGATTATGCTCTTCCAGTTATCATTTTTAGAATGCCTACTTGGAATCAGAGACAGTCAATAAAAATACCAGTTGGCTCATAGAGAAGGCACCAAGGATGTGCCAGGAACTGTTCAAAGTGTTGTAAAGATTAAGATTTATTTAGTTTCTGCAACAACCTTGTGAGTTGGATACTATTATTATTCTCATTTTATAGATGAGGTTAAGTCGGCCTCAGAAAGGTTAATGATTGGCCATGCATGGCTCACACAGCTAGCGAAACACAGAGACAGTTGCAACTGAGGCAGACAGGTTCTAGAGCTCTTACAGCCTCTTGTGGGCCTGGCTGGCCTTCCGACCCTGCCTTCCACTTCACAGTTAGAGCTCACATCTCTGAGGGTTTAACAAGGGCCCGTTCTGCTCACTTGGGTTACTTTACTTAAACCTACCCACTTTGCAAGTGAGGAAACTGAGGTGTGGGGGTAAAGTGACTTGCCCAAGGGGACAAAGTGAGCAAGTGGCAGAGAAAGGATTGAATGAACCCAGCATCCTGGACCTCAAGCCCATAGCCTTCACTAAACAACCTGTCCTCTTGGTTGATCCACACTTAGGATTTTCCACTGTTCCACCTGGTGTCCAGAGTTAGAGGTAAGTACCCATCCGTGCAAAGTCTAAGGCATTTCCCGGTCACTGCTGGCTCTCTGTTGACTTTGCTGAACTGTTTGCTCTATGGGGACAGAAGCTGAGGGCAGTGCTCCCTGTGCAGACCTTTCGTGGACCCAGGAGTCCCGGAGGAGCTTGGTCCCAGACTGAAAATGAAGACAGCTGGGCCGCAGGCATGGAGGGCCCTGGCAGAGCTGGTTCTTCTCTGTGCTGCTCTGGGTGCTGTCGGTTTGCCTGGCTCCAGGTAAGTGATGGCTACAAATGATTCCCCAATCAGTAATGTGACAGGGAGGATCATGCTGACCGCCTCTTTGTTGCGGGCCTATGGAATAAGGAACAGCTTTCAAAGCAATTTGTGTGCATTTGATAAACGAAGATCAACAGCTGTCTTCATATTATTGTGGAACCAAGCATCTGACTTAAACAAACGTTCCCACAAGAAACTGACATGTTTAAATGTGTTTTGTCACGCTGAGAAGAATGGGACACTTGTTCTGTGTTCTGAACAAAGGCCCGGTGTGACTCTTTATGCAAAAGAAGGTTTGTTATGTATGGAAAAAAGAGCCAATTCATGTCAATGATTTTAATTTATGAGAGGGATCCACTGTACCTGCTCATCAACCCAAATTCTTTGGGCTCTCGGGTGTTGTCAGGCTCTCTCTCTCTCTCTCTCTCACACACACACACACACACACACACACATACACCTACAGCCACACACACACACACACACACACACACACACACTTGGTATGTTCCCAGCAGATAAATGCTAACTGATTTATTTCATCATTTTTTGTATTGTTAGTAGGATATAAAACAGGCTAAAGAAAATATCTGAGTTAAAGCTCAGAATTGGGCTCCAAGGAAGAAAGCGCCAGTGATTTGGCCATGGGGGAGGGGAGTCCTCCCCATACAGAATGCTCCCCTACCTCATGGTAGGGTCCTCCCCTACCACAAACGCTGAAACACTCAGGTATCCCAGGTCACTTTGCAAGCAAACGTCTGGGAAGAAGGACTGTTAGGGCCATTCCTTTTGATCATTCCATAAATGTTGTCTGAGTACAACCTCCCAATACCCAGTGGGTACTGGCGCTCTATTGAGCCCCCAACTGTCACTGGGCACTGCCCCTGAGACCAGGATGGCGCATGTTCTCAACAAATTGGTACTCAACAAATTGATAATATTATGATTATCAAGATTATCAAGAACCTCAACTCGGCCCCAAGAAGAACCAAGCTGCCAAGGCCTGCCTTATGTGCACACACTATGTATATGCAGAGAAGGAAAAAAGACCCATGGAACTGTGTCTGGAACACAGGGTGTAAGGGGCTCATAGCAACCCTTTGCATAGCAGTGACGCCTTCACAAGGCTCCTTGTCAGGCTCTGAGGCTAGAGATGAGTCAGACACAGAGTTCGTGTTCCCATGGAGAAAGCCAAGCTGTGAGCCCACGCTGTATGTACTGTTGCGAGAGATGAAACAGGGACAGGTGGGAAGCAAGAGAGGGAGTGACCAGCTCTACTAGGCAGGCAGGGGGCCTGGAAAGGCTTCTAGAAGAGATGGTGTTTGAGCTGAATCTTTCTATAGGAATAGGTGTTTGCCAAATGGCCAAGGGGGTGAAGGATGTTCCGGACGGAGGAATCACCATAGACAAAGGCACAGAAGGAAGAGAAACCTGGTGTGTTTCTGAAACTTCGAGTCTGTTTCAGGAGGCCTTGAGCACAGGCCAAAGTGGGGTGCTGCCAAAGACAGGATCAAGTGGGAGTAAAGCAGGATCAGAGCAGGGAGGTGCTAAAGAGCCCTGGGGTGCCATCCCAGGAGCTTGAACCTGACCCTCTAGGCAATGGGGAGCCATTGAAGGGTTCTAAGCCAAGGAGAAACACCATCATATTTATGTATTAAAAGTTCACTCTGATGAAGGAAGTGGAGGTAGGAGTGGGTAAGTAGAGTGCCTTGTTCAATCCTCCATCCCTGTCTGGAGATGGGTGTTAATCTCTCCACGCTATGTAGAATAGTAAAATAGCCTCAAAGAGAAGAAGAGACACCCTCAGGTCTCATCAGTCTCAAACCCATGCCTGGATCCAGGTTTGGTGTTCTAGCATCTCCCTATGATTTCCCCTGGGATGTCCCGAGCACAGCATGGATTCGAATTCCACGCTTGCAGTGGAGGAAGAGCCTTCAGCTCTGGAGCAGGAGAAGCTGAGAGCTCCCTCCTGTTAGCTGAGGAAGTTTTTTGTCTTTAGTTCTTACAATCAAGTCAGATGGAATCATCACTTTGTCAGAAGACCGGTTGTTGATTTATTGCCCCTCTGGGCTAGGTGCTTAGAAACATTAGTTCTAATCCCCCGCAACTATTTGAGGTAAGTGCTATTGTTTACGGTTCTACAGAGACAGAAGCCAAGATGGGAATATAGTGTAATTCACAAGGCTACTCACTTCATCTGGAACAGAATATGGATTCACATCCAATTTTTTTTTTTTCTGATTCTGGGGCTCCTGGGTATCCCTGCTCTGTCCTGCCTGTCACACGCATGATCCCCTCCTGGGCTGCAATGTGTCCCTGACTTGCTGGGTCCCTGTGCCGTTTCTCTATCGCTGGACCACACGTTTGTTGCCTTCAGATGTTGCTTTAAATTTCATGACTACAACCACCACTGACAGAGACGGGAGAAATTGAAAACCTGCCACCCAGAAGCTGTCCCTTGTAGCAAGGAGGAAGGATGCCAGTTGAGGAGGGAATGAGGCTGCCTAACAAATTGTGTGTGACAAGAAAGTTGTTGTGTCAGGGGATTTCTACAGAAAGCCAAAATATATTGACACACCCCATCTATATAAGCTGATGGCTTGCAATTTACTGCTGACCTAATCCTGCCTTACTCGATGGATCCATCTTTATTTTGATCAGAGACTCTGGTTAGAAAGAGACGAGGAAGACAGGGATCTGTGAAATACGTCCTGATGTCAGCCATAGCCTTCTATACACCTCGAGGAAAGGTGCATCCCTGCCACGCCTTTTGTAGATGGATATGTTCCAAGGGCTTGGAGAAGGGTGTTTATTGCAGCATTGTTTGCAACTGCAAAACACTGATCAAATGCAAATGTCCTTCAAAAAGAAAAAGAATAAATTGGATGCAATTTATGCCCTTTGATAGAAGATCTAGGTAAAAGAAATGAACTAGCTCTCTTTATGAATCTGCAGGCATTGGGCTCAAGACCTAGAGTGTTGGCTGGCAAACGCAACTTGCACAGTAATATACACGGTATGAGGAAAGCAGTGCTATGTGTTGTGCATACGTATGCATATGTAAAAATATTTAAAGGACTCGAGGGATACATGGAAATTCCTGACAGCAGTTTCTTCTGCAAAGGAGGAGAAGGAAATGGAACTGGGGCTGGCATCTCATGCAGATGCGAAATGTATAGGGTTATTTTTTATTTAAAAAAAAGAAAAGACTAGGGGCGCCTGGTTAGACTGGTCGGTTGAGCATCCGACTCTTGATTTCGGCTCAGGTTGTGATCTCAGGGTCATGAGATGGAGCCCGGGGTTGGGCTCTGGGCTCTGTGCGGAGTCTGCTTGTGATTCTCCCTCTCCTCTTCCTCTGCCCCTCCTCCACTCTTGTTCTCGCTTTCTCTCAAATAAATAAATAAATAAGACTTGAAGATAATACTCCAAAACGTTAGTAATTGGCAGTCTTGGCCCGTGAGTATGTGAATGTTTTTTATTTTACTTTCTGTACTTCTCTGGGCATGTTTAAGTGTTCAACACTAAAAAAAAGCCACATTTTGAATGACAGAGTCAATTCAATGGGTCAAAAGGTCCATCTGGTTTGTTTCTGTAAAAATCCACAGGCGTGAAAGGAACATGCTGTATCCCTACACAGAGGCTGGGATGTACAGATGTGACTTAATGCCAGCCTTTCTTTCAGATTTGCATTCTGCAGTACTAATAACCCACGTGCATCTTAACCGATGTAACTGACAAGCATACAATTTATTCAGCTGATTACTTCATTAGGCTGCCACCTCCATAATGAAAATGGGGTGCAAAACGGAGAGATCTGGGGGCTATCACCACTTTTTAACCAAGTCCTCTCTATAAACGATAATCTTGCCTATTAACGGGCTTTGAAATCTTAGAGAGGAAAATAATTGTGACGCTTAATAGTGTGTGTTTATGCATTACATATCTACTCAGTCTCAACTGTGGCCCAGAATTGGGTTGATAGTTGCAGAAAACACAATGTTAACGGCGTCTGAATTGGAACAGGAAAGGGGTACCCTGCTGAGCTGTCAAATATATACTTAGGAGAAGCTGAATCACAGACAATATTGTTTGTCAAACCTGGGCAGAATAGTAGGTAAGAGTGCATTCGGAGCCCCCCCACTGGTATGTGGCATCCTGCCTCAAGTAACCGTTTTATTTTTTATTTTTTTTTTTTTAAGATTTTATTTATTTATTTGTCAGAGAGAGAGCGAGCGAGAGCAAGCACAGGCAGACAGAGTGGAAGGCAGAGTCAGAGGGAGAAGCAGGCTCCCTGCGGAGCAAGGAGCCCGATGTGGGACTCGATCCCAGGACGCTGGGATCATGACCTGAGCTGAAGGCAGCGGCTTAACCAACTGAGCCACCCAGGCGTCCCTCAAGTAACCGTTTTAAAGCAGCCACCTGTGGTTTCCAGGAGAGTCTTTGACCTTTCGTTAAAGATCCAACTTTACTAGGCAATTGATTTTTGCTGGTCTCTGGGGCAGTTGTGGAGATGGATTTCACTGTAGTTAATATTATCCTCTTTTTAGGACTTTTGCCAAGTGAGAATGTATTGTTAATGACCTTGTCTGGAGTGATGTACAATGTATTTGAGTCGGTGGAAACTATGTGATGCTCTCCCTAATGACTCAATCTTGGACACGGGCATGGAAGAAGCCCTGCATAAAGAAGGAGGGTACCAGTGGAGTGGGTGCTGGCCCGGTTCCTTTGTGGGCAGCATGGGGAAATGCATACAGAGGCTCTAGAGTCAAACCGTGAGCTCAGACCCCACAATCACCCACTGGCTATGTGACTCTCAGGCATTTCGCTCATCTGTACAAGTGGGATGTCTTCTCACTTTGCTGTGAGAACTCAGTGGGTCAAATAGCTCTCACAGGGCTTGACATGTCCTGGGTGCTCAGCAAATCTGTTTTCTTTCTCCTCTCTCATGCCTTGAAAAGGAACACAGATTACTAGGGAATCTTATTTTGTTATACACTCTTCTTGGTGGAAGAAAATTAAAATCATAATACACCCATCATGTTATGCATGGGGGAAATGGGATGCCTAGACAGATTCACTGCTGTGTTCTTTTATTCACCCTTTTACTGAATGTCCCACTAAATGCCAGGAACTCAAGAAAAAGTGTTGCCTTACCTTTTAGACATATTTCAGTTCTTCTGTCACTTGACTGTTCTGCAGATGTGACACTGTCTGTCTCCCTCCCCACCCCCCCACCATGGCCTCCCCGACATCCCCACTCACGGCTCTGCACTACCCATGCTCAGGACTGGAAGGGCACCCGTCTTTCTTGGTCTGCTGGTGGTGTTGATGTTTCCCAAGTACTTATCTCTGGCCTGCCTCTCTTCTCAAGAACAATCTTAACCTCTGCCATAGCTTGGTACGATCAGATCTGTATCTCTGGTGAAAATCTCTCTTTTGTATATGAAACCCACATGAGAACTAATTGCTGAATTCTCGACATAGGTGTTCCACGAGCACCTGGACCTCATCCACATCTTCTCCAACAAGCTCTTCTGCTCCTGTGTTCCCTTCTCATGCACACACTCACACTGGAAACAAGCATCAGCCCAAACCCCTTCCTCTCTAACCACTTCCTCTCACTTTCTATTTATTTCACCCGAGCAGGGTCTCATATACCTGACCTCTTCATGTGTTCTCCCCTAGACACTGCCAGAGGTCAGGCTCACATCACTCCTCAGTGCCACTGCACGGGCCTCCTACATGCTTGTCCTACATTCAGGCTCTCCCCACCCCTGCCCAGTCTCCACACTGTAGCCCCCAAAACAAAACTCTGACCATGGAGCCTGTGTACTTAAAAATGCAGTCTACTGGATAAAGTCCCAAACAGCTAAGACATGAGATGTGTCTCTGTTTTCCTATCCTAAGACAAACTGTGAGTTCTAGAAGGCAGAACCTGTGTTCTATATTTCCCTGGGTCCCCTCTAACACAGTACCCTGAATGTTGTTGGTTCTCAGCAAATGTTCCACGGACTCTTAAAGACCATCAAGACCAGGGCACCCAGGTGGCTCAGTTGGTTAAGCATCTAACTCTTGACTTCGGCTCAGGTCATGATCTCAGGGTTGTGAGATTAAGGTGGGCATTCTGATCTGTGTTCAGCATGGAGTTTGCTTAAGATTCTCTCTCTCGGGCGCCTGGGTGGCTCAGTGGGTTAAGCCGCTGCCTTCAGCTCAGGTCATGATCTCAGGGTCCTGGGATGGAGTCCCGCATCGGGCTCTCTGCTCAGCAGGGAGCCTGCTTCCCCCTCTCTCTCTCTGCCTGCCTCTCTGCCTGCTTGTGATCTCTGTCTGTCAAGTAAATAAATAAAATCTTAAAAAAAAATGATTCTCTCTCTCTCTCTGCCCCTCTGTTCCTTCCCCTTCCTCTCTCTTTTAAAAAGAAAAAAAAAAGAAAAAGAAAAGAAAGGGAGAGAAAGCAAGAAAGGGAGGGAGGGAGGAAAGGAAAAGGAAGAGAAAGAAGGAGAGAGAGAAAGGAAGGAAGGAAAAGAGAAAGAAAGAAAGAGAAGGAAGAAAGAAAGTAAGGATAGGTAAAGAAAGGAAGAAGGAAGGAAAAGAAAGAAGGAGAGAAAGAGAGAAAGAAAGAAAGAAGAAAAAAGAAAAAGAGGGAAGGAAGGAAGGAAGGAAGGAAGGAAGGAAGGAAGGAAGGAAGAAAGAAAGAAAGAAAGAAAGAAAGAAAGAAAAAAGAAAGGAAGAAGAAAAGACCATCCAGTCCAACCTCTCCTTTCCCAGGGCATAATGCAAAAGTGCACAGTGACAGGGGAGTTGCTTAAAGTCCTGCATCCAGCTGTGGCTTTATTTCTTGTATCTCTATAGCAGGTTAGAGTTTATAAAGTGATTTTACGTGTCCTCTCTTAGATAACCCTAGAAATAGCCTTGTGAGATAGGCATGACTCTCCCATTATAGAGATGAGGAAAGTGAAAGTCACACAGGTGGACAAAGCAGACCAAGGGGTCCCCGCTGCTGACGGACCGCCTTCTGCTCGGAGTTCAGTTCTCTTTCAGCCGTAGCTAGCCAAAGTGCAAGGCACTCAAGTGTTCAGTAACGGTTTGCTGGATGAATTAGCCGATACTTGAATGATAAACGAATAGCCTCGCACAATTGAGCACATACGTGTTTACGGAGTAGTGGGGGAGGTGGTGGTATGTGTTCTTAATTCTCTTCTGACCCTGCCCTCTCATGATGACCCCTTAGAGGTGAAAGGCCACACTGTCTGGAGTCGAATGCAGTCAACGAGAGCCTTGCCAAGAGCCGACAGACGCGGAGTGTGGGTGTTGTGCTGATGCCTCTTGATTGTGAACTCTCTAGCTGGTCCTCCTGGACCACGTGTGATCCCTGTCAGAAGAAAAGGGTAAGTACCCTGGCCTTGGGGTAGCTCTAAGCTTCTAGAACCCCTAACTCTCAGCAAGACTGGCTGAGGCAGTGCTGACAGTGCCTGGCACATAGTAGGACCTCAATAAATGCTGGCTTATTTAGTTAATGCATTAGTTTCCTCTGTGCTGCCTTTCTTTGACCCTTTCTTCATCCTTCCAGTTATTCTCCTGGCACACCTCTCCTTGCTCTTGTTAACAGCCTCCTAGGCAGACTGCTCTCTCACTCCATCTTCATGGCACAACCAGGGGAGCTATCAAAACAACAGAACACTTGTCTCTCTCTGACCATTTCTCATTCTTTCTCTGCCTTTATTCATGCTCTCGTGACCCTTCCCACTTCCATCACTGACCAACACCTACTCGTGATCTGAAACTCTACTTATAAGCCACCTCTTCTGAGACCTTCCTTGACTTCTCAGCCCGTTGCACGGTGAGATGGGCAACCCTCTGTGGGCTGTAATAGCTCCCTGTTCTTCCTGTCGTTTACTTTCCTTAATTATTTACCTTTCTGTGAAATGAAGGTTTGTCCAATTCTGTTTCTTCAGGGTAGTCCCAATTTCGGGAACTTTTTAGGTGCCCCATAAATCTGTGATGTTTGATCTCATGATATTTTCGGACAACTCTAAGGAAGGGGAAGGCAACTGTGACACTTCCCATGAGGCAAGTGGGCAAACAGAGACTCAGACCCTTCTGGTGGTTCATCAGATTCACCTGGTAATAAGTAACAGGCCTTGAACTCCGGCTTCTGTCTTCTTGTCTAGTGTTCTCCCACCAAAATAAAATAATAATAATAATAATAATAATAATAATAATAAGCCACGAGGTCTCTGTAGTATTTGTCCTTCAGGTTCCCATGTCCTAAGAGGGCTGATCCAGGATCCCAGCTCTGAGCACAGCAGACTTGTCAGAGAAAAGAGAATGTCATTTCCCCAACTCCTCAGGACATCAAAGCAGCCATGGACTAAGACCCTAATGAAGCTGTAAAAGTGGGTCCAGGATATTTACACAGTTAAAGGGATCTTTATGGAGAGCCGTGCAGGAACCTTCAGTTCCCAAAGTGAGCTTTATTGCTGAAGTTACCAACATCGATCCAATTATCTGTAGAATTGCTTCATCTGCACCATAAACCAGGACGACTCAGCATGAGTCAGCCAGTGAACCAGCCAGAGCTCTTCCCTCGGAGTTCGCGACACACTTGCCCGCAGTGGGTGACATCACTCTCTGCGGGGTCACTGGCTGGCGGCTGATCAAAACCTTTCAACCGGAATTTCGAGATGTCTCCCTTCCATCATTTCTGCACTCCTCAAACCCATTTTGTCTCTGGAGCCTGGGGCTGGTCTTCTAGCTCTCTTCTTTGCAGACCTCACTCTGTCCTGCCAGCCTCTGTCTTCCAGGAAGAAGGACCCTCTGGAAATGCAAAGGGACATGGGTGAATGGTTGTCTGCATTTTGCTGGGTGGCGGAGATTGGATTTCCAGATGCCATACAAGTAATAACTGTGGTTGGTTAACACGGCATTCTTCCAAGGGGTTGCTATCCTGGTTTGTATCCTTTCGTTGCACCAAACTCTTACCTACAACTAAGATTTGAAAGCTGCTAACTCTGCTAATTTTCCCCCCATAACTGTTTCTCATTGCCTCATAATGAAACACTAAATCTAACCTCATTGAAGCTTGGGAGACCCTGCATGACCTGTCCCCCTGCCTATACCTCCCCCTAGCTCTGGCCACATCTGCCCTCATATACTCATCTCTCCAGCCATGATGAATTTTTTTTTGTTTTCTGGAATGAGGCACACTCCAGTCTCTCAGGTTTGGTATAGCAATTTTCTCTACCCAGGTGACTCTTCTCGACCCTCCTCACACCACCTCTTCCTGTTTACCTGACATCTCTACTCATCTTTTGGGTCTCAGCTTAGTTGTGACTTCACTCTCTCCTGAGTTTGCATCGGGGGTGCCCCCTGTCAACTTACAGAGCGCTCTGTCCCTCCATCATGGCGGCCATCGCACCGTGTTGTCACTGCCTGGTGCTTACCATCATTACCACCACCATCTGTGACGACCTCCTTGAGGGCAGGCTAGAGGGCAGGACTATGATTAAAAACAAATAAGCGGTTATGGAATGAATGAGTTATGGGGATGAAAGGTAGAGCATAGGGAGTATAGTGAGTTGTATTGTGATAGTGTTGTATGGTGACTGATGGTGAGTATGGTGACTGACTCACACTATGGTGAGCATAACATAATGTACAGAGTTGTGGAGTCTCTATGTTGCACACCTATACACCAATGAGTAATGCTGTCAACTATATACTTCGATTGAAAATAAAAGGAAGGCAAGGGTGAACACCTACTCTGTTCAACATTGGGTGGCTGAATTAAGGTTCTGGAAATTCAGTTTTTTTGGAATAAGCAAACAGGAGGTTAGAGAAATATGGACTGCTAAAAATTATCAATAATAATAAAGAAAAACAAGTACAAGAAACCGTGTGCCAACTATGTACCGGAAAACATCATGAGATTTCATATAGAAATCATATATGTAATTGAAACTCCGTCATTGTACATTTAGGTCATTCATTACCCCTATTTTGTAGATTGATAAATTGAGATCACAGAGATAAGGTAACTTGCCAACATCATGTCACTCCAAGGTATCAGAGTCAGGTGTCAAGCAAAGCCAATTGCAACATGGACCCTTGAGTGTATCCCTCAGTTCCTGAGGCCCCTGAGGCTCTGCCCTTGGTTCACCTTGCTCCTCTCTGCCATAGTACAGACATGTCTACTTGCTCCAGCCATCTCAGTTCTATGGGGAACCGTGTAACTTCTCTGACAAGGAAGTTGAAGACTGTGTTACCAGCAGACCATGCAGAAGTCAACTGCGTTGTGAAGGCTTTGTGTGTGCACAGACAGGTATAACGGGCTGCAAGAGTGGGAGGGAAATGTAGCAAATGAGGTGATGACACCTGATGATGGGGGGACCAGCCGTTACCTAGTGCTCAAGGTCAGGGTCATGTGTCAGGCCGAGAGGCCTCCTTGATCCCCCTTTATGGGTGTTATTTCACAAAAACAGCCCTATAAATTAGGTGTTCATATTATTTCCATTTAATGAATTGGGAACTTGAGACTTGGGGAAGTTACTTGCTCAAGATCAGACAGCAGGTAAGTAGAAGAGCTGTGATTAGAAATTGGGGAATGCACATTACATCCATTGACATGAAGGCCACCCAAAGTGTATGTGCTGAAATCAGTAATCCTGAGTCAAGTCTTCTTCTGACTTTGTGGCCTATGAGAAGTCATTTAATCTTTCTGCATGTTGGTCCTCTCAATAGAAAGTTGGAAGTGATGTTAACACCTTATAAGCATGCTCTGAGCAATAGTAAGTAAAAATTTTTGATTAAGGGAACGAAGGAGAAAAAGGACAGATGGATGGACAGAGGGAAGGACGGAGCATACAAATGAATAATCATCTGCTGTGAAACTAAGTAAACACTCGTCTTTCCAACTCATTTATCTTGCGAATTCAAGCGAACCTATGTCTCTCTATTTTTCCAAGTCTCCAGCAAAAATATGAATATTTTGATCCAAATTATCTCAATGGGAGATGCAGCTCTCCACATTCACTATACCCATGTGGACTGTGCTTTGGGGGTATTTAAGAAAGAGTTAGAGATTTTTAGAGCTATTTCCAGGGCTTATTGCAAATGCAGAATTGTATGTAATAAATCTGAAAGATTTTACAGCGTGTCCATGGACTCATTATGGTCAGTGTTCCATGATTCTGACCGAAGCCATAATGGTTATTCAGGTAGGCTTTAGTTTAAGTGCCTTGTAAGAAACATTTGAAGAGCAGATTGACATTCTGCTTTTAATATTGGTTAAAAGTGATCAGACACATCTAAGGAAAGAGGGTCACTTGTCTTACAGGCTTTATCTCACAAGAATATACAAATAAAAGAGTCAAATCGGGGGTGGGGGGAAGAGAAGCCTTTGAAGGAAGAAAAGTGTTACAAATGTTGAACATAGAGTCCAGATATTTTTGGAGTTTAAAAATAAATGGCTGTGGTGTTGAAGGCAGTGCTATTTAGTGGGAAGCATTTGTGATTAGAAAGTTATAATTTCTAATCCTGCTGCAAATGTTTACCAGTCTTGTGCATTTGGCCCACCAAAACAATAAGAAGAGTATTCACACTTACCTAGAACTTACCATGAGCCTTTACTCTTCCACTTATTCATTTAACCCCCCAACAACCCTGGGAGGGTAGGTATGATGACTTCCCCATTTTACAGGTAAGCAAACTGAGGCAAGGAGGTCAGGTAAACTGTAGAAGGTCACCCAGCTAGCACTACTTGTAGGACCTGCCAAACCCACCTCACCTCACCAGCCTCAGGGAGAGAAGTCTAGACTTCCCTCCTGTCTGGCCATTTCAATCCCAGCCAGGCAGACACCTTCCCTTCCTCCTCCCTTAATAACCTCCCCTTCAAGAGCATTTAGAAGTGCAACACTGGCTTCTTGTGGGGGGGGATACACTGTTAATGCCTTTACTGATCCACCCTGATACACAAGGACTAATCAAAATGGCCTTAAAGGTCCAGCGAAATGTCTGGCACATAGTAGGTGCGCACACCATCTTTGTTCCCCTCTTGGCAGCCACAGGACTATGGGTAACGCCCTTTCTCCTTCCAGGGAGGTGTGTAAACCGTAGACTTCTCTGCAACGGGGACAATGACTGCGGAGACCAGTCTGATGAAGCGAACTGTAAGAAGATTTTAAAAAAATGTCAGCATGAAATGGAGCAGTACTGGGCAATTGGCCGTCTGGCCAGTGGGTAAGTTACTATCCTCCTGTTGTGTAGATGGGAAGGCACGGAATCAAATGTAAGTCTGGCAGGGAGGAAGGGAGCGGATATTAACACGATTCTTTCCTTTCTGAAAAAAGATTGTAGTGGAAGTGGACATTTGTAGTTGCTCTCTGAAGAAGGTTCCAGGGACCTCCAGGAGCACGTCCCAGGGACACATAGAGGCCACACGGAGGGCTGGGTTAGGAACATAGGTGAGGAACAGTAGCTGTGCATGAAGACCATATGGGCTTTATGCCAGGGCTGGGGATGAACATTTATGTAATACTTACTGTGTGACTGTATTACGTGCTTTCTAAGCATTACCTCTGAATCCTACTGACAATGTGTAGGGGAGACATTTTGTGTGGTTTTTTTCCTAAGATTTATTTATTTACTTTAGAGAGAGAGAGAGAGAGAGAGAGAGAGAGTGCACTCATGCTGGGGAGAGGGGAAGAGAGAAGGGGAGAGAGATTTTTTTTTCTAAGATTTTATTTATTTGTCAGAGAGACAGAGAGACAGAGAGCACAAGCAGGCAGAGTGGCAGGCAAAGGCAGAGAGAGAAGCAGACTCCCTGCCAAGCAAGGAGCCCGATGCAGGACTTGATCCAGGGACCCTGGGATCATGACCTGAGCTGAAGGCAGCAGCCTAACTGACTGAGCCACCCAAGCATCCTGAGAGAGAGATTCTTAAGCAGACTCCGTGTGGAACCCATTGTTAGGCTCGATCTCATGACCCTGAGACTGTGACCTGAGGCAAAACAGGAGTTAGACACTCGACCCACTGCACCCCCCCCCCCAGGCACCCAGACAACTTGTAGGGGAGGTTTTATCTCTTTCTGTATCTCTAGGCCCAGCATAGGTTCTGGTCCAGAGGTTGGGTTCCTAGGTAGTTAGTGAAGAAATGGATCTCTGAGATGGGTTTTCAGTCAGTCAGGGTTTCAAGCTTCTGGGGACCTCTGAGTTGCTCAGTCCTCTGGAGATCAGAGAAGCAAGGTCAGAAAGGACCAAAGTAGCCTGGTGTTTGCCCTCCCTTTCTGCCACATTCTACAGCTCTTAGTCTCCAGGAGGAAACGTGAAAGCCTCCCCTCACATGCACTAGAAATCATTGTATATGAGGCAGCCTGGGGAAAACAGTAACCCTGAGAGGAATTCACCCTCTTCTTAAGCAAAAATCAAATCTCACTGCTTAAAGGTTGCCATTAGAGAGAGAGAGAGAGAGAGAGAGAGAGAGAGAGTCTCCTATGGATAAGACCTTCTCTCAGCACCATCTTATAAGCTAGTTATTATAATCCACACCTCCTCAGTAAAGAAACTGAGGCCTGGAAAAGGTAAGAGAGTTCCTGGGGGTCACATAACTGAGAGGGTGATGGAGCAGACATTCCAAGCCCAGGAGTAGAGCCACAGCGGACCGTGTAGGAGGGGACAGAATGACTGCTCACTGGCCATGGGACCTCAGGTGAGGCATACCTCTATGTGGGACTTTGGTTTTGCCATCCGGAGAAGGAAATCAACAATACCCTTATCTCAAGTTCTATGAGGATCAAATAAGCTCATGGGATGGTAGCAGACAAGTGAGAGGCAGCTTGTGCAGGGGGAAGGATGCCGGCTGGCAGTGAGACCTTGGCAGGTTAGTTACCTCGCTTTCCTCCTCTGTGAAATGGGAATCATCATCTCCATCACTGTCTCGTAAGGACTAATCCTTATAAGGAACCAATATGTGTAAGCTGACTACAATGGCTGCCTCCACGAAGTAAGCACCACACTGTACTGATTAAATAAAATATAGACATTATTACAGTACATGAAACTCTGTTACAGGAAAGAGAGCCCAAGACAATTCTGTTAGGACCAGAATCGAGGCCAGTGCACAGAGCTGAGAGAAGACAGAGCTCTCAGTAGTAATCTGAGCTGGTCAGGAATGGAAGCCTGCCTTCAGAGGCAGTGAGAAATAAGGCTACAGACTGGATTTTCATCTCTTCTAAATTGACATAATGACATCTGCCCCGGGCTTGGTGGGATGCTCTGTAAGGTGATCCGTACGTAGCATTACCCACTGCTGTGTCTGTTTCTAGTTGGCTCCTCAGTAAATGATGATTGTTTGGTGTCTTGTGATGGAGATTGTATAAAGTTTAAGATGGAAACCACCACCCTCAAGGGCACTCGAGGTACCATGCTGTCTTGGCAATCACAGCTTTGTATTATAGCTTGAAATCAGGCAACATGCCCCCAGCTTTGTTTTTCTTTTTCAACATTTCCTTAGCGAGTTAGGGTTTTTTCTGGTTCCATACAAATTTTAGGATTATTTGTTTCAGCATTTTGAAAAATGCCATTGGTAATTTGATAGGGTTGGCACTGAAAGTATTGATTACTCTGGGCAGCATAGACATTTTAACAAGTTTATTCTTCCGATCCATGAGCATGGAATGTTTTCCCATCTTTTTCTGTCTTCAATTTATTTCATGAGTGTTCTATAGTTCCTTGAGTACAGATCCTTTACCTCTTTGGTTAGGTTTATTCCAAGGTATCTTATGGTTTTTGGTGCTATGATAAATGGAATCGATTCTCTGATTTCTCTTTCTACAGTTTCATTCTTAGTGTATAAGAAAGCAACTGCTTTCTGTGCATTGATTTTGTATCCTGCCACATTATTGAATTGCTGTATGAGTTCTAGTAATTTTGGGATGGAGATTTTTGGGGTTTCCATATAGAGTATCAACCACATCATTTGCGAAGAGAGAGATTTTTTCTTCTTTGCCAATTTGAATATATTTTATTTCTTTTTGTTGTCTGACTGCTGTTGCTAGGACTTCTAGTACTATGTTGAACACCAGTGATGAGAATGGGCATCCCTGTCCTATTCCTGATCTCAGTGGGAAGGCTCTTAGCTTTTTCCCATTGAGAAAGATATTCTCTGGGTTTTTCATAGATGGATTTTATGAAGTGAGGAATGTTCTCTCTGTCCCTATAATCTGGAGAGTTTTAATCAGGAAAGGGTCCTGTATTTTGTCAAGTGCTTCTTCTATATCAATTGAGAGGACCAGGTTGTTCTTGTCTCTTCTCCTCTTATTTATGTGTTCTATCACATTGGCTGATTGGCAAATGTTGAGCCACCCTCAACATTTAAATCCCACCTGGTCAAGATGGATAATCCTTTTAAGGTACTGTTGGATCCTATTAGCTAGGATCTTGTCAAGAATTCTGGCACCCATATTCATCAGGGATATTGGTCTGAAATTCTCCTTTTTAATTAAAAGCTTCTGCACAGCAAAGGAAACAATCAACAAAACAAAGAGGCAACCCACAGAATGGGAGAAGATATTTGCAAATGACATTACAGACAAAGGCTGATATCCAGATCTATAAAGAACTTCTCAAACTCAACACCCAAAAAACAGATAATCAAGTCAAAAAATGGTCAGAAGACATGAACAGACACCTTTTCAAAGAAGACATATGAATGGCTAACAGACACACAGGAAAATGTTCATCATCATTAGCCTTCAGGAAAATTCAAATCAAAACCACATTGAGATACCACCTTACACCAGTTAGAATGACAAAAATCAGCAAGGCAAGAAACAACAGATGTTGGAGAAGTTATGGAGAAAGGGGAACCCTCTTACACTGTCGGTGGGAATGCAAATTGGTGCAACCACTTTGGGAAAACAGTGTGGAGGTTCCTCAAAAAATTAAAAATAGAGCTACTCTATGACCCAGCAATTGCTCTATTGGTTATTTACCCCAAAGATACAGAGGTAATGAGAAAAAGGGACACATGTACCCCAGTGTTCATAGCAGCAATGTCCACAATATAAAGAATGGAGACTCCCTTCAACAGAAGAATGGATAAAGAAGATGTGGTCCATATATACAATATAATATTAATCAGTCATCAGAATGGATGAATACATCATCATGGGTGGGACTGGAGGAGATTGTGCTAAGTGAAATGAGTCAAGCAGAGAATGTCAATTATCATATGGTTTTACTTCTTTGTGGACCATAAGGAATAGCATGGAGGACATTAGGAAAAGGAAGGGAGGAATGAAGGGGGAGAAATGAGGGTGGGAGACAATCCATGAGAGACTGTGGACTCCAGGAAACAAACTGAGGGTTTTAGAAGGGAGAAGCATGAGGGTATGGGTGAGCCTGGTGATGGATATTAAGGAGGGCATGGAATGTGTGGAATAGTGGATGTTATATGCAAAATATGAATCATGGAACACTACATCAAAAACTAATGATGTACTGCATGATGACTAATATAACATAATAAAAAAAGCACTCAATGTAATGGGACAACAGATACACAAATAATATCAAATATTTATCATAGGCTGGGCAGTGTTGAATACCTAACAAACATGGGCATATGTAATCCTCACAACAGCATGAAGCAGGAATTGTCCTTGTGTGAATTTTTAAAAAGTAACACACAAAGTATTTGCCCCAGGAGTACAAGTCTGTGATTCATCAGTCTTACATAGTTCACAGCACTCACCACAGCACATACCCTCCCTAATGTCCATCACCCAGCCACCCCATCCCTCCTACCCCTCTCTCCTCCAGCAACCCTCAGTTTGTTTCCTGAGATTAAGAGTCTCTTATGGTTTGTCTCCCTCTATGGTTTGGTCTTGTTTCATTTTTCCCTCCCTTCCTCTATGATCCTCGTCTTATTTTTTTTTTAAAGATTTTATTTATTTATTTGTAAGAGAGAGAGAGTGAGAGCGAGCACAGGCAGACAGAGTGGAAGGCAGAGTCAGAGGGAGAAGCAGGCTCCCTGCGGAGCAAGTAGCCCGATGTGGGACTCGATCCCAGGACGCTGGGATCATGACCTGAGCCGAAGGCAGCTGCTTAACCAACTGAGCCACCCAGGTGTCCCGATCCTCATCTTATTTCTCAAATTCCTCATATCAGAAAGATCATATGATAATTTTCTTTCTCTGATTGACTTCTTTTGCTTCGCATAATACCCTCTAGTTCCATACACATCATTGCAAATGACAATATTTCAATTTTTGATGGCTGCATAGTATTCCATTGTGTGTGTGTGTGTGTGTGTGTGTGTGTGTGTGTGTGTGTACATTCCACATCTTCTTTATCCATTCATCTGTCATCTAGACTCTTTCCATAGTTTGGCTATTGTGGACATTGCTGCTATAAACATTCAGGTGTACGTGCCCCTTTGGGTCCCTGCATTTGTATCTTTAGGATAAATACCCAGTAGTGCAATTGCAGGGTCGTAGGGTAGTTCTATTTTCAACTTTTTGAGGAACCTCCATGCTGTTTTCCAGAGTGGCTGCACCAGCTTGCATTCCCACCAACATTCCTTTCTCCACATCCTTGTTAACATCTGTCATTTATCTCACTGTGGTTTTGATTTGTGTTTCCCTGATGCTGAGGAATGTTGAGCACTTTTTCATTTGTCTTTGGTCATTTGGATGTCTTCTTTTCAGGAAACCAAGGTACAGAGAGGTTAGCTGGTTTGCCTGAGGTCACATTGCTAGGAAATGACAGAACAGGGATTTGACCCCAGGTATCTGACCCCAGAGTCCCTGTTCTTACATATTTTGCTTAACCATTCTCATATGGAAAGTATACACATATAGGGTAACCCCTGCTTGAGGGGACAGGCACAGGGTCTTAGGAAGGCCTCTAGCTTAGTGTTGGTCGAGGCTTCCCATGAGGCAACAACAGAGCTCAATCTTGAAAGACAAGTAAGAGACAAAACACTGAGCAGCTAGAAGGGCATTCTGGGCACAGGGAGCAGAAGCTCCACAACAGAGAAGGAGCAGAGCAGATTGAAGGAACAGCAAGCTTCTCCCAATGACTGGGAATAGGGTATATGATCATGGTCTGGAAGGGCCACGGATGAAGCCAGAAAGCTGGTTTGGACCACCTACCAAGGACCTTGAATGCTATACCAAGGAGTTTGGGTTTCCTGCATTGGAGTCCGCCAGTGAAGATGACATAGTCTGATGACCCTAACCTCCTCCCCCTTTCCATGCCTTCCCTGCAGGATAAATATGTTCACCAACAGATTTGAGGGCCCGGTCCTGGATCACAGGTATTACGCCGGTGGATGCTCCCCCCATTACATACTGAACACGAGATTCAGGAAGCCCTACAATGTGGAGAGCTACTCCCCACAGGTATGTGAGAACCAGGGAGCCTTTGCAGGGCAGTGGAGGGAGCACATACAAAGGAACCAGAGGATTAGTGAGACTCCATGTGTCATTGCGGAACACACACAGTCAGCATGTGGCTTCCTGGGGAGAGGGAGCATGCTCAGCACGGATAAACTGCTTTCCTGCGGTTACTGCCGAGCCCTCACCTATCAGAACCAGCATTCTGCTAAGGTTTTGAAGTCATAACGTGCTCTGTCCATCTAAGCCTGCGTTCCTACAGACATGCCCACTTCAAAGTAGAGCTCACAGGCAGTGGGAGGCTGGGACAGGCTCTGACCACACCACGCATGCGTGTACACACACACACACACACACACACACACACACACACACACACACAGGAGATCAAGGGAAGGACGTGGGTTCCAGGCCTGGCTCTGCCCCATCCCAGTCTTACTTTAGGCGGAGCTCCTTCTCCACACTGGGCCCCAGCTTCCTTGTCTGTGAGATAAGCAGGCTGGACTACATATGAGAGAGTAGTTTAGGAGAGTTTCTACTTTTTTTTTTTTTTTAAAGATTTTATTTATTTATTTGACACAGAGAGAGAGAAATCACAAGTAGACGGAGAGGCAGGCAGAGACAGAGGGGGAAGCAGGCTCCCTGCTGAGCAGAGAGCCCGATGTGGGGCTTGATCCCAGGACTCTGAGACCATGACCTGAGCCAAAGGCAGGTTAACCCACTGAGCCACCAGGCGCCCGAGTTTCTACTTTTAAAATCATGCAGTCCTGAGGGTTAGGTTACTACTTCCTCCTCCTCCCACTCTTCCTCCTCCTCCTCTTCTCCCCACACATACTTACTGGCCGAAAAAGAGACATAGACAAGCACAGCCTGCCCCAGCATGCCCACTGCCACCCACATGGTCTCTCCTTTCAAGGGAGGATCTCAGAGCAGCCATTTATCATCCTGGTTAAAGTAGCCCCCGACCTGCCAGGACACATGTCATAAGTTTCCTCTCTGCAGAGCCCGTGTCTTCTGAGGGCCGTGTCAAATGAAGTGTGTGTTTTCCCCATGTAGACTCCATCCCCAGAATGCGCCAATGGGAGGAAAAGCCATCGTCTCTGTGTTACACATGAAGAAACTGAGGCATATGAAAGTCAAGTTGTCACCCAAGGTTGTTCAGCTGGAAAACACGTTCTACCCCAGGCCATGCTGGGGATCCTTTCCTCAGCAGCTGAGTGTTTATGCAACCAGAAGCTGACATCTGGGGGGTGGAGTCCACTGGGGACGGGTCCCTCCAAGGCCATCCAGGCAGTGTCTTTGGCAGCTCCCCTATGCACAGAGCAATGAACACTGATTTTTGAGCAAACAGCTCTTCTACGTTCTCTGGAAGGCTCTTTCCCACCATGTCACTTCATTCCCACCTTTGACCAGACTTTGTCGGCAGTCGGCTGCTCTCTCCTTACGGCCTCCTCACTGGCCTGTCTCTCTGACCCCAGATTCATCCCCTCCAGTCCAACCCCTGTGTTTTACCAAAGGGAATTTCTAGAGGCTCAGCTATGCCCCTGTTAGCTCATCTTTGGATCAAGTCCAAATTTCAGAGCAAGTAATGCAGACACCTCAACATTTTGATGCCAGCACATTCCCTCACAACGCCTGTCCCTTCACATTCACTGTTGCATCTTCTGGGTCGACCACACCAGAATCCCAGCACTTTGTAGAACACATCCTGTTCATTTCCACCTACGTGCCTTTGCCTAAGCCATGTTCCCAAGCCCTCGGGAGAACCCAAGTCGAGCCCCCACCTGAGTTTTGCCCATAGTCTGTCTCTCCTCCTGGATTGGGAGCCATGGGGCTAGAGAACACAGTCAGCCTTGAGGTTTCTATATCCAGAGCCTCCAGTTGAGATCCTTACCATAAGAATATATTCTTACACCATAAGAATGCAAAGGGTATCTGTTGACTTGTATGGAACTGATGTGAGTCCAATGAAATAGAAAGCATTTTCTTTTTTCCTCCTTTAGACCCAAGGCAAATACGAATTTGCGCTGACAGAGTATGAATCGTACTCAGATTTTGAAAAAAATGTCACAGAGACCGAAGAAAGCAAGTTTAGTTTCAACTTTGGTTTTAAAATACCTGGAATAGTTGAACTTGGTATGAACTTGAAAGATGAAAATAGCAAACAATTTATTAGAAGAATCAAACGATTCTCTCACACTGTAAGTACCCTTTGTTGTTCTTTAATTTCTGTATATCTATTTGAGTTTTCATGCCTGGATGTGTCTTTATTCCCCATTACTACCAGACCTAGCAACGAGTTGTATTTTTGATATCTTGAAAATCTTCCCACAAAAAAAAAAAAAAAAACCCCCCCCCCCAAAAAAAACCAAAAACAAAAAAACAAAACAAAACAAAAAACCCAAAACAGCAAGGTCTTACATGAACTTACTTTTTAGAAAAGCCAGGCAGTGGTCTATAATTATTTTCTTCTATATTTGTGTTCTCTCACTTTCTAATAGAGTTTACCCCATGGTTTTCCTTTTTTTTAAAAGATTTATTCATTTAAGAGAGAGAGAGAGCACACAGTGGGGAAGAGGGAGAGGAGCAGGCAGACTCCCCACTGAATGTGGAGTCCGACGCAGGGCTCGATCCCAGGACCCGGAGATCATGACCTAAACTCAACGGACTGAACCACCCAGGCTCCCTTCCCCGGGTTTTCATTAAGGTTTAGATTGTAGCTTTTCCAGATCAGATAATCTCTGGAGGTGTTTCAGCCCCCAGCACTTTAACTCCTAAACGTTCTGTGGAAGCTCCCTCCAGAATGTCACCCCAGAACTCTTCTTCTCTGACTTCTCAGAGCATTTGTTGGGGTCAACTGCGCCATTGCACACCTGCTCCTCCTGCGTGTTTGCTGCTCCTTATCGCTTCCCTTTCCGGGTTCTAATCTCCCCACCTGCTCTTTATTTAATTCATGGCCATCTTCTCTTCTTATCCCTCGACCACGCCGGGTGATGACGACTTCCATTCTCCTCCCCTACCCCCATCCCCACCCCCCTGCCACCAGGGCAAGCTGCACGCCTTCCTCACTGTTTCTGACCTTCCTGTTATGCTTTAACCTGCACCGCACACTCTTACAGGCCTCATTACCTGAATTCCTCATGGACACTCCAGAGCAAGCTCTTCCTCCCCTATTTTCTCCATTAAATAGCATTTGTTTCTTTCCAATTTCCTAGGCAAAGCATTGCAGAATCATGGTTTGCTCTCTCTCTTTTCTTCATTTCCACATTATTGGCCACCAAATCCTTCGGTGTCACTCTCCCATATTTCTTTTTTCTTTTTTTTTAAAGATTATTTTCTTATTTATTGGCCAGAGAGAGACACAGCGAGAGAGGGAACACAAGCCTCCAGGGGAGTGGGAGAGGGAGAAACACGTTTCCTGCTGTGCAGGAAGCCTGATGCTGGGCTCGATCCCAGGACCCTGGGATCATGACCTGAGCCGAAGGCAGATGCTTAACGACTGAGCCATCCAGGCACTCCGACTCTCCAATATTTCTCAATCTAACTCTGGTTATATCTTAACTAGCCCGGACCTTGGCACCTCTTGCTTGGGCCCCCTGAAGGGTCTCCTTCTCCCGACTTCTCCTTCAGATGTATGTGCTGCCAGAAAGACGTTTCTAGGATACTAATCTAACCCTGTCACCTGCTCCCTCTTGCCTGTAAGATGAGGGTCAGAGCCCATGAGTTGGTGGAAGAGGAGTAATTGGACCAGGAAGTAATGGGATATGATGTCGGAGAAGCAGGTGACAGGCAGCCTTGGGGAACCTCAAATTCCTCAGCCAGAAAGGTGCATTTTGTTCTCTTGTCCCCGAGCGTTTTCAACATGAGTGCGATATGTTAGAAAATGGATCTGAGCTGACCATGGAGGAGATCAAGTCACCTGTGATGCTTCATAGGAGGAAAAAGTGGTGAAGGGAGCTCAGAAAGGTCTACCGACCAACAGAAAATGAGTAGTAAACGTTAACGCGATTGTTACAGTCTCTGCACGTTTTTCCTTACCTTCTAGGCTCTGATCCACTTGGAGGCACAGGCTGTTTCTTTTATTTTTGGGCTTAGGATGACACTTAGTAGGTGCCTAAGATGGAAATAGAGTGATGAAGGGTGGAACTGATGAGAAGGAACGTACTTCGTTGGGGAGCAAAAAAAGGGTGCCATCCGTTTACTCCTTTTCTCCTGCTCCCCACCGCCCCTCCCGCGTCCACCTCCCTGATTCAAACAGCCAGTTACAGTGTGCTTACAGTATTCTGGGTGTTAGAGTAGACTTGAGGCCTGGAGACAGATCCACTCTCATTCTTGCCTTCAAGCTCACAGTCTAGGGGAAGAGGCAAACATGTATGCAGGTAACTAATGATTAATATATGCATCGGTTGTAATACAGGAGGGTGCGTGCTCTGAAGGAAACAGCAACAAAATGCAGTGCTGTCCTGGAGAATGGAGTGCATGTCTGGGAAATTCAGGGATAGTGTCACACAGGCAGCAGCTGCTGAGCAGTTGCTTAAAAATATAAGTAGATGTGCATCCGGCAGAAAAGGCAGGGAAGAGCATTTAAGGCAGAAGGAATAGCATGTGCAAAATTGTGTTATGAAGAGAATGGCAGATTTGAGGAACAGTGAGAAGTTGGACTGATGCTGATGTAGGGTGTGGTGGTGGGAAATAGGAAGGTATGTATGGGGAGGCGTACTCACTACCAGGGGACAGAGTGGGAGTTCCTGTGTTCACAGTAAGGGAGCGGATTTTATTCGGAGACAATAATAGAGAGCCAATGCAGGGTTTTGTTTTAAGTCCAGAGGTACCTCATAACCCAGGCATACCTCAAAGATACTGCAGGCTTGGCTCCAAACCACTGCAATGAAGTGCATGTAAAGTGAGTTAAGCAAAGTTTTTGGTTTCCCAGTGCACACACGAGTTATGTTCACGCAATACTGCCGTCTCTTAAGTGTGCAATAGCATTATGTCTAAAATTACAATGGACATACCCTAATTAAAAATACTGCTAAAAATGCTAACCGTCATCTGAGCTTTCAGCAAGTCACCGTTACTGATGACCGTACCAGAATCATAATAAAGAAGATGTTGAAGTATGGCAAGAATCACCCGCATAGGGCACAGAGACACAAAGTGTGCAAATGCTGTCGGAAAACGGTGCCGACAGCTTTGCTTGACACAGGCTGCCACATACCTTCAGTTTATAAAAAAAACAGAGCATCTATGAAGGGCAATGAGACAAGGCATGTGTGGAATACTCCCAGAGTTTTAAGACATCAGCTCTGATTGGAGCAGGGGAGGCATGCTCGAGAAAGAAGGGAGATCCTCGGGAAGGCTTTTATCAACATCCGAGCAGGAGAGGACACCTACGGTATTTAGAGAAATCCCAGAGCACGGCTCCACTTGGAAGGGTAAGGAAGAAGGGAGAGTTGTGAGTCTCTGGGATAGGACTAGAACGAGGCGAGCGTCAGGTAGGGAGCAATGAGGAGCCTGGGCGGTTGGCACCACGGGAGCTGGCGTGGCCTTCTAGAACTGATAGGTCAAACTGGCTGTAAGTTTGAAGACTGGGGCAGAAGGTGCCTCGTGAATGCGACCTCTCTCTCGCATCGTCCTCCGCCTACACATCAGTGTAGGAACCTCTCACCTCGGATCCCTCGTACCTTCTGCTGCCTACGCTTCACCGAGCATCACCCTCTTTCAGTCTGGCCCCCACAGCGGGGGGCCGCAAATATTTCCTGTAAAGGGCCAGATAGTAAATAGTGTAGGCTCTGTAGGACCCTAGGGTCTCTGTCACAACTACTTACCGTTCTGCCATTGGGGGGTGACAGCAGCCGTGGAGAGTATACGAATGAAAGGGCGTGGCTGTGTTCCAGTGAGACTCCATTCATAACCCCAGTCACGTGATTCGGGGTGCAGGCTGTAGTTTGCTGTCTTGTCGTACACTACAGTGTCTCGCCTTCCTAAAACACCTCTTTGACTCACTCTCGAGAGGCCTTTCTTCAGAATCTGAAAAGAGGCTGCCTTGGCAGGCAGGTAGACCCCCCCTCCCCCAGAGTGGTCCTGGGTGCACTTGCTGCTCCTCTCCATGTCTGCCTCTGGCCGCTGACCCTTCTCATCGCCGCTTTGCCGCTCTGAGGGGGGTGAGTTAAGGGCAAGCTCTCCCACGCTGAAAGGACATCGAAATATTTACGAGAAACCAACCCTTGTCAAATAGGCCCATCTTCCCCCAAGTATCCTCAAGGAATCGTAAGAGTGATGACCCCAGGCCAAGAACGTCGGATGGCATTTGCAAAGTTCATCTTCTCATTCCAGATTCCTAACTTTAAAGGTCTGGTTTTCCCTTGTCGGTCTTTCATTTAGAAAAGCTCATTTCTGCATGCGCGCTCTGACCTTGAAGTAGCACATTACAGGCTGAAAGCCAGAAGCCTGATGCTCCATTACGAGTTTCTTCAGAGAGTCAAGCTGCTGCCCCTGGAGTATAGTTACGGGGAGTACAGAGATCTCTTCCGTGATTTTGGGACCCACTACATCACAGAGGCTGTGCTGGGGGGCATTTACGAATACACACTCATCATGAAAAAGGAGGCCATGGAGAAAGCAGGTACACGGCCCTGGGGACTGAGATTTTCCTGCTGGGGCCCATGTGAGCTCTGCAAGGTGGTAGGGAGAAGCTTCTCTTAGTTGGTGGGAGAAGAGGTACAGACTCTGCTTCTAGTTCACTTCTCCCTCTCTGCCTATAGTTTCACTAGCAGATCTCCCCTTTTTAATAACCTATTCCTGTGGGTCCTCTTCTACCCAACCCTCTGTCTGGGTGGTCCTCTTTTCTGTAACTATTGTCTCTAGACAGCATCCCCCTAGCTCTTGACTTTAGATGCCTCCAACATGTGGAACCCCCCCCCCCCATGTCTATTTCCACCCTGGCCCTCCTCCCTGAACCCAAGAGCTTACATCCAAACGACTCCTTGATGTCACCATTGAGACGTCCATCATCCAGCCCCACCTTACCATGCCCCAAAAGTCAACTTTCGCTTTTCTTTCCCAAATTTGTGTCTTCCATAGTCACCCACATCTCAGAATGGTTTTACCATCCATCCAGTGGCTCAAGCCAAAGACCTAGGAGTCAACCTTGACTGTATTTCCTTCTAGTCGATTAGCAAGTCCCATCAGTAAGTTTGGGGTGAAACCCAGGATTCTGCATTTCAAACAAATGTGACATGATGTCAGTGCTGTGGATCCATAAGCCACATTTTAAGTAGCAAGTTCCTAGATTATTACACTAGGCTCCAAACTAATATTCACCGCCTATTGCCCCCCTGAAGTCTCTTCTCCCTACACATAAAATTACAGGACTTTCGAACAATGGCAGGCCTAAGGTGTGACTCATGCTTCCCAATCCCATGTTCTTTCCTCCAACATGGTACTTGACAGCTGAGTTGCCCTGGGTCACACAGTTCACAAGGGCAGGCAGAGCCAGGGTTTGGTTATAAGTCCATTGTACTTGCAGGAGGACACATGGCATATGATGTATGTAAATTTAAGCCAGCGTGGCCCCAGTCCCACAAAGGTCAAAGAGAGCATCCTCCATCCCACTGGTTTCCAATGCACTTTTCATATTTCTGCAAATATGATCCTGATACAACATTGGTCACACTTACTTGACCACAGAAGCATTTTTTCTTGTAATACTAGTACAAAAATTACAAGAGATATTATCAAGAGATTTGTATTTCAAGGAATGTGTCTGGGGGAATACTGATGAACCCTAACACCACTAGAACAGCCCAGGCATAGACTTGCCCTCCTCTCCTTGCCTGGCCTCCAAGTGCCAACAAGTCACACCCAAGTTCTCAACAAGCCCAGGAGGGGAGGATGCCTTGTAGAGAATTAGGGAGGAGCAAGTGGGAAATGAGCCAAAATATGAATAAATAGGAGAAATTGGCCCCTTCTCTTTGCCAGGTCCTAGACTGACACTTTAAATGCATCACCTCAATTAATAAATGAGCAAGCTCTCTTTTCTATAGCCAAGCGTAAAAAAGAGAGGGTGAGCAGAAGTGGGACAGATGGTGGCAACCTAGATTCATGGAATCAGTCCCTAGAGGGTTGCTATCAGGAGCCACAATTTTAGAAAGCAACTGAGCGCTTCTGCTCTTTGGAGAGTGACAATGAGCCTCAGAGCCTCCAAGGACCCTGAGGGGGAAGTTGCTGTCCATCTCTCATGAGGTCTCCATGCTGATGTTAGCCTCTCCTCGCATTGAGGTCACCAAGCTAGCCACCCTTTTATCTGAACCTGATTCCGTGGGGCTCCCCTGACATCCAGGAAGGGCAAGGCCTTTGGAATGGACAACAGGAGAAGGGACTGGGTGAATTACCTCTAGGTCACGGGCCTTTCTCGTGCTTCCTTCAGATTACTCTCTTAAGCATGTCCACGCCTGTGCCCAGATGGGTTTTAGAGTCGGCGCTGCTCTTAAGGTGGCCTATGTCAAGCTCGGTGTGTCGATGGAGCTATGCCAGGATATTCTGAGAGAAATAGGAGGTAAGTGGCAGGCGTATGTGACTTCCATGGTCATCATCTTTCCCTTCCTCGCATCCCCAAAACTGAGTCACTCTCTAAGCCAAACACCGGATATTCTAAGACATTTCAATTAAAATAATGATTCATTCAGTAAAAACTTATTCAGCTCCTATGATACGCTGGACATACAAAAATGAATAAAATTGTATTCCTATCCCCAGGGCGCTCACACAAAGCGGGCGAACGCTTAAAGCAACAATGACAAGGCGGCAGTAAGCACCAAACCCAGTCTGAAGCGTCAGGACAGGCTTCCTAAGGGAGGGAGCTTTGGGACTGCCGCTCGAGGAATAAAGCAGGAACGTTGTTTTTAAGGCAGGAGGAAAATGACAATGGAAACTGACTCCGGGGGGCTGAGAGTTGGCCTATCTGGAGGTTGGAGGCAGGGGTGTCGGGGCCAGGTAGAGGAGGCGAGGGAGCAGGTGAGGATACTGGCCCTTCCCTGAGACAAGGGTGGGACAGAGACTAAAAGAGCATGTGAAGACGTAAGTCATGTAGCAGAGCCCACACGGCAGGGGAGCCCAGATTGGGGGCTGGCGTAGGGTCCAGGATGTAATGCCAAGTGTCCGGAAGCAGGAAACCTGGAGGTCATTCAAGGGAACTGGGAATCAGTGCAGCAGGTGGAGTAGGATAGGCCGATCCGCAAGGACTTCGTCCGTGACCTCCGCTGCATCCCGAGGAGCAAGCCTGCACCGGCTCTACTTCCTGAGCTTTGACCTGGGATGGAACGTGGAGAAAGAGTTCCCCAGCTACAACAAAACAAAACAACAAAACTGTAACTGCTGGTCTAGGACAATCGCTTGCACTGGTGACTGACGTCTGGTTGATACTGTTTATTTGCTCATTCTGGTGGGCCTGGGTTGGAAGAGACGTCCGGCCAGAGACGCATGCGTAGAACACAGGTGCTCTTGAAAAAAGACTTACGCGGTGCACAGCTGGCTCGTTCAGTGGGCCTTGCCCCTCTTATTCTCGGGCTTGTAAGTTCCAACCCCACACTGGGTAGAGAAATGACTTAAAACTAAAATCTTGAAAAAAAAAGTAAAGAATTAAGAAGACTTGTAAATTAACCCTCTTTCCCTCTACCACCCTGCATGGGTCCCTTGATAGAACATTGCCCAGGACCCCGGAACCCTTGCTAACTACAGCTGCTCCGTCCCTTTTGGTGAAAACACCATTCTCACTTCCGTGTTAAACTCATTTTTCCTGTCTTAATAGTTTTACTGCCATATGTATCCCCGACAAATACAGCTTAGTGTTGCTTGTTTTGGTTTTATTTTGTTTTAAAGATTTTATTTATTTATTTGACACGCTCACACACAGAGACAGAGAGAGCACAAGCAAGAGAAGCAGCAGAGGGAAAGGGAGAAGCAGGCTCCCTGTGGAGTAGGGAACCTGGTGCAGGACTTGATCCCAGGATCCTGGGATCATGACCTGAGCCCAAGGCAGACGCTTAACCAACTGAGCCACCCAGACACCCTTGTTGCCTGTTTTTGAACTTTATATGGATGGGATGTGATCTTTTCAGTTCTGGGTGTTGGTTGTCTTTTTTTCCCATTCATCGTCATGTTTTTGTGTACAATGATAGTCTCTGTTGCTGCATAGTATTTATTGTATGAATACAACACTTTGTCCATGCCACTGTTGGATTTGGGTCACTTCCTGTTTTGAACAAGTACAGTCACTGGGGCTTTGAACTTTTTTCTGCAGCCGTCTGGTACACACATGCAAGGGTTTCCCAGAGCATGCACTGCAAGTGGGATTATTGGGTTGTAGACTGCGTATTTTTTCTGGACTAGTTCCAGCAAAACTGTTTTCTGCAATGCTTGTACCGCTGTGCACCCGTCAGTGGTGTGCAAGACTCCCTGTCTGTGGTCCTCAGGTGTGGTAGGCTCAGGGCTGAATGGTTCCTCGACACCACCTCTTTTGGCATTGGGTCCATGGACAGATGAGAATGCGAAGATTGAATGATATGCTTGAGGGCTTTCTGGGAAACTCTGTGAGAAGTCAAAATAACCATTTCCTAGTAGACACTCTCTAGAGGGTATCTATCACATATGAAGCCCAGCCTTTACAAATGTTCCCGCCTCTGTTATCGCATACACAGAAACACTTTAGCTAGAGCTCTGCAGCATTACCAGGATAAACCTTTTTATCCTTAATGCCTAAAATTTCTTATCTGCAAGTAAGTGAGTAAATACATGTACAACAATTAGATTACAGGCTGACACATGAATGATCACTAACTCATCTCCCTGTCGACCTACATACCTATCTATGACCCATCTATCCATATATCTGTATATATATTTATACACGTGTGTATATATTTATCTGTCCATCAGCTCTCTATCTCTCATAGACTCAGTGACATTTATAGATGTCCCTTCCTTGTCCTGCCCCCAACTTAGGTCCAAAAGATTGAAAGAGCTGCCTTTTGCCCTTTGCGCCATGACTTCCTCTGCTGGTAGGAAGCCACCTTGTCCACCGGCACCTGCGGGATGAGTTTAATAAATATTGCGGTAATTAGGTAATTGATTGGGTGGCAGTAAATTCCAAGGTGCTGGAGTGGGTCCCTTGACATGCCAGTTCTCTGTGTCCATTCCAGAGAGAAATAAGAGAAACACCATGGTGGAAGACTTGGTGGTCCTTGTGCGAGGAGGGGCCAGTGAGCACATCACCACTCTGGCCTACAAGGAGATCCCGAAGGCAGAGCTGATGCAGGAGTGGGGAGATGCGGTGCAGTACAACCCAGAGGTCATCAAAATTAAGGTACAGCTGGGGACGCCTGGGTGGCTCAGTCGGTTAAGCATCTGTCTTCAGCTCAGGTCATAATCCCAGGGTCCTGGATCGAGCCCCACATTGGGCTCCCTGCTCAGTGGGGATCCTGCTTCTCCCTCTCCCTGCTGCTCCCCCAACTTGTTTGTTCTCTTTTTCTCTCTCTGACAAATAAATAAATAAAGTCTTTTGAAAAAATGCCCGGGGCTTGGGATACAGAGCTCAATAAGACCCATGCCCTAATCTCGAGGCACACACATTAGAGTGGATAATTCATCTGGATTGGACCAATAACAATACACTGTTCAGCACCAGCTAGAGACCCTTGAGTCCCTCCCACTCAGGCCACCCAAGTTGCTAAAGGAAACTCACCATTGGCTTCTAATTCCAGCCCTCTGAAATTGATAGGGTTTCCATTTCAGCAGAGAGCCACCCTTTCCGTTATTTATTTTAGCTTTCATTCATTCAGCCAACAAATAGTTGTTAAGTTCCTGTGATGTGACAGGAGTTAAGACACTGGAGGAGAACACAGGAAGCTGTGAGGACAAAGCCTGTGGCACATGCCGAGCTGTAGGACACATCCAGGCACGGCCGTCTGACAGGACAGGGTGGTACCTCATGGTGATTGCTGACATTTCGAGCACCTTCTACATCCATGACGCTCTGCCAGGGGTTTTAGGAGTATTATCTCATCAAATCCTCATGCCTTTGTGGATTGCATACGCTGATTTCCATTTTGTGGTGGATGAAATTCAAGGTCACAGAGGTTGCGTCTGTCTGTGGCTGCTGGAAAGCCTCTGTGAGGTCTGGACCGGAGACTTTGACTTCTTCCCTCCCCTCCAGATTTTGCTGTGGGTTTGGTGAATAGCAATGAATGATCCCAACCACCTGTTGCCCACATAGGAGCAGTTTTGCAGCCTTAAACTAAGAAGATGTTTGCTTGAACAAGACTGTCATACACCTCAGTGGTTGTGAGTCCTTGCCTATGGGAACTTCTGCACAGGGTCCACGTTCTATCCTCGGCCAAGCTTTTCTTGCTGTTGTCTGTACAGTCACTGGTTGTCTGGCATCCACCACACCCCTGCCCCACGTCACTCCCAGAGGTTTAGTCTTGCTGCCAAGGAGAGGTGATGAGGGACTGGAGCTCCTGACAGGAAGCTCTGTAGTTCCCAACCCTGGCAGCTTCCCACAGTGTTTTTACTTGTATGTCAAATGTACAGTTTCTGCAGAACAAGAAGTCTGCCATTCAGATCCTCTGCTTGGCTATGTGCTCAGTAGTGACACTTAGGGTATAGCCGCTAACAAGCACCTAGGAGGATAAAGTCAGCCAAAGGTTGTAGGCAGCTCAAGAGAAATCTGGGATTGGCAAGGTTGTGGTGACATTGCGTGGTATCACAGATGGGCGTGGGAGTGAACAGAGTTCAAGAGAAAAGTAAATCCCTGGCCTTTACATGTCACTTATAGTTGACTTGCATCTTTTCCCTAAAACTGAGAATTAATGGAGTTTTCTTTGGTTATCCACCTAAATAAGTTGGGTGTGTCAGTCTGGGCATTGGGAACATCAGGTGCCAAGCATGTGATGTGATTATGGGACTGTGGGGGGAGGGGAGAGAGAGAGGGAAGGAGGAAGAGAGGTAGGGCGGGTCAGCATGCTAAACACCTGAGGCAGACTGGTACGTTACCCTCAGAGGTGCCGCGCTCTACCGAAGGCTAGTGGCTTCCCAGTCTGCGTGTG
Source organism: Mustela lutreola (assembly GCF_030435805.1). NCBI lineage: Eukaryota > Metazoa > Chordata > Mammalia > Carnivora > Mustelidae > Mustela > Mustela lutreola. The sequence goes on along the minus strand of NC_081299.1, from coordinate 45,713,123 downwards.
ATACAGGGAAAAGTATCATAGCCACTATCAGTGTAGTGCTGGGAAGGGCTGTGTGGGCGGCCGAAGAGAAAGATGAAAGACTCAGAGATGTGTTCAGGAGCTGGAGAGGAGAGATGACTGGAGGCTCTTAAAACCTTCCTTTGTAAGTCCCGGACCTGAATTAGAAATGTACGATCTGGGCATCCCACTCTTGCACACACTCTTCCTGTCAGGAGAAAACTGCAGATGCCTTCACATTATCCCCCCATAATTCTCTGCGGAGTCAACTCACCAGGTGGAGCAGCGATTACTTTCCAGGACAGCAGAGGCCACTAGGTCAGCAATTCCTAGACACCAGCGTGTTGGCTGGGGCTTACAGCCATAAACCGTGCTTGAAAGATCAAGACCCGAAACACGATTCCTGTAGGAGCTGGGTGGATGGGGAAGAAGAACACGGAAGAGCCCATTCCCACTGTTTACTGGTAAAAATCCATCCTCAGAGAAATGGCTCTTTGCTCAAAGGACTAAAAAAAAAAAAAAAAAAAAAAAAAAATAGCAGTGATACATAAAGAGAGTCCCAAACACCAAAGGTTGAAATTACGTTCAAGACGTAGAAGAAGAGCCTCCATCGAAAAGTGGGAAAATAGAAGTCAATTGCCTTTGCTTTGTGTTTATAAGAAGATTTAAGAAAATGAACTAAGGAAGTCAAAAAAAAGGAAGCTGAGCTATTGAGCCCTCATCAGCTGAGAAAGGTAGTGGCTGACTGTAGGAAGCCCCAGGCACAGTGGCAGATGAAAGCCTACATTAGAAACTGTAAAGAACAAATGGAGTCATTGATGTGGAACGCACTGTAAAAGTGTTCTTATGCAGAAGCAGAAGACCAAGAGATGAAAGCAATGACGTAAGAGAAATATTATGGAAGGAGAGTACAGAGGGAGACGCCAAAAGCCCAAGGACTTCTTCCTGAGAAAGCAGCATGATAAGAAAGTGAAGGGTTGACAGATTGGGCAAGTGAAGAGGCAGGACGTCCAGTTAAATTTGAATTTCAGACAAATAATAGGTAACTTTTTACTAAAACCATCCCCCAAATATTTCACAGGACATCCTTGTACTATACACATATTTGTTGTTTATCTAATATTCAAATTTAGCTGGACATTTTTTATTTGACTGGCAACCCTAGTCACCTACTCTACCATCCATGTACATTTCTATCAGTAGTCAGGGTGGCTGAGTTGCGGTTTAAGGTCCAATGGCTGGTGGAGAAGCCATTGTACAGAACTCGGGCATTGCCCAGGGTAGAAGGAAATGATATAGTGAGTGATGCTCATGTAGAGGTCAGGAAGGACTTGGTTATGCTGCAGTAAAAATGAGAAGTCCCAAATCTTAGTGGCTTAGTACATCAAAACTTTATTTCTCAATCACACAACATGTCCAACGCATATTAAAGAGGAGGTTATTGGCAGTGCTCCTCAGCCCCCAGGTGATGGAGGCTTAATGTGGTCATGTGCTCCCAAGATCACCGCAGCGGTGCTAAGGAAGGGGAAATGTCATCTCACTCTGTCCTAAAAGCTTCACCCAGGAAAAGACCCTTCCTCTGCTTACTCGCCACTACTTGCAAACCTGCCCTTCAGGAGGTCAGGGGATCTCAGCCCTACTAGGTACCCAGAAAGAAAACCAGCTCATCATTAGCTGGTAACCAGTGATAATCACACCTTTCTAATGGGGTGATTATCTAAAGCAACGTACTCAAAGATTCTAGAAAGACAAATGATTCTGACTGAGAGAAGGTTTAAAATACAGAGGTTGTGGTCACCTTGCCTGGTAAGAAAATGTCACACTTGGGCTGCTAGATCTCACCCCCAAAATAAATTGTGAATTTCAAATAGGGAAACCATGAGTATAAGTAAATGACAGCTAACACACCAAAAAAAAAAAAAAAAAAAAAATTGCCACAAGTGAAATTCTTAATGTACAAGGAGTGATACAATTTGTAAGAAAGACACATCTCAAAAGAAATAGACAACTTTCAGAACTATGATGGTGAATATATAGGCAAAATGTTTCACTTTTCTAGGAATAAAAAATGAAAATCAAACTAACAACATGTTTTACCCATCAAATTGACAATGATTAAAAATCTATAATACTCGATGTCACTGAGAGTGATGAGATGGACACTTTTATAAAATGAGTTGAGAATAGAAGTTGATATAAGAGTTTAGGCGAAGAATGTAACCATCTATAGCCAAAACATTAGAAATGTTTATAGCTTTTGATCCAAAACCTCAAATGCAATGATCAACTAAAGGCATCATTTTAAAAGTTGGCAAAGATGTATATATAAAAAGATACCTTCTTTTATGTTATTTGTAGTAGCAAAAGAAAAGAAGAAAAAGGAAACAAAAACCTAGTAACAAGAGAAGAGATGAATACCTTGTAGTTCATCTGTACAACAGGGTTCTAAGCGGTCCTAAAAAAAAAAATCATTTTATCAAAGAATATTGAATGGCATGGGAAAATGCTCATAACAGGATATTAAGTGAGGTAAGTGGAAAACACAGCAGCCCTTCTCTTATGCCACCAACCTGTTATAAATACCTGCCCATTTATCCAAAAATATACACTGACAGGACACAACCCACAATGCTAACAGTTCGAATCCTTTTCTGCCACTTACTGACGTGTGACTCTGGTCTATCTGTTTAACTTTGCTGTGCCTCAGCCTTTTCCTCTGTAAAATGGGGAAGGCAACCTTCCTCATGGGATTGTGGTAAAGACTAAGTTAGATCATGTATGTATTTAGTTAAGCACCTAATAACTGCTGCCAGTATAATAATTAAGTGTTATCATTAAGAATGGTGATCACCTGGGGCTCCTGGGTGGCTCAGTCAGTTAAGCATCTGACTCTTGATTTTGGCTCAGGTCATGATCTCAGAGCCATGAGATCCAGCCCTGCATCGGGCTCTGTGCTGGGCATGGAGTCTGCTTGAGGATTCTCTCCCTCCCTCTCCCCCTTGCCCTCCCCACTCACCCTCTCTTTCTCTCTATCAATCAATAAAATAAAGAAGGAGAAGAATGGTGATTACCAGGGTCTATTACAGGGAACCATGTGAAATTTAATAAATTTTGAGCACCGTCCCTTTGCTACAATATGATAAATAAAATTTTCACAAGGGCAAGTGTGCTTAGGACCCAATGATCAATATGAAGAGGGAAGACTGTGTATTGGGGGGAGAAATAAGGGAGAAAGAAGGAAAGAGAGAGGAAGAAGAGAAGAAAAGAGAGAGAAAGAAAGATGGGCGGGGGTAGGGCCATCAAATGAAAGAAGGGACAATACTCCCTACTACGGTAGAACAAAAAGGGAGGTGTGGAATCCAGGGGTCGCTGCTGCATCCCAAGGCAAACCGTGGTCTGCAAACTTTGGAGAACACCAGCACAGAAACAGGAAATAGGAATAATGAAGCCATTTTTATCAATAATGATCATGAACTAGTAAGAAAAACAAAAGCTTTGGTTCAGATTCCTGGCTGTGACGTTGTTCAAGTCACTTAGCCTCATCTGAAAGCAGCGCTAACCATTGCTACCTCGTGAGGACAGAGTCAGATCACGTCAACCCCCAGCCCCAGCTGCTGGTGCGCAGTACACGTCGGAGGTTTATTCCGGCTCTGCCTCTGACTTGCTCTCTCTCCTGGAGCCAATCTCAGTGCTCATAGGAGAATGCCTGGGGGGTTAAAGGCAGCCTTTCAGGCAGTGAATGCAGATTGTCGCAGGAGCTCACACTGGTGAACAGCAAACTCCCCACTCCCCCCCACCCCGCCCTCCCCAACGTGTGGCCAGCAGGCTGGACTGTTTCGCAAACCGCCTCTGGATCAATTCATTGACCACAAAACGGTGAGACAATGGGACCACCAAGGGGCCTTGCTTTGCCCACTGGAGCGAAGGTCAGCATCAGATGCATTAAGAAATGGAAGCAATTTTCTTCCCACTGGAGGCTTCTATTAGGCATGATTGCCTGCATTTAGACAGACCCTAAACTCTCCAGTGCAGGATTAGGGCAGGATCACAAACGAAATCTGGAGAGGAACCTGGCCCTGGAGCTGAAACTAGGGGCAAGAGGTTCCAAAACATTTTTAACTACTCCTTTGCACTTTGCCTCAGACTTTTCCTAGCCCATCAGCACCACCACACTGGTCTGTGGCTTCCACTTGTGAAAACACTGCCATGTCCGCAGGAGACCAGCAGTGCTCTCTTTTCATCTAGGTCCCTGCTGTCCACCCCCTCTCGTCCTGGCCAGCTGCTGTTGCCCTGGTGAGGCCTCCCATCCCCCATTCATTGGCCCATCCACTTTTTTTTTTTTTTTTTTAAAGATTTTATTTATTTACTTGAGAGAGAGAGAGCACACGGAGCCCAATGCGGGACTCGATCCCAGGACCCTGGGTTCATGACCTGAGCCAAAGGCAGACACTTAACCAATTGAGCCACCCAGGTGCCTCTCCCACCCACTTTTATTAGCTGTTCTCACAACCCTTGGGGCTGGACCCCAGAGATACAGAGCTGAGAGTATAGAGCCCTGATTTTCAGCAGCTTATCTTCTAACTCAAGAAGGAAAAAGGGAGATTTCAACTCATTTAAAAAAATGAATGACTGCAAAGGAGCAAAGAAATAGAATGTGTATCAGTTGAACAGGGGGTTGTATGCTGAGCACTTCATGATGGGAAGGTTTTCTGTGAACTTTGGAGCTCAGGGAAAGGCTTCATAATGGTGGCTCTTGCACAACCTGAATGATTTTGCCAGTTTTGTTAGAGGAGGCGATGTTGGGACAAAGCTATAATAGTTTCAAAGAGTGTCTTGAAAAATCACCTCCTCTTCCCCACCAAAGACAGATTAACTGCCTGCTCCTCCCCCCACATTCCAAGTTTGCACAAGCCCTGTAATTGCTGTGCTGTAAGCACCGGTTACTATGTATCTCTCTCTCTCTCTCTCTCTCTCTCTCTCTCGGGATTCCTGTGGATTTCATCTTACTCATTACTTACATTTAATGCTTGGCACTTGGGAGGTATTCGGTAAGAGTTGACCTGAACTTGAGTTTATTGGTGGATATGTGGTGGGATGGGGCATCCATCTACACACTGGGGCATCCGTCCAGTGCCAGATGAATCCAGGCATCTCCAGGCACCAACTCCTTGCTCATTCCTGTGGAACCTTGCTTCTGCCTTCTATCTGATGAACGTTTTCTGTTGAAACGCCTGCCTTTCTGCTCCCCAGACAGAGCCTCTGTATGAATTGGTGACGGCCACAGACTTTGCCTTCTCCAACACAATAAAGCAGAACATGAAGCAGGCTCTGGAAGAGTTCCAGAAGGAAGTCAGCCCTTGCCACTGTGCTCCCTGCCAAGGGAATGGATTCCCTGTCCTGAAAGGTACCATTTCCCCGCAGCTGGCGTCCCTGTGGACGACATCATCTGGAGGGGTCTGTGCCAGGGCCAGAACATATCATCAAATCAGCATACCCTCCAGGGTATCTCAAGAAGAGTTCTAGGTCAATCCCTAGTCCTCTTCAGAGGCCCCAAGGACTGTCATAAAGCCCTCTTCATTTTCTCAGAGGGAAAAAAAATAGCCCCCCAGACATTTAGAGCCTCTTAAAACTGAGCTTCTCCACTCTGATCAGGCATTAGAACTCCCTGAGACCTGCAGAGCTACTGACGTTCAGGCCCCCACGTGGATCATATGAGTCTCGAGAAGGCCCTTCGTTAGGATGGGTAAGACTTCTCCAGGTAGTTCTAATCTGCAGCCAGGCTAGGACTCGCACCTGCCCAAGTCCCCCCCTCCCCGGAGCACAGTGAGGTGAGATAGGACCCAGGGGCCCCCTGGGCTCAGGTGCAGTTCCTAGGTGGAGAGCACAATGTCCCTCTAAGGCAGTCTCAGCCCGGGCTGCAGGGGAGAATCCTGGGCCTCAACCTGGAACACTTAAAGTGAATCACTGGGATTGGCCTTTGAAAAAGCCCGCCAGATGATTGCCCTGTGGAGTCGGGGCCGAGAAGCCAATCTACAGCTGAATTCACTAGCCCACAGGATCCATGACTTCATGAGCTTACAAACGAGTGGGTGGGCTAGAGCTGAGCAAAGAGTTACCCTGAAGTGTACCGAGCATTAGAACAAGGGTCAGTCTATCTCCCAAGAAGTCAAAATAGGCAGCTAAGTCGTGCTCCTCTGGCCACCTGAATACCTAAGTTCTAGCAGCATAAAACTGAAGGACCAGGCTGAGAAGGTGCCATCTGGAACGAAGGGGAGGGGATGGACTTGGGGCAATTCTCTGGGCCAAAGAAGAGGCCCTGGGCTCTGCACGTCCTGACCTACACATAGTGAGGAGATTGGGGATGGAGGGAGTGACAGCAAGGATGGGTCTCTTGAACTTGATCCCTAACTTTTGAAAGGGTCCATAGACAAAAGGACGAGACGGATACAAAGCGGAAGTTAAGCAGGGCTTTATTTCGCGCCAAGCATCGAGAATCAAACTGACCCACCAGGGCCGTCTCTTGCAAAGAGGCGACCCCTCCCAGTCTCACAGACTAACTTTGAGTAAAGGCCATGTGGTTGAGCCTGGCCACACACAGGTGGCCAATTGAATTACAATTCACCCCATGATAGTCATTTAATGCAGCCTATGATCTTGGCTGGAATTGGTGCCTTTGTAGGGCGCCGGATAGGCGGGGCTCACACTCCTTGGCAGGTAATCCGTGCGCTTTCCCTTGATTGGACGTTTCCACCTGGCCTGGCTCATCCTTGGCAGGTAGGGAGGTAATACGTACGCTTTTACTGATTGGACATTTCCACCTGGCCAGACACGTCCTTGTATGTGGGCTCCCTTATCAGGGGCTGGTCAGTCATATTTCACCAGTTCTGTTTCTAAGCGCTTTTCTCTTGGGGGGAAGGGAAAGGTTCAATCTAAGTTTATTGCATAAACAACAAAATGGCTCGCTCTGGCTAAGTAGGGCCTTACACTTTAAGGATCATATCTGGGGCCACTGCCATGGGCAGAGCAAATTTGCAGTTGGCTGAGGCGGGGGATCTTATGCACTTGTGGTGATGGCTGAGGAAAAATCCAGTCCAGCAGGAAGCCAAAATAAGGTATACAGAGCAACTGGGTACAGCAGATCCCCACCCAGCGGGGGAGCCGCCTGGAGTTAGGACAGAGCCAACTCAACAAAGGGGACACAGGAGAAGACTCACTCCCAACAGATTGAGGAGTATGTGTCTAGCTTCTTGGACAGGGTGGATGGAAGCAAGGCAGAGATAGTGAGAGCCTAAGGTTGGGAAGTTCTGCCATCAGAATGGGGACCCCCCCAAGTGGGGGAGTGGTCAGCAAGAAGTGGGGTCAGCCCATCAGCTCAAGGTCTTGATCTAGAATTGCTGAAATCCCCATGCCTTTGTGTGAACCCAGAAATTGGAAGCCACCTGAAGATGTGCACTGGTGTGAGGGAGACTATGAAGCCAGAGACTGGGGTGCTTCTGGGCCTAACTTAAGGTGATCCTATGAAGGGATTCTGTGGGACCCAGATGAGAGTAACTCCCAGGTGACAAGTTACAGGTTAGCATACGGAATAACTTCCAAAGGATCAGAATTGGCCAAAGGTAGGATGAGATTTCTAAGGACAGTGAGTTTCCCATCACTAGGAGTGTTCAAGCAGAGGCTGGACAATTAAATGCATGGGGGCGAAATTGAACACCAATGACCAATGGCCCCAGTGACCTGTAATGTAGCTTCTAGCACTGGAAACTTACAAGGCTAGGTCAAATGTCGGCTCAGAGTAATTTTCCTCAGGAATGCTGTGTGAATCTTCATGATGGTAATAAATACCCTTCGTGAGCAAAGAGCCCTTAAGGAAGGAGTAGGTATTCTTGGCCCTGAACCTTTTTCTCTGAAACCATTCAACTAAATGTTTCTCCTATTTTAATCTAATGGCAGTGTCACCACTGTAATGAGGAGGGCTGAACTCGGGAGTTCTGTTTCACATGGTGTGAGTCACGTTCTCTCTGCATTGTCTTTCCAGAATCCCGCTGTGAGTGCATCTGTCCTATTGGAGTCCATGGCACAGCCTGCGAGGTCACCCATGAGAAAGGTAAGCAATCTTTGAGAATTGGTCAAAAAAGGGAAATCTGGGGAATTCCAGGGTATAATTTAAAAGGGCATAAAGAGCACTGGGGATGTCAGGTTGGGAGCTGGGTACTATGAAATTTCCATCCTGGCTCCTGATTTTATAATTCATTATTTTCACACCTAAAAGTGCTTTGTGTCATAGGACTATCAATGCATGGAATTTGCAGGTTATTTCTTTGAATCATTCTGGAATGCTTACCTTCCTTTTTTTTTTTTTTTAACTGAACTCCTATTCAGCCCTCAAAATCCAGCACAGATGCCCTTTTTTGGTAGAAGTTCTAACTCTCCACCCCTGAGTAAAATTAGTTAATTCCTCCCATGTACTCCTTAGCACTTTAAACATATGCCTATTATAGCTCTTAGCATATTATATTTTGCATTGTGTCTGTCTGCCTCCCCTCTGTGTGTAAGCAGAGATCATGTTCCATTTATCTCTGTGTCCCTGTGGCCCAGCATAGTTGCTCAGCAGTAGGGGCTGAATTAACAAACAAAAGACTAGGCTATCATTAAGATCCTTCCCAGCTCTCAGATTCTTTGGCCAGTCTATTATCTGAGTTCTCTACATGCTCGCAGCCCTGACTCCTCCTTCCCTTCCCTTCCTTTTCTTTTTGGTGATACCATTAAAAAAGGAAACGATGCATCCAGTAAAAACAATGTACTACTATGTATTGGGCACCTTGCTGAGTGCTCAGACTCAGTGTGGGTTCAAGTTTCACATCTGTCATTCAGTAACTGTGACCTTGAGCAACTTATGTGACTGCTTGGTGCCTCAGTTTCCTTATCTGTAAAACGGGGATGATGGAATTAACTACCTACTAGAGCTGTCTTGGGTTTCACCTGAAACCTCTATAAAGCCCTTGGGAGGAGGCCTAACACATTGTAAGGGCAAAATAACTGTTGGTTAGTTTGTTTCAGAGCAAAATGAATCATGTCACTTCGTATTTGACATACATTAGATCCTCTGGTCCTCACCATAACATCACAAAGTAGGTACTATCAATATCCCCATTTTACAGATGAAGAAACTGAGGTGCTTTGTAGGTCACTAATGAACTTGCCCAGTGGTCACACGGTAAGAGCAAGACCACAGGTTCAGGTCCAGTGTGCCTGCCACAGCCTTTGCTCTTGACTCCTGCCTGCACTATTTCCCCCAGTGAAATGCGAGGATTGTTCTAACCCACCCCACCCCCTGCCACCACATTGCAACCAGGCCCCACACAGGGCTATGCCCCCAGCAGGTAGTGCACAACCACAGGATTTCTCCTGGTTGGAGGAGACCCTGGACACCTCCTACTGGAACCTTCTCATTTTATGAGTGGGCAGGCCCAGAAGTACTAAGCAATGCATGGGGAAGGATAACTGCCCATCAGAGACTCCGACAGATGCCTGATACATTGTGGTGGAGAGAATCAGTCACTTGTCAGTGTCATCAACAACTAAAAAAATCCTCAAGGGGAAGGCAAATAACGGGAAGGGGAGAGTGCCGTGTCTGTTATTACTTCATATAACACACGATGCTCGCCGATCACAGAGCTCCTAGTTTATACATTGACAAGAAGCAAACCACCCAGCATCCTGTCACTAAGAAGTGACTAAGCTGAGAGCCAGTCATGCAACAGACGTTTACCAAGGCCTCCTATGTGCCAGCTTAGGTGTGAGGGTTCAGTGGTGAGCAAATCAGGTAAAGAGCCCACCGTCATCGAGACTGCTGTTCAGCAAGAAAAGACCTACATCATTTGAATTGTCCCAGAAACACATTTAAAGTTTTGTTTAAACAAAACAAATGTGTTTTGTTGTAACTGCTATAAAATGGCCGGCGAGAGCTTAAAATATGAAGAATTGGTGGGGAGTTAGAGGTCAGGGCAGTTTCCCTGCAGAAACAACCCTCTACCTGAGATCTGAAGGCCGAATGCGATTGACCAGATGAATAGAGGAGGAAAGAGTATTCTGGACCAGGGAAACAACATCTGCAAAGGCCCTGTGGCAGAAGGGAGTGTGGCAAGTACCATGGTGTGCAAGAAAGACAGCTCACTGAAGGGAGGATTTGAGAGCTGACTCCCAAAGCCTTTTGGCTTCTACCCCCTACCCCTCCATAGGGCACCAGGTCTAACAAGGGCTAATCAGTGTTCACTGACCTTCTTTCTTCTAGATGTCCCCATTGATGGGAGGTGGAATTGCTGGTCAGACTGGTCTCCATGTTCTGGAGGACATAAAACAAGACAAAGGCAGTGCAACAATCCACCTCCTCAAAATGGAGGCAACCCCTGTGTGGGCCATGCTTCAGAAACACTTAAATGTTAACAAAGAAGTGCTTCTTCCTACCGTGGGCTGCCCCCTGTGAGAGCTCTGAGCCCTTAGGAACTCAGGCCCAGTTACCTCCTACCCACTCCCACCGGGGGCCAGCCCAAGGGTAGAGGGCGGTGCCATTCAGGGGGATTAAAATAAAAATGTTATTTGCAAGATGTACATGGATTGAACTAAGAGTGAGTTAACCATGAACTACAGGTTCCTTAAAGGCGTAAGAATCTCGGTCATGCGCCCTTTGCTCATCTGTCTACCTTTGTTCCACTCACGTGCACTTACCAGCTAGGAACCGTGTTAGGAGCTGTTCCCATGGAAGTCCTTCCGTCTAGAACAACTGGCATAGAGTAGGTGACCAGTAATGAATCAGTGACTAGATATGAAGTTGTTCCTCCCTTAAGGACTCCCTGGACTCATGCGGTGACAACGGCGGTGAATATGTATTGAATGAGGACAACGTCCACAGTGGGGCTCAGTGTGTTCATTCAATCCAGCCTCATGATGACCATACAAGGCCAATGCATATCAGGCCCATCCAACAGCCTCGGGAGCTGGGGTTTAGAGCAGTTACGTGGCTAGTCCGGGGCTGCGCAGTTAGGAAGTGATGAGCTGGGCTGCAGACTGGGTGCTTGGGCTCCAGAGAGTTAGACTTTTACTGTCGTGTTGTCTTCCCCTCAGTAGTTGGGCATTTACTGACGAAGAATTTTTTAGGAACTAAAATGTAGAAGAATGTTGGTTGTGTGTGTGTGGTCTTGACAGCCTCTACCACTGCATCCTGAGGACAATGGATCCTGGTTCCTCCACTCCCTTGGAGGCTGAGCAAAGGAAAGGTGAGGTTATGCATGTCAGAAGCAGGAGTTGAATGACTGTGACATGAGTAGGTGCCCAGAGAAGGTCCTGAGCTGGAGAAAAGAGCAAGGGAAATTAATCACTGAATGAGAGACAGAAGGAGGGAAGGAGGAAGGAGGAAAGGAAGATGCAGTAGCTGGAAGAGGAAACATACCAAGGTGAAGTTCAACTTGATGGCTCCAGGCCAATGTGCAATACATACCTTCCCCTACCTCTGTACATTGTTCCACTTTGTTCCCTCCTGCTTTTGTCCACATCCCATCTGGGGGAGGGGGCTGCTTGAGGAGGGAGAAAAAGAGGGCACCTAGTTGATCTTTGGTTACCAAAATCCAAAATGTTTCGATTTTTTAGATTGAGTTGAGTGATCCTTCAGACTTTAGGGCTCTCATTCATCCCATCACCTAGAAACAACCCATCAGATTTTGTTTGCTCTTGGATGCTCCCCATCTGGTTGCAGAACTTCATGTGAATTTGTTGAAATCAAACTGAGGGTGGGGGAGGGGAGAAGTGGTTGAAGGTGAACTGGTTTTGTTCATTTTCAACCAATTTGTTCTCCGCCGCATCAACGGCGTCGGTTTGCCTCTGGGCTAGGTGCTGGGGCCTGAGCCCTTCACACATCCACCACGCCATGGCATGGGTCACCGCCACCTGCCAGTGTGGCCCGCCCAGCCATCTGGGATGGAGTCAACAGAACCACCCTGGGAAGGAGCCGGTTCAGACGGCTGGGGGTTGGGGCGGCAAACGCGCTGGTTCTCGGGCTGCCCTCGCGGGTCCCCATGGCCCTCCCGCTGAGCCGCGGGGCCAGGGGGCCCTTGTTTGCTCTGATATTATTGCTTTGCCGTCTGCTGTTATTTCAACAGGCTAATCCAATAATGTTTTATCTCTTTCATTATACCGAAGCCGTATAATTTTCTTGAGTTATCATCTATCTTCTTTTAAGGTTCCCCAGAGACGGGGAAGAGTGGTTCTGTCTTGGGTTGATGGGAGGCTCCCAGGAAGCCTGCACGGGCACGTCGAAGCCAGCTCCGCCAAATTAAATTCCGAATCTCAATCACAGCCACCGCTTCTAATGGGAAATTTAAGTTGATTATGGAGATGACAGCCCAGGTTCACGTTTATTGCATTTAGCAGAAATTGTTTATCCTATTAAATACGGTCTTGAAGGAGAAACAATTGAGTTTCGGAGCCCCGGTGAATACCCAGGTGAGGCCCAGGTACTGCTAAACTGTGTAATAATTATATTCTTATTTGTGGGCTGAACTTCCCCTCGTGGCTCTTTTTGCAAACAAACCCATTTAGGAGGAGGCTGAAACACGGCGTTAAGAATTAAGCAAGATAAATGCAGGCTGGGGTTTTGGCACATCTCGGCGCCCGTAGCTCGCAGTGGCGTGTCTGGGAGGGGACTGCGGGGTCTGTGGGGTGCAGTCCAGGCAGGGTAGTTTGGCAATGGTCCTGGAGGCTTGAACACACCACAAGATACCTGCATGAGGGAGGGTTTTGCATCTAAGAGCATGAATCTCTGAAATGCCGTGGGCTCCACCATGTGTTTGATGGGAGGGGAGGGGAGGGGGTCTCTCCCTCTCTGTTCCTCCCTGCATGACCTTGGGCTAATCACATACCCTCTCCAGGAATAATAATTATTATAATGATTTTAACAGTAGTAATAATAATAACAGCTGCCGATTAGCGAGCTCGGTCTATGGAGTCTTTCAACCGAAATGAGCTCAGTTCTTTAACTGAATAGGACGGGGGAGAGAGATTCATACAGTCATGGGGTGACTCGTGGAGAAAGCTCCACGGGGAAACACGGTCCTTCCTGCGAATGGGCTCACTGTGCAAATCAAGGTGAGATGCCAAGGCTGGGGGAAACGGCCCCTGCTGGCCCAGAATCCAGAGGAAAATGCCATCTTTGTTTTAAAGAAGAGAACTTTGGCCTGTTCCCAGGCGCTGATTTGAAAAGCTCTCAGGAAAAGAGTGGGCCTGCAGCAGAAAGCCCTTGGGACACCAGCCAGGTCTCCCTGGGGACCTTCTGATTAGTGTCTTGATAGAGAAATATTTTGTTTTACAGACTGAAGATGTCCTTAATGACATTATGTCTACTTGCCGGCGTCTCTGGGCTCTGAGGGCATTGTGTTATAATTTACTCATTTACCATCTTTCGTCTCACGTATCATGTCCTGGAGGAAGGCTAGTGTCTACTGCACTTTTATGTCTCAAGAACCCAGCGTCCTGTTTGGCACAGCGAGCAACTGCAAATAATTATTGCATGAATTCATGACCTAACAAAAAGGAACGTGACAGGGCAAAGGGCAGAACTTTTGCAGGCCGGTGAGAAACTCGAGTGAATTAGTAGCACATGATGGTAGTGCCATGAAATCTGGGGTACAGCAACCCTAAGTAAGAGGGGCAACGCTCATAGCAGGGGAGCTGGGGGAGGCACCTTCAGCCAGCTTTGAGGGTAGCATAATGAGCATGAGTGAAAGGAAAGAGACAGAAAAACAACCAGTGTCGGGGGGAGGGGTTGGGGCTGATGATACTTGGGGAGGGGTGTTGGGGACACCCCCAAGGGACCACCAGAATTCCACAGAGAAACATTACAGAGGAAGAGAGCAGGAAACTCTGCAACCATTGGTGGGGGGAAACTGAGAAGCATGTTTACAAATGGACGCCCACAGCAAGGCCCCAGAGGATAAGGGCCAGCCCAGTCTGTGGCAGAGGTAGGAAAGGAACAAAGAACCCCTTCCCCCCTCAAATGTTGTCTCCTGGCATTCTGCTTCCGCCTTCTGTTTTCATCTGCTGGTTCACTCGAAACCTGGAATGCCCACCTCAGAACGCAGCCCCTGGAATAGTATACCGTAAGCCTTGGAGATTCCCTCTTCATTGAAGGCCGCCGCCAGGAAATCAGATTTTTTTTTTTTTTTTTTTTTTTTGTACAGCGTTTTCCTCTTGGAATTCTCTTTCTTGAACGGCAGGCCAGATTCCATGCTGAGGTAATCAGAAATGTAGGGTTTACTGAGCCATCCAGGGAACATCACAGCCTCCTGGGCTGACCTGGAAACCTGGATGAAGAGAAGCCAAGGGGCGGGTTCTTAGGAGCAGGTGCTTTGGGGCCATGAGGCCTGTGTGTGCAACGTTGTCTGGCTTTGTGGCTTGTTAGCTTTGTGGCTTTATGCAGGCGCCGTACCCATCTGTGCCTTTATTTCTCCATCTGTAAGAGGGGGACGGTTACAGTAGCAACCTCCTGGGTTTGGGGAGCACACCAGAGCCGATTCACTGATGTGGTTTCTGGGGATTCTCAAAACATCAACAAGAACAGTGGTTTGTTGGTTTGTTTGCCGGTTTGTTTTGAAAAGTCACTTAAGACTACTTTAAAAACATTTCAGTGCTCAACCCGCTATAACCATGAGAACAAAAAAGACATAAAATAGCTGAGCTCCTAGGAGATGTCTTCATAAAGGACATGGAAGGCTTTTCTAGCCCAAGCTCTGGGTTATTAAGGGAAAATGTAACAGCATAATAACTAATATTTGCAGAGGGCATTACCAGCTACAAAGAACTTTCACACACCTAATCCGGCTTAATCCTCTCAATGGCTACAAGAGGAAGGGTTTATTATCTGCCTTTGACAGGTGATGAGAAGACGCCTGGGACAGACTGTGCCATTTGCCCAAGACCACACAACAGGAAAGGGGCAGCCCTGCCTCAGTCCCTCAGACCCTAGTGTCCAGCTACAGTAGAAGCAGATCCAGCAGGATCATACAGCCGGTGTCTGCTCACCTGCCCCCTTGCATAGAAGAAGCAGAGGGAGGGCCCCAGTCTTACATCTCTGCAGCAGGGAGACCGAGCTGTTTCAAAGGACTTGCAGGCAGACGGATAGAGGTGTAGGACCCAAGGTCACCACTTCCTAGCAGAGTGGTCTTGATCAAGCCATGGATCCTCTTTGTGCCTCGGTATCCCCATCAGAATATGGGGCCAGTCGTCCTCGCGGCACAGCGTGATGATTGAATGACATGACAGACGCAGATGGACGGCTGTCACCCCAAGGGCCTGGCACGCGGCGGCTGCTCGACTGCCTTTCCACTCTTGGGTGCTGAACGATCCAACCCTCTCTACCATCTGCCTCTTCTCACCCGGCCTAGCATCTGTCTCTTTCGGGGCATGTAGATTGCCTTGTACAGAAAGGAGAAGGAGAAGAAACGGGGATTGTATTTACAGTGGGAAATCCTTGGAGGATTGTCAAAGGGAGGCCAGTGGCTGGCGTGACATTCACCTCTGTGCGGGAGACCGCCCTGGAGCCCGGGCGCTGCCATTATCGGCGGCGGCGCCCACCAGTTATCTCGCGTCTCCACCTTGCAACCCCAGGTGTTCCTTCATCCATCACCCGCCCTCGTCCTGGGTCCACTCCCCCTTCCCCCTGCCACCTCCTGCCTGACCGGCCTCCTTGTGAATAAGCCGGTTTGTTCATATCCTGAAAACTATTTGATTCTGGCCCCTTTTACCCCAAACACCATCCATCCATCAACTGCTCGCTCTTGCTTGGTTAGGAAAATGGGAATGGGGGAGGGAAGCAAATAATAAAACTTCTCAGCGGCTATCTCTAAGGAAACAGAATGGATAGATAGATCCGTCAGACGTGTATCCTGGCACTGGACAGCCAAGTCCATTTGTTACAAACTGGTTAGGCAGGAGGATTTATCTTACATTTTAAGCTGCTACTATAGAAGGGAAACAGTTTCCTTTATCTCTCCCAGGAGAGTTGGGGGGGGGGACCCCTGAGGCCACTGATGCAGAATTTTTAACTCGATTTGATGGGCTTTCCTTCACAAATGTAGAAAAGGGGGTCTCTCTCTCTCTCTCTCTCCTAAGTTTACACAGCCTCTTGGAAGGGGGTGGGCTGTCCTCTGATGCATCAGGAAGACTGCAGGATTGGGAAGTCCTGTGAAAATATCTTCCGTGGGGTTCTCTCTCACAGATCCCTGACCCTGCATGCTAAGGCCGCTTCAGACACTTTGTTTCTAGCACGGAGGGAGGGACCCAGAGAGAGAACAGCAGCCGACAAACTTTTATCAAGAAGCTCCTATGTGCTGGGTGTTCTGCTAGGTATTGGGGCTCCAAACATGAGGACAAGTTTCTGTCTGCTCTGCAAAAGTCACTAGGTGTGGGAGACAGACAAGTAAGCTATGGTGGTAGACTAGAAAGTGCTGGAATACAGAGCCATATGAAGGAGTGGCGCCTGACAAAGTATGAGCTAACCAGAGGGGTTAAGGTTGACACCTAACCTCTTGCCTAAAGATTACTGGCAAAGAGCTAAGAGAAGAGGAAACAGCTGGGCAGGGCCCTCCTGGGCAGTATGTGCAAAGGCCTGGCGGGGACAAAAAGCCTGACCTATTTGAGGAACTAAACTCGAAATCGTTCATTCAACAAATATTTTTTGACCCTCTATAAGGCACTGGGGATCCAGCCATGAAAAAGTTTGCATAGTAACAGGGGGAGGCACACCTAGAAAAATAGAAGAATAAACAAATCTATAATCTCAGTGCTAAGTGCCATACAAGAAAACTAAGTGGGAGTAAGGCCCTTGGAGGGGTAATATTTGAGCAGAGACTTGACTGAAACCAGAGTGTAAGTCTTGGATGTGCTCATCTAGAAGATGAGCATTTCAGGCAGAGGGTTCTGTAGATGCAAAGGTCCTGAGGCTTGATATGTGTGAGGAGCCACAAACAGCCTTTCATGGCTAGAGCAACACGATTGAGGGAAGGAATGAACAGAAGGAAATGGAAGTCGGAGAGCCAAAGGTAGACCACAGGGCTTTGTACATCCTGCTAGGGCAATAGATTTTTAGTTCGAGTGCCTCATAGAACCTAAAAAAGAAGCTGAAGTTGGAGTGGCACATTGGCATCCAATTCTAGAGAACCTTGTGAATCCAATTAAAAACCTTGGGTTTTCTAATAACGGCTGTGGGGTGTTGAACCACCAGGAGAACCTGAGGTGAGCAGGAAAGTGGCATCTACAGAAGTTTCCCCAGTTCCAAGCACCAGCTGCCCTTAGGAACGTCTTGGGGACCAGACCAAAGGTCTGAACTCAGCAGTTCCCAGCCTGAGAAGGACCAGCACTCAAACCCAGGAGCCGAGCAGTGAATCACCACCCACACCACCTGACCCCATGCTGCTTCCTCTGCGGTGTCCTGCCCCTTCTCCGCCTTTCCTTCTTTATCTAACTCCACTCATTTCCTAGACGCCAGTCCATCCTCTCCTCTGGGCTGTTCCCCACGCTGGGGTAGCCACCCTCTGGGGCTCCTGCTGGCATGGGATCCCTTGTCATCCCCGGCCCCCACACTCTCATAGGGTCAGAACCACGTCTGACTCCTCTCTGTGTCTCTGGCACCTGGCACAGGAGCTCCCCAAGGGGCTTTGCCCACTTCCCAAGTGAAGGGGAAGCAGTCCCCATGGCCTTTGTGAAAGAGAGGTGTCCTTCCACTAATCCGCATCAGAGCCCCTTCCTGTCACGACCCCCAAGAGCTTCGTTCTGCCATCTCTCATTTCTGCAGCATGGTTTTTGAAGCCTGCCCTTTCTCTGTGTCCATTCTCTTCACCCTAAAGGGAAATAGAGTTCAGAAGAGATTCATTGAGTGAACTCTTTAGATCTTCCTCTATCTCAAAGAAGAAAAAAAGCAAAAAAGCCTCTCCTTACTGCTTTCCCTTCTGTCGTTAATTTACTTTCCGAAAGACACCTTGTCAAGCTGAAGATTCTATCTTTAAGCCGTGTTTTTACACCCACTACCTACAAAGCCTTAGATGATAGGTCTCCCGAAAGGACCTGAGGGAGAATCTGTTTGACGAGCTTTATGCCTTTGCTTGGCAAGAGAGCCAGGCATACTCGAAGAAGGAAGGGCACTGATCTGGAGAAGGGTTGCTGCTTCTGAAACTGTCCCTGCCACTGTATTGTGATTTCTGAAACTGCTGGGGAGGCAGCATCGTTGGAGGAGCAGGGCAGATGCTGGCGCTGGTTCCCTGGCTCTGGCGACAGGAAGACAATGGCATGGCTCAGGTGGTGGTTGGGGCTTACAGGTGATCCAAGCAGTAGCTTAACCCCAAAATTCTCATCTCCCACCTAGATGACTAGTTTTTTTTTTTTTAATTTTTATTTCTTTTCAACGTAACAGTATTCATTGTTTTTTTTTTAAAAAATATTTTATTTATTTATTTTACAGAGAGAGAGAGAGAGAGAGATCACAAGTAGGCAGAGAGGCAGGCAGAGAGAGGGGGGAAGCAGGCTCCCTGCTGAGCAGAGAGCCCCATGTGGGGCTCGAGCCCAGGACCCTGAGACCACGACCCAAGCCAAAGGCAGCAGCTTAACCAACTGAGCCACCCAGGCATCCCTTCTTCTTGTTTTATTGAAGTATAGTTGATAACAGCTTTAAAGCTCCCAATATCTGGCTTGTACTTCCTGACATTTGGATTTCATGGGTCTGGGATACAGCCTCTGGACATCAAGGTTTTTTAAAACTCCCCGCCCAGGGGCACCTGGGTGGCTCAGTGGGTTAAGCCTCTGCCTTTGGCTCAGGTCATGATCTCAGGGTCCTGGGATTAGGCCCTGCATCAGGCTTTCTGCTCAGCAGGGAGTCTGCTCCTCCCACCACCTGCCTACCTCTCTGCCTACTTATGATCTGTCTGCCAAATAAATAAAATCTTAAAAAGTAAGTAAATAAATAAATAAATAAAACTCCCCACCCAATTCTACTGTGCAGGTGAGTTTGAGAACTACTGCTTTCATGAAGACTGAGCTTGAATGTCCTCTGTAAATTGCGCACTCGACCTCCTCCAGTTACTAGCATGTAACTACCACTCCCTAGTGAATAATGAATGGAAATTAATTACATATGTAAATTAACTTTTAAAGAAAAAGCAAGTTAATGACAGAATGAGAAGGAGTGAAGGAGTCTTCTTTCAGATGGAAGATCTAATGAGTTCAGAAATGAAACTTACAAACTCTGTTTTAATTAATAATAGTTACAATAGTAATAATAAGAGTGATGCTAATAATTCCACGTGCCACAGGCACTGTGCTGTTTTATATGACATATTTACTTTCACCTTCTTCCCCACTCTCCATTCTTAACACGTGCACCTGCGCGTCCCCCCTCCGAGGTTCTTTCTCACCTTCAAATTTTGTTACGTGCTGAATTTCTGTCTTAAAGGGCTCCTCCTTCTTTGCCTAGCTTAAAAACCTTCAAGGTCCGGATCAAGCCCCATTCCATATATAAAATGCACACACCACCCAAGGAAACTAAATCTCTCTCCCACCTGGCCTCCTTGGACACTTATTTTGGCATTAACTCAGCAATTAATTCCCTGTGTCCCTAAAACCCCTTCTTGTTGTTTCATATCTTTATGTCTTATGATTACTATAAAAAGACTGAGGATCCTGGGAAGACAGGGAACATCAATATATATCAATCAACAGGTTTTGTTTTTTTTTGTCTCTATTGGAAATGCAGAGTCCACCACCAAGGAGCTCTCAACCTATAGGAGAAAATTAGAGGTAAACAGAAACGTCAGTGAAACACAACTCGTTCTCTATTTGAGGCATGACTGGAGTGCTGTGGGAATACCAAGGCAGGCTGGTGCTCCTGGCTTTCCCAGAGGTGACAGGGAAAGTACACTGATCAGCATTGGTTGGCCCTTCTGGATCCCGCTCCAGTCTCGGGATTTGACCCATTTGGACCGCATGTCTGAACTGACTCTTGAGGTCAGCCCCTCACTTCATCCTAAGGTCGCTTGTTAGGTCCCTCCCAATTCAAGGCGCAGGGCTGGCCTCTCCAGATACAGCGCTCCAGCCAACAAAGCTGATCACTCACAATTACCGTCCCAGGGGAGAAAAGGCATAAATAGTAACAGGGCATAATGGCAGTTGGTATAGAATTATTAAGTGTGAAAAAATGCAATGAAGGAAGAGGGTAGTGTGCCCTGAGATGATGACTGAGGGAAATCTGTTATCTGTGGTAAGAACTTAACCAAGAGAGATAAAGTGACGGAATAAAGGAAGATACTGTTGAATCCGGGTGAAGGAAAATCGAAGAAACTCAAGTCAGTCTTCATTTTTTTCTCATTATTTTAGTGTGCCTGCTTATTCTGTCAACTAGGAATGGTTCTACGAATGAACAAATATTGTACTTAAAGAACTGAAACAATTCTCATCATACTTTGTTTTATTGGCCATTGACGGTTTCAACCACACCTGCTGGCCTCATACCTCTATAACGTCCCATAAATCCCTCTAAGGCATGGATTGAGATTTCTCCCTTGCTGTTTTGGTTTTCTAGAAGATCTGAAGTGCTGTGAGCAGGACCCAACCCCTAGTTAACCCCCAGCACCCGGTTGTCTAATGACTAGAGTAATAGGACGGTTAGTGGCTTGTAGATGGTGCGGTCTGGTCCTGGGGTCAGGAGTTGGCAGAACAGAGAAAAAGTTCATGTCGATTTGCATTTTCCCTCAGCTGAAGGAAGTCTTTATCCAGCAGTCGGTGCAGGGGGTGACATCAATGGCATCGGTGCGCAGAGGCCCTCAGCAAGCCCGGGTCTGCACTTTTCCCCCCGGACACGAAGCGCCTCCGTTCTGGGGTGCGGGGTTGTTGCACTCTCTCCTCCTCTCCTGGGTGCCTGCTCTACAGGCAGACCAGGAGCTCCAGCAGCTCCAGCGACCATCCGCCTTGGCTCCTGCACAGATAATTTCCCAGGGGAGGAGGAGGTTAGCCTACAAGAAGCAGCTGGGACTATCAGGAGGGCAGCCCAACCCATTGCCCTGGAGTGGTCGGCAATCTCTCCTTAGGGAGATGCCTGGTACAGCCAGCCCAGACCTCTGTTTTCGCCACCTTACACTTAATTTGAAACTCTGGATAGAGTAAGAAGAGGCCACTGAGAGTGGTTCGATGGAAGATAGATAGGCGAGTGAGCCGGGAAGGCGTACTCCTCCAGAAGAGTGGCACAGAACCACTGGAGGGTGAGAAGAGCAGGGACCACCCCCCGGCCGGGGGTTCACAGATAAGGGCTAGCCTGACAGCCCAGTGGAGAGGCTTGCTGGGCTTTTGTGAGTGTTGGCAAAGCAGACCTCCTCCAACTCTGATGGCGGGGGCACAGTGGGTAACAGGGGCTCTGCGTAGAGCATGAGAACATAGGCACTGATCATGGGTTGCCCCTGGAAATCCAGCTCGTGCACCCCCCTGGCCTGGAGCTGCTGCCTCCTACTGGCTCTGTGCCTTAGGGAAGACCCTCTCTCAACCTGAGTTTTCACCTCCGTAAATGAAATAGCTGAACTAATCTGGTGGGGTTTTTCCATCATTTTTTTCATTACTGTTTCTCCCCTACACCACCTCCTGCCTGCCCCGTAAATGAAATCTCATACAGCCCCAATATGGCAGCCAGATGAAAGTCAGGCTGTTTTATTTGAAGCTGGGGTGTCTGTCAGGTTTGCTCTGCTCCCCTGGGGCAGCCCCTAAGACTGCAGGTTTCCTCAGATCCCAGTGTGAATATCATTGGATTAGATTATCTTCAGGTCCCTTCCAGCTCTGTAATTATACTCCCTGGTGGGACAGACACAGTGGACGTCTATGTCTCTATTTTTCTCACTTCTGTGACTTGGTCCCCATAAGCAAAGGTTTGCAGGGAAAGTCCTTGGGGACCAATGTCAGTGGGTGTCCATGGTAGCTGGCTTCCCAGTCTTAGATTTCCTTACCAAAGTAAGCTTTGTCAGGCTGAACTTTAGTCTGGTGCCCCCAAGGCTACCTGATGTCCACACGGGGCTTGTAACAAGGTTGATGGGATACCTGTGTGCTGCCTGCAATTGACTGAAAGTAGTCTTCAGGAGAAATGGGCTGTGAGGAGAAGGACCCGTCCTCTGTGCCCTGCCATCAGCCCCCCAGATCTTTGGCATCATGTCCACCTTCCCCAGGGCCCATGGTGTGTACATATGACTCAGCATGGCCACAACTGAGCCCAGCACTGAACCACTGAAGAGGCATAACTAGGTAACCCCCATTCCCTATTCCCTTATCTCTGTGGTCTCAGACAGGGATCCAAGGAATCCAAGCAAGTCACTGGGACTGCGGGCCCATGCTGTAACTGTAATTAGTAAGGCAGGACTCTTTGAGTCAGGATCGACTGATAACCATGTTCTAGGACATAGCTTCCCTTCTCTCTCCCCAAACATAGCTTCCCTTCTCTCTCCCCAAAATAATAGTCAATGCAATCATCTCAGGCCCTCTGCCCCCATCTCCGAAACTTCCCGACTCTTACAATGTACATCAGTAGAATGTAGGATAAGAGCTTGGGTCCTGGCATGGGTCCAACCCCCTGGGTCCAAATCCTGCCTCTGACAGTCGCCAGCTGGATGGCTTTGAGCAAAGTATGTCTCCTTCCTCCTACCCCAACTTCTCATCTGTGAATTGGGGCTAATAATGGTACT
The DNA here is from genome assembly GCF_030435805.1 of Mustela lutreola. NCBI lineage: Eukaryota > Metazoa > Chordata > Mammalia > Carnivora > Mustelidae > Mustela > Mustela lutreola. The sequence goes on along the minus strand of NC_081299.1, from coordinate 45,690,375 downwards.
TATAAGATTTTTGAGGGAACATAGGAGTTTATGCCCAGGGAGTATTGAGATAGTGTTGGCTCAGAATAAGGATGGTATTCTTTCTGTCCACTGACCTGTGGTCCCTCTGGAAAAGCTGCCTGGCCAATGGGGAGAATGAAGGCTGAAACCCAGCCCACACTTTGCCTGAAAAGTTAAGAAATCCCAGGACCCAGGAACTGGTATCTGTCAGCCCTGAGAAGTTTCTTTGTTTTTTTCCCCATTTACCCGTCCATTATGCAGTGCCTTTGTTCAGTTTCCATGAGGGAACTGTGCCAGTCTTTGCCCTGGTAATGAGCCTACTTGTTTTTTATCTCTGCACTCTCCTTCATAAGGACCCTGGGATTCACTCACCATCTTGGCTCACCATTCTCAGAATTCCTCCTACAAGAGACAAGGCAGCTCTTCCGGGATTTAATTAATTAATTAATCCCTTCAACCAGCAAAGGAGGGTTTTAGGCAAGGCATCAAACCAAGACAGACCCTCTCTTGGTGGAGTGGTCTCTTCCTCTTACGTATTATAATAGATCATTATTATTTGCCACGTGTGTTAGTGTCACGTCAACACAGCCTGTGAGGAAGGTGCTGATACTCTCCCCACTTTTCAGGGAATTCTGGGATGAAAGTTGGCAACATTGGTATTCAAAGGCCTATCTGCCAACAGAGCTATGCCATCTTGCTTCCCATTGAGAACTACGCCCCCAGTGAGGAAATTATAACCCATCATCGCCTCATTTTAAAACAAGGCTCCCACCCCATCTACTATGGGCATCAACAGTTTCTCTTATGGACCTAAGAGTAGTACCTTAAATATACCTATCCAGACTTTCTTTTTTTCCTTTACATTATCTTCATTGCGCTTGCCAGTGGAGATGGATCTATGTATTAGTTGGGCAACCCATGTGTTTTCGTCATCATTCCATGCACGGCATAGGTAGCTTTGTATGGGCAGAAAATTGAAAGCTTAGGGATTTGAGCTAAATTCTTGGAGTAGAGATTCTTGAAGCTCCAAGGAAATTTAAATGAGTGAGATGAGCCCCAGAAAAAAAGAAATGGTTTACCGGTGTCTCACAGGAAGTTAGTGAAGTGGTTGCAACGCACATCTAAGTCCTCAGACTTGTTCATCTGTGAAGGATATGGATTCCTAATCCTTGTTTGAGGGCTTTCCTCCCCGGGACCAGTCAGTTCATGCTATACCACAGTACTTTGAAACCCGTCTTGCTCCAGCCCTTTTGAGTTTTGGCCGTAGTTCTGAGTACTTTAATGCCAACTATTTAACTCTTGTCATGAGTTGGATTGTGTGCCCCCAAAGGTAGGTTCAAGTCCAAATACCCATCCCCTGTAAATGTGACCTTATTTGGAAATAGGGCCTTTGCAGTTTATATCATCTTAAAATGAGGTCATGATGGAGTAGGGTGGGTCCTGATCCAATGACTTGCTTTTTTTAAGAAGAGAAAACACAGATGGATAGTGGAGAACACTGTGTGACGATGGGGCAGAGATTGGGATGGCACATCTCCAAGCCAAGGCCTGCCAGGGATGGTCAACCACCACCAGAAGCTAGGAGAAAAGCCTAGAATAGAAGTACCTTCAGAGCCCCTGGAGGAAAGCAGCCAATATACCTGAAGTTTCAACTTCTAACTTCCAGAAGTTTCAGACAGTAAATTTCTGTTGTTTCAAGCCACACAATCTGTGGTAATTTGTTACAGCAACCCTAGGAAACTAATACATCCCTCCAGAAATGAATCCTACTGTCCATACACACCTTGGCAAACAACAGATCTCATCTGAGAGAGGGTCTTGGTAGCAGGAAGAAAGCAGAGGAACCATTAAAGAGGGGAGGAGGAGTCAGCCATAAAGCAAGAGGTCACAGAAAAAAAGAGGCTGGGAACCCCAAGGTCTTTTCTGTGCTGGCCCCCCTGAGCTGGGCCAGGTTTGCAACTGAGGATGCATGGGCCTTACCCTCTTCCTCCATTTTCTCACAGGCAGAGCCCTTGCGACCCATGGGGCATTGGCACTTGCAGCTGGTGCCCTGGAGGATGGGCTCCCCATTATTGAAGCAGGGCCCACAGCGGCAGGCGTTGAATTCCATCATGTACTGGTCCAAAGCTAGCTGCAAGTTCCGGCGTTTGGTCTCCAGGGGCCCCAGGGTAGTGTGCCTCAGCACCTCATGGATGGGCTGCATCTGTGGGTGCAAAAAGAACAGAGAGCCTCTCCCTGGGCCTCCAGCTTCCCAGAGCCCAGCCACTGGCCATCAAGCCCCTGGAAGGCCTGCTATGTGCCAGGCACCGAACTAGACACTCAGCTCTACCCCACTGCATTGGATCCTCATTACCACCTAACTCCAGAGACTCCGAGTGTTCAAGTGACTCACTCAGGATCACATAATTAAGTGTAAGAGCTGCTCTGGACATGAGCCTGCTTAGCTCTGAAAGCTGTGGTCCCCCAATCCCAGAGGAAGAGAGCTCTGTAGCAATCTACGCCAACTCTTCAGCCCCCCTCCCGCACTTTTAGGAGGCAGAGAGAGGGTAAAGTATTATGTGTATTTATGTGGTTTTTTTTTTCTTGATTGCTAACTTTCAAAGCAAGAATTTAAATTAAAGTCCGTGATAGGTAGCTGTGGGGGCAGTGCTGAACACTTCTCCTATTGGTATCAGCTTGGAGAGATGTGGGCAGGAGGGGGTCATTTGCATTTGAGGCCACCACCACCCTGTTCCAGGAATGACTATAACCCAGGGTTTCCCAACCTCAGCAGGACTGCATTTCCGGCTGCCCTGGGGGAGGGCAGTCCCAAACATCATAGGATGTTTAGAAATATCCCAGGCCTCTACCCACTGGATTCTGGTAATAACTTCTGGTTGTGAAAACAGAAACTACCTCCTGACATCGCCATTTGTCCCCTGTGGGGCGAAATTGATCCCAGGATGGAAAACAGTAAATGTGGTAGAGAGCCATGAATCTGGAACCAGAAAATCCGGCTTCGAGTCTCAGCCCTACGAGTCCCAGCTATGCGATCTGTCTGGTTACACGGGAGCCTGCCTTCTTTGTCTCTAAAATGAGAACAATCCTCTTGCCTTACTTTTACTATCACAGAGTAAAAGTTTAAAAAACGCTGCTCCCATCCTAGTTATGTGGTCTTTCCTGTCTATCTCTAAACCTCAGCCTCATTTTCTATAAGATGGGAACAATAACCTACTTCCTGGAATTCTTATGAGGATCTAAAGAAGTAATGAATGAGAAAACATTGCAGAAGGGAAGAACAATATAAAGTAAAGCACCATTTTTATTCGTTAGATGTGATGATGGAGGTGGGGAGACAAAATCCTTTATAGGGTTGTCTTTGGCATGATTTTAAGGCTATATTTTAACTCACAGTTATACACTGAAAGCTCCTTTACTGATTTCTTATTTTATAGAACTGTAACCCAAAACCCTGAGATGGGAGTGATTTGCCAAGGTCACAGGGCAATTCAGAGATAAGACTGAGCCACACTTGGGCAATCTCTCTTCTCTGGAATCAAGAGTCAATAGAGGGCACATGGCACTAGCCTCGAGTGGGTTCCTGGAAATGCGTACAGAAAGACCCGTGACCTTGGCTTGTGGTCACAGGTTGCAGCAGAGGTCGCAAGCCATGTCATTTCAGAACTGGCTGGGCTGCTAGCCAAGGGCAGATGACCACTTACTGGAAGCTCAGAAAATTTGGCCCTGTTATTAGGAAGTTAGTGCAGGATGTGCTGCTCTCTGACCCTCATTACAGATAATTCTTAACTCCAGGGAAGGTAGGACCATTGGGCAACTTCCCTGTGACCTTCTAGTAGGGCTCAGCACTCAGTCCCCTGCCTCTTACTCCTCACTCCCAGAATCCACGGGAAATGGGAAGGAAGCATTCCTTAGGAACGGCAGGTAGGAACTTAAAGGAGGGAGGAAGGATGGAGAAAAAGAATCTTAGAGCTTGAAAAGATATTGGCCATGGTTTTGTTCCCATTTTATAGATAAGAACACAGATTCAGAGAAGGCATGTGGTATGATATGAGCAACTCAATATAACCTAACACATAATAATATATAACATAGCACAACATCAAAACATAACATGATCTCCATATTCACTCAGTCTAAGGACTTGCCAAAACCCAGTAGTACTAAGCTAAAGGGCCATGCAAGTGAGTAAGCTATTGTCTCCACTCTGAGTGTCAGGTTCCAAATAACCCTGGCTGGACTCCTTGCCCATTGTTTGTCTCTGTCTCTTTCTCTCCCCCCAGCCCTTCAATGCATCCTTCATATATCTGTAAGCATCCTTTTTTAAAAACACAGCTTGAGCTGTGTCACCTTCCTGCTCTGTAATCTATTACCACCTTAATGCATCAAATCCAAACTGTTCAGGGGACAGCCTGTGATGTGAAGAGACCATGGGTATTAGCATCTATTGGACACAGCTCAAGTTGGGCTCTGCCATTTACCGGCTATGGTATCTGTCCAGCTTCCTTAGTTTCCATCAACATATCTCTTCAATTGACACTCACTAAGTACACACTACTCTTTCCCTAACCTTGTGATGTAACATTTTATTATCCCCATGTTGTAGAATAGGGAACTAGGGCTCAGAAAATAAAGTAACTTTATGTCCAAGGTTATACACTGAAAAGGTGGCGAGCCATGATCCAAATTATGTCTTTCTCATCCCAAATGTAGGCCCTTTTCCCCAAAGACAATATTTGGGCTTCTCCAAATCATTAATATCAGACTTCCCCTTGGAGGCTTTGCTCAAGGAAAACACAGAATTCAACTTTTGCCCATGAAAGTTTATATATTGCCCCTGATATCAATTTTACACTTTTTACCCAAATGACTAATAGCTTGATGATAGCAATTTTCAGACCCTATGTGAATTACAGGTGCGTGAAAATAGTCCCTTACTTATTGGAGAAGAAATGAAATCAGGGTTAATCCATCTGACCTCTTTCTTCATGGAGAGTAGGGTATTATAACAGACTTTTAGGTTCAACTCTTGATATATATTTTAAGAAGAGGAATGTATCTATACCTTGGATTTTAAATATACTCAGAAAAAGGACAAGAGACAAGAGAAAATGGGCAAGAAAACAATAATATTTTGTTTTAAAGCCCCAAAATACAATTCTTTCCTTAATGGACTACCCTTGCCTAGGAACAGAAATAGTTTGACAACTGGTGGAAGAGTCTGTTTCCTTTGCACTTTGAGTACACTCTCACTGCCTTTGTGAAGTTAGGGATTTAAGGCAGGGTTTCTCAACTTCAGACATTTCTTTGTTGTGGGGTCTGTCCTGTGCGTTGAGAGATGTTTAGCATCATCCCTGGTCTCTACTTAGTAGATGCCAATAGCGCCTTCCTAGCTGTGACAACCAAGAACCTCTCCAGATGATGCCATATTTCCCCTGGGGAGTGAAGTACCCCCCCATACTTGAGAACCATGGCTTTAAAAAAAAGTGCTAGGGTAGAGGGGTGTGAGAACAGATTGTGAGGTCTGAAGGCCTGAAATCCAGGCAGCTACACATGAGCCCTGTGACTATAAATGGCTCACTGGTATCTTAAAACCTCAGGTCCCTAATCCTTTCCATGGGAAGACTCACATCTGGACCAGAGGTTCATTGTGATGAGGAGATGGGATCCCTTAGAGCAAAGACAGCAAAGACAGCTGGGGAGCACAGCTCATTCTTGTATGGCCTGTGAGCTAAGGATGATTATTTCATTTGTAAAAGTTTGTAAAAAAGAAGGAGGGGAATTTGTATGATAGAGATTGTATGTGGCCCACAAAGCCAAAAATATTTACTATCAGCTCCTTTACAGAAAAATTTGTGAACCCCTACCTGAACAAATGTGATTTTAAAGTCTTTTCTGTATAAATACAAGTTCCCATTTTTTCATGTGGCCTAATCCTGAAGAAATTCTGGGACTACTGGTGTAAAACTAGGCTCTGCCCAGATATTAAGCTTCTGCTCCCAGCGGTCCTGTGGCCCCGGGGTTTGAAGTCACGCACTCCCTACAGTCAGGCGTGGGGAAGGCCACCAGATCACTGTGCTGTTACATTTAATCTTGTTCTTTGATGGGCTCATAATAAGAAATATGAAATGATCTGGTCTGCTTCACTTTCATTCCTCATGGACGTAGAGTTTCTTCAAGTGCGAAAAGACTTACCTCAAAATCAATAACAACAGGATTATACTTTAATGACCTCCCCCAGGAACGATATGTAATGGTGCTACTGTTTTCAGACAAGCCACCGCCCCAGCCAGAACTGCCACCTCGCACCCGAGAAATGATGTCTTCCACACCCATGGCCTTCAAGTTGTTTACTGCCATCAAAGAAGAGAACTGCATTAGTTCATTTTCCAAAAAGCCAAAGGACTGGTTGGCAAGCCCCACTAATGAGATCTGGGACAGAGTTCCTGCACTCCCCTTAGAGCTGTCTCCCACACTTCTACCTTGCTCAGTTAACTCAGGACAAAGCAGAAGAGAGGGACCAGAGCCTAGGAATAGACTCATCCTCTGATCTAGAACAGATACTGGGATGAAAGCCCAGCCCTGACCAGCATGGCAGAGGGAGAGGATGGGAATGTGGAGGATTCATTCATGCATGCATTTATTCATTCAGATGCCCTGTGCTTACTACCTGTCTACTAGGCTCAATTAAATATCATTGTGGGGGGCGCCTGGGTGGCTCAGTGGGTTAAAGCCTCTGCCTTCGGCTCAGGTCGTGATCCCAGGGTCCTGGGATCGAGCCCGGCATTGGGCTCTCTGCTCGGCAGGGAGCCTGCTTCCTCCTCTCTCTCTGCTTGCCTCTCTGCCTACTTGTGATCTCTGTATGTCAAATAAATAAATAAAATCTTTTAAAAAATATATCATTGGTACTAACAAAAAATAATGATTATCATAGGTGCGGCAACAGGTATCTCTGTGGGGCTCAGAAGGGGCATGGAGAAAGATCTACAGTAGAGGAAGGAAGGTGGTCAGGGTGAAAGGTGAGTTGTCTAGAAAAGTGATGAATATTTGGAGGTAAATGGCGAGAGGAGGGAAGAACGTCACAGAGAAGAAATCATTTAACTTAAGGCCCTGGGGCATGAGTAGTCTAACACAATGGGAGTAACTTGAACCAATTTTATGTCTACTTCATCCACTATATTGTAAACTGTTTCATCATCCCTGTACCCTCAGTATCTCCCACCTGAAAGAAAAATACCCCGCACATTTGATGAATGAATGCATGCATAAATACTCACACTAACTTGTTCAGGAAATGCCACAAAATATCTGTGCGCAGTCTTTCTCTAATAATTGTTCCTTGATCTTGGTAACTATGTTCTTCTCTCTCAGAAGACTTGTCTCCTCCCTCTGGACTATAAACTGAGAGGCCTTCATCTCGATAGTCAACTACCCAGCTTCTGTCTACACATTTTTTTTTTTTTACACATTCCTTTTATCCCAGGTCTTTCTTTGATCTTTATCTAGTGCTCAAAATCTAGAAGGGAGCACTTTCTAAAATCACATCTTTCTAAGATGACCTTAGCCCATAGTGCATTCAAAGTAGAGCCACAATCAGTCATTGGTTTGGGTATTTAGTACCTAGACAGCACAACCATTGACTGAAATGGAATCAGCTGAGGGGGAAAATCATGTCCGTGCCCTGAGTGTATGTCCAGGAAAATCTATCTTCTCTGTGGGAGACCCAGTACTCAATACTTACTCTCATTGCCTTCTCCGAATTTTCTACAGTGGCCCCCTGATAACTGCCCTCCAATGCTTAAACGGTCTGAATAGTCATATTCAATGCCCACAAAACCTCCAAAGCATGTCTTGATATCTGTGATGGTAAGATCTGCAACAGGGAGACAGAGACACAAAATGCTGAGATGCTTTAAGACCGCGAATGTGGTTCATCTCCCACTCCTAATTCTCCCCCTTCATTTTTCCCTTCTAATGGGAGATGAAGCATGAGAAACTATGGACTCCAGGAATCAAACTGAAGGTTTTTTTTTTGTTTTTGTTTTTGTTTTGTTTTGTTTTGGTGGGGGTGGTGATGGGTGAGCCTGCTGATGGGTATTAAGGAGGGCATGGATTGCATGGGGCACTGGGTGTTATACGCAAACAATGAATTATGGAACATTATGTCAAACACTAGTGATGTACTGTGCAGTGACTAATGTAACACAATTAAAAAGAAATAAAATCTATTTTGATAACTCTGCCAAAAAAAAATCCAAAAAAGACAGTGACTATAGAACAACTCCCTCATAGCAGTTATAGCGTGCTTTAATTTTGGAGTCCAACAGATCTAGGTTGAGATCCCAGTCCTTTAACCCAATTTCAATTTCAATAGTCTCTTGTATGAGGTTCAAACCCAAATAATTCTCGAAATGAGAAGGAACGTATACTGCACATACTGGTTGCTCAAAAGCTTGGTTTCCTTTCCTTTGCACATTCTCCTTGAGGCTCCTTGTGGCAGGGGTTCTGCCTCATCCATCTCCATATACTCCTCACACAGAACCTGGCCTGTGACTGGCACCATCTTCACTCTGCCATTTTGCATACAGTACCCCTTCCTTTCTCCCTTTTTTCCATTGTTCCAAGGTCTACTCAAGCTCTAGTTCAAATATGTTCTGCATGATGCAGATTTGGATCAGAATACTTCCTTCTTTCCTCAGAGCTACCAATGTGTTTTGTGCAGACATGAACAATCATATTTGCACAATTCTTTTTTGCCCAGGTTCTCTTTGTACCCCAGAAAGGCCAGAGTGTTGTTATATGACGGGGTCTCCATGGGCAGTCTGCCTGCCTTCTGGCCCCATAATAATAACTGAGTCCCGCATTAGCAGTCCCCATATTTGTCTACATCTGGGGGCCCTTGGAGGAACCTGAATCTTGTAGATGAGGAGCATAATTCTCAAAGCAGTAAAGTCATTTTGTCACAATCCCTCACTCTGTAAGTGAACAGAGCTGGGCTTCCAGCCCTTCACTGGGCTGGCAAGGTAAGGCTAGAAAAGTCAACTAGGGCAGGGTACTGACCATTGCTACAGAGTCCAGCTTTATCTGCAGCTCGGGTTTTCTGAAGGTTTTCTGAAGGGGTTTGTATTTTTTGAAATGTCATTATTTTTTTTAATTTAAATTCAATTAGTGAACACATCGTACATCATTAGTTTCAGATGCAGTGTTCAACAATTCATCAGTTGCATAAACACCCAGTGCTCATCACATCACGTGCTCTCCTTAATGCCCATCACCCAGTTACTGCATCTCCCACCCACCTCCCCTTCGGCAACTCCATTTGTTTCCCATGTTTCAGAGTCTCCCAAGGTTTGTCTCCCTCTCTGATTTCCTCCCATCTAGTTTTCCCTCGCTTCCCTTATGGTCTTCTGCACCGTTTCTTATATTCTACACATGGGTGATACCATATGATTATCGTCTTTCTCTGATTTACTTATTTTGCTCAGCATAATGCCCTCCAGTTCCATCCATGTCAATGTAAATGGTTAAGTAGTCACCATTTCTGATGGATGAAAGATATTCCATGTATCTATATACCACATCTTCTTTACCCATTCATCTGTTGAAGAACATCTTGGCTTCTTCCACAGTATGGCTCTTGTGGACATTGTTCCTATGAATAGGTACCTCTTCGGAATCACTACATCTGTATCTTTGGGGTAAGTACCTAGTAGTGCAATTGCTGGGTCATAGGCTACTCTATTTTTAATGTTTTAAGGAACCTCCATACTGTTTTCTGGAGTGGCTGCACCAACTTACATTGCCACCAACAGTGTAAGAGGATTCCCCTTTCTCCACATCTTCTCCAACACTTGTTGTTCCCTGTCTTGTTAATTTTTGCCATTCTGACTGGTGTGAGTTACTTTTAACTGCAATTATACAATAATTATTACCAGCCCTGTATTATTATGGCAACCACAAGGGAAAAATAATTTTCATTGTTTATTCAATTGAGCTATGGATTAGATCTAATATTTTCAAAGAAGTATCAAGTAACCAAGTTACTAGTCTGTGTCACTGTCAAACTACAAACTCTGTGAGGTCAAAGATTTGTTCTTTATTCACTACTTTCTTGTCAGCATGGCAGCACAGTGTCTCCTGTGGAGGAGGCGCTCAGTAACCATTTTCAGAATAAGTGATTGATGAATGAAACAAGTGAGCGAATAAATATATACCAGCAGTCCTGTGGCACAGGCTCCTGACAGAAAAAAATCTCAGAAGTCAGGAATCCTGAATTCAAATTCCAGTCACTTGGATAAATGGATGAAGAGGTTATAGTGTGTGTGTGTATGTATGTGACTATTATGTGTATAAGGTTATTATATATGATATATATATAGATATATCTATATCTATCTATCTATATATATGATTATTCAGCCTTAAAAAAGAGAGATCCTGCCATTTACGAGAGCATGGATGAACCTGGAGGACATCATGCTGGCATGAAGTAAACCAGACACAAAAAGGAGAAAATGGCGGGATCTCACTTATATGTAGCCTCTAAAAATGCCAACTAAATATATGGGAGCAAAGACTAGAAAGGCAGTTGCCAGGGGTGCAGAGGTGAGGGGGCGTGGGGGGTGATGCTGGTCAAACAGGACAAAGTTGCAGTTTTGTAAGATGAATAAGAAGAGACTTTTGATGTGCAGCCTGATGAAGACAGTTCATCATATCATGGGGAGTACTGAACACTTGTAAAGAACGTAGATTCCCATAGACATCGGAAAAGGGAACTGTGTGAGAAGATAGGCTAACTAGCTTCACTTGTAGTCATCATTTCCCTTTGTATATGTATATCAATCATCGTGTTGTACACCTTCACTGTGGACCCATGTTCTGGTTTTAAAAAGCAGAACTAAACAAATCCCAGGCCCAGGCATGCTGTATGAGTTGAGAAAACTCCTGTGGTCACACTGGACTGCAGTTTTCCTATTTATGGAGAGAGGGGCTGGATTTGTCCGTCTCCAGGCCCCTCTGTGCCACTACCCGCTGCCCCCACCCCTGTGCCTGGATCTCTGAATCACTCCTGAGCTGGGAGGGCCTGGGAGGCGGGACGCTGTGAGGCTGCGAGCACCAACACTCAGCACTGAGCCCGGGGCTTCTCCTGCCACTTCTGTTTGAGTACTTTTAATCGTTAATGCATTACTAATTGAGGAAGATTTAGCATATTTAATTGTTTTGATTAAAAAATGCTTTGCCGGTGATAAACAAAAGTGGGGAAGAGCATTCACAGGCAGAAGCCAGTGGGATTACAAGGGGAATGGTGGTGGAGGGCTGCCGGCTTACGGTGACAGGGCAGGCTGATTACAGGGGTGAGGGGTAGCTGGAGGGCACCTCCAGGGCCCTCATGCTCACGCAGGTCTGCCACAGCCTGTTGATTTGAGCAGGACCACTTGAGTGCAAAGATTTTCCTTCCAAGAACACCAAAGTTGGGTACCAGCCAGCAAGGGAAGGTCTGCGACTTCAGAATCTTCAGATGTGAGAGATCTGAGAGCATCCTTGGACATCCAGCCCACCCTTCTCATTTTTAGATGAGATGCCTTTGGTTTATATAGATGACTTATCTTACCTAAGGCCACATGGCTAAGAAACGGTAGAGCTGAGATTCAAACTCAAGTCCATCTTGCTTAGAAGCCTGTGATATTTTCATTAATGCCAGCTATCACATCCAACTAAAGAATTCTGCTCTCAGAAAAATTTAGTGAACGCTGACTGGGTACCATCCCCATCACTTTGTGTTAGGCAGTGCAGACACTCTGAACTAAATAGGAATATGATGAAAATCTGAATAAGCAAAATCTCGTCCTTGAGAAGCTAGCAGGGTTGGGGTAAAAACTAAGGTGCACCCCAAGAGTGTCATTTTTCTATATAGGAGGGTTAGGAGAGGGTCTCACATCAGAAGCTATGGGGGGTGGGGTGGGACGCAGATCAGAGCTGTCTGCGAGGACCTATGGGAAACCAAGGCCAGTGAGCTTGGTGGGGGGTGGGCATAGGAGGTCAAATGCCGTGCCAAGATCCAAGACTTGAAACTAGTACTGAAAGCCAAAACACAGAACCATACACATCTTGCTTCATCCATCTAGTAAAAAGCAGAGGAGGGGGAGGGGAGAGGGAACAGAGAAAGGTCTGGAGCAATTGTGTGGCACTTGCCCAGATGGGTGTGTGGCCTGAGTGGTGGAGTGACTATACCAGCTGACCTTTGAACAACACCGGGGTTTGAGACGCTGACCCGCCACACTGCTGAAAATCTAAGTATAACTTTTCACTCCCCCAAAACTTAACGACTCATAGCCTACTATTGACAGGAGGCCTTACAGTTAACATAAACAGTGGATTAACACATATTTTGTATATTATATGTATTATATACTATGTTCTGAGAGTAAAGTAAGCTAGAAAAACTGGCATTATGAAAATCATAAGAGAAAATACATTTACAGTACTGTACTGTATTTATTGGAAAAAATCCACATATAAGTGGGCCTACATGGTTCAAATCCATGTTCATAAGTCACATGTATTTATAGAAGCAAACAATGATCAGCCATGGCTCCACCCCATGGGTTCCTTCGATGTCAGCTTGGACCATATCATACCAGCATTTGTGTTGGGGTCTTGAACTCAGTGAACTCTAGAGTTGAGGTTCCCAAACCCGGCTACACAGTGAGATCATCTGTAGCGCTTATAAAACATACAGGTTCCTGTGCCCCACCTCTATGCGTCCTAATGCTCTATTTCTGAGTCATCAGCAATCTTTATTTAAACAGATGATCCAGATGATTCCTTGTCAGCACATCTGGGACCAGATATTGAGTAGCATGGTTCTACAGAGAACCCTGGTGGCCTGTCCCAGAGCACCGGCCTCGGCCCTGTCTCAGTCAATGCCTTTGTCAATGCCTTCGATATGGACTCGGCAGGCAGGCTCATCTTCTCCACCCATAAGAGATAACTAGGAAAAGCCAAGGATCCTTCAGGTAAAGAATCAGGGTTGAAAAAGCCCTCAAAAGGTTTGGAAGGATAGACACACCAAGAATAGCAAAATGAGGCTCAGTTGGGAAAGCTATAACTTCCTTCCCTAGGGAGAAAATACCATGTGTGAACACAATAGGGAATGGGCACAGCTTAGAAAGCAAGAGAAAAGGTTGTGGAGTTTTGGATAACTTCCAGCTCAGGAAGACCATGAAACCAGGTAAAAAACCAGGGGAAAATTATAATCAATAAAGTAAAGGAGGGGATAATCTGCGTGTGTGTGTGGTGTGTGTGTGTGTAGCTTAGAGAAACCCAGAATCTGATACAAAGTTCTACAGTCCATATTTTTAGAAGGAAATAAGGAAAGACGACTTTCGCTCAACATTGTTTAGACTTAAAAAAGAAGGAAATCCGGCCATATGCAACAACATACGTGAATGTTGAGGACATTGTGCTAAAAGAAATAAATAAGGAAGGACAAACATGCATGATTCCACTTATAGGAGGTATATAAAATAGTCCAACTCTCAGAGTATAGAATGGTGGTTGGCGGGAGGGGGGAGAAGGGAAATGAATTGCTAATCAATGGGCATAGGTCTCAATTATGGAAGTTCTAGAGATTTGCTATCCAACATTGTCTCTATAGTTAAGAAGCCTATATTGTACACTTAGAAATTTGTGAAAAGAGTAGATGTCATGTTAAGTGTTCTTTTCAAAAAAATTATTTATTTGTTTGAGAGAGAGAGAATGCATGTGCAAACGGGGAGGGGACGGAGGGAGACAGAGAGAATCTCAAGCAGATGCCCCACCAAGCACAAAGCCTTAAGGGGCCTCGATCTCAGGACCCTGAGATCACAACCTGAGTTGAAACAAAGACTTGGATGCTTAACCAGCTGTGCCAGCCAGGCGGCCCTCATGTTAAGTGTTCTTATCACAGAAAGACTAAAGAATGAAAAAAGCAAGTAGGGAATGATTGGGGAAGAGTAGCATGAGGGTGAAGAAATTCAAAGCCATATCCTTTGGGAATGTTTGAGGGGATGGGGATGTTCACCTGAACAAGAGAGGAAAGTTCTCTCTCTAAGAGAGATCTGTGGAACTAGATTCAGCTCTCCAGAGGATTGTCTTGAGGAAGAGGAGTTAGGCTTACTTGTGTGATTGCAAGGCAAGAACTAGGACCCAGAGGGCGGAAACTACAGGAAGACAGATTTAAGCTCCTCATAAAATAAATCTTCATCATGGTCACAGGCCAAGGAAATCTGAATTGTTTCATAGAGGCAGTGAGCTCCCCATCCTAGGAGGGTACCAAGGAGAGACTATTTGCTTGAATGGGGCATAGTGAAAGAGTTTGAAGAGTTGACCTGTGGTCTCTGAAGGTTTCTTCTAAATCCATGATTCTGAAACTTTAAGAACACACCAGAACACCTGGAGAACATTTGAAACAAGCGTGATAAGTACTTAATGATGTGTGCCAGGCATCCGGGAAATAAGGATGAAAGAGCATTTGCTCTTCGTGAGCTCACAGGCAAGTGTGAAGAAGTGGAAGAGAACAAATACTGCCCTGTGCGAGGAGAGGTGTGAAAGAGGCCAGCATAGTCAGAGGAGCCTTCCTTGGAGGTCAGACGAAGGCTATCAGAGGCAAGTCTGAAAGGATGAGTAGGGATTAGCCAGATAAAGAGGGCACATTGGAAGCAGAGGGAGACCATGTGGAGGTCTTGTGTCTCTAGCAACAAGATTCTGCTCAGAAAGGCCAACCTGACCTAAACTCAGGAGTACAAAAGAGGGAGAGGGCAATCAGTGGGGCAGGTACTGGGAGCCCTTGGGTTCCTTCCCACTCTAGCCTGAACCTGAGAAGAACTGTTGGGATGTCCAACTGGCGGGCCAGGAACCGAGAGGACATGTCTCTGGCCACCGTGTCTACTGTTCCTTTCCACCGGGTCTTGGCAGTGCTACAGGTCTGAGAGCTGTTCTCACCCTTCTTTGGAGAGGCTCCATCAGTGTGGCTCAGAGGCAGAACGAGGAAGCTTGACTTCTGAGGTGCCAGAAGGCCATAAGTCTGTCACTCCTCAGATGAAAAGCATCAGGTGGAAAACAGCAGGTGTAATACATTATTTATCTCTTTGCAACAAACAAATGTCATGCAGGTTGCTGTGATCTATTTGCTTTGTTGCTTTGCTACATTGGTTACCTCCAAAGACAGCTTCAGAAGGAAAGGGAAAGACTCATATAGCCTATTTTATTCCATAACATTGGAAAAGATGGTTGTTGAGCTTGGAAATGTAGGCTAACTTCACCTGCTCCCTCTAGGCTGCTATTTATCTATTAAAACTCACGCTTCTTCCCAACCGCCCAAGAACAGCAGTGTAAGTACCTCTGTGCCTTTCATGTGCTTTTTCCTCTCCCACTCAGTTCTAGAAAGCCTTCCTTCTCTCCCAAGGGCCAAGTCTGTGTCCCCACAGAATCTTTGTGTGTCCCCCAGTGTATCCCTCAGCTCCCCTCCAGCATAGTATTTAGCAGACCTTAGCAATCGTCAGTTTCTTGGTCTGTTCTTCCAATTATCCTACAAACTTATAAAATTGCCTCTTGGGTTTACAGGTCTTGGCACAGAGCCTGGCATGTGACAAGCCCCCAGGAGTGCTCAGGGATGGGCTGATTCCACCCAATCTAGACAATGCCTCTGAAATGTTTCAGTAGTCCTAGATCTCCTTTTTGGCTAATGATACAAATCGTATCTTTGTAATATCTCACACTTGATTAGGAGATGATATTTTGTAAAGCATTTTCATCTGTATTATCTCATTGGAGGCTCACAACAGTCTTAGGGAGCCAGGAGGATTTCTCTATTTAAGAAAAAGCCGTAATTATGGTGGTTAAGAATCTGAACTCTGGAGTCAGGGTTTTACATTCACTAGTAGTACTGGATGAGTTACCTGAACCTCCTTGGGCCTTATTTTCCCCATTTATAAAATGGGAGTGATAGTTTCCCCACATGGGTCCCAGAAAACAGTGTTGGACACAATTAAGTGTTCAATGAATCTTCACTATTATTGTGAAGTTGGCTTGCCTCAAATGCCATAACAAACAGGCCCAAGAGTCAGGGTCGATGTACGGTGTGTTACACCCAAAGATAGTACATGCTTTAAGGCATCACAGCAGTGTTAACTGTGCACAGAAATGCTGCTCGTGTGGCACAGGAACAGTGGCCCCCCAAGCCCTGGGTTCCCTGATCACCCCATTGTACAAGGCTGCTCAGAGAAAGGAATCCATGCTCCCAATGGGCAATGTTGGGACTGTAGTCTCGTGTTTCCCTCCTGATTACTGACAGGTATCTTCAGAGACTCTGGCCCTTCTGGACGATTTTGGCCATACATATCTATTCAAATGGCTGGCTAATGGAGCCATGACAAGAGTCAGTAGAGCAGAGATTCTCAGTCTCTCTGGGACAGAGACTGCCTAAGCCAAATTCACTTCTGCACACTTACTATCTGGGCAAATTGTCTAACCTCTGTATTCTCAGGATTCTCATCCATAAGGTGGTAGCTTTTGTGGTACCTACCTCATAGGGTTGTTTGTGGTGTTTAAGTGAGTTAAGCTGTAGTGTGTACGATGCTTGGTGTGGTGCCTGGCTCAGAACCAGCAGTAATGGTCAAGCATTACTGTTATGACTACTGCCCTGAATGTGACAGTATCCATAGACTGGGCTACTGGTCCCTGATGCTGAGCCTGGAAAATCACGGAACAGTGGAACCTTAGGAGTTTGTCAAAACAGATATTTTTTTAAAAATATTTTACTTATTTATCTGACAGCAAGAGAGAAAGCACACATATGGGGGGAGGAGCAGAGGGAGAGGGAGAGGAAGGATCCCCACTGGGCAGGGAGCCAGATACAGGGCTCAATCCCAGGACCCTGAGATCATGATCTGAGCGAAGGCAGATACTTAACTGACTGAGACATCCAGGCGTCCCAAAAATCAGATTTTCTTAATCCACATTTCTGGAGTGTGCCATGAATAAGTGAAGATTGAGAAAACACCCACATTTGGTAAGTACCTATTATGTGCTAGGTAAATCTTTCCCATGTGCTATCCCGTTTCGTATTCACACATTTCTCCATAACAGGTACAATTTTTCCCATTTTTGAGATGACTAAACAGAGCCTTAAATAGTTGAAGTCACTTGCCCAAAATGATAGACTAAGTAAATAGAACCGGGATTGAACCAAAGTCTGTGTCCAAAGCCCATCTCCTCCATGCCACATTATATCACCTATGGGAGAGAGGCCAAGTGTGGCTCTGGGGGTAATTTTGACATGATCACACCTTTTTTTCCTTTAAGGCTGGGGCTGTTTCAGTGACAGAGGTGGAAATTCAAAATCAGGGCAAGATCAGGAGAATGGTGTCGAGAGTGTCTCAGTTCCATGTGTATGTAAATGACTTAGGGGGGACGGGGACAAAGCCAAGACATCAGGAGTCTGTCAGTCAATCAATACCATCCATCACTATGAAGTCTGGTTGTCATGGTAACTGCGGATAAAGCCTGGAGCCTGTTAGAATCTAGTGCCTGTCTGTTCAGGGTGACTGGTTGGTTAGCAGGCACAGCAAAAGACCCTCTGGGCCAGGCCAGACAGCTTAGCCATAAATATAAGACCGTTCACAATCAGATTCTGGCCCAGCTTACCCTTTGCACTGTCCAGTCCAGCCCGAGTCTTTAGAAATCTACCCCGACTCTGCAGAGTGCCGGAAAGCTCCAGAGAGGACCCAGCATAAATGGCTTGGATTCTCAGCCTCTCTTGCTAGGAGGACACTGAGCCTTTGCTGTGGACCAGCCTCCGCCTATGTGCAAAACTCTGGGAACACCTCGTTAACCAGATGCATGATGGAAACAGGCAGGGACAAAGTGTGGTGTATCTAGCTGAATCCCAGGTGCACTGAAGTACCTAAGAAGCCTCCCGACCCAAAACTATAGAGACAGAAAATCTGCCTGGAAGGGTCCTATCTAAGCAGAGACCAAGGATGGATAAGCCCTGGCCAGGTGGAGAAAAAAGGGTATGGGGGGGGGGGGGACAGAAATCCAGGTAGAAGAAACAGCACATTCATTCTTAGAAAGCCCCAGGGAGGAGGAGGAGGGTGCGATTAGGTGGAGGGACCACAAAAGCATAGTACAGCACAGCCCAGTGCTGAGTAATGGGGCTAGAGGGCTGGGCAGGGCCAGAGCATGCTCCCTTGAATACTGACCATCTTATCCAGGGCCAGGAACCCTCCTGTTCTCAACAGTCACCTCCGCTTGGCTCCAGCAACTTGTCATGCCGGAAACTGCATTCTCTCTGTGGCTCTCTGGAGCCCAACACTGACTCCAATTCCAGGTTACTGATATTATCACTCTTCCTGCTCTAACTCAGCCACAGGATCGCTGTCATTGACACACTGGCCTCACGGGCAAGTCCTCTACAACAGAGTGCGACCTTTGGGTGAACCCGGACACACGTCTCCTACCATCCACCCCCACCCATTTGCTGCTTCAGTCACGCTCATGAGACGCTCTGCCCAGAAAGCCCTAGCTCCCTTCTGTGTTAGGCAAGCTCCTACTCCTAAATTTTGGAAGTTCAGGTTTGAATGTCTTTGGAGTCTAGAAAAAGGGAGGGCAGGAAAGGGAGGGTTGCTTTCTCCCTTGTGCTTCTACTGTATTTATTTTCATTTGAGCATTTTCACATTGTATTTTTCTGAGTCCCCAACTAACAGTACATTTCTCCAGGGCATGGAGCTGTGTCCTTCATCTCTTGATCATGGGTTCTCGTTGACTGGATGCGTGGTTGGAGGGATGGATGGATGGATGGGTGGGTGGGTGGGTGGGTGGAGATTAGATTAGGAGAAGGGTTCTCCTCAGACATTAAGTGTTTCCTACCTCCTATTTTGGATAAGAAGGAAAAATGTTGTTTTCTACTCAGTACCTTTCTGAAAGGGAATTATAGGCAAGAAACAGCAATAATATATAAATGTGGAAAACATGAGAATCTGAGGGACTTGAATTGCACATTCATCCTACCCCAGTGACTATGCGTACACAACTTAATCATCTGGGCTGCGTTGTCTCATTCTCTTACAGGAATAAAACATGCACAGCCCACATTACCTTGTTCCCCATCACTAATTGATCACAGCACTGTTGGGATGAGCACCTGTCCTGGGTCATAATCCTATTAGCATCTGCTATTGAAGCCAGCTGCCATTACTGGCTTAGACCATTTTTCTGGCCATCAAGGCTCTGAAGTTCACCTCTTTGAGTGTCATACATGCCAGCACACTGAGCTTGTTCCTAGCCCCATGATTGTACCTAAGCTTCAGAACACACAACCACAAGCTGGGCAGGGGAACCCTTCACAATTCTGTCAGTAACAGTTCCTGATCAGCAAGTCAAAATGATCCCAAACTGCGTTTAGGAAAGAGTATTGAGTATAATCCTCTTCTAGTAATTTTTAAAACCTGATTTAAATAATTTCAAAGCCATCACAACCTATTTATTGTTTCAAAAAAAAAGAAGTGAAAAAATAAAAAGGTAAATGAAATAAAATATCCAGATAGACCCCAAGAAGCATGGAGCTGGAGTTAGAAGTCCTTGTGTTGGACCTCACCCTGCTCCTAGACAGTGGTTTCACCTTGGACATGACATCATAGCTCTCAGAGCCTGGTTTTCTTTGTTTGTAAAATGGGGATGGCCATAAGACAAAAAATAGCATTGCCAAGAAGCACGAGTGAGACGATATTCATGGCAGCACTTGGTGCTGCCTACCACAGAGCTCAGTTAGAACTCCCATCTCTCACTGCCATTTGGATAAACTGTCTCAATAGATGAGACTTTCCAGGCCTGTCTTGGCAATGATTACTTACATCTCCCTCTAACTTTCTACATTGTCTGCCTTCCTGTGATGGTTACTTTTATGGGTTGATTTCACCAGGCCATGGTTATGTCCAGATATTGAGTTAAACATTATTCTGGGTGTTTCTGGGAAGGTATTTTTGAATGAGATCAACGTTTACTCAGTAGACTGAGTAGAGCAGATTGTTCTCCCTAATGTGGGTGGGCCGTACCCAATCAGTAGACATTCCAAATAGAACAAAAAGGCTGATCGTCTCCTGAGTAAGAAAGAACTCTTGCTATCTGACTGCCTTCAAGGTGGGACTTCAGCTTTTTTCCTGCCTTTGATTCATACTGAAACATCAGCTCCTCCTGGGTCTCAAGCCTACCAACCTTTGAAGGAAATAAACTGTCAACTCTCCTGCATCTCCAGCTTGCCAGTTACAGATCTGGGGACTTGTCAGACTCCCTAATTGTGTGAGCCAATTCTTTAGAATAAATTTCTATCTCATATTGTTCTCTCAAACCAGTTAGTTAGAACTTCAACTAATAAACCTCCTAATGACTTCCTTATGGTTACTTGTGATTTTTCCTTTATTTAAAGTAATGAAGTATGTATCTATAGTCAGTGGAACATACTAGATGGTATTTTTAATGCTTTCTTTACTATCCTGGAAACTAAGCAATACTCGTTACTCCATGATCCAGTCCACATACATCCAGATAAAACAAGTTGGTGCAGCCTCTTTGGAGAACAGTGTGGAGATTCCTCAAGAAATTAAAAATAGAACTTCCCTATGACCCTGCAATTGCACTACTGGATATTTACCCCGAAGATACAGATGTAGTGAAAAGAAGGGCCATCTGTACCCCAATGTTTATAGCAGCAATGGCCATGGTCACCAAACTGTGGAAAGAACCAAGATGCCCTTCAATGGATGAATGGATAAGGAAGATGTGGCCCATATACACTATGGAGTATTATGCCTCCATCAGAAAGGACGAATACCCAACTTTTGTAGCAACATGGATGGGACTGGAAAAGATTATGCTGAGTGAAATAAGTCAAGCAGAGAGAGTCAATTATCATATGGTTTCACTTATTTGTGGAGCATAACAAGTAGCATGGAGGACATGCAGAGTTCGAGAGGAGAAGGGAGTTGGGGGAAATTGGAAGGAGAGGTGGACCATGAGAGACTGTGGACTCTGAAAAACAATCTGAGGGGTTTGAAGGGGCGGGGGGTGGGAGGTTGGGGGAGCCAGGTGGTGGGTATTATAGAGGGCACGGATTGCATGGAGCACTGGGTGTGGTATAAAAACAATAAATACTGTTAATGCTGAAAAAAAAAAAGAACAGATCGGTGGTTATTTTCAGGTGAGGAGCAAAAATGGTTGAGGTAAAAGGTACAAACAATTATAAAATGAAGTACAGTGATTTTCGATGATAATCTATATTGCATATTTGAAAGTTGTTAACAGAATATCTTAAAAGGCCTCATCATAAGCTACATATATTTATAAATACATAAGGGGAGGGAAGGCACCTAGATTTGTTGTGATCATTTTGCAATATATACAATATCAAATCATTGTTATACACCCAGAACTAATATATATCAATTATACTTCAATTTAAAAATATAAAACAAAGATATCTCCAAGTATTTAGAAATTGAAAGAGTTTTAAATATGCAGTGGCCAAAGGGGAAAGTCACAAAGAAAAGTAAAACATATATTAACAAATTGAAAATAAATGTCACATATCCAAAAGACAAAAAAAACAAAAAAACAAACAAGTTTCAATACTTCATCTTACTTTGAAGCACTCAGATATTTCCCAACCTGTTTTACTCTGTTTTGTTTTGTTAAATGCTCATCGTGACCCACTAACTTTCTTTTACAATCTACTACTGGGCTATGACCTGAAGTTTGAAAAATCCCAGGAGAAACATCTCTGAGACACAGCATGTTGGTTAATATCACAGAGTTTGACCCTTGGTTCCACCAATGAATAGCACCATGACCTTGAGCAAGTTATTTAACATCACAGAACTTCAGTTCTTAATTTGTAAATTGGGGATTATAGGATCTTCTTCCGGTCTTTCCTGAGGATTAAATGAGACAGTATGCTTAAAGTGTTTAACTCCGTGTCTGCCACACAGTAAAATGCTCAGTTAATGTTGACGGTCTTGTCACCTCTGCTGGAGCCTGAGCCTCTCGTATATGGTATCAGAATGAATGATAGAAAGTGTGAGAAAACGTGAGCGGGGGAGGATAAACATTTGGACAATATACAAACTCTATGCCAGAAAATGTTGATTCAATACTGACTGAATCCTGTTGATTGATTTACTTAGGCTTTTTGGATCTCAGCTTTCTCTCCATAAAATTGGGGAAAATACTAATACACTTCCTCATATGGTATTATGAAGATTATCTGGAATATTAGATGTGAGTATTTTACCAATATCAGGAGTTATTATACATAAATATATTTTATTAAAACCAAATATTTCAGGGGCACCTGGGTGGCTCAGTGGGTTAAGCCTCTGCCTTCAGCTCAGGTCATGACCTCAGGGTTCTGGGATCGAACCCCACATTGGGCTCCCTCCTCAGCAGGGAGACTGCTTCCCTCTCTCTCTGCCTGCTGCTCTGCCTGCTTGTAACCTCTCTCTCTGCATCAATAAATAAATAAAATCTTTTAAAAAAACACAAATATTTCAGTTAGCTCTAAGTACAATAAAGTTTAAAAATTAACTCATTTTAGGTGGCAACCAATTTGGTTGTCTACACAATAAATCATTTCTGACTATAATTGGATGATTATGACAAAGAGAAGCACTGTTACCTTCTATACACCCTTGATGAGAGCAACCATGTGGTATCTAGACAGCGCTTACCATGTTTATGTGCTTAATAAATGTTGAATGAAAAACTGAAGGAATGAGTAAGTAAAGGAAGGGGGGAGGCCGGGAGGGGGAGCATGTGGAATTATAACTGACATCAACTTCAATGCTCACTTTGGCATCACATGTACTAGAATTGACATGAACTTTAGTGAGCTTTAATTGTGTTTCTGTGGCTTTTTCTACCCTGTGAGTTAGGTGGTAGACCAGCTAGCTGGTCCAGGGCCCCTGGCTGGAAGGGGATGCCACTCACAGTGGCAGGAAGAATGTACTGTGCTCTTGCTGGAAGGGTCTTTCCCAGGGTCACTGTTATCTGGCTTCCATCAAAGGGAGGAATGATGGAACACAGGCACTGATTTGGGCCGAGTTGTTAACACTTTGAAAGATAGTGATGAGAATTCAAAGTGACCTTGATGAATGAGAGAGGCAGTCCCTCCAAAACAGGATGAAGTACCAGGGACATAAATGAATGACCTTGATCCAAAAAATGGGCAGGTGGGGGAGAAGGCATGATTGCTGAGGCTCCAAATGTACAGCAAAAACATTGGCCACTGCAGGCTGGACACAATGATAATGATTTCCTTTCTATTTGAACAGTGTTTCAGAGCTGACCAGTTGCAGGGCCTATGAGACAGGCGATCTTATCCTCACTTTACAGATGAGAGGGCAGTTAACATTATAGGGTTAATAACTGAAAAGCTGGGAACAACATAAAGCATGTGGTAATGAAACCACCGTAGTACAACAACTACTGGTAATGTCTTTTTTTTTTTTAAGATTTTATTTATTTATTGACAGAGATCACAAGTAGGTAGAGAGGCAGACAGAGAGAGTGAGAGGGAAGCAGGCTCCCCGCTGAGCAGAGAGCCTGATGTGGGACTCAATCCCAGGACCCTGAGTTCATGACCTGAGCGGAAGGCAGTGGCCCAACCCACTGAGCCACCCAGGTGCCCCTGGTAATGTCTTTTAACTCTTACTATATGCCAAGTGCTGGGCCACATGCTCACATAAATAGTTTCATTTCATATTCACAAGAATCCTATAAAGTAGGTACTATCACTGTCTCATCTAAAAGAACAGAAAACTAAGGCACAAGGAGGATAATGAATTTGTCTGAAGGTCACTAGGCTAATAAATGGTGGAGATGAGATTTGAATCCAGGTAAAGGTTCTGAAACAGAAACTTTTCCAACAATTGATATTTATTGGGTGCTTGTTAGAGGCTGAGCACAGTATTAAATATTTTCTGTGCATATGTCCATGCATTTTTCATAACTATTCTGTGAGTTAAATGCCATGAATTCTTCCAGCTTAACAGGGTAAGAAACTGAGACTTAAAATGATTAGATAACCTGCCCATGATCACATAGCTAGTAAGTGACAGAGCCCATGTGTTCAACCACGGTGCTATGCTACTATTATCCTTCATTTGAGGGGAGATGAATATCTAAATACTAACATGGAAGATGCAGTTAGAATTTTGCTTCGACAAACCTTGATTATCATTCCTATTGGGTCCTGAAAAACTGAGGTTTAGAGAAGTTGTGTATCCTGATCAAGGCCATGCAGCTACTAACCGGTGGAACCAAGATGTGTACCCAGATGTGTCTGACTCCCAAGTTTAGGTTCCTTGTTACCATGACACTAGCATGTGTTTTCCTTCTGTAGTTCTTGATCACATGACTTTACAACTTGCTGACCCCACCTGGAATCTGTAATAGTAACTACTTGGCCACATAGTAACTCCTTGATCACATGACTTTACGACTAACTGACCTCAACTGGAATCTATAATAGTAACTACTGTTTGGACCGTGTTTTACTTATCAGTGCTTTTAAAAAATATTACCTAGAGTAATTCTTCTAACAGCCTTTAGAGTAGTTTATTGTCCCATATTAGTGATGGGAAAACTGAGACTCTGAGACATAAAGTATTAGCTTTCTGATGTCAGTGCCTACATGAAAAGCAAAGTTATCTCATTTGGAAAAAATATTTTTACTTCCACGCTGTCTGCTTTCATAGGTCCAGACAGTGCTGCTGGTTTCCTTCATAGGCAAAACATCAGCAGAAGTCATTTTCCTTAAGGTCTTTGCAGAGTCTTGCAATATGATCAAAATCCATATAATCATGAACCTTAGAGTCTTGAGGACCATTCATTTACTGTCTAGTGCATGCATGGTTTCCATTACAGCATCCCTGATAAAAGTTTCCAATCAGATTTACTTAGATTCTTTGATATTGATAAAACACTGTATTTCCTGTTACATTTTGAGAAACAAAGGGCACAGAAGCTGAAACAGATGTGTTAGGACCTATTTACATTAGCCACAAAAAAGGAGTCCAGAGCGGACCACTACCATGTTTGTTCCAAAGGTGTTTATGGAATATCCGCTAATCTCTGATACTTTTCTCATTTTATGTTGTCAACATGGATAGAGGGAACTGACAGAGAAAATATGGCATAACCCAGTGAGCAATGACATGAGGCTGGAAAGGAAGACCCAACGCGTAGGTACCGAGGAGGTGACTAAGGAGACGTGTGAAGAGAGAGGAAGTCAGAATTATTCCCAGATTGTGAGTCTGGAAAAAGGCAGCTTGGATAAGAGGCGAGAAGCCTGGACTATAACTCAAAATAGCTCCTGTATTTTTCACTTACTAATGATAGAACTTTTCAGCCTCATTTCCTTCATCTGTGGAAGTAAGGAAGCCTCTTCTTGCACAGATCTTTGGAAGATTAGAAGATACACAAACAGCCAATGGCATGAAAAGATGCTCAACATCAGCCATCATCAGGGAAATGCAAATCAAAACCACAGTGAGAAATCACCTCGCACCTGTTAGGACATCTATTATCAAAAAGATAAGTGATCACAAATGTGGGTGAGGATGTGGAATAAAGGGAACCCTGTATGCTGTTGGTGGGAATGTCAACTTGTACAGCCACCATGGAAAACAGAACGGAGGCGCCTCAAGAAATTAAAATAGACAATCCATTGATTCGACTATTGCGAACACATGCGAAGGAAATGAAATCATTATCTAGAAAAGATATCTGTACTCCCATGTCCATAGAAGCATTATTCAGATTAGCCAAAATATGGAAACAATCTAAGTCAACAGATGAATGGATAGAGAAAATGTGGTGCAGATATACAATGGAATATTACCCAGCTTTTAAAAAGGAGATGCTGTCCTTTATGATGACATAGATGGACCTGGAAGACATTATGGTAAGTGAAATAAGGTAGACATAGACATACAAATACTGCATAGAGGAGCCAAAAAAAAAAAAAAAATCAGCTTCATAGAAACCAAGAGCAGAAAAGCGATTACCAGAGCTGAGGGTAGGAGAAATAAGAAGAAGTTGTTGAAAGGGTACAGACTTTTAATTATAAGATGACCAAGTTCTGATGTATAACATGGTGACTGCGGTTGATAACACTGTATCATATCATTGAAACTTGCTAAGAGAATAAAACTTAAGAGTTCTCATCAAAAAAAGGTAAATATGCAAAAATGATATGGGGTTTCCTCCAAAAGTAGAGTTACCACATGATCCAGCAATTCCACAACTCAGTATCTATACAAAGAGAATGGAAATACTAATTAAAAAAGATAGAGGCACCCTTATGTCTTTTTGATAACAGCCATTCTTACAGCTATAAGGTGATATGTCATTGTGGTTTTGACTTGCATTTCCCTAATAATTAGTGATGGCAAACATCTTTTCATGTGCTTGTTGGTCATCTGTATGTCTTCTCTAGAAAAACGTCTTCAGATTTTCTGCCCACTTTTTAATTGACTTGTTTATCATCTTGTTCTTAAGTGGTATCAGTACTTTATATAACTTGGATATGAACCCCTTATCAGATATATTTTGCAAATATTTTCTCCCGTTTAGTAGGTTACCTTTTCATTTTGTCAATGTTTCTTCACCGTGCTGAAGCTTTTTAGTTTGGCCTAGTTCCAGTTGTTCATTTTTGCATTAGTTTCCCTTGCCTTTGGAATTAGAGCCCCCCAAAATTGCCAAGACCAATTGTTTCCTGCCTCTATTTTCTTCTAAGTGTCTTATGGTTCAGGTCTTACATTCAAGTCTTTAAACCATTTGTGCTGATTTTTGTATATAGTATAAAACAGTGGTCCAGTTTTTCCCACACTATTTATTTTTTTTAAAGATTTTATTTATTTATTTGACAGACAAAGATCACATGTAGGCAGAGAGGCAGGCAGAGAAAGAGAGGAGGAGGAAGCAGGCTCCCTGCTGAGCAGAGAGCCCGATATGGGGCTCAATCCCAGGACCTGAGATCATGACCTGAGTTGAAGGCAGAGGCTTTAACCCACTGAGCCACCCAGGTGCCCCCCACACTGTTTATTAAACAGAATTTTCTTTCTCCATTGGATATTATTGCCTCCTCTGTCATAAATTAATTGTCCATATATGTGTGGGTTCATTTATAGGCTCTTTATTCTGTTCTGTTGATCAGTATATATGTCAATACTATGCTGTTCTGATTACTTTATCTTTGTAGTATAGCTTGAAGCTAGGGAGTGCTATGCCCCCAGCTTTGTTCTTCTTTCCCAAGAATGTTTTGACTATTTGGGGTCTTCTGTGGTTCTACACAATTTTTAGAATCATTTGTTCTAGTTCTCTGGAAAAAAATGTCTTTGGAATTTTGATAGGGATTGCATTGTACCTGTAGATTGCTTCAGGTAGCATGGACATTTTAACAATATTCTTTGAATTCTGCGAGCACAGAATATCTTTCTATTTATTTGTATCTTCTTCAATTTCTTTCATCAGTGTCCTGCCATTTCAGAGACTTTTACAAGACCTGTACACTAAAAACTATAAGGCATCCTTTTATTTTTGATGCATGGTTTCACTCTGCCTTTGAGGGAGAAGCATTTTATCTAAAGGATACATTAGAAGGAAACAGCCTTGTAAATCCTCTGGGATGAACCCAGAGAGGATCTGAGGCAAATCCAAGGACAAAAGATTCCTCCAGAGCTAACCAGCCAGTGTGTTCACTTAAATCGCTCCATACCAAGCTCATCTCTTTGAGGACATGCATGTACACCACACGGTGTGTTTCTTAGAGACAAACACTTTAGAGAATATAAATATTATTATTTGATATGGATCAAAGATACACAGAAAAAGACAGTAACAAAGAGGACAGACAGAGAAATAAAATCACCTGAAGAGAAAGGATAGACGGAGGATGACAGAGACAAAGAAGAAACTAGACAAATATGAAACATGGAGAGAAGGGTGTTCATGATTCTATTTGTCAGAGGGAAAGAAGGTAGATATTTTTGTTCTTGGTAGGTTAATATGTAAATGGAATTCTGATTTATTAGCGGTCTCCAGCAGATGAGGTGATGATTAGCACATTTCCATATTTATAGAAAAGCAACACTAACTTTCCGGATTTATAGAAAATCAGCTCTTCACAAATAGCAAATTGTGCTATTATCGACATATGGTTTTCTATAAACAGAGCTGAGGTAATTATCCTTGGGACAATTTGTTGGTGGGCTCCTTTTGAATATTAACCACATTGGAAGCCCATCTCTGCCTCACAGATTTTAAAGAGGAGGGGCCATGAGAAACCCCAGACAATTAATTAGTAATCCAACACCAAAGACAGAGCCCAAATGAAAGGCTCTATCCAGGACCACATGGTGGAAAGACCATAGGTCCAGGGTTCTGATGCCAGCTTCCTGCAGCCCTGGGCAAAGTAATTAACCTCCCTGAGGAGCCCCAGCATTTATGGGCTAAAACTGGGATAATACCGACCTCCAAGTGTTGTCAAGAAAACGAAATGAGAATGTATGCAACAGCACTGGAACCTAGTAGGTCCTCAACAAATGTGTACTGTGCTTCCTTTCTTACATTTTTGAATGATTCTTTAAAAAGTTGATAAAACTCCTTTTTTATATTGACCTATCATCCATGGTTTTGTGTCATGACTCCATATGGGTATAGCTGGAAAAGATTCCTTGAAGCAATAACTTCTATTCACTACCTGTAAACCTTTAGGATATTCTCTAGTCTCTTCTTTGTTGTTGTTGGGTAAAATGTTGTTAGTGATCCAGACATTGATTTTAAGACCTGCTGTTAGGAAGGAAGTACTCTGCTGCCGGAGGGTGGGGACCATGTTTGAATTTGCTCACCATCGTATCTCCAACGCAAGTACATAATAGAGACTCAAGAGATACTTGAATTATAAAGAAATGGATACATGGATAGATGGATGAATTAACAAATGGCCCCACCAGGAATCTAAATGAACGCCCCCTTTCAAACTCCATGTCTTGTTTTATACACTCACTACACACTTAATGTTGTGCTGAGAGTTAAAGAGATAAATACGTGTCAGACCTAATCCTTACTTTCAAAGATCTTGCTATCTAGATGAGAAAAATATTATAATTTGGAAAATTTTCTTTTGAAGATTAAAGAGTGTGGAATTTATGTGAATGTGCTAAAGGAAAGAAATGGACAGCCTGGGCTGGTGCAGTCAGGGACCCTTCTTGAAACTGGGAATTTGCTTTGAAATAGGTATCAATTTCTCAGCCTTCTACTCACTCATTGACGAGGTCAGTCATTCTCAAACCGTAGTGAGCGCCAAAATCACCGGGAGGGCTTGTTAAAATACAGAGCCCTGGGTCCTCCACCCGTTTCTGATTTAGTAGATTTTGGATGGGGTCCTGAGAATTTACATTCCTAACAGGTTCCCTGATCCTGATGCTGCAGTTAAAATCCACACTTTGAGAATCACCTTTCTAGCCATTTGGCATAAGACCATGAAAACTCCTGATGCCATGCTAGGGAGTTGAACCATTCAGCATTTTAGGCAAATAAGGGATATCATTGTATCCATAAAGTAGAAAGATCCTTCTGGGAGCAGTTTTGAGAGTGGATTGCAGAGGTGGGCCCTCCCCTAGATTTAAGAGCCAAAGCAGCGGGAAGTGATAGGTGGGAATCCAGTCGAACCCTGTAAGAGTGAACAGGGAGGAACGGGGCGGGGTGAGGGCTGCTCTGGAGCCATAACAAAGGCTCTTTGAGATCTGCAGGGTACAGGAAGGGGAGGGATCTGGGATGGCTCCAGGTTTCTAGCATCACAGACCGATTATATAGCTGTTCCGTTAACCAAGAATCTATATTTGTAAGTTTTAACATTTTAAATAACAAAACCCCAAATGCCATTTGTTATCAAGAAGGTTAACAGTAGTGTCATTGAAAACACACAGTTTTGGGGAACCAGACAAGTCTGAGTTCAAATCTTGTTTGTGATACTTCTTAGTTAGTCTTTGCGCCCTTCTGGACCTCAGTTCCCCGTAGGCAGTAATACTCTCAGCTGGGATGGCTACCTCAACATTCTTCTTGGTTCTTCTCTCCCTGTTCTGCCCTCAGTCCATTGCCACCTCCACATATCTCCCTTCTGTAATTGCAGCACTGCACTGTGCCACCTTCTACACAAGTATTATGCCTGTTACCTTACCCTGCTGTCCCCCAGGAGATCATGCACGGCTCCTACGCAGTGCTCAGAAAACTGCAAACCACATCCTGACGTATGCATTGGCTGCTGTTTGCATAAAGCTTTGTTCTACTTACCATGTGATTTCATTTTCTCTCTGTTAATTACCAGGATATATTCATAAACGCCGCCCATCGATCCAGACGTTATGTAATGAGTGCCGTAGTCATTGATGAACTTGGCATACATGCCATAATTGTACTGCTCTGGGAGCTCCATTAATGACTGAAGCATGCCTTCATCCAGCATAATATTGTCCCTCCTCATCTTAAAATGAGCAGTCTGCACCTTTGTGGAAATTCTCATGAAGCTGTATGTCTGCCAGCAACCACCACCATGGAATAAGGGAAAAGAAGAAAGAGAGGCCATATTTTACTATATAACATAACGTGAAAGGTAGCATTTAGTAGCTGTGGGAAATATGTATATTTACATATAAACACATGAGCATAAATACATTATTAGTAGTCTATTTTACAAGCATCTGTGAAACACTGAGGTGTGCCTGGCTGTCTTTCCCATGCCTATGTCTCTGTTCTCACCGCCCCTGTTCAGGTGCCCTTCTCCTCAGCTCTCATCTGGATTGGTCCTTGCAGTGTGGTTCATGGTGCTGGTCACTCTGTTCTAGCCCCAGTCCATTGTCACCTCTGCATGCCTCCCTGCTCTAATTATGGCACTGTATGAAGCAACCTCCCATGCAAGCATTCAGTATCCAGTTACAATTATGCTTAGGAGTATTTTTGATGACATGGCAGGAAGCGCCAGCCTTATCCATTGATGTAACTTACTGAACAAATACATGTAGGAGCCTGTAGTCACTTGCATTGTGCTAGGAGCAGAGAATGTGATCTTGAATGAGAGAGAGGTCCCTGCCATGATGGATTTTATGTTCTAGTGGGAATCTTGCACTGTTAAGGAATAAAGTAAAGCAGGCTCCCAAGATAGTAAAAAAGAGGCAGGACTTGGGTCATATTGAGTTGGTTTAAGAGGCAGGGGATTGGGACACCTGGGTGCCTCAGTCACTTAAATGTCTGACTCTTGGTTTTGGCTCAGGTCATGCTTTTAGGGTTGTGAGATTGAGCCCCACGTCAGGCTCCACACTGGAAGTGGAGTCTGCTTAAGATTCTCTTTCTTTTCCTCTGTCCTTCCCCTGCTCAGGCTCTCTTGTGCGTGCACTCACTCACTCTCTCTCTCTCTCTCTCAAAACAAAAACAAAAATGATTAAGAGGAAGAGGGCTGTGTATGGGCATTATTTCCAAGTAAACCTTAATCCCAATGGATAGTGAAATTTTGAAAAGACCATCTGCCTTGAAAAAAGTCCCCATGACCATGTGATAGTCGGATCTCAGAACAATACTTTCCCTTCAGAGTGACAGCTGACTTGTGGCAAAGCTCCAGAACGTAATTTATATTGTTAAATAAGTTAACTTTCATAAGTCCTTCATTTTCATCATCCAGAATAATTTTTGAGCCCCAGCTAAATCCACAGTGCTGGTATCAATATTGCTGCGGCTTTTCGGTATACTTTGAATCAGTTCAGTAAATACCACTCGGGCTCCTGACGATTCCTCCATCCTCATTACTCCCTACGCTTCCTTCCCACCCTATGCATCCGCTGGTTGAAGGCCTTGCTATCCCGTTAGTGTGAGGCAATCTGTCATCTCCAGGCCTTTGCACACTGCTGTTTCCCAGGCCCAGAGCACCCCTCACTGACTCCCGCCTCTCTTCGTCAGGACAACCTGTATTAGTTGCTAGACCCCAGTCTAGGTGGATGGATGTCCCTTCCTCAAGGAAGCACTGCCTGGTCGCTCAGATTAGTAGGGAGTTAGTGGTGAACATTTGATGAACCAATGGATGATGGACGGAGCATACCAGTCCTCTAATCTATTCCAAAAAGCAAGGCTTGCTTCCGAGTTCTTCCCAACCTAGTTTACATGGCCTGGCTGTTTCTCTTTAAGACATTACTATTCTAAGTATTTCCCTGTTTGCTCCAGGTAACCATGAAAAAGAATGGGGTGAGGTGATAAGAGTTCTCCTCTTATCATTCAGTTTTATTCCCTTTGTGATGATTCTGTGTGTGAAAGCATAATAAGAAAAACAAACATGATTACCACTGATCAGACATTTCCAATTACCCAGGCAAATGCAGGTTCAATTACTACTGTACTTTTTAATACAATTAAGGTAATACATGTTCCGTGTAGATTATGGAATACTGTTTGACACAGGCATTATGCTGTAATACCTTCTCATTATACTTGTTTAACTCCTTCAAGAACAAAGAGCCTCGTGACCCAGATGCACCCACATCCACGGTCACAGGACTGCCTACGGGGCCCACACCTGCAGTCACTCCGGCCGACACTGATATGTCATTTTTTACTTTAGAAAGGAGGTCATGTGCATCTTCGTGCAGCTCTGAGGAGAGTCTGGTGTCTGCCAGAGCCTGAAAAGGAGCAAACAGATGTTAGCTTTGTACACACGGTTATATTCTGATTTGTGCTTAGTATTTAAATCTTTGCTCTGTAAAATATCACAAAGCAGATTATCATCGATAATTATGTTAAAAGGCTACTCCAGGGGCGCCTGGGTGGCTCAGTGGGTTAAAGCCTCTGCCTTCGACTCAGGTTATGATCCCAGGGTCCTAGGATGGAGCCCGCATCGGGCTCTCTGCTCAGCAGGGAACCTGCTTCCCTTCCTCTCTCTCTCTGCCTGCCTGTTTGCCTACTTGTGATCTCTGTCAAATAAATAAAATCTTAAAAAAAAAAAAAAGGCTACTCCAGGCATCCGACTGATGCTCACTCACGAAAATGCTGAAAATACGGCAGTTAGTTTAGGTATCGCTTAGTGGCAGTGCTGAAATATTTATTTAAATACGCACACACACACTCATGATTCTGATAAAATGCTATATTGTTCTGGGTATGGATTTTTTCCAATTGATTCGTCCTTCCCGTAGAGAAAGAGGCCCATCTCTGCAATGGAGGCATCCAGAAAGCCACATCTGGGTGCAGATCTGGGAGATAAGGAGCAAGGAAGCCGAGCCGGTGGGGGGCGCTCTAGGCAGACTTATGCTCTCATGTTGCCCCATATGTGGGATTCTTTCATTCCAGGCAGGCAGTAGGCTTGTATGTCTCTGCCAGCTTGGACTGAGGCATGGTCCTGTGGCTGGCCTGAGCTGAGAAAGCAACGGTTAAGCACATGAGTGGTTTGCTTGGCCATCACAAGAGCATGTGTCTAGATGGAGCCTAATTAGTTTGGGTCCCAAGTGTCTGTGATGATGAGCTCCCCTTCCACCTTGGGACGGAAGCATAGCATAGGACTCTGTTGCTTTAAAGCGCTGAGATTTTGGAATCCTTTGTTGTGCAACATAGCCTCGTCTGTCTTGCCGGACACGTAATCCCCAGACCATCCTTGGGTTTAGGGGAATGGCGATGTCTGTGTCTTTCTCCTAGGCTTACCATAGGCTTGATGATAGTAGTGGAAGCCCAGTGGGTGGTGGGGGGACCCTATAAACCTGGCCTTGGCCTTCCCTTGAGAAAACTGGGGGAGGGGGAGTATGACTAATAATTGTCCATAATCCTTGAATCCTACCATCTCTCTGTAAAGATAGAATGCATATGACTACATGCGTGTAATGTGTATAATCTCTCTTCCCTTCTAAACGACATAGAGCTGGGCTCTGCCGAGCTAGATCTGGGTTTGAATCTTGTCTCTGCCACTTAGTGCAGTCCACCTTTCAGCCTGACACTTTATCCCTCTAAGTCTCTGTGTGTTTTTCCTTTCTAAAATGGGGCGGTGATCATCTCCACCTCCTTATATTGTTGTGAGATTAAATGAGAGGCTTTGTATGGAGGTATACGATCTGGGGCATAGTAAGCACCCAGGGATGTCTGTGTGTCCCTCTCACCCAGAGGGGAAGGGACATGGGAAGGAATGGTCTGGAACTGGTCATGAGCCATGGGGTGCTCTGGAACTGGTCATGAGCCATGGGGTGCTCCGACTGCCCAGGAAACCACAGAATTTTAGAGATGGAGAAGATTTAGGGATCATCCACATCTTGCAAACACTTCTCAACAGCAGAACCGTTCTATAAACAAAATCCCATATGGAAAACCAAGATAGGAAAGTTATCAGAGAAAGACAAATACCATGTGAAGCATACAGGAAAAAAGAGAAAAACAAAACAAGATTCTTAAATATGGAGAACAAACAGGTGGTTACAGAGGGAAGGTGGGGGAGGATGTGAAGAGAATTACGAGTACACTTATCATGATGGGCACAAGGTGCTGTATGGAGTGGTCGAATCACTATATTGTACACCTGAAACTAACTAACACTGTATGTTAACTGTACTGGAATTTTTTTAAAAAAGAAAGAAAGAAAGAAAGAGAGAGAGAGAAAGAAAGATGACCAGTGGGAAGCTGCCCTTGATGAGATGGGGACCTTGGGCTCAGAGCCCTGCCCAGCTACCTTCTATCCTGATCCCCAATTTATACAGCGGGCCCAGGGAGGGACAGGGAGCTGCTCAAGGTCTCAAATCCTTCTATTCTAGCAAAGCACAACTGGAAATAGGACTAGCAGAGAACTGGACCTCGAATCTGTTTCATTGATTATGGAATGGAGCCAAGATGTGGCAGGTGGGCGGCCACACTTCGGTTCTGCCTCTCGTCGGCCCCGTCCTTGCCTGTCAGTGACCTTCAGCATGGAGCATGTGTGGGGGCAGACAGAAAGGGAGCTTCAGCCACCAGCAAACTCTGCAGGAAATAGAATAGAATCTCCGGAAGCTAGCAGTCCATGGCCAGCAACTGGCCTCTCTCCCTCCCCGCCCGCACCCTGCAGTGGCCTGCAAGCGCCCTGTGCAGACTTACCACAAAGTGGTACATGAGGATGTTGTACGGTTTCCGGAAGTACTTCTCATCCTCTCCATAGTAAAGATGCTCACAGGCGGGGTCATATCGAAGCTCCCTCCATTCCCCATTGTAGACTGTCTCACACTGGCCCCCAAAATACCTGGCATCATACACGCTCTGGGCTTCTTCCTGGATCAGGATATTGTACCTAAATCGAAAAGGCAGGCAGCTTCTGGGAAAGAACACTGGAAAAGCAAAGATGGCATCCTCTGGAAGATGTTACTGCTGGTCTAAGCTGTGGCCTCTCAAGCTGTGTTCTGCAGACTCCTACGGTTCCTCAAAGTACCTTAAACTTCATTTTGGTAACACTGGAAACCTGAGTGGGCTCAGCCAGGCCCCCCATTTCCCTTTGACCAAAGCAGCAAGCAGCTCCATCAGCACCTAGAACAGTGCTCCCATGAGAAGCTACTCTTAAAAGTGTGTTGTGTGAGTTACAGAGGAATGAATATGCATCATTATCAAAACTCCAAGCACAGAGCCCAACAGCCGGAGTCCATTTCCCAGTTTTGCTACACATAGCTGTGTGACCTTGGGCAAATCACTTAACCTCTCTGTGCCTCAGTTTAGTCATTTGTAAGAAGCAGTTAATGCTATTGCCTCAGAGAGTTCAATGCAAGTTCAACATGGAAAGGAACCAGAAAGCTCTCAGTATATATTAAGTACTGAATAAATGTTGCTTTGCTGTTTTTGTTTGTACTGTTTCAGAAAAAGGCTCTGTGGGTTAAAAAAAAAAAAAAAAAAAAAAAAAAAAAAAAAAAAAAAAAAAAAAAGGTTTAACATATCGACTCTCCGTGCTAAGGTAAAAAGCTAATCCACAGAAAGGCCATTGTCTCCAGGACAGCATGGAATGTCAGAGGGTGCAATTTGAAAATCGTAGAGACTCCTGTTTAATTTCTAACTCAGTCACGTACTAGCTGTGTGAATCTGGACAGATTCTGGATGCATTCTGAAGCTTGTTTTCTGCATTTGAAGAAGAGAAATAATAAAACTACTTCTTGTGGGTTTTGTGACATCTATATGAGAGTATTAAAGTGAAATGGAAGTGAAGTTGTAGTACAGATTAGGCGCTCCAGAAATGATACTTCCTCTCCCCTAGCCCAGTACTCTTCCAGAAACACTTTGCCTTGCTTCCCCCTCTAGGGTATTTCATATCCATCTGCCCAAGAATTGCATTTTAGGCCATAGATGGTTGAACGGTATTTAGGTACAAACAGTGTCACACAGGTGAAATACAGCTTTAATATTCTAAAAAAGAGGTTAACTAAACAAAAGCATTTCGATTTGGTTAAGAGATCCAAGGCCTAATAATCAAAGCCTCTTATGGTATAGATAATAAAATGATTGCTTGTCTCTGCCTCTCAAACTCCTATTCAGCCTTTAAAACCCAACTTAAACATTGCCCTCTCTATCTGACTTTCTTTGATTAACCTGGACAAATAGTTGCTCCTTCCTCTGTATTTACATGGCATTCAGTGATTACCTGTTATATTGGTTCCTTCCTTCCATGAAGAGGCACAAAGGCAGAAGATAAGCAGGAGGTTAACTATGAATAAAACCTGCCTTTGAAGGAATAAATGGATAATTATAGAGCACCTGACATATAGTACAAATTCAAGGTATGTTACCTTTCTTCTTCACCTCTTCTCTCCGTCTCTTTCTTCATATTAATGGAAGTGACGTAGTAATAGCTATGGTGAATTGAATACACACTCTACCAGACATTTAGCATACATTAACTTTCAACCTCATGACAATCTTACAAATGCAGAAATTGAAGCTCAGAAAAAATTAGATAATTTGCCTATAGTCACAGCTAAATTTTCTTTGACACTAAAATCTGGGTTCCTTCCTTTCACTTTTCCCCTTACTTTTCTGTCTTTCTGCCCATTGAACATGTTTCTGCCTTTGGGTTATAAATACGGGCTCTCTGGTGGGCCAAACAAAAAGTCAAAGGAATAATTAGTCCTAAGATTATACTCTAACCTCTAAGCATAAAAGGTTATTAAGCCTAGGTACTCTTAGTAAAGCTGATTGCGGAACCCACCAGACTGAAAATGGAAAGATATAGAGAAATTCCACTTTTTGGAAATCTATGCAGAAATATTCAAATGTACAAAGATAACATACAAGGATGTTCATTGCAGCATTGTTTATAAGAGGAAAAAATGGAGAAAATCTAATTATCCTTCAATAGGAAGCAGCCAAATAAATTTTCATGCAGTTATACCTTGGGAGAAGAGTCAGCAATTTTTTTTTAAAAATAAAGGACAAGATATTAAATATGTTAGGCTTTATAGGCCATAGGTCTTTGTTGCAAATACACAACTCCTGTCATTGCAGGGTGAAAGCTGTATCCCAATAAAACTTTAATTACAAAAACAGACAACAGGCTAAATTTGGCCTTGAGGCCATAGTTTACTGACCCCTGTTATAGAACACTGTGTTGCTTAGAAAAAGAATAGAAAATGTGGGGGGAAATCTTCAAAAATATATTATTAAGTTAAAAAAAAAAAAAGCAAGTTACACACCATATGTATAGTATGATCCCATGTATGTAAAATAGACTTATGTCTATCATGCACAATACCTATGGGCCTATCTTCCATACAATATATATTGTCAGTGCATCGTTTACATGATATGAAAGTCCTACACCAAACTGTTGACAGGGGTCAGTTCCAGGGAGAGAAGTGGGGGGCGTGACAGAGTGGAGTACAGGTTGGGGATGGCGAAGGAAGAGTTTTGGTTTTTACCTCAAACATGTATTCTTTAAAAAAAAAAAAAGATTTTATTCATTTATTTGACAGTGCACAAGCAAAGGGAGTGGTAGGCAGAGGAAGAGGGAGAAGCAGTCTCCCCACTAACCTGGGAGCTCAATGTGAGACTTGATCCCAGGACCTTGGCATCATGATCTGAGCTGAAGGCAGGAGCTTAACCAACTGAGCCACCCAGATGCCCAACATGTATTAATTCTATAGCAATAAATAAAAATCTAAAAACTAGAACATGCTTAAATTAAAAAAAGAAAAAAAAAAAAAGGACCAGGAAAGGCTTCTGAGATCTTGAGCAGAATGAAAAACTGCCAAGTGTCAGCTATTGGGAGTAGAGACGGGACCATCCTGCTGGTCAAAGCACACTCAGGAAGTACATTTCAATGCTCCTTTGACTCACATGAGAGCAAGGTCATGGTCTGCGATCTTTTTGCCAATAAAGAGGGAATTCTTTTTATCAAGTTAACACCTCACTATT
Source organism: Mustela lutreola (assembly GCF_030435805.1). NCBI lineage: Eukaryota > Metazoa > Chordata > Mammalia > Carnivora > Mustelidae > Mustela > Mustela lutreola. Next base: position 45,651,906 of record NC_081299.1, on the reverse strand, counting down.
TCATACTTCTATTCTGTTTAGCCCACATTCACTTTAAAAATCAACAAAATTCCCTTTTATTAGTATTAGGGGCTGCATTGTGTCCCCTTAACATTTAGATGTGGAAGTCTGGGACTCCAAAACCTCAGAATTTGACTGTATTTTGGTGACATGATTTCTATGTAGGAATTGAGTTAAAATGGGACCATTACTGGGCCTTAATCTAATATGCTCATGTCCTTATAAGAAGAGATTAGGGAGCACCTGGGCGGGGGGGCTCAGTCAGTTAAGCAGCTGACTCTGGATTTTGGCTCAGGTCACAATGAGTCCCGGGATTGAGTCTCCACGCTGGGCTTCACACTCAATGGGGAGTCTGCTTAAGGATTCTCTCTCTTCTTCTGCCCTACCTCTGCTTGCATGCACTCTCTCTCTCCCTAAAATAAATAAACCTTTTTTAAAAAAGAAGATGATGATGATGATGATGAAGAGGGACGCTTGGGCAGCTCATCTGGTTAAGCATCCATCTCTTGATTTCAGTTCAGGTCATGATCTCAGGGTCATGAGAAGGAGCCCTGCATAGGGCTCTGTGCCCCTCCCCCTGCTCTCTCCCTCTTAAATAAATAAAATCTTTTAAAAACAAAGAGAGATTAGAACCCAGACATCCATAGAAGGAAGGACAAGCCAAGGAGAATGGCATCAGAAGAAGCCAACCTACAACCACCTTGACCTCAGACTTTCAGCCTCAAGAACTATGAGAAATCAATTTCTGTTGCTTATAAGCCACCAGTGTGTGGCATTTTGTAATAGTTACCCAAGAGATAGTCACCTGAGTGGACCAGTATCCCACCTCAGGGAGACAGTGGGAGCTGCCTCACCAGACACATGGCAGTAAGATCTTCTTCTGTCCTTAAAATAATACTCGTGATTAAAGGGCAACCATTCCCTGCTCCCAAACAACCTGAGGGCAGGACTCACCCCAAGGCCACTTTCTCTGATCCTGGAATGGGGTCATACAGGGAGCAGTCAAATTCAGGGACCCTGGCATCTTCACAGTCATCCTCGTCAGAGCCGTCAAGGCAGTCATTGTCTCCGTTACACACCAGGTGGCGTTTCAGGCAGCGACCTGAGAGAAGAGAGGCTGTAGATGCTTCCAGAGCCTCCAAGACTCTCCCTCTCCTGGTGACCTGTATCCTTAGTCACCAAATCCATCCCACTTCTGAAACAGCCCCTCACCCCTTTCCATGATCATCTCTCCATCCTCACTCCCTCTTCCTTCCAGCCTCTCTGTCTCCCACCTGTAGCCTCGCCCCCAGCTCAGGCTCTGCAGCAGTCTCCTCTCTAAAACTCATGCTCCACGTGGCAGCTCCTGTGATCTCTCTAAAAATGTCAACGTGGCCATGTCATCCCCCTACCCCATAGCCTTCTTTAGCTCCCATTCCCATTCTTCCAAATGCCGCAGTCTGGTCCCCAGTAACCTACCGGACCCATCTGGCCTCTCTTCCCAGAGCCCTGACCTGCAATCATTCTGCACCTATTGCCAGTCCTTAAATCCCTGGATTTGTTTGCACATTCTTGTTCTTAGCAAATTCATTGCTGCTTTCTAAGTCTCAGTTCAAGTGCTATTTTAAAGCCTGTTCTGACTTCCCCAACACAGATCAGGGCATCCCTGCCAGTGAGGGTCATTGGACCGTGGGCCTGTGCCCATTATACTGCCTATCACCCAATATGGCCACCGACTCTCTGTAGGTCTCTCTCCCAAAGAGACGAGGAGTACCTCGAGGTCAGGCACATTATCTTTTCATATCCGGGTCACCAGCAGTGAGCACCCTGCCTGGCACATACATGCGCAGTCAACATTTATTCAATGAATGGGTGACTGAGTGAATTGTACCTTTTCTAAACAAGTCAACAGATATTCTGACAAACTCACATCAAAATTACTTGGGGTACTGGGTTGGCTTAAAATGCAGATCCCTGAACCCCATTCCAAACCTACAGAATGACAACTTTCGGGGAAGGGCTGAGCAGTCAGCCCTTTAACAAGCTCCTGGGTGACTGTTTTTCACATTTGGTCTGGTGGGGCACAGCTGTTATCCCACTGGATGCCACTCACCTGTCTCCTTACACAGGAAATCCTCTCCACACTGTGCATGACTTACACAAGCTGTGGGACTGTGACAGCTGATTTGATCCCAGATGTCGCCGCTGCACATGTTTCCCCCAAACTTGTTGGGCTGCAGGAGGCTCCGGTGTCGGTACTAAATTGGATATTGAAGCAGACACTTGCATTGTCTATCAATCAAACAAGATTTGTGTTGGCGGATCTCAGCTCAACATAAGGACTAACTGTCTAATGATTGACAGCTGCCTAAAAACCTGTCTTCTGAAGGGATGAATGTTCCTAAATGGTGGTGTTCAGCCAGAGGGGGCAGGAATATAGAATAGAGCCTCCAAAGATCAAATGGAAACCTTGTTAGGAAGGATCTCCCCCCCCCAACCTTCAACCAGTTGGTACCTACCTATCTTTCATGACTCATTAGCGCACCTCCTCTACATATTCTAGAGTTCCGTGTGCCTCCTTCTCCTCTCACTTGTAAAATGAGGTTGTTGTTATCCCTGGTCTACTTACTTATTTATCTTTCTCACTAGTTTAAGAACAGTTTGCATGTAAGATGAAGAGTGGCGAAAGGAGGACCTTGTCTTACTTGGTTTCATACCCCTGACACTTGATCTATGGTCTATGCAGGAGGCACTTTTATAAGCTGTTTATTGCTTTCCCTCTATACCATTTCTTCTGGTCATGGCATCCTCTCTTTCCTTGGGACACATCTCATACGGTTCAGGTAGGGAGGAGCTCACCCCTCAAGTTATGGGAATGCGTAGGTTTGAACCAGGTCCAGCCAACCAGAGCACCATATCTGCCAAATTGCAATGATTGGTTTAAGGTTTGGTTCATAACTCAACCTTAGAGCAATAATTATTCTCCCTGAAGGTTTTCTTTCAGAACTATTGGAAAAGACCGTTTCTTTTTGCTGAAGTTGCTGGGAACGGTGGGCATCAAGTGGTCATCTAACCTACTATGTAGAAAGAGCCCATCCAAGAGATAGAGACAACATCTGAATCCCTGGGTCCAGCTTTGATTGCACACAAACAAACACCTGTTCAAAGAAGAACAGGACGAATAAAAATGCATACCCATCTTGGAGCTCTCTGGTTTCATGATACTGCTTTCTATATGGTGTACACCTTCAGGCACAGGTGTAGAAGGAGGAAGTTGAACCCTAAGATATGTGGAGATATTTCCCACCTTCAAGTAGCTAAAGTCTACTTGAGGAGATAAAATCGATAATAATAGGAAACATGCTGTGTGGAGAGTTCCATGTAGAGTGTCCACAAAGGGAACTTGCAGCACTATATTTTCTGCTCCTTCTTACCTTGGCTCAGCCCTGAAGCTCCTCCTTCAAGACTGTTCATAACTGAGCAGGAAAGCAATAGTTTGAGCAATAAGGAAAGTGGGTTCTTAGCCCAATCCACCCACCCGGCATTCCTCCCCCCACTCCCTTCCTTCCTTCTCTTTTCTTTCTTCCTTCCTTTCTTTCTCTTCTTTCTTGTTTTGTATAGTTGGTGCACAATATTAAATTAATTTCAGTTGTACAACGGAGTGATTCAACTTCTCTATGTTTTAATATGTTCATGAGCATAGCTACAATCTGTCACCATACTCTGCTATTACAGGACCATTGACTATATTCCCAATACTGTACTTTTCACTCCTATGACCTATTTATTCCATAACTGGAAACCTGTATCTCTCACTCCCCTTACCATTTTGCCCATTTCCTCCACTCCCAACCCTCTGGCAACCATCATTTTTTTCTCTGTACTTCTAGGTTTGGCCTGCTTTTTGTTTGTTTGTCTATTCCTGAATTTATTTCTTGCTTGCTATACAAAGTAGCAGTGCCTGGCACTTTGTGTCTCAGTTTCCAAATCTGTAGAATGAAGTGGTCAGCCGAGGCGACCTCACTAATTACAGTTACTAATGATTCTTTCACTTGTGTCCTGTAGACACAAGAGCCTGAGCATGAGAATTTAGACTGACTGGGTTCAGACCCCAGAGTCCCTTACCAACCAAGAGCAAACCATTTACATTTTCTGAGTTCCTGTTGTCTAATGGCAAGTGAATGTGATGACCCCACACTTTGAAAGGGTGTTGTGAGAACTGAGTGAGAGAATGTGTGAGGAAAGCACCCAGCCCCATGTCTGGCCTTTCACTGGTGCTCACTGAACAGAAATGGTGTCTGCATCATTATCAGTGGAGTCTCTTCCAGCGGATTCCACTGGGTGCGTGTAGAACAGTACAACGTGGCCCTCTCTTTCCTCTTGCCTACTTCTGTCTCCACAATTTCTCATTAGTGAAGAGACAGAAAGGTCGGCAAAAAAAAAAAAAAAAAAAAGGTGAAGAGCAAGCCTGTCTGTTTGCCTTTCCTGCCTCCCCGTTAATAAGATTGTAAATTCAATGGGAAGAGATTATAATTAACGATCAGTTTGGGAATATTAGGATATTTTCATTCTCTTCCCACATCTTGCCAAGATGCAGTACATAAAGGAGGCCTCAGCATACCACAGTAGAGCCATGTCTTCTCACTCTTTATAAAGTTCACCAGAGTTTTAAGACCTGCAATTACCAGTATGATGGTGATGGTATCTACCATTTTTTGAGGGCCTACTACTGGCTGGACACTTCACATTCTTTATCTCATTTAATCCTCACAAGTGGAAGAGGTTACGTGTCATTCTGAATTCCATTTGAAGCTGGGTTGGAACGCCAGTTCTGCTACTTACTGTCTGTATGTCACTGAGTAAATGACTTATCATCTCTGACCCTCTGTTTTCTCATCTGTGGAAGGAGAGATCTGAGAGTCTTGAGGAGACTAGTGATAAGGCATGTAAAAAAGTCAGCACATTGGCCTGGTTCCTGGAATGCACTCACTAATAATAGCTATAACATCAGCATCATTTTTGTAGCCAGCTATTGGGATACTCCAGAAGGATTTATGGCTGAGTGTGTGTGGGGGGGGGATTGGATTACATAGCCACTAATATCACTTACAACTCTCTACAGGGTTCATGGGGAGGCAGTGGAGTGAAATGGTCAGGCACATGGGCATTTGGGGATCAGACCGGCCAAGTATTGAGTCTAGACTGTGCCTCCTTCTTTATGGGTAACCTAACCAAAGGGACAATGGTTTCTATCTATCACAGTTGGCTATGAAAGTCAACTAAGATGATTTATTAAAGCAGGAGCACAGTGCCTGGTATATAGAAATCATTTAATAAATAGTAACTATAAATGCTATCATCATCCTTCTTGAGGTTTCTGTGTTGGAATGCTGGTGCAGACACAAGGTTCATTCCCAACAACTCTCCATTTCCTGGGTTATTATCAAATAATGAAGACATTGCTCTGCAGAGAGGCTGGTGCAACTACTCCCTTAGGGACTTCTCCGTGTTGGTGCCTCTGTTGGTATCATTAAGACATAATTTTCTTTTCGAGCTAGTCGATAATGTTTCTCTCTAGAAATGCACATCTTTGTTTGGGTGATTTTGAGAGAAGGGGAAAAAACATATTAATAAGAAGAAATTAGGGGTGGTCTTTTGCTTAAGTAATTAACAGAATTTAATGATTTTAAGGATTATTTTAGAGACACGCGCTTTTTCGAGTCACGAAAGGAGTAATTCAATTCTGATTTAAATAGTAAACCATTCACCTGTGCTATCTATGTAAACTGCAACACATGAGGAAAAAATATATATCGTTTAGATGTATAATAAGTTAAATAATGGCCATGCAAAGAAATCAAGTCCTAGTCCTTGAAAAGTGTAAATGTTACCTTATTTGGAAGAAAGGGTCTTTTGCAGATATTATCAAGGTTTTTGAAATGAAGAGATTATACTGAATTATCCAGGGAGGCCCTAAATGTCATCACAGTGTCCTTATAAGGGAAAGGCAGAGGGAGATTTAACACAGGCACACAAAGGAGACCCACGGAAGAGAAGGAGGCAATATGGCCAGAGAGGCAGAGATTGGAGCATGGAGATCGACCGCAAGGCAAAGATCGCCAATGGCCACCGGAAGCCAGAAGAGGCAAAGAGCAGATTCTCCCCCAGAGCCTTCAGAGAGAGTGTGGCTCTGCCAGACTTCCGGCCTCCAGAACTGTGAGAGAACACATTTGTTGTTTTAAGCAACCCAGTTTGTGATAATTTGTTACAGCAGATTCAGAAAATTAACATAGGCTATCAAAGCAAGATGAGATTTTGGGAGCTAGATAACTTTGCAGCGTGCAGTCTAGGATTCCCTGGTGTATCTCAGAAACAGGAGAGGCAGAATAAGTAGTATCACGCTTAGGAGCTAAATAGACTAGGTCCAAATTGTGTTTTCAAATTGTAGGTCCAAATTGTAATGATTTTGAATTCCATGTGATACTGAACAGCTCATCAGACCTTCACAGAGTAGCCCGGCCTCTAGCTGGGAAGTGGGCCTGGAGGCAGGAGAACCACCAGCACGCTCTGCACTGCAGAAGCTCAAGGTGAGGGAAGAGTAGGTCTTGAATTGGGCAGCAGGAGTTGGTTGGATATTGAACATTTATTGCATGCCAGGTGCATGAAAAAAAGAGCCCATTGCATACCTTACTCATTTAATACTCAAAATAACTATATGCTAGGAGTACCACTACTGTTTCCATTTATAGATAAGGAATCATAATACATGGATCAAAATACATGTCCAAAGTAACACAGCAAAGAAGGTGCACAGCCAGAATCTAAACTGAAGAATCAGAGCATGAACCCTTGGCCTTGACAGTAATGTGTCAATACACGTGGTTTAGGCAGGGGTCTACCAACTGGGAGAGGTGAGAGCCTGGAGGTACCTCACCCTGGATGCATCCAGTAAAAACATGTGTTGTCTGTAGAGATTTTAAAATAGTGATAAAATAGAATAGAAGTTGTTCTGCCTTTTATCATCACCCCAAGCCAGTGATCCTGAACAAGGTCAACTTGAATACCCCCTTTCTAGTATAGCAGAGTCCTCCCCAAGTCCCTCTTCCCTTGAGATGCCGCTGGCTTTAGTGACCGATTTGGACTATTCAAAACCATGTCAGCGGGCAAGATAGACTCATGTCTGTTCACTGGGTGTGCCAGTCTTTTCAATCCGTGAAAACAGAATCCTCAGGGACATTCTTGGGTTCATCTCAGATCCCCATGGTTCATTAGTCCCTCTCGATGACCATCCCTGGAGGGCAGCAGACTGACCACGACCCAGAGAGGCCAGAGGAAACAGTGTGCTCTTGTCTGAGCGGCCACCTCTCTGCCCACAAGCCATAGCATACGTATCTTTGGCAGTCTCGCCCAATAATGGCTTGTAAACAACATCAGAAAAAGTTTCACCATCCACGTGCCCATGGCTTCCAAATACCTATTTCTAGACCTGATTTCTCCCCAGGCCTCTAACTTTATAGACCTATTTATCTCCATTTAAATGCCCAGTATGCCATTCAAATATTACATGGCCCCAAACTGGTCACAAATGTCTTACCTTTTTGTCCTGGCATGGTAGGCAGTCCGTCCACTCTGACCAGTGACTGAGCTGGCAGCTAACGGCTCTGGGACTGGAGTTCTGAACAGCCCGGCTTACTCTCCTAGAGACAGGGGAGACCTCTGCTTCAATTTTTAAGGCTCTTATCATGGTGCTTTTTAGTTTTGTTATAAATTGAAAAAGATCTTTTAATGTGAAGGTATCTTATTAATATGAAAACAGATTAATTTTTCCCCAGCTTTGTTGAGGTATACATGACAAGAATTGTATATATTTTAGATGTATGATGTTATGGTTTGGTATACATTGTGAAATGATTACCACAAGCAAGCTAATTAACACAGCTATTCCCTCACATAGTTGTGTGTGTGTGTGTGTGTGTGTAGATCTAGAGATCTCCTCTCTTAGCTAATGTCAAATACACACTACAGTACTATTAATCATAGTCACCATATTATACATTAGGTCCCCTGAACTTATTCATTTACAACTGAATATTTTGATAATTTGACCAACCCCTCCCCCTTTGTGGCCACGATTCTATTCTCTAGTTCTATGAGTCACACTTTTCTAGGTTCCACCTATAAGAGAGATCATGCGATATTGGCTTTCCCTGTCATTCTTATCTCACTTATATAATGTCCCCCAGGTTCATCCATGTTGTTGCAAATAGCAAGAGTTCCTTCTTCTTTAGAACCCATCAGATGTTGAATTTTTTAATCTTTTAAAAAATTTTTAAAAAAATTTTAAAATTCAAATATAATTAACGTACAGTATTATATTAGTTTTAGGTATACAATATAATGATTCATTAATTCTGTACATTACTCAGTGCTCATCAAGATAAATGTACTTTTAATCCTCTTTATCTATTTCTCCCCTCTTCCCCACCAGCTCTCCTCTGGCAACCACCAGTTCGTTGTCTGTATTTAAGAGTCTATTATTTTCCCTTTTCCTCTTTTTTTTCTGTTCATTTGTTTCATTTTTTAAGTTTCACTTATCAGTGAAATAAAATGTATTTGTCTTTCTCTGTCTGGCTTATTTCACTTAGCATTGTATTCTCTAGATCCATCCTTGTTGTTGCAAATGCAAGATTTTATTCTTTTTTATGGCCAAGTAATATTCCGATATATACACACAACATCATTATCCATTTATCTATTGATGGACACTTGAGTTGCTTCCATATCTTGGCTGTTGTCAATAATGCTGCAATAAAACAAGGGTGCCTATATCTTTTCAAATTACTGTTTTCATATTCTTTAGGTAAATACTCAGTAGTGGAATTACAGGATCATATGGTAATTCTGTTTTTAACTTTTTGAGAAACCTCAAGACTGTTTTCCACAGTGGCCACACCAGCTTGCATTCCCACCAACAGTGTACAAGGGTTCCTTTTTCTCCACATCCTCACTGACACCTGTTGTTTCCTGTGTTTTTTATTTTAGTCATTCTGACAGCTGAGAGGTGATATTTCATCATGGTTTTGATTTGCATTTCCCTGTTGATTAGTGATGTTGAGCACCTTTTCATGTGCCTGTATGTCTTCTTTGGGGGAAAAAAAAAGAGTCTGTTCATATCCTCTGTCCCTTTTTAATTGGATTATTTAGTTTTTTGATATTGAGTTGGTGTTGGATATTAACCTTTATCTAACATATCATTTACAAATATCTTCTCCCATTCAGTAGATTGGCTTTTTTGTTTTCTTGATGGTTTCCTTCACTGTGCACTTTTTATTTTGGTGTGGTCCCAGTAGTTTCATTTGCTTTTGTTTCTCTTGCCAAAAGAGACATATCTAGAAAAATGTTTCTACAGATGATGTCAAAGAGACTGCTGCCTATTTTTTCTTCTAGGAGTTTTATGGTTTCAGATCTGGCATTTAGGTCTTTCATCCATTTGAGTTTATTTTTGTGTATGGTCTAAGAAAGTGGTCCAGTTTTATTCTTTTGCCTGTAACTATCCAGCTTTCTTAGCACTATTCATTGAAGAGACTATCTTTTTTCCATTGCATATTTTTGTCTCCTTTGTTGTGGATAATTGACCATAAATGCGTGGGTTTATTTTTGGGTTTTCTCTTCTGTTCTGTTGATGTAAGTGTCCATTTTTGTGCCAGTACCATACTGTTTTGATTACTGTAGCTTTTAGTATATCTTGACATCTGCGATCATGATATCTCCAGTTTTGTTATTCTTGATCTGAATTGGTTGGGCTATTTGGGGTCTTTTGTGGTTCCATAGAAATTTTAGGATTATTTGTTCTGGTTCTGTGAAAAATTATCTTTTGTATTTTGGTAGGGATTGCATTAAATCTGTAGGTTTCTCTGGATAGTATGGACATTTTAACAATACATTTAACAATTTGACAATACTGTATGCAGGTGTGGTGTGATGCTGGTGGGTTTATATATATTACCTATTTTAATTATCTCTCTTAATTTTAATAGATTTCCAGTGGAGTCTTCAAGGTGTTCTATGTATACTATCATGTCATCTGAAAATAATGACAGTTTTACTTCTTTCTTACCAATTTGGATATGTTTTATTTCTTTCTCATCAGATTGCTGTGACCAGAACTTCCAGGACTACATTGAATAAAAGGAGTGATAGTGGACATCCTTGTCTTGTTCCTGGTCTTAGAGAAAGAGCTCTCCGTTTTCACCAGTGAGTATGTTAGCTGTGGGCTTGCCATATATGACCTTTAGTATGTTGAGGTATGTTCCCTCTAAACCTACTTTTTGAGAGTTTTTATCATTAATGGATGTCAAATTTTGTCAAATTCTTTTTCTGCATCTATTGAGATGATCATTTTTATCTTTCATTTTATTAATGTGGCATATCATGTTGATTGATTTGTGAATATTGAACCATTCTTACATCCTTGGAATAAATCCCACTAGATCATGGTGAATGATCCTTTTAATGTGTTGGTGGATGTGGTTTGCTAATATTTTGTTGAGGATTTTTGCATCTGTTTTCATCAGAGATGGCTTGTACTTTTCTTCTTATGTGTTGCCTTAGTTTTTTGGTATCAGAGTAAGGCTGGCCTTATAGAATGTATTTGGAAGCTCTCCTTCCTCTTCTATTTTTTGAACTAGTTTGAGGAGAATAAGTATTAACTCTTCTTTAATAGTTTGGTGGGATTCATCTGTGAATCTGTCTGGTCCTGGACTTCTGTTTATTGGAATTTTCTGATTACTGGTTCCATTTTGTTAGTAATAATCTGTTCAGATTTTGTTAGCTTCTAATTTAGTTTTGGAAGATTGTCAATTTCTAGGAATTTACCTATTTCTGCTAGGTTGCTCAATTTGTTGTCATATAATTTTTTGTAGTGGTCTTTTATAATTCTTTGTGTTTCTGTGGTGTCAGTTCTCTCCTTTCTCTTTGGATTTTATCTATTTTGGTTCTTTTTCTTGATGAGTCCAGCCAAAAATTTACTATTTTTTTTATCTTTTCAAAGAATCAGGAGAACTAACAATTGTTTTTGAAGACTCAGAGTAGCAGAAATCCCAGTGGTTAAGAACATGGGGTTTGGGGTGAGAGGACTAGCTTTGAATCTTGCCACCTGCTGACTTGGAAATCTGGTAACTTAACATCTCTTAGCTACAGCTTTCCCATCTATGGGAAATTTTTAACTATGCTAAAAACAACATTACCTGATGGAGTTATTGACAATATGTTAAAATACTTATGAAGTATTCGTTAAAGGTTGGCTTTTGTTATTACATGTTAGGATGTTCCATGAATTACCTCATCATTTAATTCTCTATAATGATCCGAGGAGGCAAATATCATTAGCCCCATTTATATATAAGAAAGCTGAGATTCCTAAGAGCTAAGTAGTCCCAGAAGCCACAGCCCAAGGGTGACAAAGGCAGAATTTGACCTAGCTGGTTTGATGGCAGAGCCCATGTTCATTTCCTCATCATGCTGCTACTTCTTCGTTTCACAGACCAGCCAACAGAACTGAGAGAGTGAGAGCCTTGCCTAGGGTAGTGCAGGTAGAAGGTAGAAACTGGTCTTTCTCCAAGGCCATGTTCTTCCTGGTACCCCATGCTGTATCCTCAGAGGTTAAAGAGCTTGCCCAGGTCACACAGAGTGAGGTGGACAAGCCACAAGCTTGCTCGGCTCCAAGCCTGAGCTTCTTCCCACAACATCATTGCTGCTACTGCAGGGTTAGAGCATGGTCAGCCCACTGAGCAAAGATTGTAGGAAGACTGTCTGTTATCTCCAGTATTACTATAATTTCGGAGAGCTAGGCAGCCTCTGTTTTGACGAATGGCATAATTATCACCCTAGCGTAGGAGAAAGGGTGCTTCACATCTCATACTAGTTATTCCATGAGTCACTAGTCGTGATGAATGATGACACCCAGGTTGAAACCCAAGACAAGGAGCCTTGGGGAAAGCAATGTTCATCTTTAACACTGGTTTTCAAACTTGGGTCCCAGGACTCTTGTACATTCTAGTATACCATGGAGGACTCCAAAGAGCCTTTGTTTAAGTGGGCTGCATCTACTGATACTGATACTGATTCAAAATCTGAACAGAAATTTTAGCAATATGTATTTATCGATCTATAGATAGGTACATATTTAGCAATATATACCTATTTTTTAAAAAAGATTTTATTTATTTATTTGACAGACAGAGATCACAAGCAGGCAGAGAGGCAGGCAGAGAGAGAGGGGTAAGCAGGCTCCCCACGGAGCAGAGAGCCTGATGCGGGGCTTGATCCCAGGACTCTGGAATCATGACCTGAGCTGAAGGCAGAGGCCCCAACCCACTGAGCCACCCAGGTGCCCCAATATATATCTATTTTGATTTTAATATCAAACTCATTACATGTTACAATATATGCTGTAATTTTATTTGAAAACAGATTTCCTTGAAAAATAATTAGTGAAAAGTATGTCATTAATCTACATGTTTGCAACTGTGTTTTATGTTTGAGTTAGTAGAATGCAGTTCGAGTCTCATTTCTGCTTCTTCATTCAATCTGTTGCTTTATGTTGTTTTGATTGAGAGGTCTTTGAAGAAAATCAGCCTCTTAGATGTATATAGTTGAAAATATTACACAGTTGAGGGGAATTTTAACAGTCTTTTCAGATCACTGTGGGTATTCTTTTTTGATACTACACCACAACTTTGACAAGTGGTAATTTTTTAAAATGTTAGTTGTAATATGGAATCTGAAATCATGTCAATGAATTTTTTTGCACCCTCTTACATTAAAGTCCACTGGTCTCTGTGTATTTTGAATGGATCTGGCACTCCTACATGATTTTTGTAACACCGGGCATTGGAAATTTGGAAAATAATGGTTCACTATGCATATCTTAACAATGTTAACACATTTTACTCTCCAACATAAATTAGTCAAATTTGTTAATATCAAATATCAGTGATCTCATCAAGCTCAGTGGGTATGTTTTCCAAAATTTAGATTTTTGTTTGAAACCTCAAAAATTTTTATCATTGATAACAAATGCTATTATTTGGTTTCCTTGAAGCGATGGGCTCCCTGTTCATTTTTGAGACAATGCCTGCCAAATAAGTAAGCCTGAATAACGATAACTTGGCAGCTATTTTGTTGAGAAAAAACAATGTTCAAGGGAAAAAAATTGGTTAATTACTTTTCCTTAAGACAAGCACCAGACTTCAGGATAACAGAAGTTCATAGTGCATTCTTCCCCATTTTGTCACATCGAATATTTAAATAACTTGTATTCTAAGATTGAGGCATTTTTCTCAGAGATTCAAATTTACTAACATTCATGATTTTTATTGTTGCAAGAGGGACTCTCTTAAGTCAGACTTAACTTCTTTCCTGTTTGATACACTGCCAGTGTATCATTTTTGTATTGATACAAACTGATACACTGTTTGATATCACTGTCTTGATTTATACTAAGACCACAGTATTTTTATCTGCCATAACTTTTGCACCATCAGTGAAAATATTAATACAGTGGAAATGGCAAATGTCTTAGTGTTATTATGATATTATTGTGAACCCACCGAGCCCCTCTGAAAAGATCTTGGGGACTCCCTGGAATCTGCAGGCCACTGTTTAAGAAACGCTGATCTATAAAATGATGTTGGTATGTAATACCAGTGCTCCTGTCCTTCCAAAAGCTTCAGCACTCGGCTCACAAACTTCCTCTGTATTCCAATTCCTTCCATCACCCTGGAAACCCTGTCAGCCCCATAAATGAGTTATTCAACACTTGCCTCTCAGTCACTCCTTTTCCTCATCTCCATGGACCTTTTTCCTCACTCCACTATCTTCTATGGTCAATCCTGGTCCTTCTCACTCTCTGAAACAGCTTCTTCTCCAAATCACTAGTCCATGAGTCATCTGTGAATGGTTATTTGGGGGTTCTTCTCCTTCTGTATTAGATGCTCAAGGATTCTCAGTTCACTTTCATTTGAACTTCTTTGGAACTTTTACTCTTGTGACACCTAAGCTTTCTGTCAATAATATCCCCTCCTATTTTAATTTCCCTTTGTAACTAGTTTTGAGTCCATGATCTATCATTTTAAAATCATAATTATGTCCTAAATGTCTGGACTCTACTGCTCCTTTAATCATGCCTACCTCTAAAACCCAATACTGAACTAATCCAACTCTCCCTCTTGATCTGGTTAACGCCTAGGTATCTTTCAATGTCATCCTAAAGTTCATTTCTCTAGGGAAATATTTTTCCTCCCTTCATCTGGTTTAATGAGTCTCTGCACATTTTCTCAACACTTAATGATCACCTTTGTAATATTTGTCTCATTTTTGTCTTCATCAGATTGTAAGCTACTATGAAGGCAGAGACTGTCTGTATGTTTGTTTACTGTTCCTATCAGGGTGCCAGACCCAATGAAAGTGTTCAGTGAATATTTAGGAAAGGGGAAATAAAAAAGAATGAAAGGAGGGGAGCAGGGAGGGTGAGGGACAAAAAGGGAAGAGAGGAGGGAAGGGGGAGAGAGGGAGAGGAAGGAAGGAAAGAAAGAAAAGAAGAGAAAGAATGAGACCAAGTTACAGGAAATAGAGTGACATTGTTTAGAGACTTACTTGAACCTAATCTAGGGTTAGAAGCTAATTAATGAATCCTGATAACTAAACATTCAAATGGCTCAAGATTCTGTCTATGTGTCATTTTTCTGATAGACCATCCTAAGAATAAAAGTTTGAAGTATGGGGACATGGAGAAAGACAGGGTTCTAATCATCAAAAGAAGGGTAGAAGATACATGGTGAAGGTTTGGGAACAGAAAATGACTCCAGGATTAGTTTTGCATCTCACTATGGAATTGTCAAGATAATGTCAGTGTAAGCCCACAGAGACTGCATTATGATGTCAAAGTGGAAGGAAACACTATTAATGGAAGGAAGCAGAAGCCTAGACAGAGCAGGGCTGTGTTGCTGTAGTTTTTAAAAGCTTTGTGACATGATGTCTAGACAGAAGCACACATAGTAATGCTATCACTGAAGCAAGAGTACAGAAAGTATGCAAGGACCATTCATTAAGTCATTATAGGGCTCCAACCTTTTAGCCAATATCAATATGTGCAGTATTTTCTCGTATCATTCCAATGAATCTTTAAATGGAGTTTATTTTTTGCTTATTATAAAAGTAATACATTCTCTTTAAAGAGAACATAAGAAAAAAATGCCTCTGACCCTCCCACGATTAATATTTTGTTATATTTCCTTCTGCTCCATTTTCATAATATAATTGAGGTCATACTGAATATTACATTTTATATCCTGATTTTCCACTTAATACCATAGCAGAAATGTAAAGTATTTATGATGGCTACACATGGTTCCACTCATCTAACAGCAAAATATTAGATTATTGACCACCCAGTGTTTCCATATTCTAAGTTCCTTCCTGAAGATACTTCCTGTAGAATGGGATGGTTGGGTTGAAGGATACAGGTGATTTTAAGGCTTATGACACTGTGGCCAAATGGCTTTCCAGAAGAATTATATCATATTTTTAGGAAACCATGGATAAATCTGTGATCTAGTAAAGCTCAGCAAATAGTTTTAAAGCATCACCAAAAAATAAAAAAAAAATAAAAAAACAAGAAAAGCATCTCCTAACTGCTGAGAATGTACTCATGCAATAACACTGAGAGTCAGGAGGTTTTTTATTATAATTTTTAGTTTACATCTACTTTGTTATGCTACAATGAGCAAGTTTCTTTACCTAACTGGCTTTTAGGTTTTTTTGTTTTGTTTTGTTTTGTTTTTTAATCTATAGAATCACCACAAGTCAATATAGTACTATGGCAGGATTTCTCAAAGTGGTCTCTGGGGAGTGCTCAACCTGGGGTTCGGAAGGAAGAGAAGAAAATATACATGTCAAATTTGGATAAATTGCATACAACATGCTACTCTTAGAAATATAAAATGCAACCTATTAAAGGCCCTGGGAAGTTCTGCATTCTAATTTGCACAACCCAGCATTTCCCCAATTTCTTTTTTTTTTTTTATTTTTTTTTATTTTTTTTTTAAAGATTTTATTTATTTATTTGACAGAGAGAAATCACAAGTAGACAGAAAGGCAGACAGAGAGAGAGAGGGAAGCAGGCTCCCCGCTGAGCAGAGAACCTGATGCGGGACTCGATCCCAGGACCCTGAGATCATGACCTGAGCCGAAGGCAGCGGCTTAACCCACTGAGCCACACAGGCGCCCCCATTTCCCCAATTTCTGAATGCATCATTTCTTGTTTCATGTAACATCTGTAAGATTGTGTAATGCAATTGAGGGCATACTGATCTAACAAAAGTGGTTTGAATTCCACCAAGCATGTATTACAATCCAGTTTCTGCTATCTACTGAACTTTGATTTCCTTATAAGTGAAAATAGGATACTAATAATTTGTGAGACTGTTTTGAATATGGGCTAAGATCATGAATGTAAAGCCCCAAGCACAAGCCCAATGTACATGTCAATTCCTTCTCAACCGCATACATGCTCATCAAAACTCTCCATCTTTATCAAAATGGTATTGAATGTCTACACTGGATAGGGCTGTGAACTAGTGACATGCTACCCATCTGGCTTTTTAAACAGGGTGGCACAGAAGGCAAAGGGCCTAAAACCTGGAGTTGAACATGCAATCTCTGGGTCAAATGCTTGCCCCTGCAAAGTGTCTACCTCAGCAATTGAGATCACATAATAATTAATTGTCTAAAAGGTTAGAAGGCCTAACCCTGATTATTGCCAGAGGATCATCCTATTACGTTGGCTCAGCTTATATTTAAGACTGATTATCACTAATTATATCATCTTGAAGCAGATCCATTCAGTTATTACATGGAAATTACATCATGAAACTGAAGTATTTTAAGTTGACTTTGAAAGTTGGCTGAGTCTCTGGTGACCTCCATGTTGCTAAATCCGGTGGAAAGTTTTCTGACTTGGTCTTACTTTCCTCTGTTAGCCATTGTTCCCTTCTTGATATTGGCCTGTCTTAGACAGCTTCAGCACCACACTTCCTGCCTCCCTCCTGACCTCTGTGGCCAGTTCTTTTTGAGTTCTCTACGAACTAGAATGCCTCAGGGTGCAGTACTGCCTTTCTTTTCTCTTTCTGCTTCTCTCACTCTTAGGAAGGTGAGAACATTTCCTGGGCTTCCCATGACTTTATGCTAATGCCTCCTCACTTTAGATCTTCAATCTAGACCACTCCATTAAAATTCTGTTTTCTTTATCCAAGTCAGTGCCTCCGAGGCATGGCAAACTTTCAATGGCTCCAAATATCAACTTTTTATTTTCTTCTTCTTCTTTTTTAAAGGATTTTATTTATTTATTTGACACAGAGAGAGAGATAACAAGTAGGCAGAGAGGCAGGCAGAGGGGGTGGGGGGAAACAGGCTCCCTGCTGAACAGAGAGCCTGATGTGGGGCTCAATCCCAAGACCCTGATATCTTGACCTGAGCCGAAGGTAGAGGCTTAACCCACTGAGCCACCCAGGTGCCCCTTAACTCTTAATTTTCTTCTAACCAGATTCTCTCTCTGTTTTATCCACATCCAAAAGTGGAATCACCGTAACACACAGTTGCTTAAGCCAGATACCTGGCCATGGTCTTTAACTACCTCCTTCCCCTAACCTCTATATCCAATCCTTTGGAAATTTCTGTCATTTTACTTTCAAGATATATGTCAAATATCTTCTTCCCTTCTGTCTCCCTTTACTGCTACAACTCTAATTTAAGGTACCGTTATCTCTCACCCAGATCACTGCCATGGCCTCCTTTGGGACCTCCCACTGCAGCTTCCTCCCATTCTTCTCTGCACAGCCACCAGGATGATTTTTATTTTTTTTAATTAGAGAACAGGTAATCCCTGCCCCCCATTATAAGACCTTCTGGTGTTTTTTGGCTGGCGGGTTGGTTGGTTTTTAGTACACAGATTCTTCATCAGGATCCCAAGGTCCCCTGTGATCTGGTCTCTTGCACATTTTGGACATCCTTTCAGGGAACAATCCCCTACTCTCATGCTGTTCCCATCCTTCAGGGCCAGGAGCATGATGGGCCATTTGCCACTGGAAGGTCTTCACCGAGGCTGATCTCTCCATTCTCCCTTATTCTTCACGTGGCCTCTCCTTACTGTCCTACATCCCTCAGCTTAAATCCCACCTCTAGGACAGCCACCCTGTCCTTACATTACTATAATACCCTCTATCAAAAGGCCTTATTAGTTTCCTTCATAGTACTTAACATAGTTTTTTACTGTAATGTTTTGTTTACATGTTTATCGACTCCATCACTACACTGTAAATTCCATGAGGGTAGGAACATTATCTGTCTAGCACCTACCATACCTAGAGTATGCACTGAATGAATAAGTGGACAAACAAATGAATAGATGGATGAAATGAACAAAAGAAAAGTATCTTCTATGTGCTGTGTGCATACAGAATTCCACACAGAACTTCTGGTTCTAGGCACATGCCAGGTTTTCCTGCAGTGGGTTCATAATGCTGTTTCCCCTGCATGCAATAATCACACCTCATTCATCTGGCTGAAACTTCGCAGTTCAGTTAAGCCTCTCTTCCTCTAAGTAGCTTTCTTTGACCTGCCTGCCCTATGTTAACATCATGCCATATACATAGAGTTTCTCATACTTTATTTCCATCTCTACACTGCAGGATCTATAAGGCAGAGGTCACAACTATATTGTTTGCAGGCCAGTGTTAAGTGTGTACTTTGCATATGGTAGGAACTCAGAACAAATGTTGGGTATAAATATATTACCTCATTCACTTTTATATTATTTCATTTAAATAATAGAAGAACCCTGTGGGGTGGGAACTATTACACCCATTTGATAGGTAAGTAAAACAGAGTCATAGGGAGATGAAATAAACTTGCTTAAAGGTATATAGGTAGTAAAATGACAAAGCAAGGATTTATATGAGGGGTGCCTGGGTGACTCAGTGGGGTTAAAGCAAGGATTTATATGAAGGTTGTTGGACACTAAACATATGCACTGTATTAGCATTCCAAGATATGCTATGAAGGATTTTTGACAAAATGGAAAGAGAGTAATAAAAATAATATTTAAAACCTTACCACGTGCCATTTTTGTGCTAAGTACTTAGTATGAATTCTCCTAACTCCTGAGAAGCACTCAGTTAAATATGTATCTCTGTTTTATAGATGAGAAAGTTGAGTCTTAGTTTAACTTGCCCAAATTCTGGAGCCACTAAGTGGTGAAGCCAAGACTTAAACCCAGATTGATCTCCCTCCAAATCCCATACCCGCTGCCACTTGAAGTATAGTTAACGATTAGTTAACCTGAACAAAAGTGTCCACATTCACATGGCTCACTTCTGAGTCACACCCACTACTCTGACTGTTCAAAGTATTTAAAAATGCACATAGCTTGAATACATACTGATTTCCAGTTATCTGGACAACCTTTGAAAATAGTCACATGGCCTTAGCCCAGGGTATTTTGGTAAACACACTCTGATGCCTGGTGAAATAAATAAAACAGAGAAGGATCATGATTTAAACTTCTCAGAGTCCATGACCTCTGTGTCTTATTTAATGAAACAGAGGTCATCCTCCATGTTTGATGTTCTTACTCATGTTTGCATCAGTCCTTCTAAAGGAATTTTGTTCATTCTCCATCAATGGAAATTTTTTGTTGAAAATGTTATATTTGCATTACTTACCAAAATGAAAACTTTTTTGGTCTTTTTTTCTGGTGGGTGAGGGTAGTAGGAATGGTGGAGATAATAGCCACCTGATTGTTCCACTAGGTGGCCAAGGGATTTAGAACCTGTAAGACTGCTTTCTTTCCTCTCTGGCTCTGGTCCTCAATCAGGAGATAATACTTAAAACAACCCTTAGGAGGACATGATGAGGCTTAATTGGCCAGTATTCTTAAGATGCCTGGTAGAGAGGTCTGGTTGTTATGTAATATGCTCCTTCTCTCTCCCTCTGGGGCTCAAGTTTTCTCCTTGCCACACAAGTGGATGGATTAAACCTGATGTTGTCTGTGTCAATCCTAATTCCAAAGGTCTGTGATATAGAAATGATGGAAGCAGCAGACAAGAACATTAGAAGAGTTACTGCACATATATCCACGTATGGAGGGAGACTCATGAACATGATGATAAGTGGAAGACACAAAAGAATACCAAGGAAACTTTTAAAGCTGAAAATCATTACACAGAAATGAAAAAACTCATTGAATGGCTTAACAACAGATTAAATACTGTGGAAGAAAAGATTAGCAAACTTGAAGAAACAGTGACAGAAACTATCCAAAATGGAAGAAAAAGATAAACAGACTGCAGACAACAACAACAAGAGTAGAGCCTCATTGGTTTGTGGGATATCGAGCAGTCTAACCTATCTATGACTCTACTATCAGAAAGAAAAGAGATTATGAGACAGAGAACATATTTAAATTAATAATGGCAAAACTTTTTTACAAATTTGCTGAGAACTATAAACCTATAGAACCATACCAAGGTGCATCATAATCAAATTGCTGGAAATCAGTAATAGAAAATTGTAAAAGCAGTCAATTTTTTAAAAATGACATATTACACAAAGAGAAAAGCAGATTTTTCCTCAGAGACTATGCAAACCGAAGATAATGGAATGACATATTTAAAGTGATGTGATAAAGGCAAAATAAAGACATCTTCAGGTCACTGAAAATGGAGAATTCATCAGCAAAAGTCATTCTGCATTGCAAGAAATGTCAGAGGAAGTTACTCAGTGAGAATAAAAATACCAGAAGCTGTATCATATTATTTGAAAGTAGGCTATGATAAATTACGGATATATATCGTAAATCTAAGAACAATAACAACAGCAACAAGAAAGCAGAATAGTTAATAAATCATTTGGAACTAGAAAAAATATTAAATCTAAAAGATAAAAACCAGAATTAAAGAACAAATGGGACACATAGAAAGCAAATAAAAATGTGATAAGCAAATGCAGAGTTGTCAGTAATTACAATTTATATAAATGGTATAAATACTGTGATTAAAAGACAGTGATTGTTAGATTAGATACTGAAGCAAAATTCATTTATGGGCTATCTACATGAAGCATACCTTAAAGTACGAAGAGTCAGATAAGTCAAAATAAAATAGTAGAAAAAACTCACCATGCAAACAATAATCATAAGAAAGCAAGAATAGTTATACTAATAATAGACTGTAGAACAAAACCAATTGCTATGGATAATGAGAGCCTTTCATAATGATAAGGAGGCAAGTCATCAAGAAGACATAATTATTCTAAATATAGATAGATGATAGGTAGGTAGATAGATAGAGAAACAGAGTTTGAAAACACGTAAAGCATAAACTGCTTCTTTTTGCTTTCAGGAATTGAAAGGAGAAATAGACAAATCCACAAAGATAGCTGGAGACTGCAACATCCCGCCCTCAGTAATAAATAGAACAAGAAGATGAAAACTTGAGCAACATTAACCAGCTTGATTTAATTAGCACTACACCCCAAAACACAGAAATACATGCTTTTGAGTGCACACAATATATTCACTAAGAGATCATATATTCTTTATTATAGAACAATCTCAAGAAATTAGAAGGACTGAAAATTGTTTAACCTTTTTTTTTTTTTTTAAAGATTTTATTTAGTTGTCATAGAGAGAGAAGCGAGAGCGAGCACAGGCAGACAGAGAGGTAGGCAGAGGCAGAGGAAGATGCAGGCTCCCTGCCAAGAAGGAGCCCAATGTGGGACTTGATCCCAGGACGCTAGGATCATGACCTGAGCTGAAGGCAGCTGCTTAACCAACTGAGCCACCCAGGCGTCCCTGTTTAAACATTTTTATCTGATGCATTACTATTTTATTTAAGAATGTGGTTTTCTTTCTTTCTTTTTTTTTAAGATTTTTTTAATTTGACAGAGAGAGAGAGATCACAAGCAGGCAGAGAGGCAGGTGGCAGGGGTGTGTGTGTGTGGGGGGGGACTGGACTCCCTGCTGAGCAGAGAGCCCGATGTGGGGCTTGATCCCAGGACCCTGAGATTATGACATGAGCTGAAGGCAGAGGCTTAACCCACTGAACCACGCAGGTGCCCCAATTTTCTTTAATTTTCATACAATCATTTTATACATAAGCTTAAATGTATTTTACAAATAACATGATCAGGCATATATTACATTTTTTTAGAATTAGATTATTTCTTGCCCAGCATTATAATTTAATATTTGGAATTTTTAAAATTATTATTATTTTTTATTATGTTGTGTTCGTCACCGTACAGTACATCACTACTCCTTGATGGAGTGTTCCAAGATTCATTGTTTACATATAACATCTGATGCTCCATGCAATACATGTCCTCCTTAAGTTGTTTAAACTTTTTAAGGCAACACACATGCTAAAATGTATTATTTATATAAAAGATGTAATGGAGATCTATTGATACTTGAGACTGGATATTACAACTGGTTTTCATCATCATGATTTTATTTTATTTTCTTAAAGATTTATTTACTTATTTATTTGCCAGAGAGAGAGCACAAGTTGGGGAGCAGCAGGCAGTGGGGGAAGAAGAAGCAGGCTCCCACTGAGCAAGGAGCCCAGGGTGGGACTCAAACCCAGGACCCTGGGATCATGACGTGAGCTGAAGGCGGACACTTAATTGACTGAGCCACCTAGGTATCCTTCATCACCATTATTTTTAAATGTTTTTCTCAATCCCATATTTCTATTAGGGGTTGATAATAAGCAAATGGTAAAGAAGAGCTCATAAAAATAAAAATGTACCAAAAATTTTAAATTAAAAAAATTTTTAATTTAAGTGTACCATTGAAAACATAAATGTACATCATCTGTTTTTCTCACTGTTAGGTTTCATATAAGATTTTATTTGGAGCAAAAAGTGTGACACTTAAGTTTTGTAAATGTTTGAAAGCACTGACCAAACTTGCTGATCCATGCCGAGGGGCACATAATACATTTGTTCTACCTAATTCTTGTCCACCATCTGAGAGAATGGAAAGACCAAAATATGACAATAGCAACCACACAACACCGCGGGCAGTAGTTTCCACTGAATGTTTGCAAAGTACCAGGCATTGTCTTAGGTACTTTCATCCATTTGTTTCTCTGAATTTCCTTCCATTTTACAACTCCGAACACTTACGTAACTTGCCTGAGATCACACCGACAGTCAATGCCAGGGCCATAATTCTAACCCAGTAAAATCATTTTACCATGTAATCTTCCATTTTCAAAGCCTGGGTCAGATAAACTGGCATTAGACACATAAGACCTCATGATTTCCTACTTCAGCACTTTGTGAAGTATTTAATTGGTTCTCTTTTGCCTAGACTTCAAATTTGCCTCTTCACTGGTCTGTCTTCTTTGATAAGTTCATCAAACATCAAGAAGCTTTGTTCATTTTCAAAAAGGATTACAATGATAAGTTTTATAATTACGAGTATCTCAGCAGAGATTTCCTTTACCACTGTTCTCTTGCCTTTATCTTGTAATTATTAGAGGTGAATTTTCTGATTTTTCAAATGCATATTTGCTTTAAATACAAGTCGCAAATGAACTGCTTGTAAAAAATGCCTTTCCCCCTCCTGATCTGTTACATAAAGGAAATCTCTCTTGCTCTAGCATTTAAAAGCAATAATGATTCAAAATTAAATCACTCAACAAGAACTTGAATAAAATAGCTCAACTTAAAATCTTCAGTGTTTGGGAGACAAGGACTGCTTTCAAACTACCCCAAAGCTAAAATAAGGGGCTGTTTAAGCACCATTAACATATTTGATGTTAAGATATAAAAACCTGAAGCCAGGCTGGACCATTTAAGGAAATGAAATGAGCAAAATTGCAAAGTACCTATGAAAATATCACTTCCATTCATTACCCTACAGCAAAAGGTAAACTCATTTTAAGAATGAAATGACCCAGCATCTCTATAGTCTCTCGCCTTTCGCAAAATGATGTTATTAACATTACCTAATTGTATCTCCCCTCAAACACTATGAGATGGGAATTTTCATGATTCACAAACGGATGAGTAGAGGTTAGCTGTCTGACATTACTCAAGAGAATTATTATTTATTAAACCGAGTATACTTTATATCTGGGAACTTATTTCATATTCATCAGCTCTTATAGATGAGACATTATTTTTCTCATTTCCAGCTAGGGAACCAGAAGCTCAAAGAGATTAACTGGTGCCCTCCAGATTGCCCAACTATCGAGTATTAGATCTCAGATTAGATTAGACTGAGTGATTTGTATCTAGGTCCATCGGACTCCAAGGACATGCTCTTTTCACTGCCCTGCACTTCTTCACTGGATTGGTAATAATATGAAAAACATCACATTCTATCCTAAAATCACCTGTTGCAAACATGAAAGTGTCTTAGCGCCCCACTCGGTGATCCCTAGGTACAAATCTTGCAGAATTATGACCAACTCACCGGTTCACCTTCTCCTGAATGGTTACCCCAGGCTGACAAGTCATCAAAGACAAGATGAAGAAAGCAGCAGCAAACATTTCATCCACCCTATGTTACTTAGAACGAATAAAATTATTCAGAGAGCAGGAGTCAAAGATGTCTTCAGACTGGGACCAGTAAGATCAATGTAATGTTTGGAACCAACAGAACTCGCTCAATTCTCATTGAGATGTGGTTAATTAGTGACTAGGGTATTGATTAGCCAAACACCCTAAAATCTCAGACACCAAAGGCCACTGTCCTTCAGATCTTTTGAAAAATAATATCCATATGGTTGAGGAAAGGAGGATTTGCAACCAATACCAGTCTAGCAAAGAGATCTTTTTTTCAGAATGAGGCAAAGCCAAATTAAGAGAGAGTCGCAGAATTACTCGATCTTTCTGAGTGACTCTTGGAACTACTAAAGTCAGATCAATTTGCTTTTTAAGACTGAAACAAGGCTAACACTGGTCTATCAGCTTGGTCATAAACAGCTGCCCAAATGTAGAAAATTCTAATAGTTACATAAAGTTTCTACAATGTGTTGCCAAACATCGGGAGCCTGAGAGCTGTTGTAAATGAATGGACTTTCTGCTTTTCATCCAGCTATTAGATATGAAAACCCAGCATATTTGTGTCTTGAGGGGACCAGATGTCTTCCATAGACATCTCCAGAAACATTCTTTAGAATTACAGTGACAGCTACACAGCTGCACCAATGATCTCATACCTACACACATTCTCTTACTCTTCCAGACATATTCATAAATTAATTAAATAAGTAGAGGTGGAGAGACAGGAATAACTGAACATGTGGCAGCCCTGTCATATGTCTTATTTTACTGAGCCCTCACAAGTCGATGATAGAGGATTGATTGATTTCATTTTGCAGTTGAAGAAATGATAGTTCAGAGAAGTTAAGTAGCTTGTCTAAAGCTATCAGCCATCTTGATCTCTTTGGGAATACTTAAATTCTCTCATTAGCAGGATGACCTGGTAGTATCATTATTCATCTCAAATAAAGTTATGAAAAATTTTAATGAACAACTTGTATGCTTAAGAAATATTTAGTTGTGGAGATTTTAATGAGGCACTCAGTTGGTTTTGCCTCTATCTTTTCAGACATTTAGGCAAGCATTTGACAGAAGTGGAGACTGTTATGGGTCCTAAAAAAAACCCCTGATGTCCCTGATTTCTGCGTCTTTCTCGCATGTGTGAAGGAATTTTTGAGTGATGTGAGGAGAAAATCAGAGGCCCACTAGGAGTCTGTAGTGGTGTCAATGAGGAGTGATTTTGCCCTTGAGAGGACCTTTGGTAACATCCAGAAACATTTATGGTTGTCACAACTTTGGAGATTGTGCTCCTGGAACACAGGGTGTGCTAAACATCTTACAAAGCATGGGAGAGCTCCCCACCCCCAGGCCCAATGAGGGATTATCTGGCCCCAAATGTCAATAGTGTCAAAGTTGGAGAACACCACCCCACAAA
Organism: Mustela lutreola; assembly: GCF_030435805.1. NCBI lineage: Eukaryota > Metazoa > Chordata > Mammalia > Carnivora > Mustelidae > Mustela > Mustela lutreola. The sequence continues at coordinate 45,625,880 of NC_081299.1, read as the reverse complement.
AAAGCTGGTCTGCTTTCCCCTGATGCCTGGGATTCTGGGGAATTCATTTTCTTCTTTTTACATGTGGATAACATCATCTTTTTTCCCAGACCAGCTCCTTCTTGAGATTTCCCTGATGGCTTTTCTCTTCACCCAAGACTATAGTGGCCTTCCTTAACCACTGCTCACCTCTCTCATTCTGCACCCCTCAACATGGTCCCTTAAATTCTGTCCTATTTCCTCTGCAATGTTTTTCCTCCAAAGCTTCCCTCCTTCATTCTTACCCTTGGATCCATTTCATAGCCTGGGGTCTTCCTGAAACTATCACGACAGACTCCTAGTGGGCCTCTGTTTTTCTCCTCAGACTAGATCTGCCTGTGCATTACCACTGGACTCATCATCAAGAAGACAGCTCCTGACAACCTAAATCTCCTGCTCGGAAACCTTCAGTGGCTCCCCCATCATCTATCAAATTAGAAGTCCAAATTCCTCCACACATGGATCCAAAGCTATCCTTGCAACCTTCATGAACCATCACCCTCAAATTATTCCTGACATTCTTGGCTAGATTCTCCTGACCTTCCTCACACTTTCTCACTGCTGTGACTGTGCATGCTCGATCCTTACCTGGACTACCTTTACCCATCCTCTCGTACCCTTCTGCCAAGTGTCTTCTCAAATAGCATGCCCACCACGGATCCTTGGCTGATGGTCCCATCTGGAAAGTAACTCCATGTTATCTTTGAATCTTGCAAATATATACCAGCATTTTCCAGCTTTGACTCATACTATGTTTTTCTAGGAGCATGGGGTACATCTCAGTAATGAAAGTTTCTCTAGGGAAAATCCTGTGTCTGATCCTTCTCTGTAATCACCCATATCACTTAACACTGAATCTTTAATAAGAAATAGTATTCGATTGAGTGAACCTGTGAATCAACTAAAGAGAGTTTACTATTCATAATACTTTCAGGTATATTTTCTCATTTAATCTTCAAAATAATCTTGTGAGATAAATATTATCCTCAAGAGAATCCTGACAGAGAGATAGTGATTAAGAGGGAAAATGGAAACAAGGTAGATAGAGTATCAAACCCTGTACCTGACACTTTACATGGTTTTTTCAATAATCTTTTTCAATCTATTTAATCTTCACAGTGATCTTCCAAGGCCCATAGTCATGGTGCTATTTTAAAAATGAGGATATTGAGTTCAGCCTGCTGTCACACAGCTGGTGAATCTCAGAGTCACAGATTGATAATCTTTCCAACTTCAAAACCTGAGACCATTTTGGGGTCTGGTCACAGAACGACCATGTGGCATATCAGGACAGGGCTTGGGTCTTCCAGCTTTAGGTCCTGTTCTCTGTCCATTATGCCTCAGCTCTGAGAATGAGTATCATTTCCCCGGGGATGAAGAAAGCAACCCAGAGTGAATGGAGGGATAACCACAGAATAGAAGCAAGAGAGAAGCTAATTCAAATGGGATCGTGTCATGCCTCTATGACTCTGTGTGTGTGTGTGTCTGTGATCATGATGATCTTCTGCCCTTTCGCTGGAGAAACCTACAAAATATTCAACACGACATCAGGCACAATGTCTGCAGACAATGAGTGAGCAGCCCCAGTCCATTGGCTTTCCTTCCCCGACCTCCTCTCTCCATCCTTGGTGAGACCCAATGTCTGTGATGTTTGTTTTCCTTCCTGATCCTTTCATCAGGCCAGGCCGGGGCTGCAGCCAGCAGACAGCGGTGGGTTTTCAGCTGGAAACGAAGTGGGGCTGGTTTAAGTAATTGATCTCAAGAGAGGCTTTATAAGGGGTGGGCTAATGCGTGCCTCCTGCTTCCCACTTCATGTCCACGCTCTGCATTTGCATTTAAGGGGTGGGATGAGAAGGAGCCATCGTCGGGCTCATTAGCATAGAAATGCAAGATCTTTTCTCAGGTTGGAAGCAGCTCACGCCAAATCTGGGTGGTCCTTTGGGAAATTCACGAGTGTCCATTTTACACCTGAGCCAGTTCTCCAGGCTCCATGGTTGGATCCGCTTCCTTCTCTGTGATGCCTTTCCCCCGAGCACAGTGTGAGCCGTACCTCACCTCCATTCCCCCTGCACCCTGGCCACAGCTCCCACCTGGAATTTCTTCCCCCGCCCCAAAGATTTCATTTATTTATTTGACAGAGAGAAATCACAAGTAGGCAGAGAGGCAGGCAGAGAGAAGGGGGAAGCCGGCTCCCTGCTGAGCAGAGAGGCCAATTCGGGGCTCTATCCCAGGACCCTGAGATCTTGACCTAAGCCCAAGGCAGAGGCTTATCCCTCTGAACCACCCAGGCACCCCCGACCTGGGATTTCTGTGAACGCCTGGAGACAGGGCTGTGCTGGCCCAGAGTCCGTGTGCAGCAGATGTACAGGTCTGGGAACGGAGCTAGCTTTCCACAGCAGGCCGACCCCACGTGCTCCAGGAGCAGGCAGTGAGGGACTGCCATGTGTGCACAGATAGTAGAGACAATTCAACGCTCCATTCCTGCCAGCATCCCACTGAGGGATCAAGATAATTTCTGTTCCCCCAGCGCACTGGGAGCTTCAGGAGGACAGGGGCTGGTTTTAAATAACTTGTACCCCAGGGCTGGCACTACTAGATATTCCATACTTGGGTTTTACGAAGCCCAGTAGGAAAACTACAGCTTTCACGTACAGCATACCTGGATTGAAATCCAAATGCCACCATCGATCAACTGTGCCACTTCGGACATTCTGCCTTAATTACCCCTCCTGTATAATGGGCTTGATGGTTTCATACATACAAACATAACAAATATTTATATATTGCACACACATCATACCTAACAAATATTCACCATGGATGCCGTTTCTCTTTGTAATCAATCCCCTTACTTCCTGCCCTTTCTGTCACGGCCTGTACTCCATAAACACCCTCCTGGGGACATTCAGGAGCCTGTTCTCAGCTGGTACTCATGGCGCTGAGAAATTGGTAATGGAGAGAGGGTTGCTGAGAGACAGACGCAGTAGACATTCATGTGTGCCATTTCCCTATATATTTGAGGCATCTTTATGCTATCTAGCCAGGTATCTACTGCTTAACTGACGCTTCATAAAGATATTGTGACCTCTCAGCCTCAGACCACCAGTGACCAAGTGGACTGGTCCATCAGAACATAAGCGCTGGGGGGCTGACCAAGCCCATCTCATTCACCATCACGTAACGAAGTAGCTGCACATTCTAAGCAATCAGCTATTACATTGGCTCCACTGGGGGTTGGGGTTAGGTACAGGGAAGGGCACTAAATGCCCAGAGATGAAGAGAATGCAGCCCGGCACCCCCGTCACAGTGCATGCCCCAGACTGAGTACCATGGAGATCAGCAGGGACCACGTGGGGAACATCCAGAAACAGCTGCTTCCTGCAGTTTGGGCTTTGAAGGAGGCAGGGGCAGGTAGAAGTGTCTGCAGACAGAGGAAGGGAAAAAACAGCATGAGCAAAACCACGAAGATGCAAAAGGGACACCATCAGTCATCTGGTGAGCAAAAGGACAAAGACCAGGTTGGTTGGTTGGTTGGTTGGTTGCTTTTTTTTTTTTTTTTTTTTTTTTGGCCAAGATGATTTCAGTTCATTCCATTGCTGAGGATGTGGAGGAGCTGCTGAACAGACTGAGGCAGCAGAGCCCCATGATCCGCCTGTACTTGGCACTCTGTGGGGCACACTCTGGGGCAGGATGGAGAGGAAACAGAGAACCCAGCTTGGAGACGACTCCCAGATGCTGGAACTCCATGCACCAGACACGGAGGGGAAACGCTGGAGGACAGAAGGGAACAGTGGGAATCAGAAGCTCCCCCGTCAGGCCTGGGATCCGTGTGCTGGCCTCACCAGGATCACACCACATGACCTTGGTACGGTCATTTGACTTCTCCGGGCCTCAGTGTCCACACCTGCTGGCCGGCTCTTCTCCACTGCCCCCTGTAGGCTGAAATCCTGTGCACAGAGAGCCCCATCTAAGCCGCTCCCTCTAGAGCTGCAGCACTAGGAAACAAACAGATAGCTATTTCCAAACCAGGCAAGTCTCTCTTAATACTTTTATTCAGGACTTGTCTTCCCAGGAGACACTCCGGGCTGTCAGTCTGTAATTAGACTTTCTCCCGCTCGGAAAGCCGGGCTGTGCGGAGCAAGAGACGGAGCCGGATTAGCCCACTGTAAACAAATGTGGTCAGTCCCCTTCTCGCTGGTCTTGGTTCCAGCTGAGTGGATTTCTGCAGCTCCTGGGTGAATGTTAATGCCTCCAACGCAAACGGTTGCAAGAAAAGAATCGCGTGTGCCTCCCTATCTCGAGAACGCTTCGCGAGCATCTCTGTGATGCAGCGTGGGGCACGGGGGCAGCCAGCAGCGCTAAGAACTTAAAGGGCCTAAGGCAGGAGATGGGCACCTGTGTTTCAAGGGAAGCTCAGCCACTAATTTCCTTTGTAACCTTGCAAGAGTCACTTCAGCTCTCTGAGCCTCAGGTATCTCAACTGTAAAATGAGGCTGAGAACACCTGCCTCGCAGGCCTGCTGGAAAGTGTAATTGAGATAATGTCCATGAGAGCTTTTGGTAAAGCTCTGCAGGCACGGGGTCAGGGTCAAGGATGGCAGACTCAGCTTTCCAGCGCCAGGGGGCAGGGAGTCGGGGGAGGTACAGAGCAAGCGGGAGGACCAGGTTCCAAATCGTCATCAGCATCAGAGTCCTAGAGGATGGGGACAGGGGAGCAGAATCAATGCCCCCCTGAACTGCCCTCTGATGAAGATTGCCCTGAAATCAGATGCAGGTCCACCCCACCCCACCCCTCCCCCGCCGTGGGAGCAGAAGAAAGAGTGCTACCGCTTATGAGCATTTGCTCTTCCCGTAATCTTGACAGTGGCTTTAGAAGATAATGCTTATATCCACTCCACAGATGAGGAGGCTGAGACCAGAAAAAGAAGATGGGAGGGAGAGAAGGTTTGAGGCCAAGTTGCTCTGACATTTAGCCTGCCGAGGCTCCCTGTTTCTCAAATTATAAGCAGATTAGAATCGGCTTTAAATGGGGGACAGATATGTTGTAGGTCATTACCAAACATGAAACAATTGGGGGATCATCACGAATGTTTTCACAGAGCATCAAGGAGGATGAGTCCATGTCATGAACCATAAGCATCACGAAGGCAGGGGCTGTACTTGCTGCCAGAGCCCAGGACCAGCAACACTGCTGGGAACAGAGCAAGCACTCTATAAATACTTGTTAAATGAAGACACCACCTCTCTGAGACTTACTGTCATCCCCTGGGCTTTTCTGGGTGATCACAACAGTAAGAAAGGAAAGCAAGTCCTTCATATAAATTGCCTGCAGATTCTGTATGCATTTGTTCCACTGGCGTTTCCATTTCTACTGCTGTGTAACAAACCACCACAAAACTCAGTGGCTAGAAACACCATGGGTTTATTATTTCTCAGGATTCTGCAGGAGGTCACTTACGGATGGGGCTGCATTCAGCCGAGAGCTCAGCTGGGGCTGGAAAATGCATGCGATGGCGTCTCATCACACAGTAGTCTAGTCGAGGCTTCTTCCCAGCCTATCCGCTGACTTCCCAGAAAGAATGCTTATGCTTTCATCACACTTGCTAACATCCCATTGGCAAAGCAAGTCACATGACCAAGCCCAGATCAGTGTGGGAGGGGACTGCACAGGGTGTACAGATCTGGAAGTAAGGTTCATAGAGATCAGTTTGACATATGGATCTTCATGAGCTACACTTAGTAATTAACTTAAATACGTATAGCAGTTAGAAAGGTGCCTGGCACTTAGTTTGTACTCCTGAGGTATTAGGGATAGCTAAACCTGATTAATACCTAATTATAGTATATTATCATAATTATTATTGAGTTCCTTACTGGGACTGCCTTTATTTTTTGGAAAATGAAACGAGAGCCCCGTGTTAGGGATGCTTTGGTGTACCCTTCAAACTCTGAGCATATTAACCCTCTGTATTTCTGAAGCTCCACAACTGTGTTTGAGCAGCTGGGTCGGCAATGAAAATGAAGATGAATCCCTCTTTCTCCTCTTCCCCTGAGCCCTTCATTTTTACATGGTTTCCCTAAACCTGGGTATACTTTTAGCTTGTTCCTAAAAGTGCTGTTGGAACGTAAAGGAGGATTACTCATCTCTGGAAGAATCCATTCACTCACTCAGCATTTTCCTAAGCCCATCATGGTAATCTCCTTCCCTTTTCCAGGGATACATTTGGAGGCGGATGTGGGATCCAGTTCTGGCAGACGAGATGTGGATGAGCTGCAAATCTGTTGGGTAACTTCTGAGGAAGGATGCCTCCCTTGATCCAAAGAAAAAGGTATGTCTTGTGTCCCTTCCTACTTTTGGACATGGTTGCCTGAGGGTATAACACTTGGAGATACCTTTTATACCTGTTGTCATATCATGACAAGAATATGCTCTGGATAACCCTCTATTCCCAGAGGGAAAGAGACCCATGAACTGAAAAACTCAGCCAGCTTAGAGACCTTCAACTTGAAACAGAATTGTTTCATCAGACCCAGACTCACTCTCACTGTCACAGCTTGAAGCAGAGCTCCGTAGCTGACCTCAGAAAACTGTCGAGTTTGGGGATGGCTCTTATGTAGCATTATGTAACAACAGCTAACCAATACAGCGTTGTATCCCCCAGTCTGCTGTCAACTGAGCTGCAGCATCAAAGGTGTACGCCCAGGACCACCCTAGTATGGAAGGCAACGTAAGAGAAATTTTGAGAGAGATTGCCCTTGGCCTTTAGGAACCAGAGCAGCCTTGCAAGCAAGGTTGAGTAAGAGCCATGGAGTGGTGTGGTTGGGACCAGGAAGTTAAAATACTAGATTGAGTCTACCCTAATTGCTGAAACTAACCAAAAAGCTACGAATCCACCAATAAGATGTAAGAAACTCTATCTAAACATCTTAGCTGAAGGCAGTGACATAAAAATAGGTAAAACTCTATATCTGGTTTATACCCTTCATCCCAATTGTTCAGTAATTCTGCTCCACTTAGAAATTCTCTCTCTCTAAAAATCGGTGTTGCCTTTAACAGGGCAATGCCAGTCTAGGCTCTTTGCTCTAGACCATAACTAAAATTATGGACCTTCATCTCAATATAGCTCCCTTTTTGTTTCCATTGTATTTCCTTGTTTTGTATCAGTCTGTTGCTCATATACCTCGCTTTTGCAAGAGAAATTTTTCAAAGGATGTTTGACTCTATACATAATTTAAACCTTGTCTTATAGAAACTTTCAAGGAATATTAGGACTTTATTCAAGTGTGATCAAAACACTGTTACTGCTAAAATTAAAATGATTCATGACAGCGGTAGCAGCTACCATGTCCTGAGCACTTTCTACAAGCCTAGCTCTATAGAGGTGCTCTGTGTGCCATTTATCCAGTCTCATACCCATCAATTAGGTGGGTATGATTATCCCATGTTCTTCCAGTAATAATACAGCAGAATATGTCTGGCTCTGCCTCTACATTGGACATTGAATGGAGCCCTTTGCATGCCTTGTCTCAATGCCTTCCTACAACCCCGTCCTCTGGAATGGTAATTTTCCCATTTGTTAGAAGAGAAGGTTGATCCAGTGGGTGAAGGAGCTTTCTCACACCACCCAGTCAAGATGTCATAGTGTCAGGATCTGAACTGGTCTGCCATTTTCTAGACCCCTGTTCTTTCTGCTTCATGATTGTCTCCTAGACACAGAAGCCATGTTGCTATTCCTGCTACACCGACCTTTTGTCCCCAGTTGAGACTGGCTTGTGCATCTACTCCATAGATCTTTTCTAGCACCAAAAAGTTGGAAGGCAAGATTTGAGTGGCATCCCATGTAGATGAAATCTGGTGACCCCAGGGCAAAGGCAAACACAAAAAGAAAGGAAAAGCCCAATGACTTTTAGTTTATGTCTAACTAGCAGCCCCCTCACTTAGCCACACTGCCCCTCACCGCCCCAGCCTCCAGGCAGAGGGGCCCCTACCCTACTAATGGTAAGCCTTTGGGGAGAAGCCAATGGGTGTTAGCCAAAGAAACACAGACATTATTCTTTCATTCACAAAATTTAGAGTTTACAAGTACCTCATATCTATTTTGCATCCACTGTGTATGTCCTTGTATATAGTCTTGCAGCCACTCTGTGAAATAAACATCATCATGCCCAAAATATTGGCATAGCTCAGATTTCAAATTCAGCTCTCCTTTATTAGAGTTCAAGAATATGCCAGGGAACTTTCTGGACATTTTCTAGTATAAGACCTCATTTAAATCTCACCAAGCACCTATCAAGTCGAGATTATTATTCTCATCTTGAAGAACAGCAAATTAAGGATTTGGGTGACGGTGTGACACATTCACCGCTGCCCTTACAATCAGTGTGTTTGAGCCCAGGCCATCATTCAACAGACCTGTACTCAGTCCACAGCACGAGGACATGGCCGGCAGGCTCTGACTGGCAGCCTGGCTTCCACTGAGCTCTGCTGTGCTGATGGCTTGAGTCTGTCTGTCTCACTGTCATATGTGGAAGTAGATGACTTGTCTGTAGTTGACAGGACTTCTGAGCAAGAGGGAGCTGTATGTGAGGAACTGTATCCAAGGAGATTGATGACACCTCAGGCAGATTAGGTGGCAAGACCCTGAACATTGAGCCCGAACCTAACACCATCATGGGGTGAGACCTTGCGGGATATTGGGAGGTGCTGGGTCAAATTAGTAAAGAATTACATTAAAAATGTAAATAATTTGTTGCCAGTGGGCAGAACTGTGCCATGGCTGTTTTTAAACATAGTCCAACTTGTTGATAGACTTTCCTTAGGAGTAGAAAGAGTCTCTGTCCCCTCCCACCAAATCTGGACTCTGGAACTGCTTGACCGATGGACTACGATGAAGGGGGGGGGTTAGTTTCAGGGCGAAGATTTTTTTTTTTAAGTTTTTTTTTTAATTTATTTGACAGACAGAGATCACAAACAGACAGAGAGGCAGGCAGAGGGAGAGAGGGGGAGGCAGGCTCCCTGCTGAGCAGAGAGCCCGATGCAGGGCTCGATCCTAGGACCCTGAGATCATGACCTGAGCCACCCAGGTACCCACTGAGCCACCCAGGCGCCCCACAGGGCTAGGATTTAATGAATGGACAGTTTTCATTTCCTGTCTTTTGGGTCACCTACCCTTCAATTTAGCTGCCACACAGTGAGGAAACCCAAGCCACACTGTCGGGAGACCCACATGGAGGGGAGCAGACAGGCAGCTTTTCGAGAGCTGGGAGTGAGCTGTCTGGAAAGAGGTCTCCAGATCAGCCAACCCGGCCGGCACAGCATGGAATGGGGGTCTTGGCTGATCCCTAACCAAACTGCAGATTCATAAACAAAATAAATGATTGTTATAGTTCTACACCACTGTGTTTTGGGGTGCTTAGATACACAGCAATGGACAATTGGAATAGAGATGAGCCTGATTATCTGTGGAGTCTCTGCTATATGCCAAGGTCATACCGGTGACAATCACTTTGCATTCTTAGAGCAATGCACTTAGACGAAGAAACCAATGATCAGGAGGGATACAAGATTCACTTGAGATGCTGTGTCTAGTGAGTGGCTTAACATGGATCTGAATTCAATCTGGATAAATTCTCCAGTCCCCTGAACCATGGGGCAGCGAGGTAGAGACAACCCCTCTCTAGCCCCCGAACACCTTCAAGGACCTAAGTATAAAACAAGTGTACAGCCCATTCTGTTTTTAGGCTGCATGATGCTTATTTGGGAATAGTAAATGTATCCAGGTTTGAATTCCTGGCACAATTCCAAGGAGTGCCCCCCCCCACCCCAGGGTAGGGGATCAGCTAAGCAACTGTCCGGCTGGGCTCATCACTTAACTTCCCTGATCCTCAGTTTCCCCGTCTATAAGATAAGGACACAAATGCCATCAGCCTCATAGGGTTGTTGCAAGGATTGAATGAGGACATATTGGTAAATGACTTAATACAGTACCTTGCCCCAAATAGATAACTCAAGACATCCTATATTCCTAATATTGAGGACTCAGAGAGAAGGCTTTTCTTCACACATTCCTTCTGACCCTAAAGAGAGAGCTCCGTAGGGTCGTGATGAGACAGATGCATCCCACCCCTGAGCCTCATTTATTTTAACCTCCTCGAAGGCTTAGCCCTTGTGCCTCCACTCCTGCAGCCCCTCCGGCCAAGAATAAAGCTCAAACCACAGCCCGTACACTTTGCTCACAAATTCCTCCTTCACGACTGACTGAGCCCCGATACTGGAAAGAAACATTCTGTTGAATCATGTAAATCCCCACTCATCTCCAAATTGGGTGCTGGAGTGCCTCGGGGAAGTGATTTTACAACCTCACTGACTTCAGCCAAGGTAGACTCCAATTGCTCTTGCAAGATAATTCAGCCTGCGTCTGGCAACAAGACCATGCAGGGGCTTCGTCCCTTCTCCCCTGAACTGAAGGGGAACAGTTTCTTCCTTAGGGAGGCAGAAGAGGGAGATCTTAAACCTGCCCCCGCCAGTCCCCCTCTGAAGCCCTCTCCAGATGGCACAGGTGAAATTCAGAGACTCATCACTCGCTCACCCTCTCACTTGAACAAAGGATCTTGGATACCGGCAGGGGTGGGGAGGGCCATCTTGAGAGATGGCATCTGCACTATGAGGTCAAGTTTGCCTGCGCTTTCCCTGACAACCTCCTGGATTTCAGAGGCAGGGTACTGCTGTGATTCAGCTATCCTGACGTCCCCACGTGGGAAAATGCTTTCCAGTTGCTGTGCCTCTGGGGAGAACTGTACTCTTTTCTTGTACCCCTGCCTTTTTTTTTTTTTTTTAAATTTTTATTTTCAAATCTAGGCCTTGCAATAGATCATTCCACCCACAGCCAATGGAGCTGCACATAGTACACACCCAGCCCTGTCTATCCCAAGATGCCGTGACTGTGTGGCCACAGACGGCACAATTCCTCGGGCTGGTTTGCAAGATAACTGTCCTTCCAGTGGCCCAAATCCCACTGCAAATATTAGAAAAACAGGTCAGCAGTAATCATAATCATTGTCATAAAAATCACTATCTGTTTTTGAAAGCTCCATCTCCAAGGGCTTAATAACCACTATGTTATGTGTTTGTTGCTTCAGCTTCAAAAGGTAGATCTTATCGTCTGTATTTCATGTATGCAGAAAGAGGCTCAATAACCAAGTTATTTGTCGAAGGCCATACAGCTAATATGTGGCAGAATTAGAATGTTTTTACTGAGGGATAATTGACATACAACATTGTATTAGTTTTAAGTGTGCAACATAGTGAGTCAATATTCATATACATTATGGGATCAATGCACAGTTGTTAAAATATTATTGACTGTATCTTTGATGCTGTGCAGTATATCCCCATGACTTATTTATCTCATAACTGTAAGTCTGTGCCTCTTAATCTCATCCACCTATGTCACCCAGCCTTCCCATCCTTCTCCCCTCCAGTAACCACCAACCTGTTCTCTGTATCTAGAAGTCTGTTTCTGGTTTTGTTTATTTATTTGGTTTTTTTAGATATCACATAGACGTGAAATCATATGATTTTTGTCTTTCTCTGTCTGCCTTATTTCACTTAGCAGAATACCCTCTAGGTCCATCTATCTTGAAACAAATGGCAAGATTTCGTACCTTTTTATGGCTAAGTTATGTTCCATTGTGTATATATTCTCCATCTTCTTTGTCCATTCATCTGCCAGTGAATACTTGCTTTGCTTCCATATCTTGGCTCTTGTAAATAATGCTACAATGACCAGAGGGGTGCATATGACTTTTTGAGTTCATGTTTTCGTGTTCTTTGGAAAAATACTTAGAAGTAGAATTGCTCGCTCATATGGTAATTCTATTGTTTTTATTTTTTGAGGAACTGCCAGGCTGTTTTCCACAGTGGCTACACCAGTGTACAAGGCTCCCTTTTTTGCCACATCCTCTCCAACATTGTTAGTTCTTGTGGTTTTGAACAGGGATGAGTTTATTTCTCATTGTGGTTTTGATTTGCATTTCCCTGCATCTGTTGGCCATCTGGATGTCTTCTCTGGCAAAGACAGAGTCAGAATTTCGGGTCTTCCATTGTTGACCATTGATAACTATCTGGGGAAGGTTTTCTGATGGCTGTCCACACTCCAGAAGAACATGCTATCCAGACTGGTTGAGCCTTCCTCAGCCACGCTCAGCAGAAAGATCTCCAGCCATGGTTCACTTTCTCCATGTCCAGAGACGGTTCGGAACAGGCTCTGTCCTTACCAGCAGATGGTATCCATCATCTGTCTTGTAACCCCCAGCTCACTTTCTGGTGTGCTTGGGGACCAATGACCTCACCAAACCCAAATGACTACTATTTTGGCCCAGACTGCATTCCACCTGCTTTCTAGGTCCTGCTCGCAAGACTATAGGTGGATCAGAAGAATTTGTGAGAGGATTGACCCATGATAGAGACTCCCAGGAGCTTCAAGGGACCAGAATCCACAGACACTCACAAATCATTCACAATGTCTTATGAAGAGCATACATGATTTCCAGTGTCTTCCTTGCCCACTGTCCTCTTCTAAAGGCAGTGGCCCTGCCCGCACACAGCATGACCCCTGAGCTGCCATGTTTAGCATTTGACTCCTTGGTAGCTCCCAACTGTGCTAAGTGTGGACACGTGACCCAGGGCCAGCTATAATGTGCCCAATATGAAAAGTTCTGTCCAGAGAGAGGTGAGCCGGCCAATCAGATTTCTATTCAGGGAAACTGAATGGAAAGATGTAAGGAAATTACAGTTATTTGTAGCAGAAACCAAGGCTGGCTGGATGCCCAGAGAAAAGCTATCAGGTAGAATAGAGACCCTAAATAAATTAATATGATATATAGATTAAAATTATAACAATATGAAAACACAAGTAAGCAGAAGCTCTGAGGAAGACCAAGGACATGTGAGGAAACCAGTTGTTGGTGGGAAGAGAAAAAAAGGTAGCACTTGCATAGAGCTAAGTACTGAGATGGAGATGCGCTGATCCTTTCTGCCCTGGATCCAGATGCCTTGACTGGGAGTCCTGGCCACACTCTGGTTCCTGCTCTTGGACTCCCTGTATAGCTCCTTCTCATTTATTGCCAAGGGCATCCTTATGGTGACACCTGTCCCTCCTCCTTCCTTCTAATGCTGTCTATATAAGTCTCTTTTCATTATTGCTAAGAGAGGGTTACTAAGACTTCCATCTCTGCACACTTGTAGTTGTGTGGGGGAATAGGCTTATTTGTATGTTATGGACTCTGACCTTCATGGATACTACACCGTATCCACAGGCATTTGGGGTAACATAAGAGGCTACAGGTGTGGCCTGCCAGTAGTCAAGTGGCGAGGGGGTGATGCTGGGTAGTTTTCTTGGTTTTGTCTTGGCTTCCAATGTATGCGTTTGTTCCTGGTTTTTTCATTCTACTTTTACTTTTGGTGCTTTCACATTTGATACCATCTGATAAGCTCCTTTCTAAAACATGAAAAGTCAGAGCCCTGATGGAAAACAGAATTCCCCTCAGGTGACTCAAAAGGAGAGACTTGAACACGGGTCTTCTCATGGAGGTCTGGACGAGGTGGATGCAACGACCAAGGGATGTTGAGGTGCCCAGAGATTAGCAAGAGCAGGACATCATTATTGTCCAGACGGTTGGAGGAATGGAGAGGAAAGATAAAGACTGGAGCCCAGGGGGCTTTCCTTCTAGGACCGTCGGCTTTGTTCCCGTGGCAGAGTGCTGACTTGACCCCCCGCGGTCTGGCACTCCCCGAGATGCCCGTCGTTCATCCTGGGCCCAAACCCTCACGCTTCAACATCTCCAGATACTAGCTGAGCCTCTGGACTTGATCAGCTCCTGTCGTTCTGCTTTCCACACCATCAGGGAAAGGGTGTCTAAGAGGTTACTGCAGCTGGCAGAGAGCTTGGGGTATGTGTGTTCTCGTTCCTGCTCTCCGCTGCTTTGTTCCCCGTCCTTGAGAAAACACTTCTCAGCTCGGTGAAGTGCCCAGTTCTCTGGAGAACACGCACCTCCTCAGAGGGCCTGCCTGTATCCACACTAAGGGGTTCAGCGACACAACGTCCCCACACAGGGGGACCTCTCTGTCCCCCACTCCTCATTCCTGCCGTGGCTGCCACAGAGTAAATCTTCAGGAATCCAGACCCACGGATGCAGAATTTCTGAAGATGTAGACTCAGACTCAGTTTGAATTTATTTGTTGCAGTCTTTAGGCAAAGCAGAACAGATGAGATTATAAAGCTAATATTTATTGACCGGCCCTGACAGGCTAGGTGCTCGTGTATACCATTTCATTTCATCTTGATGTTCATTCTGTGAGATGAGTACTGTAGAAATGGAATAGCAGAGAGGTTAATTTGCCCAAACTCTCATATTTAATGCTCCACAGAGGCAAGATTCAGGCTTGGGCTCTCTGGAGCCAAGCCCCTCCAAGCCCCTCACTCATCCCATTATATCATACTGCTGTTTGGCAAAAAAAAAAAAAAAAAAGAAAAAAAGAAAAATATATATATATAAAATTAAAAAGGTGCTGATCGTTGGACTGGTTGGGGAGGACTCAAAGGCTCTTTCTCATACAGCAACCTGGCTTATTAAAGCTCCATCGTATCATATGTCTGCGGAGCTGAAAATCATAAAACTGTACTTCCTAGGGGCGCCTGGGTGGCTCAGTGGGTTAAAGCCTCTGCCTTCGGCTCGGGCATGATCCCAGGGTTCTGGGATTGAGCCCCATATCAGACTCTCTGCTTAGCAGGGAGCCTGTTTCCTCCTCTCTCTCTCTGCCTCCCTCTCTGCCTACTTGTGGTCTCTGTCTGTCAAATAAACAAAATAAAATCTTAAAAAAAAAAACAAAAAACTATACTTCCTAAAATAATTTTATAATGTTCATCATTCAGTTGTTTGGACAAGATTATTCTGACTCACCTCCCTTGTGCTGGGGAAAGAATAAGGATTCACGTTTACTGTGTTAGCACGCACACACACACACACACACACACCCTTCTCCAGCCACCTCCCCCACACCTATCAAATTCCACTGCCTCCAGGCAAATATCTCCTGCCCACCAGGGCCAGAATTCACATCCTCTGATTTGAGTTTTAAAGACAGAGATTTACACAGGATTACAATCTTTTTTGGGGGGGGGGGGGTTGTGGTTGCTTCCAATTTCCATTGTCTGAATCATAGCCATGGAATAAATTGAATCTTTTTCTAACATAGAATATATTACTCTTGAAATAGTAGGAAATGTTTATAATTGCCTTTTATTGGACTCACAAATAATTTATAAGTTGGTCCAGTTTGAAAAAAATATATATATCTTGGTCTTTTATTTCTTTGGCTTCTTCCTTGAGGCTAGAAGCAACCTCTAAAAATAGCTGTTTGTGCGGGATGGGCCTAGCGCTCCGCCTGGTGGCCATTGTTTGGCATTGCGGGCTCGGTAACCGGGCCTGAAGCTGCAGACCTAGCGTTTGAATAATTCTCTCTCCCCTAAGTACACAGAGAAATTTGATTTATTCTTCACAGTCATGTCTGCATTACAGAGCACTTCTCCTTAGAAAGTCCATCTGCTTTGAGGATAAGTAAATGATCAATCCCTCATATACATTATCATGCAGTGAACATTTCTGTGAGTTAGTAACAGCTTCTGTGGTTCTACCAAATGTCAGGGAGGCTGGGGGTTTCTTCTTCCCTTAAGAAGATACTGAGAAAAAAAATACAAATTGATCTTTACATAAGCAGGGTAGCTACTTACTAAGGGTATTAAAGAAACACGAATGTGTGTAGCGTGGGGGTGCGGCAGCGGAAGGGGGAGCAGAAGAAAGAGAAGCCCATGGAAATGCCTTGCTTAGCTTAGAATCCTGGCTCCACTTACAAGCTGTGGCAGGCAGCATGCTAAGATGCCCCTCCATGAGGGACACCCTCGCTGTTCCCCTGGGCACACTGGAAGGCTATCTCCCAGACCCTCTTGCAGCTAGGAACTGTGTGACTGAGTTCTGTGGGAAGGGATGGACCTTGCTCCTAAAGCAGCTTTAGTCATTTTTCCTACACTTCCCATCTCTGTGTCCACACCACTGGAAACAAAGTAATCCAAGATGTCACAGTCACACCAGAGAAGAGAGCCAAATCCATGACTCATCACATAAAGGACACTTGTCCAGGAGAGTCTCCCGCTTCTCTTCAAACTATGAAGTGAGTGAGAATATACTTGTATCTGCTAAGCCACTGAGATGTAAGGGCCATTCGTTACAGCAACCAGTGTTAATTACCCTATTAAAGCAAGTCTTAGCCACAGTTTCCTCACCTGAAAACAGGGACGTGCAGATTTGGTGAAACAATGTATGTGAAAACATTTGGCTAACTTGGGATTGATAAATGCTGGTCAAAGCAATTGGGTCTCACAGAAGCAACATTTTCATTCTGAAAAAATATTTTTATTGATATCCCGCAGGTTCCTGATGCACGAGAAAGAAGGCCCGACTCCAACTGGCAAACCAAATGGAGATTTCATAGGCTCCCAGAGCTGGAAACTTCAGGGGTAGGTTAAACCACAGGGCTGGTTGAATCCAGCCAGCAGCTTGAGGACCCAGGTCCTTTCCATGGTTCAACTCCTTCTTCTTCTGCCTGGTAAGTTTCATTCTAAACCTGACTCCTGTAATGGTCAAAGATGGTTGTCAGTAGCCCCTGCTACTACTACTGTATTTTCCTAGCTTACTCTGGGAGCAAGAAGACATCTCATCCCACTACTCTAAAGAAGAATCTTCTGATTTCTCTGATTCCGCTGGTTTGGATTACACGCTCACCCTGGAATCAATTACTTTGTTGGGTGGAAAACATGCTGATAACCTGCCTATTAGGACCCATGCCTAGAGCCGGAGCTGGGATCAGCTTTCCTTGAATCACATAATCTGTTGGGGAAAGAATGAGAGCATGCTTTTTTTTTTTTTTTTTAAGGATGTTTTTAAGCAGAGGAAAGAAGGAGTAGGGGGACATGAACATTAGATAAGCTTCCAAACCTGTGGTTGCAATGGTTATATTTATTTCCTTAAGGCAAAAAACAAGTTGTACCGGAGCTTGGTGTTACTTGATCACTTTCAGCAATCCAACCTTTCAGAAATCTGTAAGTTAACTGGACATTATGGTTTTCAACTCCCTAACGTCTGACGTTGAGTTCCCTAAAATATCCTCAGATATTGACTTCTTGAAATATACTCAGATATTGACTTCCTGTCTTTCTTGACAGTGCAGTGTTAAAAAAGAAAAAAAAAAGTCTCTTAAGAATAATTTGCTTTCTCCCTCTTCTTTCTTTCCCTCTCTTTGTTTCTTTGTGAGTCCCTTCGATTTCGTGCAAGCATTTTAGAAAGCGTAAGATGCTATACAATTGGGAGGGATTATTTTTTTCGTCGGCTCTTCATACCTAAAGTGAATCATACGATACATAATCATAAAATAATGAGACAGATTTCAAAACCAACTACGTAGCTGTTTGAATGTGTGCTGCTCTTCTGAGCAGTCACCTAAAGATACACTTTTCGTATTTCAGCGATGCAGCTGTAGCTCAAATAGTATTGATTACACCTCAATTTTAACCAAAAAAGTGCAGCGACTTGATCGACCCATGCTATGTAACCAATTCAGTTCTCAGTCCCTTCTAAGACCTTCAACAAAATGAATCTATCTTCCAAGCAAAGATTTGTCTTTTCAAATGACATAGCTTGGGATCAGAAGATAATTGTTACTGGAGGATTGCACACCTATTCTGAATAATCAGTAAAGAGTGAATACTGAGGAGAGCACGTGAGATTTACATGGTGGTTCTGCTCAGGCCATCGCCTACCCTGACCTCCTCCTGGGTTTGTGTCAGATCTGTGTCTCATTCAAGACCCAGCTCATCTCTCCTCTCCAAAATTGTTCTTAATCCTTTGCTGCCACAATAAAAGGACTTTGTTGCTCTTTCTTTTCTGATCTTGTTGCTTAAAAAAAAAAAGTCCATATCACTCTTACTTTTTCTCTTATACTATTTTCATTGATCATATCTGCTTGGCCTAGGACAGATTCTCCACAGATCCATTGTTCACCCCAGCCCAGCAATTTTCTGTGTGGCAGGACGACCTGACCCCTGTAGGCTGCATGGCTCAGGCTCCTGGGTCAGCTGGCTGTGCCTGGATTTGGCCAGTGGGAGACACTGGAAGGAGACTGAAGGACGGGAGGAAGGGAGACGACTGAATATTTCGTCCCTTCTCAAGAAGCCCCAGGAGCTAGATGTGCTCATGGCTTGTTCTCTCCTCCAGTGGTTCTAATCTCCTCTAGGTGGTCCCAGCTTCTGGGCTTTGGTGATACCACCTCTGCTTTGTCCCTCCAACCTAGTGGCTTCCAGTTGTTGCTAGTCCTCCAATTGTTGTGGCAACTGTTTCCTCACAGTTGGAGGAACTGTTCCTTACTCTTGGTTCCTTACTTGGTTCCTTACTCCTCCATCCCTGATGAGACCAAGCCTCTGCACTAAATCCCTTCTGTTTCAAATGTTTAGAGTGATTTCTGTGGTCCTGACTGGACCCTGACTAACACATCAGCTCTTCTCCCCCACGTAACAGTAGAGGATGGTTGATTTCAGGTATGATCGATCCGTAGGGATAGAGAGCCATGTTTACATGTCATACGCAGTTTTTATATGTCTGCTTTCTGAGATATTTTCATGACTCGTCCTGTCTATCTCTTTTTTCCTCCCATGGATAAAACTATCTTTTCCCAAGCTCTATCCACTTTTCCTAGCTGGATTTCCCAACCTCAGAGCCCTGGTCCAAGTTTCCCCATACTCGAGTCCTACATGGCATCTGCATTACTGACAGATGGTGAAGACATTGGGTCCAGAGTGAAATCATCAAGATTAGAGCAGTTGCAGAATCCAAAAGCCGAGGTTGTTGGCTGCTACCCACAGGACAATGGTGAAGGATTCATTATCTTTCCACTCTTCAGGTCTGATATATGACTTAAGCCAGAGCCAGGCCAATTTACAATTATTCCCAGAGCCCAGTGCAATTTGCAGATAAAAGGAGGATTCACATTTGTGGCCAAAGTGGAAGATGTGAGTATTGGACCGGGTGCTAAAATGCTCCCCAGTGCGTAAGGCTAGCCCACAGCCTGATGGTCTCCACATTGCTGCCCAGAGCATTACTTTATTTCCACAATCTGGACGCCAGGTGAATACAAAATAGCATTTGGAACGGATCTAGGAATGGCTGGGGGTTAAAGTTTCTGCTCCAGTGAAGAAGATGGTCTTCACTGAAGAGGATGGTCCGCCCAGCTTTCTGCCTCCTCCCGCCCCACGCATCTCTCCCCTCACCTTGACTCCTCCTGGCCTTGGCCATAAATGAGGTTGAGCAGCTATTGAGAAGACTCTTAGCACTAATGCAGGAAAAGGAAAATAAGACAATTTCTTGAAATCTCACCTGAGAGGTAACACATTTATTGTGCTTTGTACTGCGTTCGATACAGAGGATTAGAGTAAGTAAGAACCAACTCTTGCTCTGCTGTCTACTGCTGAGAGACAAACACAGACAGAGGGACAAAGGCAGGTTGATGGGCTGACCCAAAACCCAGATGATCTTCATGACTTTAACATCTCTGAGTCTCAGCTTTCTCATCTCTAAAGGAGGATTTAGCCTGCCTCACAGACTGTTGTGAGTGCAACATGAGCTTAAGCACAGAAAGTTCTTCATACCTTGTCTGATGCAATGTGAACCCAAGGACACTGATGTCCTCATGAGAGGCCCCCTCGATGATGGTGGTAGTGAGACTCCACCAATTGCTTCATGGGCTCTGGACATTGCAAGGAGGAACCAGGGCTGGAAAGAAAGACCACGGGGATATCCAGTAGTGACTGTGGCTGACAGCCTGCTTGGTGGGCACGTAGGGAACCCCTTTTGAACATCCTCAGAACTCCTGGGAGCATGAGGAATTTATAAAGCATTCAGAGATATTATCGCATGGACCTAAACTGGACTAGTCGTGTGGTCACGGTCGGGTTACGAGATCAATGATGCAGGAATTATGAGAACAGAGGCTTGAGTAAATCACCTGGCCTGCAATTGTCAGGAAAGGCTCAAAGCCAACTATGACCTGCACCAGTTCTGAAAGGTTCGGGGGAACGCATGGGTGGATGGCAGGCATGTCAGGGCACAGCATTCCAGCCCGAGGAAATGGGAGAGGCAAGTTTCCAGAGGCAAGAAATGGCAGTGCGAGCCCAAGAACGGAGAACTTCAGTATGGCAGGTGTGTAGGGAGTCAAGTGACAGGGGCTAAGGCTGGAGAAGCTCCACGGGGCTAACCAAGTCTGAAGAGCCTTGCGAGTCCTGGGACAGAGTCTGGGCTTTTCGCTGTGGCATGAGAGAGTCAGAGGAGGTTTTTAGTGGTAGAGAACACGGTCAGATTTGTGTTGGGAAAGATCTCTCTCGGGTAACACTAAGAAGGCCGATTTGGTGTCAAGTGGGAGATGGGAGGCAGGGCACCCCAAGCCTCAATGGAGGCTCCTAGAGGCAACAGGGAAGCAAAGTGATCGAACAGAGGTTTCAGAGTAGTCTGGTCACTTCCTGAGGTGAAGCTAAACTAGAATTGCCTTGATGGAAAGAACTATACCTCTTCTGTGCCAGAGGTCAGGTGCCCCACAGAACGGGCGGGGAGTAAAGATTTGCTGAAGATCCCGGGATGAAACATTGCCGGCTGCATTTGGGAGGTGACATTGAAGGACTGATGGGGGTTGGGAAAGTCCAAGGTTCGTTTGGGGAAATGGATGAGCTTGGTTTAGGAGATCAAGTCGTTGGTTCAGTTTTGGTTGTGCTCGAGTCCGAAGCGTCTCTGGAAACCGCATGTGAGCGGTCCAGCGGTAGTTCTGCGGACACACACCGTGAGTCCTCACCACAGAGAACACGTCCTAGCTCAACGCACTGAATACGTACTCGATAAATACTCGTTGGCTCAGCGAATGAGTGAACGGGTCTGGAGTTTAGGAAGGACCTAGACTCCTTGAACACCTTCTACAGAGCAGGGACCCTTGTCCTACTATTTCCTGCCATTTTCCTTTGTAGTACTCACAGGTGTGAACGATCATGCAAGGGCTCACCGGTGTAATGCCTGACTAACTGTTTCCCTAACTGAACTCGTTAGCTACGTCTTGGCCTAACCGAGCCCATGATAGAGATTAGGTGAACAGTTGTCGAATCAGTGAAGGGCTAGGTGCATGGACGTGTGCATGGGCAGGATGGAGACAGAAGCCGAGGGAATCTATGGGGCACGACAAGCTGGTGACGGGATCAGGCGTGGGGCTTCTGCGTTCCAAGTGACGTGTTCGTTCCAGTCGTCTTCAAATGTCACATCCCCCGTCCACCTCTTCCACGCGCCACATCCCCAGAGTCCAACCTGGAGGCAGTTCTCTCGAGTCCCTCTCTGAGCGGCTGTTCTGTCATCAGTGAAAGGGGGATTTATTGCATACCCTTCCCCACTTTACTAGACGGCCGGGAGCATTAATGAGCTCATTCCGTTCAACAAATGTTTACGTAGGTGGTTAAATGCCACAGTGATAAATACCTTAGAATAAAGTCCTTGACCTCCACACTCCACCCCACTTGGCTTGGAACAGCATCCTCTGCTCTGGGAGGCAGTGGGAAAGAAGATCTCTTTGACACTCACCACCTTCCTTCCCTGGAAGCCCTTCATTTCAATACAAAAGACCCTCACTCATTCTGCAGCAGGAACAAGGGCCAAATGGCCTGTCCCGTCCAGCAGTCCAGCACTGTATTCAGAGCTGACCGAGATCTGTCCCTCCGGGGCCGTGCTAGTGGGGCCTGGCTCCCTGCAAGCTGTTGCCCCGGCTCCTGGCAGCTTGCAGCCTGAGCTGCTGGACACTCTGGTAATGGGGCTCGCAAGCACAGAAAGTAGACCCTTAAAGCCCAAAAGGATGCACAGCCCCAATGCCTGCTGTTGGGTCAATGAAGGGTCTGGGACAGCGACTCCTGCAAACAGAGACCATGTTTCTTAAAATTTTTATCTCCCTGAAGGGCCCCCTTAGACTTTATTGTTGATGGCAGCTCTTTGCACAAGCTGTTCTCTCCCTCTGGCCTACCCTACCTCCGAGGACTTCAGGACGAAGATCCAGCCTTGTTCCCATGATGAAGCCTCTCTTTACCATCTGGGCAGACACAGACACCTCCTCTTCTATGGACAGGAAAGCGGGGACCCATCCAGGCTTTACCGAGTGTCAGTTAGGTGTCGATGACTCTGTGTGATTCTTCATATACCTTCTACCTGTTTCATACACAGAACCATCGGCAAGGTGGAGTTTGCTGGCCCCATTTTACAGATTGGAAAGCTGAGGGTCAAAGACACAAGTTGCTTGGTCAAAGATATACCTACTGAATGGTGGAGCCAGGATTGGTCAAAAATCATAGATACACAGTGTTGACACAGCTCTTTCTCTGTATTTCTAATTGGGCGCTAATTGTGTGGTTTAGTGAGGGTCTCGGGGCAAAGATCCTCTTCTGAGGTTGCTGCCAAAGGGGAAGAGGAGAAGTAGACAATTGAGCAGATCTTGGCGGAACATTCATTCCTTCTTCCACAGCCCATGGACAAGAACATGATCACAGAGCCAAGTCTAATCACAATGGAGGTTGGAAAACAGAGTCTTATCATATACCCAAGAACTGGGACTTGATGAGCACAAAGCATTTTTCGTCCATCTAACCTCCATTAATAAAACAGCCTCCAGAAGCCTGGTGAGGAGAGGTAGTGGTGCCTCGGTGAGCCTGAGGCTCCCATCAGCTCTCCTCCATCTTGTCAGCCCTGTGGAGTCTCTCAGGAACCCGTGCTGTGGCCAGGCTGACCTCAGAGGCTGCTGTTCTCCCTCTGTCTTCATCTAAAAGTCCATCCTAAAAGTGGGCCAAGCTACTTCCTTTTTCACTCTGCCAGAGCTGAGGTTAAATGTCTTATTATATTAGATTTTACCAAAGATCAGCGAATGATATGTGAGGAACAGACAGAGTAAGCTATAGTTGCTAATTTGCTTATTATTTTAGGATTTTTTAAAAAAGATTTTATTCATTTATTTGAGAGAGAGAGCCTGCATGATCAGGGATCAGGGGGCAGGGGGTGAGGGAGAGGCAGACTCCCCACTGAGCAGGGAACTGGACCTAGGACTCGATCCCAGGACCCCGGGATCATAACCTGAGCCAAAGGTAGATGCTTAACCGACTGAACCACCCAGGCGCCCGCACTAGTTTGCTTATCTTTTTTAATAGAGTCTATGCATCCTCAGCTTGAATCTTCCGTAAGACCTCCTACCTGCCACATTCCTGTCCTTTAGCCCAGCTGAGAGACCCCTGACCCCGACTACACAGGAATGCCCACACATGTGTCTTAAGCCCACAAAGCATAGGCATGATGTTTACAAGGGAGCAGTTAGAGAAGGGGATATACCCCTGGGTGAAGGAAAGAAGCTGTGCCTCCCTTACTCCTTGCAAGGAAAGTGGTTCTAACTCTTCTCCTTAAATAGACCTTTCAGACACATAGGAAATCAGCTCCCCAAATCAGGATTCACAAGTCACATGCCAGTTGGCCTGGAGATTTCCTGGGGAGACCTACCTATCCTCTGTCCTAGTACTCTGAGCCCCCAAGCACTGCAGTCATATAGTATTTCTGTGCCTTCAAATCTTTACCCAAGAAAACAAGATCCAAAGACAGAGAGAGAGAGATCCCTGCTTGAACTTCCCATCTGAGGACCCACTTTTCTGAATGATGGGACGTGAAAGTGGTTGATCTTGGGGATGATCCCATACTTTCAGGCAAGCCCCGTCTCCTTCCTACAGGGGAGTGGCCTTCCTTCAATCTCAACAAGATAAGCACATCAGAAAACATCTTAATAATTCATCTGAGTGACACATACATAATGTAATGGCTTTAGTGGAAAAGCCGGTTCCCTTACAAGAAACTGAAGTGTTGCTACAACCCCAGCTCCAGACACAGGACCTGGCACAGAGTAGGTGCTCAGATCCTTGGTTCAAAGGCTGTTAAAAGGAAAGCAGCTTGCCTTGGTCATGTTTGCTTAGCATCCTTTAAGAGAGCTCTTACTAAATCACAATACTCGATTAATACGATTACTTAGACAAGCACAGAATTGAGATGGGAGCTTCCTTCAAGGTGAAAGAAGAACCAGCTGGACTATAGTTTTCATAAGCTGGTAAAAAGGAAAGAGACCCTTTCTTGAGCTCACATACCTCCTGAGATAATTTTAGGCATTTTATCCTTAAATAATTTGCCTTCCAGTAGCTGTATGCCTTGCAGTAATCATTCCTTGTCTCTGTGCTGTTTTTCCACCCCTTCCTAACCTTCCTATCCGCTCTGTCCTGTGTGAGGCTATCCCTTTCAATTTCAACAATCCTACTGTACTTGACCTTGTGTTTCCCACTCCCTCAAGTCCTTCCGGGGGCAGCACGGCGTGGAGGAAGGAGCAGTAGATGAGGGCAGGGCAGATTGGAGCCGAGAATCAGACCCGTACTCTTCATGGCCAGGGCGTCTGCCTTGGCCATCCACCTTGACCGTCCTGAGCTCCCTCGTCTCCATTCATCAGCTAGGGCTACATCGGTGATCTCACCCCGTGGGCATGAGGAGTACAGGAAAATACGTGCAGACCAGGTACCTTGTCACACGACAGACTCTCCATAAATTTAAGTTCCTCTCCTCCTTCCTTCTCCTTTTGAAAAGAGTCAGGAGATAAATTGTACATAGATAAATTACATGTTACACTGGAAATGCTCAGAAATGATCAATGTAACCAATAATAATTTTAATATTAATAATAGGTTACTTCGGCAGCGCTGCCCTAATTCTGACCATCAATCTACGTGCTTCAGCTCTGCCATCACAATAGCACGTAGTGGTCACAATTTACCCTAGAAAGAGCTGAGTGCCCCTAATTTCCCATTTCCAGATATGTTTTTTTTTTTAAGATTTTATTTATTTATTTGACCGATCACAAGTAGGCAGAGAGGCAGGCAGAGAGAGGAAGGGAAGCAGGTTCCCTGCTGAGCAGAGAGCCCAATGCAGGGCTCAATCCCAGGACTCTGGGATCATGACCTGAGCCAAAGGCAGAGGCTTTAACCCACTAAGCCACTCGGGCGCCCCCAGGTATCTTTTAATCCTCCTTTTCTACATCAGAGTATTCTGCTACAAACCATTACTTGTGGGGCAAAGTGTAGGCACTGTTTTTGCCAAGAAATGAGTGACACACATGAATGGGAATACTGCAAAGCCACAAGCAGTACCTGAAACCCAGTGTAAGGTTGGGAAGCATCAAGAATGTGCTGGAAACACAGATTTCTCTGGCTCAGCGGACTAAGCAAGCGGACCTCATTGGAGAGGATGGCACACCATCGCCATTCCCAGAAGCAAACTGAAACCAGGCCCTTGAAAGACAGAAATGCCTAGAAGTGTCTGCTGAGTTTCAGCCCAAGGATCTGCTAAGCTTTCTGCCGACTTCTTTCAAACTTGAGTTTGGGGAAAACGGCTAGAAGAAACCTTCAGGCTTCTAGATTTGTGTGTTTATTATTCTGTATTTCTCAAACATGTAAATGGGGCGGGGATGGGCTCCGGAGTCAGACCGCCTGGGCTGGAATATTTGTCCTTACGCTTGCTAACTGCATTTCCCAAAATCAGTGATGAACTCTGATGCGCCTCTGTTGTCTCAGCTGGACAAGGGGTGTCATGAGGACAGCGCGAGGAGGCTGGGGCATGGTCCTCGGGGCCGTAGACAAGTCAGTCGGCCATTTCCTGTCCATGATGAAGTGGGGGGCACGGGCAGAGTCCTCCTGGTCTGAAGCCAGAGGCAGGCCACCAAAGCCCCTTGTGTCTATAGTAGGATCTTTCTCTTCTTTATTCAATTCAATTCTTTTTTCCTATGGTATAATGAGATCTGTCTAAACTTAGACCGAACCCCTGATCTCACAGCCAGAGCCCCCCACCACGTCTGTACCTTGTAACTGCCTTTCCTGTCCCCATCCTCCCATGACATGTGTCTGAGCTCCTGCATCGAGCTGGAGGCAAGGACCTGCTACCAAGGGGTGGGGACCATGAGCAGAATGGGATCCTTAGAGGGCAATAAAACAAAGCGACATCTGTACCCTCAAGCATAGCATGTGCATGGGGACAGTGACACAGCCACCATGAACTGAGGACAGAGGGAGGGGGGGAGGGGAATGGGCATTGTTGGTGCCTATTTCATGCTCAGCGTGGTAGAGAGACTCACATGGCCCATGAATCCTTGGGCCAACACTGCCAACCCTCTTACCTGGTTTTGCAGATAAGGAATGTACATCATCTCAGAGATGGCTGTTAACATCCCCAAGGCCAACAGTGAGGGGGAAACAGAGTCTAGCACGTAGACTCATGAGGTACGAACAGGAGATCCTATGAGGTTCCATGAGTCACGGTTCTTAGGCCTGCTTGTAAAACTCTCCAAACAACTACCAATATCTGGCGTCTCCTACATCCTACCCCCTACCATTGGAGCTTGTCCTGAACCAAACCCAAATAGCACAGAGCTCATGGTCCCTCCAGGTGCAAGGAGGTGAGAACCCTCCCAACCCACTCTCCGCCCCCAACCCATCCTCCCCTTCAACCTCCACTTTTGTAGGCCTGTCTGAAGCCATCGGGGGAGCCCCTGAGTAGAAGCAAAGGCAATTTGACAGCCCCCATGGCCAGCTGCTGTGGGGAGGAGGTGCCTCATTCTTTGGAGAGCTTCCACCATCATTGATAGCAGTTGCAGGACCTCCTTGCCTTGAACTGCAGTGAGAAGGGTGTGAGAGGCAGAGCTAGAGTCTTCAGCCTGTGCTGCGTGGAGCTCTAGGGCCTCCGATCTGACTGTGAGGACAGCAGCAGCGCGGGTCAAAGAGAGTCACGAAGTCAATACAGTGAGGTGTGCTGACCGTAGACGTCTCCAACCGAGTGTCACATCATGGCTCAGAAAAGAATGGAAAGGAGCAGCGCGATCACCCCCATAGTAAGAGTGATTCTCATTTTGAGAAATTTGTATTTTACAGATTTTAGGATCTGGGTATGCATGTGTCTGTGCATCCGGTCATGATGCAGAAAATTTCTCTTCTTGCAAGTCATTAATTATTAAAACAAACCTGCAAAGCTTACTTAAAATCCATATTTCCAGGTCCTAGAATAGAACTGATTCTTATCTGCCCTGGGAGCTTGGAACCTGTATTTTTCCTAGATCCCCAGGTCCCGGTGGTGATCAGCCAGGTATCTATGAGAAATACCTGTGAGAGGTCATGGGTCCACAGATGGGCTTTCCTCACCTGCCTTCTACCTCCTCTTCTCAGACAGCTTCCCACTTGAGCTGAGCCCTAACAAGGTGGGAGAAGTCACAGAGACCTGGCCTAGAGCAGCTCAGGCTGGTGCCCTGCTGGCTTCCAGTCCCAGGACAGCCCTGAGCTCTTAAGAACTGGGAAATGAGGCTTGGGTTTCCAGCACCAACTGTCCAAAACACAAAAGCAAAAAAACCAAAACAAAAAAACCCTTCCCCGACAACCCCCACCCCCAACACCTGCACCAGAAAAACAAAACTACTTTACAGTCAGCCAGACCTAGGTTCAGGCCCTGATTCTGGGGACCACAGGCAGGTTATAGGATTTCTATGAGCCCCAGTGTCCTCACCATTTAAACGGGAATAATAGCTTCTCCCAAGTGTGTGGCAGGATTTAATATAAGAACATGTCCACAGGCTTAGATAGGGTCAGCCCCCAGACAGGTGCTGTGTTATAGCAGCTCCCTTTCTGGCCCCCACTGTACTGTCCTGCAAGCTTAGGGACGCTCTGTCCCCTGTGGGAGCCTTGGGTGAAGTTAAGTAGCCATCTGAGGGGCGGGGCGGGGCCAAGGCTGTTATTCACGGAGATTACATTGTCCAGCCTGAGCATTTTGTTCTAACAGGAGTCCTGCCACCCGCTTCTTCAGCAGCTCCCCCGTGCCTCAGGCACAAAGTAAACTCCTCCAGAGAGTGACTGTTGGACCAGCCTGGGGTAGAGCCGCTTGCTGCAAAGGGCGGGTTTGGTGGGTCCTAGGTGAGAGAGGACCCCTTCCCTGCTGCAGCTGTCCGGCAAAGTTTGGCAGATGGAGTGTGGACGGTGCCCAGCCAGTGCTGGGAAAGCTCCAGTCCCCAGAGAGGGAGGAGCCGCTCCCCAGGTGGGGCAGGTGGGGCACCTGAGCTCAGGTGTGTCCCGGGCTCTGGGAGGTGATTGCTCCCTGGCTAGTGCCAACAAACCAAAGCGGACTCTTGGCCCCAGGATACAGCTCTGGGAAACTGCTTTTGTCTCACAGACTCTGCCTCGGAGGAAGGCCATGGAAGGGGTAAGGCGGGTCAGTTCCATCTCCGCTTTCTCTGTGTCCTTTCTAGAGCCTGCCCACGGCTGTGGGAAAGGGCTGCCTCTGCCTCCTGGAGAGGAGCAAACACATGTGCTGCTTGTGCAGTGCAAGGTGGTTCGCCCTGGCCTTGCTCCAGGGTGAGGGGACTTGGGGGGTGGAGCGTGAACGGTGTGCCCCCTGCCACCTCCGGGGGTGAGGGAGCTAGGGCCTCTGGGGAGTGGTGGCATGAGGGGTCCTAACTCTCACTGCCCTTCCCCCACTGGGTTTCAAACCTATCCCCCCAGCCTGGGGCTATGTGCCTGTTGGATTTTCTCTGTTTGTTTGCCCTTGTGGGCCCTGCTGGTCCCCCTGGTGATCAGCGGGTTTCCTGGTCAGAGGGCCGGGCTGCCCCGTGCTCTTTGGTGGCTGTGGCTTTACCGTGAGCTCTGTTCCTCATTAGCTGTGTGGTCTGGGGCAAGCGAGTTCCTCCTCCTGCGTCCCCTGTGTTCCTCACTCATAAAATAGGATGACTATTAGAGTAACTAGTTGGTGAGATTATTGGAAGTGCTTGTAAAATTAGAGATGACCCTGGGCTGGTGCCCAGCGCCAAGCCAGGTGGACCCGCGTTCCTGCACGGCGGTGCGCTGTTGGCGTGGTTGCAGAATTCCTCAGCAGAATGCCCTCCTCTCTTTCCTTCTCCAAGTCTCTACTCCCCTCTTTTCCCTTCTTCAAATTCCATTTCTTTCCAAGGTGGGGGGCAGGGAAGTGTTTTTTTCATATGTTCTTTATTAGACATTTGGAGTCAAGTCGTTTTCTCCCATGAATCATCTGGATTCCCTTCCCCGAGGTTTGGTTTGAAGTTGGGGGGTGGGGGAGGGACACATCTCCTCTGTCAGCCATCAGGAAACAGCTCCCTTTTGTCCCGCCCGGGGCAGGAGACCCGTCTCTCTGGCTGATCAGTCCAATCAGCTGAGTTTGGAGAAGAAGGAGCAAGGGCACGCTGGTATTCCATCTCCCTTCTGAATTCTCTCCCCCTAACCTGTGGCTCAGCAACGGCTGAGAAACTCCTCCTTGATGTGGAAATGTCAGGCTGAATGGAGTTAGTGTGGTCGTAAGAAAGAGAAGGTGACATATTTTGCCCTCTCTGATCTACTGAGGTGTGCACTGGCATCCGTTGGAGTCTATCTACATATTAGCACAGTTAGATCAATACCATTGGCCCCATTTTGGTGGTGGTTGCTGTTTGGTTTTTGCCAAGAGAGGAAACTGATGGTCAGAATGTCACTTACCCCGCATCCTACAGCGAGTTGGTAGCAGTGCTGGAACAGGAGGGGGGCTGGTCAATAACAAATATGGAGTGCCAGCTGTAAGCCAGGGATCGCAGGCCAGGATTCCAACAGGCCAGCCAGTGAAATGTTAGGCAATTGAGAAAAAAAAGTACAAAAGGGCATGTTAGCTAATGTCGTGATGCAACTTTTTCTGCTCATGCAAAGGAAAAAAATATCAGAGCAATATGGGTCATTTCTCATCTTGGAGGATTTTGTTTTGTTTTTAAGAAGTTGACAAAATATTCATCAGTGCCACCTGTGTGTACCGAGCCCCTGCACTGTCAGGTGTTGGTGGATGAAGCCGTGAGCCAACCAAAAATGCTGCCTTTATAAAACCTATTCTAGCAGAGGAAACTACAACAAATATATATATTTATTTTTTAAATCATACACATATATATTAAATATATATTTAAATATACATAAATATATGTCATATATAACACATTATATATAGCATACATTATGTAATATATAATATACATTACACAACACACATTATACATAAAATACATATTATGCACATATAATAGGTGAAATGGCAGTGATTACAATGTAGAAATGGAAAGCAGGGAAGGGTTTAAGGATGTTGAGAGAGCAGGCAAGGCTATTTTATTTGTTTAAAGATTTATTTGTTTTAGAGAGAGCGTGTACACGAGTAGGGGGAGGGGATGAGGGAGAGAGAATCTCCAGCAGAACCCCCAACCCCCAACTGAGTACAGATCCCAATGGGGGGATCCTGAAATCATGACCTGAGGTGAAATCAAGAGTCAGATGCTTAACCCACTAAGCCCCCCAGGTTCTCCCAGGGTAAGGCCATTCATTGTAAATGGGATCGTTTTGAGAAAGGCATCCACAGGTGACATTTGAGCAGAAACTGAAGGTAGTAAGGGAGTTGGCCATGTGGGTGTCTTAGGGGAAAACTTTCTACAGAGAGAGAACAGTAAATGCAAAGGCCCTGAGAAGCTTGTCAGTGTGTTCAGGGGTAGCAAAATGTCCTGAATGGCTGGCCTGGAGGAAGCAGAGAGTGGTCAGATCATGCAGGGCCCCGGCACTTCTGCCTTTCCTCTGGGAGCGGAAGCTCTGTCTGAATGTTGTGAGTGCTGTAATGGAATGGTCCAGCTTGGATTTTCAAAGGATCACCTGGTTGTTGTTTTGAAAATAGATGAGAGGGAGAACAAGAGCAGACTCTGGCTGACTTGTGAGGAGGTGATAGCCCTCCTCCAAGCAAGAGGGCGTGGTGATGCAAGCCAGGGTTTTCGCAGTAAAGGTGACCAGAAATGCTCATGTTGGGGGTACAGCACCAACGTAGGGTCAGAAGAATTTACTGATGGAGTGGATAAAAAAATGTGGGGGGTGGGCGGGGAAAGAGGACTCGTCCATGACTTCAAGATGCAAAGCCTGAGCCCCTGGAAGAATCTGAGTGAGTTGACTTAGGATGGAACCTGTTTGCAAGATGTCCAAGAGTTCGTTTTACTTTTCCACAAAATTGTGGGATATGGAGAAATGACTGTTGCTTTGGGCAGCTCAGTTTGGGAGTGGTTTCTTCTGCGTCAATAGATATCTGAACGATGAGATATCCTTCGCTGTTTTTAGTCCTAAAAAAAGTATCCTTCTCCCCCATAGGTAGAAGTCTCGAGAGAATTCTGTAAGAATGTGCTTTATTATACAGTTTAGGCATCCAGACAGAAAGGTTGAGGAGTCTTCTCCAGAGCTGTCATGAAAGGATGCCTCGGTGATCTCCCCCAGCCACAGAGATTTGTACTTATGCACGGGGTCTTGGCAAGAGAAACGCTTGCACAGCACTTTTTGTTTTTGTTTTTAAAATATTTTACTTATTTATTTGACAGACAGAGATCACAAGTAGGCAGAGAAGCAGGCAGAGAGAGAGGAGGAAGCAGGCTCCCTGCGGAGCAGAGAGCCCGATGCGGGGCTCAATCCCAAGACCCTGGGATCATGACCTGAGCCAAAGGCAGAGGCTTTAACCCACTGAGCCACCCAGACACACCTACAAGAGCATTTTGTTTTTTGGGGTTTTTTTTGTTTTTTGTTTTTGTTTTTTTAAAGATTTTATTTATCAGAGAGAGAGAGGGGGAGAGAGCGAGCACAGGCAGACAGAATGGCAGGCAGAGGCAGAGGGAGAAGCAGACTCCCTGCTGAGCAAGGAGCCTGATGTGGGACTCGATCCCAGGACACTGGGATCATGACCTGAGCCGAAGGCAGCTGCTTAACCAACTGAGCCACCCAGGCGTCCCTACAACAGCATTTTGAACTGGGAATGCTTTTCAGTCAGGATGCTTACCAAATGGCACTTGAGTCTTGATGAATGAGCCTTGAAGTTGTAGTTGAAAGACCTGTATTGATGTTTACCTCTGCCTCTTACTAGTCAAGTGATTTCAAGCAAGTCCTTGAATAATAAAAGGTAGGATCTGGGAGATTTCTCAAAGCCCAAGCAGACTAACAACTCCCATTTCAGAGATGGGGAAGCTTGGGGCCCACGGGGAAACGTGGCCACACCCGTGGTGACCGCTTCCTCACTGTGCCACACATACAGTGAATGCCCCATGACTGTTCTCCTTGGTTTTGAGGCATCAGTCACAGCAGCCATCTAGTCACTCCAGTCTTGCAAGAGAGAATGTCAAGAAAACAGACAATTTGGGTACTAAATGAAAAGCGGAGTGATGAAGATATCTAAGTTTTGACAGGAAGCACTCAAAATGGATGCTTAACCCAAAGTGGGGATCATCCCAGGCTCATTAGAAAAATTGGTGAGAGATGGAGGAAGGAGAGATGGGGAGGAGGGAAGGGGACATGAGAGGGTGGATAGATAGGGAGAGGGAGGGAGACAGAGACAGGGAGACACAAAGACAGGGAGAGACAGAGACAGAGAACAGAGCCAGAGCCAAATTCCCAGAGGGCCAGATATCCAAAGACTGAATAGCATGTTCTCTTTGTCCTCTAAGCCAAGAGCGCCCGGAAGGGTCTTCACCTCCAGGATGGGAAGAGTGAACTAAATGTCACCCTTGACGTTTCCTTGCCCTCTGACATTCTGGCACCACGGGGCTTTTTCAGAGTCAAGGGTGGCTTATTTTTGACAGAACTGAGTCTAGAACCCAGTTCTGAATGCCTGTAGAACTCCTTCGCAAGCCCTCAAGTGCAACTTCAGCGGGGTTTTATTTTGTTTTTTTGTTTTTTGTTTTTTTCCTGGATCATCTGATTTTTAATGAGTAAGTCACAAGACAGGGTATGTGTTAAGAGAAGAAAAGAAAAAAGAAAAGTGGCCCAGCCCATGGAGAGGGATAGTACTGGAAAGGACTGTCTCCTATTAAGAGCTTGTTCTGGGGAGAGCAGAGTGCACTGGGGATTAAGATCAGATTGCCAGGGTGAGGTTTCTTGTGAGTTCCAGAAGAATCTCTGCAAAGGGGAATAGGGAAGCTCACTCCGCCATTCACAGTTCTGCAAGACTGGCCCCATCACTTCTGTCTATGCACTCCATCCTCCTGCCCCTCCCCCGGCCCCTTGTGCCCCAGTCTGGCATCTCCCCATGTACACATTTCTTTCCAGAATGCTGATTTCTACTCTAAGACTCTACACAGCTAACACCTCCCTGAGAAACCTGCCCCAGACCCTTGGTCACAGATGGTCTCTCCTCACCTTGCAAGAGCTCAGCCCTTGAAGCAGACCCCATCCAGGTCTGGACTAGGAGCTCCCAGAGAGCAGGGATAGGTTTTACTCACAGACGCAGCAAGGCACGGACCCCGAGCAGCCTGACTGGTCTCCTTTTCTGGCTCTGCCATTTACTAGCTGTTTGGCCTCGAGCAAGTTACTGAATCGCTCTGTGGCCCCATTACCTCACTTGTAAAGGGACATAATGGTATTGACTTCTTAGCGGTCAACTAGGTTTAAATAAGTTAATACATACCAAGAGCTTGAACAGCTCCCAAAGGCAGGTGATTCTACACACTAAAATATTAGTTATCATCGTAATGAACTGCTGTGTCTTGAATTGCGTCCCATCCTCCAAAATCCATACCTCGAAATCCTAACCCTTAGTATTTCAGAAGTGAGCTTATTTGGAGATTGGGTCTTTACAGAGGTAAGTGAAATTGAGGTTATTAGGGCAGGCCTCCTCCAATATGGCTGCTGTCCTTATAATAGGAAGAGTATGGACATAGAGAAAGACCCAAAGGGAAGTCAGGGAGGAATCCATACAAGCCATGGAGAGAGGCCTGGCAGGCCTTCTCTCGAAGCCCTCAGAAGGAACCAACCCTGCCCACAGCAGGGTCTGGGCCTTCTTCTAGTCTCCAAAACTGTGAGGCAGTCAATTTCTGTCTCTCCAGCCGTGTAGCCTGGTGCACCTTGTTAGGGCAGACCCACCACACTCCTACATGGAGCTTCTCAGCTAATTAACTAAGAGGTAATGAGGATACTCTGTAGCCTCCCCTTACCAATCTGGGAGGTGTTTTGCACCATGTTGTTATTTTGACCGCTCTGTAAACAGCAGCTGTGCTTAGCTCTGCGGAGAAGAAATCTGAGAAGTATTTATTACCACTCGGCATGGGAAATGGACGGCAGGGCTCCGGGGACCATGGTCACGATTCCTCCCTGATCACTGACTCGTGGATTGGGTTTTTCTCGTCTGTAAAAATCTCAAGTGGCAGACTCTGGGGATGGTTTTTAAAGATTAACCCTAACCTTCTCTGAGGAAGCACCAAATACAAAAAAGTTACAAATACTGTGCTTCAGAAACAATAAGCAATTTTGGGATCCTAATACTGGAAAAACTCAGTTTTTCTTATTGCTCTTCCCTATTGCTATGAATACTACTGTTTCCATCTCCACTTCATCACTGAGACAGAATCAGGAATTGAACTCCTACTTGACTCCAGAGACCCAACTGTTTACCTAGTATTGGTGCAGGACCCACCAATGTATGCATTATTTCATTTAAACCTCACAGGACACATGAGCTAGAGATGATCCTCATTTTAGAGGAAGAAACAAGTTCTTTAGGGTTGCATGATTTCATCATCATTATTAATGGTAGCAGCTGACCCTGATTGCTTCTGTATGTTAGGCATAATTCTAAGGGCTTTATATGTATTAACTCACAGCAGTACTAGAGTAAGCACTGCTGTTGGAGGGTGTGTAGTTTGCTGAAGGACACACAGCCAGTCGGTGACGACCCTGGGATTCCAGACCAGAGCTGGAGGTTTCAAGGATGCTTTCTGCAAGGGTTCCTCTTTCCCCAGAACCTCCTGGATATTGGTATCATGCTGCCGAAAGTACAGAGCTAGCTAAAAACGGAGAGGCACCTAAGGCACCAAAGCTATTAAACCCAAGAACGCAATTTGCCTCTGAGTGTCCGCTTGGGAGGATAAAACAACCCACAGGTAGAATGACCTAGTCAAACCGTTCTTGCTGTCCCTCAAGACTCTTTTTCATAAAAAGCGCCCTCCCTTCATGCCATGAATTCACAATAAAAACCTATGAGAACTCTCCCAGCAGAAAATCAGAGCCTGGCATCACCCTTCACATGAAAGGTCACTTGAAGTCTCGCTATAGCTGTTGGGCACCTTCCCAGTCAACACTGTGAGCTACCAACAGGTGAAGCTACCATCAGGGACTATAAACCTCCCATAGCTTTACTGTTGCTGTGGAAGTACTTAACTGACTTTTAGCTTCACAAGACTGA
Source organism: Mustela lutreola (assembly GCF_030435805.1). Lineage (NCBI taxonomy): Eukaryota > Metazoa > Chordata > Mammalia > Carnivora > Mustelidae > Mustela > Mustela lutreola. Next base: position 45,590,415 of record NC_081299.1, on the reverse strand, counting down.
TGTGGAAAAACATATTCAAATTCTAGACTCCCTGTTGGGAACGTTTGCCATAAAACTCTGTGTTCTGCCCCAACCCAGGAAGGCAGTATGGGCTGGGGTGGGGGGCGCTGTGAAGAATCCCACGTCTTGCCCTTCCATACCCCCAGCACTGGGCGAGATAGGGTCCTATCCTCGCAGGGGAAACTGTGTAGTACAGGTGAGGTCATGGACAGGGCTTCCACAATTTCAAGTTTAGGCTCCACGTCTTGGGATACGAACCATCAGATCAGATTTCCTGCGTGAAATGTTAGATTGCCAATACATGGGTGTATCTTATTAAGATCATTCAAAGGTTTACAGGAAAGGCCTTTATCTCATTCAGTTCTCCCACCAGACAGGTTGGAAAAGTCCTGTTTCAGGAACCAGTCTTGGCAGGTTGTCCCTGTGACTTGGGGCAAGTCTCCAGAATCTTCATCTGTAAGACGATGGGTGGAATCAGAGGGTCATCAAGCACCACTCTGAGCGCTGACGTTAAAAGATTTTATACCTGGAGATGTATGGCTCATGCGGAGGTCAAGAAAATGAGTGGTGCTTGTTCTATTTGCTGGTAAACCCAAGGTTTTACTCCAGGTAGAATTTGAGACAACTTTTGGCTTAATTGTCTCCATGTTTGTTTATGCTTCTCTGGCTAGTGAGTTCAAAATGGAGTCTGATGGTCCTGAGTGTCTAAGAGCCTCAAGTCAAGCATTTGGTTCAAATTCTAGCTCCTTGACTTTCAAGCCATGTGTTGAGTCACGAATGGAGAGCCCTGAGTAAGCATAAGGAAGCAGAACGCCCTCCAGCTCCCATTAGGCTGTTAAAGTGTGTGTGTGTGTGTACACGAATGTGTGTGTGCACAAGAGCAACCTTTAGGTTAAATCACGGAGATTAGGTGTTGCTAGGTTACAACAAAACCAAACCTAACCTAACCACTATATGCTGCAAAGTTTTGTTTACAGAGCAAGTATGTTAGTTTCCTATTGCTCCTGTGAAAAATGACCACAAAGTCATTTGTAAGTAGCTTAAAGCACCACAAATTCATTCTCTTACAGTTTGGGAGGTTAGGAGTCTCCAGAAGGTCCGTAGCGCTGCGCTCTTGGAGGCTGTTGGGAGGAATCGTTTTCCTTGACTTTTTCAGTTCAGAAGTCACTCACATTCATGGGTCTGTGACCCCTTCCCCAGCAGCAGAGCACCATCTCTTCTCTCTCACTTCTGCTTCCATCCTTACATCTTCTAAGACTCTGATCTGCACCCCCCCTTCCTTATAATTACACTGTCCCCACTTGGTGCTCCAGGAGAGTCTCCCCATGTTGAGAGCTTTAATGCTATCACATTTCCAGATCTCCTTTACCATATAAGGTAATCTACCCCGTGTTCTGGGGATTAGGGCAAGGACATCTTCGGGAGAAGGCATTATTTAGCCTCCCACATTTGTAGACTATCATGACCATCATTCACCCCAAAGCTATCTTATTTTTCAGAGAGTGTGCCACATTTGTTTAAAAAAAAAAAAAAGGTATGTAAATAGCTAATTTCTTCCATTTCAGATCATAAATTCCATAGGAAGAGACCATGCTTATTAGTCACTGTTCTCTCTGGTGATGTCTTGAATTGTTAACAACAATGATGACAATGGATAGCACTGTAGGGGCTAGGCCCTGTGCTTAGCTCTTCCTATGAATAATATAATTTAATCTGCATAGGGGTGCCTGGGTGGCTCAGTGGGTTAAGCATCTGACTTTGGCTCAGGCCATGATCTCGGGGTCCTGGGATCAAGCCCCACATTGGGCTCCCTGCTCAGTGGGGAGTCTGCTTCTTCCTCCGTCTCTGTGCTCTCTCCCTCTCTCTCAAATATATAAATCTTTAAAAAAAAAATTTTAGTCTGCACAGGGGTCTGGCAAGGAGATGAAACATTACTGTTCCTGTTTTCAGGTGGAGAGATTAAGCCTATGTAGGTTTAAGGCCACACAAATATGAAGTGATCAGTCCAGTGGGCTCTCTGACCCCAGAGAGCTTTCATTTAACAGGCAACGCACTTGAGGCCTAGGAAGTAAAACATGATTTAGCCCTCCCTCAGATGGCTGAGTTTAAAAGGAAAGATGTACAAAAATAATATGGTGTGATAACTTTAATGTAATATGTGGATAATAATGTCCGTATGTTCAAGTAACTGGCAGAGCTGAGAGGAAGAATGTTATTAGAATGTTTTCACTCAGCTTGGGTGAGTCAGAGAAGACTTTCACAAGGGAGATCATTTTCTCTCCCAGTTTTAAAAGATGAAAAGTGGGGCTCTGGGTGATTCAGCCATTAAGTGTCTGCCTTCAGCTCAGGTTATGATCCCAGGATCCTGGAATCGAGCCCCGCATTGGGCTCCTTACTCTGTGGGAAGCCTGCTTCTCCCCCTCCCCCTCTCCCTGCTTGTGTTCCCTCTCTTGCTGCATCTCTGTCTGTCAAATAAATGAATAAAATCTTGAAAAAAATAATAAAAGATGAAAAGTGTTCACCAAGCAATAGACAATGGGGAGGGCAAGGCATTCCAGGCATAGAGAATAGTACATGGGAAGAAACCTACGGGGGGAAACAGCAGGGCATGTGTGGGGCCACAGGGACGGGACAGAAGAGAGACGTGGAGGGTCCCGTGCCTCTGCTGAGGACTGCATGCTCCACACAGTGCTGGACAGGTACAGGGGTGCAGAGTGGCTGGCAGGAAAGATACACTTGGGGCAAACTTCACTAAGCCCTTCTCTTCCTCATGTGGCTCATGAGCCTGTGGGTATGTGGTTAGAGAATTGCTTAATTCCAAAGTTTGAGATAATTTCACAGAATCGTTATAATGAGCCCTGCTTTAAACCACTCCCCTCCCTCTCCCTTCCCCCCACCAAATCCTGGCTCCGGTGAGATTTACTCATCCATTCATTAATTATGTATCATTTGAGTACTCTCCATGTGGTAGGTGCTGTGTGAGGCACTGCAATCCAAACTCCTTCTCTTTGGTAAACCAGTTCCAAGGGTTAACCAAGCTTCCCATCTGGAAAATTCTTGTGCTGTCCGGCATTTATACATATTTAAGATAATGTCTTCAATCTGTGTTGGATTCTGTTTTTGTTTTTGTTTTTCTTGTGTTTTTTCTTTTTCTGGTCAAAGTTTTGTCATATTTGATATCTGTGAGAACCTTGTGAGGTAGACAGGACAAATACAATTATTTATATTTGAAATGTTACCGAAAAAAGAATTGGATTTTATATCTTCAATTCATCAACAAAGATTTTCACTAATGTTCTCAGGTCATGATAAGTTCTGCAAGAAATAATTTCTGTACAGTTGTATAAGATTGAGGTTAATGAATTTCACATATGCATGTTTGTGTAAAATTGCTGCTTCCTCTGACAGGTCACAAGCTAAACTCAGCGATTTCTAATCCTTACCACAAGTTTTCAAAACCAGACGGTATCCCATTCTATAAATGAGCAAATTGAGGCTCTGAGAAGCTGGATGGGCTCTCCAAGATCACAGAGTGACATAGCAGATATTCAGATCCTGAGTTGATTCCAGTATTATTTCTATTTTCATTTTAGCCTCAGTGAGCCAAAGGCTTATACACTCTTCTTGAGGACCCAAGGTTACACATCTTACAAATAAGAAAGCTAGAGTACCTCTTCATTTTTCTTTCTTCTCTCAAAGCTAAGTAATCGCCCATGTTTTTTTTTTTTTATTCTTTTTGCCAGCATCCTGATGTTAAAGCCTTATTATTTCTTCTTGTCACTTCACACAGAGAAACCTCATTTAATGTTCCATGAAGCCTTGCAGTCTCATCAGCAGAGCCTGACTCAGTCTGCCCTTCAAGTATTTTGGCTGTTTGCAGCAAGCTAGTAACGAGCTAAGTAACAAAGTCTGAACTGACACCCATAAGATCAATTCAAGACCATATACATCTCATTGCCTTTGTCATTTTTTTTTTTTCCTTGCTGGGGTCCCCTTTGGTATTTTCCAGATTTAGCTGACAATAAGCTAAGAGAAGCCTCCAGGAGTGAGTGCAAAATTGGGTGCATGAGTTAAAGGACAGCAGAACTAAATGCATAAAAGGGTGGACCCTGTGTTGCTGTCCATTGTTTTGAACTAGTATTGTTGACTTTGCTGAGTACAAGGTGGGAAAATGGGGTGGGTAATAAGGGAGAGAGGGCAATTTCATAGGATCATTTCACAAAATGAGTAGGACCAAGCAGTAGATTGGAATGTAAGCTCCAAGAAGGTCTATAGATACTGTGTGTCAGAAGAAGAGGAAGGCCAAAATGGAAGTATCTCCATTATTGGAAACCAAAATGGCCACCTCTCAGAACAGATACAATCTGTTCTGTATACAAAAGATTGTATCTGTTCTTTCCCATCTGAACCCACCAGACCAATTAATTCTGTGCATATTTCCTAAGTGTGTCCCCCTGTCACAGATAAGCATTTCATCATTGTCAGAATCACCTTGATAATCAGGATCATCATCTTTATCCTTGTCCCTCTCCTCCTTTTTCTCCTCCTCCTTTGTCTCCTTATCCATATCCCAATGGTCCTCATCAAAATTCCATTACTGTGGGCCTCCTTCGTGCCAGGCACCTGGCCGGCACGATGTCATGGCAGTCCTAGGATGTGAAGAGTTGTGTGCCCATTTTATTCATCAGGAAATAGCGGACAGTGAACTGAAATAGTTTTGTGAAGGAGACAGAGTCCGAATTCATAGGGCTAGGATTCCGATCTAAGACTTTTCAACCCCGGAACTGAAGTTCTTAATCCCATTGCCACACTTGAAGTAGCTCTTAGTCTAGGGAGGAAGGGAAATCATAAAATACAGGAGAAATGCAGGGCATCTTGGAGCACAGGGGAATCACCACCTCTTCTGCATATCTGATGGATGGTTTCCTCAAGGAGTTGCAACCGAGCCCGGTCAAGCAAGACAAACATTTTTCATACAATGAAAAGGGAGATGAGCACTCAAGGCAGTGGGTGAAATGTGTGCAAAGGCACGGAGGCATACATTCCTCCAACAAATACTTCCTGTTTCCTCTGCTCCAGGCACCATGTTAGGAAACCCGAGGATGAGCAGAAGACAGAAGAGTGCATCCAGTGTGGGACATGAACTAGGGGGGATAAAATGGAAGCTTCAAGAGCCAGTGGACAGTATCTAGAAGAATGATGGGAGGAAAAACAGCTATTAATAATGTTTCTGTATGATGGTTTATGATGCACCTTCACTTGCCTAGATCGTGACCTATTACATAGTAGGCAGTCAATTAGTTACTGAATGAATAATCTCTGTTGACCTTTATTTTTTTTTTAAAGATTTTATTTATTTATTTGTCATAGAGAGAGAAGCGAGAGAAAGCACAGGCAGACAGAGAGGTAGGCAGAGGCAGAGGGAGATGCAGGCTCCCTGCCAAGAAGGAGCCCGATGTGGGACTCGATCCCAGGACACTAGGATCATGACCTGAGCTGAAGGCAGCCGCTTAACCAGCTGAGCCACCCAGGTGTCCCTCTGTTGACCTTTAAAACAACAGATTTGCTTATAATTCCTTGAGGATGGAGAACACTCGCTCATCCCATCACCACTTGAATCTACAGTGGGACTCCTGAGTCCCACAACTCCAGGGGAAGCAGGTCACATGGTTGTCCATGTGACCACAGTGTGACTAGTGTCCCTTCATACAGCATGGGGGAGCAGAGTCAGATCTGGTTTAGGAGATTAACATTTGTGGACTGAATAAGCCACTGAATGAAGACGGCAGGAAGGATGGCGAACAGAGATCGCTGTTAGCAGTTAACTGTGCTGTGAATCAGCATCTTTTCCCCGCTGGGTGGAGAAGAGACCCACAGCGCCTGCCTCAACACCCCAGGTAGTGAGAGCAGGAGCCAAAGGGGACCCGGGGCTTTCTTGGTCAGTGCTTTTATACCACAGCACAAAGTTTCTCTGGGACTTCCATCAGTTCATGGTTCCCTCCAAGAGACGGAGGGGGCTGCTTTCCTGGGAAACAGCTGGACTGCAGAGGGTGGTCTTGGCCCCACACAGCTGGCAGCCTCCCAAGACTATGGTGACAGCAACGGTGATCTGGTTCCAGATGCTCAGAGACAGCATGCTACTGACTGGTGCTGTAAAGCTCTCTCACAAGTGGCTCTGGCTTCTCTTGTTCTTTGAGTAAAGAAGATTCTGAAGTTTAGTGAGTGGATTAGCCTAATACTTATTCAGAAAGCACAAAGACTTTTGAGCCTCAATTTTGGCTGAATAAATTTTGTCATAAAGATAAAAAGGTCTTGCCTCCCAAACGCTCTTCGGCTACATTTTTTTGACTGTTGGCAGGCAACAACTGAGGCTGTGTTGGTGTATTCGTAGGAGCTAGGGGAGTGAGGTCAGAAGGTCTAGTGGGTCAGCTAATACGCTCCCTAGCTATAGGCAAGCACCTGGGCCCCCCAGCTTTAATGTCGTCGTCTGTGAAAGGAAGCCACTCACTTCTCCATTGCCCATGGAAAAAGAGTAGACAAAATGGTGCATGAAAAAGGACTAACCCAATGTGGTAATTAATACAGAGCTTCAATTTTGGAATCAGACCTCATTTTAAAAAGTCCAAATTTACCTATAGTAATGATGCAACTTCAACTAGAAACAATAACAACAATAATAATGAGAGTCATGGTAGTCAGCTAGCATTTGTAGAAAATATACTATATACCAAGCACTGTGCTAAATAAAGCTTAACACGGTTTGCCCAAATACACAGGCAACAGTAGTATAAATGTTGTTACTGTTGCCATGTTATTGACAAGAGCTGAGGTAAGGCAAGTATGGCTTAGTCTCCTGGTTAAACGTGAGAAGGCCAGGATCTGAACACTGACTCTGAAGTCTACAGCATGGTTTATTAAGCTCTAAGCTAAACTGCTTGCTCTCCAGGCCTCCGTTTTCTTACCTATAAAATGGGGCTAGTAACACCTGCCTGGCCAGGCTGTTAGGACAATCTGAGCTTCTGTCCGGAAAGCACAGATTACAGCAGTACAAGCTCAGTGAATGGGGTGGTGGGTGTGGTAGGGGGAGGCTGATGATCCGTAACAATGATGACAAGGGTCCTCCACACTCAGAGATGATGTCCATTACTTGTATTGGACAAGGAAGGTGCTGAACAGACAAGAGACCAGACAGAAGCTGCTTTCTCTTATTTGAAAAACAAAAATGAGGGCCATCTGGGGGGCTCAGTCATTTAAGCATCCAGTTCTTGATCTTAGCTTAGGTCTTGACCCCAGGGTCCTGAGTCCAAGCCCTGCACTGGGCTCCAGGCTGGACGTGGAACCTATGTAAAAGAAAGAAAAACATCTAACACCTGTAAAACTGTCCCACTTGCCTTTAGGATGGTGTCTTTGAATTCTTTAATTGTTGCTTCATGCAACTGGGACTTCAACATGAAAAGCAAACCTAAGAAATTAAAATGGCCCTACTGGCTAAGGGGTTTCCATCATAAGCTGGAGGGGGGTGAAGGCAGTAAAGTAGCTCAACAAAGTTCTCCAGCCCTTCACTTTCCAGCTTTCAGTAAATTGCACTTTAAATAAAACTGTCATGAACCCCAAGGACACCAAGTGGCCATTCCGTCTGGAGCCCGAGAGGGAAGCCCCTTCAAATGACACTCTGTATGCAACTTATTCTAACTTGCTGGCAGCAGGTTTCGAGGGAAGCCTCTTGGTTCTTGCCCCAAGTGACAGTGCCCAACGAGCAGAAGGGAACGTGATGGGAGGCCAGTCATGGGGAGCTCGAAGATGGGCCCATGTGCAGAGATCATCCATTCTGACCTGAGGACCTGATCTCTATCTGCTAACCAGTCCAACAGGAGCCCTTTTGCTGGGAGCCATGTTTTGAACTTAGCATCTGAGAATGTATAACCCAGCTTTCCTCAGAGACCCTTACCCCCACCATAAAATGCCATTGGTCAGCAGCGTTTTCAAATCTTAAAGAAATATGGGACCCACTGTGGTTTTTTGTTTGTTTTTGAGATATTGAGGATTTTCTATATACCCACTTCCCTTTTATTTCCACTGTGCTTGAGGGTTTAGTGTCTTGATTGAGGGAATTTGGAAGATGCAGAATACCGATTCCTAATTCACCCTCTCCCTCTACATTCTGTGACAGTGTTTTGAACCAGAAAATGTGAATGTGTGTTGAAAAGTCTTTTTATTTATTTATTTATTTATTTATTTATTTATTTGACAGAGAGAGGTCACAAGTAGGCAGAGAGGCAGGCAGAGAGGGAGAAGGAAGCAGGCTTCCCACTGAGCAGAGAGCCCGATGCGGGGCTTGATCCTAGGACCCTGAGATCATGACCTGAGCTGAAGACAGAGGCTCAACCCTCTGAGCCACCCAGGTGCCCCGAAAGGTCTTTTTTTAATGGCTTGCAGGGCCTTTCAGGTGGAGCCCGATTCTCTCCCTCCCCATGTCACCATCTAGCCACAGGCCCACTCGGGAAGGCCATACTTGCCACCCTTTCTCACAAATTTTCTCACAAATGTCTCCTATCTGTCGTGCACCCCCACTTGTTTTCCACATCTGGCTTTCTCCGGGAAGGTCTCAGTGCCCCCCAAGCCCAGTTCGGTTTCCCCCACTGCCTGCACCCAGTGCTGTCCCGTCACAGCCGTTATTGTGTTTCCCTGTCTGGCTTTTCCGTAGGACTGTGGACCCCATCATGGCAAGGCCTATACATCTCACTCATTTACATGACCCATGGTAGGCACAGCACATGATTGCTGGATCCATTTGGGAATGAGTGAATGAAGATTTGTTCCTGGAGAAGAGGCGTGCCATAGCAGAGTTCATTTTAATGTCCCTAACCCCTGTCCTCGGTGCCACTCGAAGCCACTTGGGCGTCATATTATCCACCTGGATGAGGCCACGGGGAATCCTTTCTGCGGCTTCTCTTTAAACCTAAAGTTACTCCAAATAAAGAGGTTTATTCCAAACAACAACGACAATAAAAAAAATAACAAAACAGAACCACCCAGGCCTTGGGCATCAGGGCTGAGTTCCCTAACATTAGCTCAGACACTCATTAGCCATACAGAATGTTGATGCAAAAGGAGCCAACCTTTTTACAAATTTTAAAGCAAAAGGAACAAAGGTGTATTTGAACCCAAGTTAGGATAGCCCAGGATACTCAATCTTCACAAAGAAGAAGCTCCAAGGAAGGAACATTTGGCGCAAGGTTATTGATGTGTCTTGTTTTTGTTTGTTTTTACATGAAGAGTTACAAATCATCCTGACCAAAGATATTCCAGAAAGTTACAGACTTGATGCTTTCAGCATGTGCAAGGCTATATAACTTTAATCCTCTGGGAATCAGGGAGCTTTTCTCTGTATGTTTGGAATGTTTCTTTTTGGTTATTTTTTTAACGAAGCAGATGTACAATGTGAGTCAGGGCAGAAATAGAACCCACGCTTTGAGGTTTGGCAGAATCATTTTAACCTTGGTAAATATTCGAATATTTTCTTACTAAGAGTAAATGTTCATTCTGGGGCCCGTGAGCTCTGCAAAGATAAGTGTGTTCTTCTACCTGCCTTCAAAGAATTCACAGACTGTTGGGGAAGATGGGGCATCTACTTGAGTAATTGCAGTCGGACCCGGGAAGTGGTGAGAGGCATGAGGCTATTAAGAGATACGCTGTTGAGGTGCTGTAAGACATGTTTCCCAATCGATTCCTTGGACCAGGTGCTCAGCTGACCATACAGTAGGTCCTCCAGGTGATTCATGAAATAGAGACTCCCCGGAGATTCTCCTTCAAGGGGGCAGGTTCAGAAATCCACAGGACATTCCAAGGCACAGACAGACCTAAGAATATTACCAAATGAGGTCTGAGAAGGGTGACATTTTAGGCTACAGCAGAGACTAGCCAGGGAAGAAGTATTGAGGCCCAGGGACTCATTTGGTGGAACCAGCGATCTTCTAGAGACGGGGAACCAGAAGAGGCAAGTGGGTGAGAGACAGGATGGTGATCCAAGAGTTGGGTCCTTGAATTTGATGTGCTGGAGATGGTCCACTTATCGGTAATGACAAAGACTAAGATGGATGCATGTTGAATGGCGGCTGAGATGGGGAGAGACAAGATCATTAGGAATGAAGCCATCCAGTTGGGAAGGTTATCTAAATGGATTCTAAATCTGCTTACTGTCCTGGGAGTGGTACTAGATGGAAAGGAGTGTAATGGGCACTAAAAACTTCAGTAAATGAAGGATAGTGGCCAGGAATATGAAAGACCTCTTCAACAGGGAGAAGTGGGTTGGTGGGTATACCATTAGTAGGAGTTGGTGTCTGTGAAGAGGAAATGATGCAGAAGCCACAGCGAGGAGCTAAGAGAACACTTCATCACCCCTCCCCGCCAACACCCTGGCTCAGAGATAGAGTAGTGTAGAAGACAAAAGCCATGCTTGGGAGAGCATCAGGGGAAGCTGGGTCTTGAGAGGCGGTGTGAGTTTGAGTTAGAGCAAAGAGGTGGAGAACATTAGCAATTTTGCTAACCACTGACTGAGTTCCAGATAGCTACATGGAAGTGTTGCGAGCTGAGGGAAGGGTGAGAAATGGGCTTCATTGGGGGCATTAAAGAGGCCTGTGGGAGATGGGGCCCTTTGTTAATGGACTAACTTGGCTTTCTGGTGATGACCAGGGTACAGAGATGGGAGGCATGGTGGCTGTTGCTTTAGGGAAACAGGAGTCCTTGGTTCACCAGTGCCACTAGTAAGAAGTGGGGGCTTCAGGCAGCTCTAACAGTAATGCAGGGGGTGCTGTGGGGAGGGGGGCTTGGTGGTTTCATTAGGACCACGCAGGACACAGGGGCTTGCTCAGAAAGTCAGCAGTGGGCATCGTCACAGTTGAACAAGGAGGGATTTTACAGGTAGCCCGGGGAGCTCTGGCTCTTTCCTTCCTGACATGCAGGGTGGAGGTCACCACTAGAGGAGAAGCAGGCTTACCAAGAACACCTGTCGGGGGCCAGACGCTCATGAGGCTTTGAGAGGCCTGGGAACTGAAACCTGACAGTCCCGGTGGTGGGCATCATTAGTCCCATTTTACAGATGCGGAGAGATTCAGTAGTTTGCTCGAAGTCAACATCTGGCAGAGCTGGGACTCCTGCCCATATGTAAACTGAAGGATGGAAAGTACTAATTTGGTCTGATAGGAAATGGGGCGGGAAATAACTGATTCTTACACCTTTACAATGGAAGCTTTTAACGTTTCTGTCCTGAGTTTGTTCAGAGGGCGAGTGGGAGATTCAGACAGTCCTTCTCTGCTCTCTTGTTCCTACCCCTTCCTTGGGGGCTTTGGAATTAATCACTGGTACCAGGAACATAGGCCGTTTTGCCATCATTATAGCTCTTGTAGTGGTGAAGGTTGGATCGAAGCTCTTTTATTCATAAAGGATGACTCAGATGCTCTTCTTAATCGACTTTTCTTTCTTTCCATCTTAGGAAAGGTTTGACAGCTATTACTGCCTCTTTTTCTGAGCTCCTAATTTCTTAGCTTCTGCTGCCTTTCTCTGGGCTTTGGGTTTTGAGTCTGCATTTTTCCTTAAGGCTCTTTCAGTTGCTTATCAGGAGAAGAATGTGCAGTGTATGGTAAACTCTGGCCATTGAGGCTGCCATTGTCCCTCCCTCCGGGAAGGCAATATTCAGCAATTTGCAGACATTCAGAGATGAGTCACTTTTTTTTTTTTTCTTAAATCAAGAAAAATGCATCAAAACAGTGTCTTCTCTCTTTGGAACTTATTTTGTGTATATTTTATGACGGAGACTGCCAAGACAGGAAACTCCAGGGAGCGTGTAGCAGCTTTCTGTACTCTTTTTGAACCCCGGAGTCAGAACGTGGGATTCTCATTTGCAGATCTATTTTGAAAGGGTGTAGCACGGAACTGTATTTTGTTGCCTGGTTCTGCATCTTCATATCACCTTTAAATTATGTTACGTCAGAACTACCTTGAAAATGCAAGACACACAGTCACGACGTCCTAGAACGTTAAGAAATTTTTAAGATCCCATTAAAGCCATGCGTTATTAGATCCAATGTTTTGCTCATCTCTGTATAAATAACAAAATGTCTTGAGAGAGTGAATCACTTTTTGGATTTGCTTATTTATTTATTTATTATGGAGAGAGTGTTTTAAAGGCAAATGCAGATTGGTTCCTAGAATTATTGTTTGTTAAGAAATATGATTAGAAGTACATTTGTTATATCATTTCTAACGTAAGTGTGACATAGGCAAAATTGATTATGAAATGTCTCTGAGATAACAGAAGAGTTGTAAATTAGACGTTAATTTATAAATAAGGCATATTAGCAGAAGAGGGAAGAACAGTTCTACAGCCAAACAGACTCGGATTCAGATTCCTAACTTCTAAGTCTGTAAACTAGGGAAAGTTTCTCAATTTCTGTGTATCTATCTGCCCATCTGTGAAATGGGGCAATAGCAATAGCTCTGTAGGGTTATTGTAGAGATTATACAGAAGAGTCGTTTAATAAGGATGATAGGGATAGGAGAAAAAGTGTAATTATCAATTCTCTGAAACTGGCAAAGTAGAAAAAGACTTCCCAGGAAGCTAATAGCACAGTATGTATATTCTTTTGATCAAATATTAGTTTGTCTCTAAAAAAAAAAAAATTAGCAAAAAAAATTCTAAAGACAACAACAAATTCTTGGCTTTAAGGAGTCCAGAATAGAGCATGGTTGTGAACCCAGATTGTGTGAGTTTGAATCCCAGCTTTGACCATTCCGTACTGTGAACTTGGACAGGTTTTGTGGGCTTTCAGTGCCTCAATATTCTGGTCTGTATCTTAGGAAAACATTGGGCTAGACATAAGGCTTAAATGAGTTAAGTGCTTAGAATAGAGCCTGGCACATGGTAATGTCATATTAAGTGTGTGTGTGTGTGTACTAGACATAAATGCCTACTTTTGTTATAGTTTCTTAGATTTGTTTAAAATAAATATTGAATGAGAGACATGTGTCTGCTGGAGTCTTGTCCCCTACTTGGGCTAAATATATTCATGTAAATATAATAATACTGCATTTAAAGAACCGACATTCAGGCTTGTAACTGTCTCACACTGGCCTCCTGATGTGTCTAAAATAGCATTATCTTTGTACTCTTGGCTGGTTGCTACCTCCTTGGTCAATTTCCATATCAAAGAGATAAACCCATTGTGTTTCCAGGACACCCCTATCTTTTATCTCCGGTTGTTCCCACAACATCTCTGAGATTGTTTTGGCCTTTGCCTCCCTGATGAGGTATTTATTTGAAGTGCTCCCAGTCTAGATCTCAAGTGCCCGTGCTGTCTTCAGGGCTATTTTCAGGGTCATCTTCTAACATTACAGCAACTGGAGAATTTGTTTCTGTGAGCCTTCTAAGCTGCTCTTAGCTAAAAAAACACACACAAACAAAACAAAACAAAACCAAAAAATTTTGTGTAGTTACAGCTCATGAATTACATAAACCTGCTAATTTTTTAAGTGTTCATTCACCAATTAATTCACCAAACATTTTGTGAGGCCCAGCGCTAGTAATGGGGGTACGAAAATAAATAAGGCACTGTCCCCATCTTGAAGGGCTACTGAAGGATTTGTCTGTCAAGGATTCATTCTTTCACCAAATTTTTACTGAGCACCTACTATGGGCCAAATATGCTTCCAGGCACTGGTGCTAAGGCACTGAACAGTCCTGACAAGGCTCCTGTCCTCTGGGAGCTTACAACCTATGGAGGGAGATGAGCTGTAGGTCGGGGGCTGATAGGTGCTATGAGGAAAAACCAGAATGTATTGTTCAGTGTTTTTTGTTGGAGACAGCCAAATCTGGTGTTGCCAGTTTGAGCAGAAAGGGGTTTATGATAGGTTTATTTTAGGAATTTCCAGAGGGGCTGGGGAGGAGCTCATATGCTGTGGGTTAGGGAGAAGTCTCAGGTGTATGTGGGATTATTCCAGTAGGAACACATTTGGGCTGCTGCCCTCTGCCCAGCACAGGAGCATCTGTAGCTGCTTTCCCGAGATCTGCTCTCCTGTGAGCCGCAATCCCCTCCACCGCTCACCCCCCACTCCTCCCTGGATGCCTCTGCTTGGCAGAGTTCTAGCCAAAAGAGCTCCTGGGAAGTGTAGTTCTTAGCGTTCCAGGATCTGGCTTAGGGGAAGATTCACTAGAAAGAAAAATTAATTAAAACCTTGCATTGACCCCGAATCCCATTCTAATTATCCTCTCTCTTTCTTTGGTCATGCCAGCTTCCTAAAAGCAAAAAAGTCAGTCATTTATTTTCCCCTCCCCTCCCATCACTTCTGGGGGCCCCTGCACTTAGGCTGCTGCAGTGACATTCTTTGGCCATGTCCCTGTAACGGTTTCCATCTTGACCAAGTCCACCAGACATCTTTCCGTCTTTATATTCCTTTTTTTTTTTTTTTTTTTTTTAAGATTTTATTTAACTATTTGACAGAGAGAGTCAGAGAGCACAAGCAGGGCGAACAGTGGGGAGAGAGAGGGAGAAGTGCACTCCCTGCCCAGCTGGGAGCCTGATGCGGGGCTCGATCCCAGGACCCTGGGATCAGGACCTGAGCCGAAGGCAGATGCCTAACCATCCGAGCCACCCAGGCGCCCCTCCATCTTTATCTTCTTAGAACCTCTCTGCTATACCACTGCTGGGCACTCATTTCTCATTAATACTGTCCACCCCATCTCTTATTCTCTTGATTAACTCTGACCTCTTTGTGTCTGCTCAGACTTTTTTCTTGCCCTCTGCTATTGTCCCTTGGCTCTGATGCCAGGACCGATTCTCCTAAGTGATCCCATCTAGCCCTGTGGTCTCGACAACCACCTAGAATAGCCAGAGTTAAAGTTAGTGGGCACCTATTATTGCCTTCTGATTGCTTTATGTGTACTTAATAACTGAATCCTCCTAACAGTTGTATTCATTGCCAGCATTGTTCTGCTGTACCAAGTGACCACAAATTGAGTAGTTTAAAACAGAACAAGGTTATCATCCTACAGTTGCAGAAGCCAGATGTCTAAAATCAAGACATTGACAGGACAGCATTCCTTCTGGGGGCTCTAGGGAAGAATCTGTTTCCTTGCCTTTTCCAGCTCCTGGAGGTTACCTGCATTATGGCTTCTGGACCTTTCCTCCATCTTCCAAAGCAGCACACAGCATGTTCAACCCCCATTCCCTCATCTCTGTTTCATTGACCCACCTCCTTGTCTCTTGCATCCCACTTATAAGGGCCCTTCTGATTATATTGGGCCTACCCAGGTCGTCCAGGATCATCTCCCCATCTGAAGATTCTTCGCTTAATTATGCCTACAGAGTCCCTTCTGGCTTACAAGGTGACATTAAATTTCAGGGATTAGGATGTGGCCTTCTTAAAGGGGCCATCATTCTACCTACCACAACAACCCTATGAGGTAGGGTATAATTACTATCCCAGAGAAGGCAACAAATGCAGAGATGTTAGGTCACTTGCTCAGTGTCCTAAAGACAATCAACGGCAGGATTGGAATTTAAACTTAGGCAGCTGGACTCCAGGGTTCATATTTTTAAGCTTCATGCTCACCAAGAAATGAATAACTACCAATTTAAATTTCTAACCCCCCAAAGATTACATACATAACTAACTACCTGTTAGATGGCTTCCCTAAGAAGGTAAACCACATCCAGAACTGGGCTGATCATCTTTCCCCAGTACTGTTGTCTTCTTTCTGTCCTTAGGCTTAGTTTCAGGTACCAACATCCATCTTCTCTCCCAATTTAGAAACCCGGGAATCATCCTGGAATCCTCCCTCCCCTCTCTGGGTCTGGCTCATACCACCCCCTGCACATTTCTCTTCTCCATTCCTGCCAACACTGCCCAAGTCCCATCTTTCATCATTTGTACTTGGCCCTTCGAGTTGTCTCCTAATGTGTTCCTAGTCTCTAAAATGCATGAAGCGTAAACCAAAGTCTGTCCTAGCCCTGTGTCAAACTCATCAGTAGCTCTGCATCACCTCTGACGATTAAGCCCAATTACTTTATGAAGACTTGCCCTTGACTTTCTTCTCCAGCCTTCCACTCCGAACACTGGGGCTTTAGCAACATGGGCTTGCTTATTCCGGTCTACACGATGCTGCTTCAAACTGCCAAGCCTTCTCTGTTTCGGCTCTTCTTGATGTTGGGGTCACCTTTCCTGCCACCTTCACTTGCCTGCCTCTTCCAGCTGAGTCATCTTTAGGGAGCCTTCTTTGCACCCCCACTGGCATCATGACCCATTCTCCATGTTCTCACAGATGTCACACTGTGTGTCTGATAACTGTCTCTCCTATAGGAAAGTGATCAGGTTGTGTCTTCTCCTTTGTTCCACTAGCTCTGGAAGTTCAGGAACACCTAATCATCGTGGTAGCCCTCATACCTAGACATAGTGGGAAACCAATGAACACTTTGAGGTGACGTGAGTTAAACTGTGAATAAGCAGGAAAGAGCTAATTCCAGAATTTGGGAGAGAGATGGGCTTTCCACGCAGAAGAAATAGTACACTCAAAAGCCCAGGCATGAAAAAGCAGAATGGGTGGGAGAACGTGGCTACTTCAATGAGGTCAGAAGGAAGGAAGCATGTTGGGGAAGGACCGGCTATCATGGCCAAAATGAACAGAGTTGGGATTTGGAAGGGCATTATGTGTAAGCAAAAGAGTTTACATGGATGTGAAAGCTTTGGGGAAGCCACACTGAAGAACTTCGAACAAGGGACATACCTGATCAGACGTATGTTTTTTTATCCACTTTGTCTAATAGCTGGGGAAGTAGTGGATTGGAGGGACGCAG
This sequence comes from Mustela lutreola, assembly GCF_030435805.1. Classification (NCBI taxonomy): domain Eukaryota; kingdom Metazoa; phylum Chordata; class Mammalia; order Carnivora; family Mustelidae; genus Mustela; species Mustela lutreola. The sequence continues at coordinate 45,573,568 of NC_081299.1, read as the reverse complement.
AGTAGAAGCAGACAGACAACGAGGAGACTATGGGTCATTGCAATGCATGAGGAGGACTCAGAGGCAGGGACCATGGCATGAAGAGGAGACAGGTTAGTGGGCAACTTAAGAGCTGACATCTGTGGGGCACCTGAATGGTTCACTTGGCTAAATGACCTTACCATCATTATATTCCTTTCAATTATCCTTACATTCCCTTAAAAATATTAACTGCTGACCACATCACACCTTTGTGATGGCTGCTGTAAAAATACTATGTTACGAGAAGGTAGAGCAGTTGGAATACTATGTACTATGTAGGAACACATAGGAATACCATGTAGGAGTAATGTAAGATGGTACAGCTGTTATGGGAAACAGTATGGTGGTTGCTCAAAAAAAATGAACATGGAATTACCACATGACTCAGTAATTCTACTTCTGGGCAAACACCCAAAAGCATTGGAAGCAGGGTTTCAAAGAAAAATTTGCATATCCATCTTCATAAGAGTGTTATTTAAAGTACCTAAAAGGTGGAAGCAAGACAAGCCTCCACCAACAGATGAATGAATAAGCAAATTGTGGTAGATTAGATAGATAGATCTAATAGAAATATAGGTAAATATATACAAATACTATTATTCAGCGTTAAAAAGCAGAAAATTTTGCCACATGCTACAACATGAATGAAACTTGAGGACAGTATCCTAAGAAAAATAAGCCAGACACAAAAAGATAATTATTGTATGATTCCATTTATATGAGGTACTTGGAGTAGTCAAAATCATAGAGGCAGAGGGGCACCTGGGTGGCTCAGTTGTTAAGCCACTGCCTTCAGTTCAGGTCATGATCCCAGGGTCCTGGGATTGAGCCCCACATCGGGCTCCCTACTCAGTGGGGAGTCTGCTTCTCCCTCTCCCACTCCCCCTGCTTGTGTTCCCTTTCTTGCTGTCTCTCTCTCTCTCTGTCAAATAAATAAATAGAATCTTTAAAAAAAAATCATAGAGACAGAAAGTAGAACAGTGGTTGCTGGCGGTAGACCGTAGGAAGAGTGGAGAATTATTGTGTAATGGCTGTGGAGGTTTTTTTTTTTTGCAAGACAAAATGTTTTCTGGATATTTGCAACAATGTGAGTGCCCTTAACACCACTGAATTGTATGCATAAAATGGTCAAGATGGTGAATTTTAGATTATGTGCAACTTAACCACACAAAACCACAGTTTTAAAAGTACGGACACTGAGGTATGCATAGCTCTTTCCTTGATCCTTATAATAACCTTGAATGGTTAGAATGGTCCCATTTTATAGTGAGGAAAATAAGGCTCGGGGAAGTAAAGTGAATTGCCCAAGGCACATAACTAGAAAATGGGGAAACAGAGCCTCATGCTTGGATCTCCTGTTTCCGTGCCCAATGCTGGCTTCCCTCACATCAGGGGAGAGAAAGGATAGTTGAATTAATTTGACCTCTGGTTGAAATACATGCAAGAAATCAAGACTTAGCTATTTATGGAGGGAAAAATACTAGAATGCGTGTGTGTGTGTGTGTGTGTGTGTGCGCGCGTGTGTGTTGGAGGGAGGGAGGGCAGGCAGGCGGACTGGGAGAGAGAGCATATAAGACAGCTCCCAGACACCTGCCTCATGCTTCTTCAATTTCCCTCCCTCCCTGGATCTTCAGAAGGCAGGTGTGAGTCAACTGTAAACACGGTGAGAAAAGGTCACCCGGCATTCCCTCAGATGACAAAATGAGAAGTGACTGGTGTGGATTGTCTGTCTACATGAAACTCAGCCCTGTAAGATGACCAGGAGAAGACAGTGGCTCTCTTCGAAATGGCTCCATTAGCTGTCCTCTCACACCCTACTTCCACCCCTGCCTAGCTCCTGGGGAGATGAAAGATGACAAAATGTGCTTATAAAACTAAATCAGACCTAGTAAGAGAAAAGGGGAGCAGCAGGAGCAGCTCTGAGAAGGAGTCAGGCACAATCCTACTTGCCCAGACCACGAACTCCCCGTGTAAGTCCGAGCACATCCTTCCTCAGCCCCAAGGGTTGGGCTGCTATTCCTACCACCATTTTCCATTACTGGATTCATACTAAATTTAGAAGGTAGAGCACACTCTCCCAAGGGGAGTAAAAAATACAAAAAGGATCAGCTAGCCTTTTCAAAATAGCTCTAGTTCATCACGGGTTTACTGGCATTGTGATGGACACTTCACGTATATTAGCCCTAACCTTTCTACTACTTGAAAACTTTTTATCATGAGACTATACTGAGAGGTATTATCATATTGCCCAGAGTATTTGCCTAGAGGATAAAGAACAGAGTTGGTGTTTGTCTAGTTCCAAAGTTAAATTCAACAGCCAAGTTATATAGAGCTATGGAAGCATGAGGAGACAGGGAAGAAGTTAGCTCTACCTATCAACCCCTGGGAAAATCTGCATGGAGAAAGGTGGGCACCAAGGTTGCATGAAACCAATCAACAAGGAGACAGAGGGTGCATTTTGTGAAGTAAGTACACTTAAGCAAAGTCAGGTTGGTGGAGAATACAGATTCCTAGAAAATGGTAAATAATCCTATTTGGTTTAAGAGTAGTTGTGTTGGGCTGTGGTTGGAGACCAGAACTCCACAAGATGATGAAGAACTTTGAATGCTGTACTAAGAGGGTTAAAACTTACTTTTTTTAAAGATACTAATACATTTATTTTTTAAATATTGTTGTTATGTTACAACAAAATTTAAAAAATAAATGTATTAGCGTATTATTGTATATTATTGTAATATATATATGTGTATAGTGTAATATTGTATAGTAATGTATATTAGTCACCATACAACACATCATTTGTTTTTGATGTAGTGTTCTGTGATTCATTGTTTGCATGTAACACCCAGTGCTCCATGCAATCCGTGCCCTCCTTAATGCCCATCACTGGGCTTACCCATCCCCCCACATCCCCTTCCCTCTAAAACCCTCAGTGTGTTTTTCAGAGTCCACAGTCTCTCATGGTTTGTCTCTCCCTCTGATTTCCCTCACTTCACTTTTCCTTTCCTTCTCCTAATGTCCTCCATGCTGTTCCTTGTGTAGAACTTACTTGTGTAGGCAACAAGTCACAACCAAAAATTTGTATCAAGGGATTTATCTACAATGATCAATATTTATAAGTTTATAAGTATTTTTATAAGTATTTGTTACATGTTATGAAGAAGTTAAACATATCAGAAGTGTTTATTTTTGTTGTATCTTACATAGGCCATTGCATCACCAGCTGACAGCACCTACCGGGTGAGTGATGGATGGTTTTGTACCCGCGTTGAGAACCCCTTACATGCACAGTGACGTCAACTAACCACACCGGTTCAGCTGGCCTTTTCAAAATAGCTCTAGTTCATCATGGGCTTACTGGCATTGTGATGGACACTTCACGTATATTAGCCCTAACCCTTCTACTACTTGAAAACTTTTTATCATGAGAATAATGAGACATTTTTTTTGTTTGTTTTCTCTGATGCTTTAGGAAGGGTTAAGAAACTTCAAGGAACTTCGAGCCAAATTTCAAAAGTTTGACATGCCATTGCCTCCAGGACCTATTAAATTCTCAGCAGGTGTTTCTCAAAAGGGTAACATTGGAAACACACAGTCAACAAGAATTTTGGCCAATGGGAAATCCCTCTCATCCAGCCACAGTTTGCTCCCATTATGTTCTAGTGCTGAATCCCAGCTTCTTAAAGACCAGGAAACGAAGCTGGCCCAGAGAAGTGAGATTCAGAAATGTTCGAATTCCCCAGGATCTCTGGAAAGGTCCTCTGGTCCTGCAGTAAATTCCCAGAAAAGTTCTCCACTGTTAGACAGGAACCCGTCAAATGCTGAGATAACCAACAAGAGGAGAGTCACCATGAATGAAAGCTTCAAAGATAAGCTCTGGAACTGGGAGAAGTTTTCATCTCAGAAAAGTGAGTCGTCTTCAGCCTCTCTCCTTGCCAGGTGTGCTTGCAGGATCTGCCACGCGGAGGAGCAGAAAAGCAGAGGGCTTCTTCCAAAGGAGCCCAGGATAATGCTGGAAATAAAAGGAACACAGACCTTGCCTTCCCAGAGGCATTTAGTGGCTCAAAGAGAATCACTTACCTTTCCTGAAGATCCCACTTTTCTACTTTTTCAACATGGCAAGAAGAGCCTAGAAAACCCTCTTCCTGAGAAGAGCCCGGTGAGGGGCTCCTGCCAGCTTGTCTATGAGAGTGAACTTTCCAGTCAGGCCCCAGGTGAGATGTACTCCCTGTGGTCCCAGGGGAGGGGCCACTACATTCTTCTAATTTAGACCCTGCTAATGGTCATGTATGATCTGGGTGAATTTTGCTCCAAATGCCAGGGCAGGTTTGGGTAAAGTGCTTACTCTCCTGGAATTCTATTGAAAGGCAATTTGGGCAAGCTTGGGTTTGAATCCTAGCTCCGATTCTCACAACATGAATGAACTTGGGCAGTCTATATCGTACAGCCTGTTCTGCTGTCCTATAAATCGGATGTATCACCAATCTGCCCCAGCTTGGTAAACAGCACAGCCATCCTCCTAGTTGCTCAGGCCAAACACCTAGGAGCCATGCTCTATCCCTCTCTCCCCCTCACTTTTTGCATCCACTCCATCAGCAAGCTCCTGGTTCTACCACCAGAATATGTTCTGTATCCCTCCTCTTTGGTCCATTTCTGCCCTCTGTCCTATCTATACCGCTGTCATCTCTTACCTGGACCACAGTGGTGCAGCTGGTTTCTTTGCTTCCAGCCTCTTGCCCCTTCCTCCTGGCAGTCACAGTGATCCTCTAAAGCACAAATTAGATCACACCACCCCCCCTGCTCAAATTCAACCCAAGCCATCTTACACCAGCTGATGCCATTTGGCCCTTCCTACCTCTCTTACCCTCTCTATCACATTGGCCTTCTTGCTTTTCCTTAGATAAACCAAGCTAGTTCCACCCCAGGACCTTTGTACTTGCTGATCACTCTGCCTGGCACATGTTTTCCCCAGGTCTTTGATATCTCTCTCCCTCACTTCATCATGGCCTCTGTTGAGGGTCACCCGTGATGAGTGGAATTTGTAAGTCGCCAGCTAAAATAACCACCCCACCCCCCTGAGTCTCTGTCTCTTTATGTTGCTTTAGTTTTTTTCTTTACAGCCCATCCTTACCCAGTATATTGTTACATATCTGTTTGTTTACCTCAGTAAAATGTAAGTTACATAAGGATAAAAACTGCCTTCTTTATCACCATAAAAGCACCTAAAAGACCAAAGCCAGGTTCAATAGGTCCTCAAAAACTATTTATTAAAAATACCTGATTGAATGGTTGGACAGATGGGTGGGAGGAGGGATCTCCTGCTTACAACCATGTATGGTTTCTCTCTGTATTTGGAACAGAATCTAAACCACTGACTACTGATTTCACGGCTCTGCACATTCTGGGCCCTGCTTAGGCATCTTACTTACTGCTTCCTGTCTCTTCCTGCTCCCGAGTGGACACACTTGGTTTCTTGATATTCCATGAAGAGACCTTGTTACACTCAGAACATTTCCATTAGCTCTTCCTCTTCCTAGAAACTTCCTCTCTGAGCTTTCTGTAGCCATGTTTAGGTCTAAATTCACATGACTTTCTCAGATAATCCTTCCCTAACCTCTTTATCTAAACCCACTGCTTCACCATCTGCAGGTGACAGTGTTTCCTATCAGCCTGTTTTCTTTCTTTCATGGAACTGACAGGTCTCTGTAATTATCTGGTTTGTGTGTGTGTTTCTCATCAATCGCCTGCTATTAGCATGAACATTCCTGAGGGCAGGGCTCTATCTGTTCTTTTGTTTGTTGGTTCTTGTTCTTAACTCTATACCCAGCTTCTAGACCAACGCCTGGACTTGAGTAGATACATTGTTACCAAGGAAGGGATAGGAGAGAAGGATGAATGGGAGGAAGGAAAGAAGGCTGGATTGCCTGCCTGACAGAGCTGTTGAGTGGATTAAATGAGATGACCCATGTCCATCTCTTGGCACAGCACCTGGTAAAAAAAATTAGGAACCAAATTAGTAAGGGACCATTCATTTTCACTATATTTTCTCCTTAATTTGACAAAGACTGGAATTTCTGACATCAGGACTTCTAATTAAAGCCTAAGAAGAGAGGAGCTTAGTCCTGACTACTGTAACCCCTGCTGGAGAGGCAAGAAGGAAGCTTCCCTCCCTGCCTCTCTCCCCCATTCTGGCTCCCACAGGGCAGCAGGGCTCTGAGGAATTTGAACTGAGGAACTTGTAAAACACTGGCCAGTATCTTTATTTTTGATCTGGATGGTCCATGCAGTATTACATGAACCCCAAATCAAGGCGTTTGGATCATATAAGGTTTTGTGCTATTTTCTGTGTAAGAGGCAGATATGATTTTCATATATAATATTGGAATTTCTGTTGGAGTTTAGCTTCTGAGTACAGAAGGACGAAATGTATGAAACTGAGACTGTCCTGGAAAATTCCAGGACACAAAACCGCAAAACCCACATGTGCCATGTACCTCAAAGTTAGCCTTAAAGCTTGTCCCAGGCTATGAGTCCTGGAAACCAGAGATCAACTCATCCTGCTCTTCAGATCCCCCATGTAATTTGTATGTTCTCAGTGCTTAAAGCATCCTTTTGGGGGATAGTCACCATCCCTTTTCTCGGAAGTAGGCACTGTGCTTGATGCTGGCAGCCATCACTCAATGGGAGGATGGATTCACCCCTCCAATATGCCACAACCCTGATAGAGAGGTGTTCATGATACATCGTCATGGGGGTACCAAACAGAGAGTGATTAATTCTCCTCTTGAGTTTGAGAATGAAAGCTTCCCAGAGGAGGTGTCTTTGGAGCAGGGCCTTAAAGAATGAGTCTAAGACAGAAGTGAGGGGACATTCCAGAACCAAGAAGGGCATGAACAAAGTCTTAGATATACGATGGCTTTTTAAATCCAATTTGGAGAACTGAGAAGCCATTGGTGTGAGTGAAAGATATTTGGGTTTAAGGTTGGGAAAGTAGGATGGTAAAGTGTGGTAAGAGAAGGATCTGGAAATGTGGATTGGGGTCACGTAATATTTACATGCCAGAGGCTGGAGTACATACATGGATGTCATGCCAAGGAAGCCAGGCTTCAGCCTCTGGGCAGCAGACTGGTGACATGATCAGCTTTGTGTTTTGATCAGGGCACTTTGGCCAGTAGGAGGATAATAGATTAGAGGGGAGAGAGATTGAGGCAGGCACTGGTCAGTTTCATCTGAGAAATCACAAAATGGAAATAGTAATAACATGTTTTTGTTTTTGTTTTTGTTTTTTTCTTATCCAGACTCAGAGAAACAGTCTGTTGATAAGCATCAACAACTTCTCAAAACGAAACCACTGCCTTCCATCGAATCCCTGGGGCCTCCTCCCCCAAAGCCTCCGAAACCCCCAGTTGTGAATCTCCAGGCCTTCCAGAAGCAGGCAGCTACAATTTCTAAGACCCACACAGAAGGTAAGGAAATGCACCAGCCAGCCAGCGTGAGTCACAGCCCCAATGCCCATGTCCCCACTATTACCTCCCTCTCCGCGTCAACTCCCAGGTGATAATGCCCAACTGCTTTTCCACGGGACCGGACATCCATCACTGGTTATTTCACATAGAGGCTGTGGCAGCTTGCCCGTGAAATGACAAATCTGCGGGAATTGGCCCCTTATCGCTCCCGGGCCAGCCTGCTTCCCCTGAGAGCATTGCATTTGATCATTGGGAATCTGTCCAAGAGGAAGAAAAAGAAAAGTAGTCGAGCAGGGAGCAGGCAGCTTTTGTGTTTCCTACAAAGCCTGTGTTGTCAACACAATTGGTGCAGTAGAAGAGGGGAGGGAGTGGAAAGGGAGGAAAGGCAGTGTGAACTTGACCTGTGATCTTAATGCGGGTCCCTCAGGTCTCTGTGACTGGCCTTTAGTAATTAGTTGAAGGGCCCCCACCCCCACCCTCACTGGTCCTTTCCAGAAACTAAAGCTTCCTTGCAAGCTTCCTTTTTCTGTGTTCTTTTTGTGTCTTCCTCTGCAACTAACTTCCTTTCCAGAAACTAAAGCTTCCTTGCAAGTCCTTTTTCTGCGTTTTTTTTGTGATTTCCTCTGCAACACCTTCTCGTTCCCTCTCCACCCGCACTGTGGACACTTCAGATGCCTTTGCTTATGTTTGCTCTAATGAGACATGAGGGGAGCACACACTTTGGGGTCCTATGTAAGTGCTAACATTGATCTTACTGGGCCCACGAGTGCCAGCAGATGGTATGCTCAGAGAGCTAAGGCCATCTTGCATTGTTCTTTTTTTTATTTTTTTTTTAAGATTTTATTTATTTATTTTACAGACAGCGATCACAAGTAGGCAGAGAGGCAGGCAGAGAGGGGAGGGGAAGCAGGCTCCCCACTGATCAGAGAGCCTGATGTGGGGCTCAATCCCAGGACCCTGAGATCATGACCTGAGTCTAAGGCATAGGCTTAACCCACTGAGCCACCCAGGCGCCCCTGCATTGTTCCTTTGACCGCTTCGAACAACCTCATGGTTGTTACATTTCTTGAACTCACTTGGTGGTTCTCACACTTCAGCCTGCACCAAAATCACCTAGAGGACTTGTCAAAACACAGATCCCAGGACCCCATTCCCAGAGTTTCTGATTTATTTGGTCTGGATTGGCTGCGTAAGAATTTGCCTTTTTAACAATTTCCCCAGGGGGATGCTGATGCTCTCTGGTCCAGGGACCACACTTGAAGAACCACTGCTGCAGAACATCTAAAGTCTTATCCTAAAAGAAATTCTATATAATGAAATAGAGTTCTGGCTGCCACCTTGTGTCCCCTTGTGCATGCACCTAATCTCAGTTGGTTTGACCGAGACCCCTGAGTGCCAACTCTAGGCCCATTTCCGCTCCACCAAGATAAGAGAAACTATCATGAACCAGGAGAAACTCACCAGACTGTAAACCCAGGTGCGCATTGGTAGAAAAGGAACAGCTGGCTGGAAGAAGATGGCTCATAGAATGGTTACAGCAGATGATAAAACCTTAGTTCTCTCTTTCATTTAAAGATTTTACTTATATATTTGTGTGAGAGAGAGAGAGAGCATGAGAGAGCATGAGTGGGGCGGGGCAGGGGCAGAAGGAGAAGCAGACTCCCCACTGGACAGGGAGCCTGATGAGAGACTCAATCCCAGGACCCTGGAATCATGATCTGAGCTGAAGGCAGATGCTTAACCGACTGAGCCACCCAGGGACCCAAACCTTAGTTCTCCTTATGGAAGTTAGGGGTAAACAGTATCTCTGGTATTGAAGAAGTGAGTAAGTTCACAAACCAGGGAACCATGATCCTTTCCCACAACCCGAAAGTCTAGGCATCGGGGGCAGCGAACGCTTTCACCATCACAGGCCATGCTGAGAGGAAGCAGCTGACAGGAATGCTACCAGTGTCTTAAACCAGCTTAGTGCAGGAGTCCGACTAGTCAGAGAAGACCGGCTGAAGCTCTGGCCACACAATGCATGGATGGGACCACACCACTTGCTACCAGAGAGGAAGAGGGGGATAAGGAGGAAGAGGAAGAAGTTCCAGATCTTGTGGAGAATTTTGACAAAGCTTCCAAGAGTAAAGCAAACAGAATTAAGTCAATTTCTGAAGAAGATGGAACTTGAAGAGGTGACTAGAGCTGTTGTTTTATATGATGACTGCTTTTTAAAATTTTGTTAATGGATCTGGTGGACTCTAGAGCTCTAGTATTTTTAAGCTCACCCCCTTGGACACAGCAGCACTTTCCAGTTTTTGCTTAGACACTATTCATTCTTTGCAGCTCATTAAACTGAAGAAGCCTGGGAAGTTTGAAACAAGGTTCATGAAGTTCTTTACCTGGTTTTAAAAAAAAGAAGAAGAGAAGAAAAAGAAAAGAAAATGAAAGAGCTCTCTTATAAGTATACTTGAATAATAGTTTGGACACCTCCCTAATGGGGAAGACTAAGTATGATTTTTATAAACATTAAATAATTCAGACCTTAAACCCTCTTTCTGGAAGCGAAGAAGATTGTCAGAGAACATAGAACAAAGCACCAAGTCTTCTGTCATAAAATGGCCTTTATAAATCCTAGCCTCTCCCCTCCCCCACTAGCTATTTAAGTTTGCACATGTTACTTACTGAGCCTCATTGTCCTTATCTGTAAAACGGGGGTGAGAGTAACACTCCTCTCTCAGGATTTTTGTGAGCATAAATGAGATGAGTCACGGAAAGGGTTTAAACAGTGCTGGGCACACCAAGGAAGTGCTCAGTAAATGCACGGTGATCAGTTATCCTTATGGAAAGCTTGTGTTGAGCAGCTATGCTGTCCTTGCCCTGGACCCTGTGATGGACACAAGAGTTAAAGAGAGAACCCCCACATCAGTTCTGGTGCTCCAGAAGGTCAAAGTCTAATCCGAAAGCTCAAGCTTGTCTTCATAATGAAGCACCATATGGTGTGGGTGAGCGCTGCACTTCAGGAAGGATGGAGGGTCTCCTAGGTGCCGGGGTGGGCGGCACCAGTGAGTTACCACTCCTCATTTTGTCTCTGGGGTCTGGGCATTGCACAAACAAAGGCTGCTTTCATCAGGCTGCCGCCTACACCCCTTTTCACTCTACCTTTTGCTCTTGCAGCAGCTGTGGAAGAGGGCTGCCTGCCTCCAGAGAGGTGAGTACCTTTTTATTTGTCGTGGGGGAGCACAGCGCGTGGAGCATTGACAGGCTGCTTAGCCAGCCTGAGAGCAGGCAAAAAGCCCAAGCCAGGTGTCTGGGTATCTCAGAAGGGTTGCCGGAAGAACAGATTTATAAGCAACAAACTGCAACTTTTGTTTTAGAGGCGAGATTAAATAAACTCCATTTAACTGCTGTGCTGACATTAAGTTGCAAAGATGGTCCTCTGAGGTACTTTTATTTATTATACAGCTGGGTTTGGTAAATTGAAACATCAGCTTCCATAGTAATAAATCGAATTAGAGGCTACAGAATGCCGTGGGCAGCTGGCGTGACATTAGAACTTGATAATGGGACAAAGGACCTTCTGTTTTTGCTGTACTTGTTCTGAGAATTTTGCCATGGAATCATCAGTCCGTTAATTCACTCAACCAAATACTATCTCTTGAGCCCTTTGATGTGTCATGCATTGAACTGGCTACTTTTTACACATTTTCTTACTTTCTTTTCTCAAGGCTGGAAAGTTGCTGCTGCTGTCCTTATTTTGTAACTACAGACTTGGGCTCAGAAAGTCTGGCCACTTGCAGAACCATGATTCCAACCCAAGTATCCCTAAACTATTTTTTTCTTTTGGCTATAAGGGAAACATAAGATTGTGTAAGTTTGAGATATACAAGGTGTTAGTTTGTTGCCTTTACAAATCACAGTATGATTACTACAGTAGTGTTAGCTAACCCCTTGATCACCTCACATAATTCTCATTTTTTTGTGTGTGTTGAGAACAGTTAAGATCTAATCTCTTAGCAAACTTAAAATTTATAATACATTATATTTTTTACCATAATCACTCTTTGTACATTGGATCTCCAGAATTTACTTATCTACTATTACTTAAACAATCTCTCTCCAGTTCACCCACCCCTCAGCTCCTGGTAACTATGATTGACTCTGTTTTTATAAGGTTTGGTTTTTTAGATTTTGTGTATAAGTGATACCATACAGTAATTGTTTTTCTCTGTCTGACTTATCTCACTTAGCGTAATGCCCCCAAGGTCCACCCATATCATCACAGATGGCAGGATTTTCTTCTTTCTTGTGGCCAAATAACTTTCTATTATATATATACTTCACAACTTCTTTATTCATTCATCTGTTGATGGTCGCTTAGGCTGTTTCCATATCTTGGCTCTTGTGAATAATGCTGTCATATTAACATGAGTGTAGTGGTCTCTCTTTGAGATGCTGATTTCATTTTCTTCAGATACATACCCAGGAGTGCTGGGTCATGCGACAGTTCAATTCTTAATGGAACCTCTCTACTCTTTTCTGTAATGACTGTACTAACAGGTATGACCAAACTGTTTTGATTGTATCATGTCCCTTCCCTCAGAAAGATATTCCTCTTCTCAAGAAGGTCAGCCTTCAAAGAAGTAAACATAAAAACAAATAATCCTATTATTTACTAAATTTTTATAATAGTAGAGTGTGTTTAGTTTTCTAATAGAGGAAATATTGTGCAAATAGGGGAGTGATCGCCTGTCCTTGGATAGGCCAGTGAAGTGTTGATAGAAAATGTATCTGTTATCTTTTGCTACAATCATACCACATAATAAGCAACAAAATAGCAATAGCACACAGCAGGAGTGTGGGGTCTGCTGGGCTGAGCTCTGCTGGTATTGCTAGAATGTTGCAGGATGCCAAACTTTACCTATAGGGAGGCAGGGATCCAGGCAGGAAACATTTGCAGGGAGTACCAAGGATAGACACGGGCTGGGTGACATAGGGAGGGGCGCTGTAGGCAGAGGTGGGAGGTGTAAGGAAGCAGGTCCCAACAGGGAAAATCAGAAATAGCTAAGTAGACTTGGTGTGGAAACAGTGGTATGAATGGAGATAAAAGCTATCACGGAGGAAGACAGGAACCAAATCTTGGAGGTTCTTGTCTAACAAGGACTAGATACGATAATCTTGTTCCCCAAGGGACTGACCGTGTGGTGTTGGGCATGGTTCATGTGTCCCAGGATCTCCTAGTTTAGTCACCCATTCAGAAGAATAAAATGACAGCACAGCGTGGGTCACTGAAGCCACATGCTATGTGCATTTATGTGAAAGAGAAGATTTAGACAGCTAAGACAATGATTTGCACTGTTTACTTAATGAGCATGGGCCCCCCAGGGTGACAGTTTCAGTAGACACTATAATTCTGCTGTACTCTGAGCCAGTCTCGGTTCCGTCAGGACACACATTCTGTGAGCCTCTCAGCATGACTACTTGTGTGCTATGATTGTAGTGTATGACTAGATGGGTCTTCTTCCTACCATTTGGCTCTGAACTAAGCTGACCTCTTCTCTGGCCCTTTATTCAAAAATAGCCGTCTGTCTCCACATGGAGGACAAAATTGCTTGACAGGCAAGTATTGGGAAACAGTGATGAGTCTCCAGTGTGACAGCTTCTTCCTAAGGGTTGTGGAAGGGCAGTTGGAATGTTGTGTCATTTCACACTGGCTCTAGAACCTAATCGTCATTGGAAATGAGGTTCGTTGTACCTCAGATTTGATATGGACCGTAGTGTTGTCAGAGTACAAAGCAAAACAGACCAAGGGGGACCCGGGATACTTAGGGGTGGCTTCATGGAGGATGAAAGATCTTCAGATGTCTTCTGTGTGAGGTGTCTGAATTAGTAGTTTTACTTATTCCCTTTTGTGAGACTATACGGTAGGTGAGGGCAGGACATGGTTCCTGGAAAGAACCATATTCCTGACTTATCATTGGTTAATGGATGATGGATGGACCAATGGATGTTCAGCGCAGAGACAGACCATGACTGAAAGCAAGGTGGTAGTAAGAAAGTGGAGGACAAACAGACACAAAGTATTCTGATGTGGAAGAATAAGAGAGAAGGTTGGATCCTAATGTTAATTAGGTGCCATGCTGAGTAGTTAGGACCATGAGCTTGCATGAGGTAGTTTAAATGAGTAAATGCCATGATACTGAGCAGCCTTAGAAACAACTTCCATGGAAACCAGTGCTTGTTTGGAAAGAACATCTCCTGTGTTCATGGTATTAATCTTCAGTACAGATACCAGATTAGAAACAGAATACATCAGGTCTGGAGGGGGACCTGGCAATTATTAACAAGTCTGGTGTTTTTTCATCTGAGCCCTACCACTTCACACCTATGTAACCTTGGGCAAATGCCTTAACCACTGCAAACCTTAGTTTCTACTTACATAAAATGGGAGGCTGATAGGACCTAACTCATATAGTCGTGGTGATGTTAAATGCAACAGTGATTGTAAAGGGTCGAGTGCACAACTGAGCATCTGCAAAGTGTTCCGTAAAGCTTGCTTAGCTTCCTATAACCCCTCTAAAGGCAGGGATCCATGATCAGAACCTTAATCTCTTCTAAAATCCTTGAAGAAGGAGCTCATTCCCTGAACAATAAGAGATATGAGGTTGGATCCTAAAGTTAATTAGGTACCATGCTGAGGAGTTGGGCCTATAGCTTGTAATGTTGAGTTAGCTTAAACAAGTAATGTATTTGTCCTTTTGGGGTAGATTTTATTCATTCAACATTTTTTTTAATTTAAATTCAATTAGCCAACACACAGTATATCATTAGTTTCAGAGGCAGTGTTCAACAATTCATCAGATATGTATTCAACGTGTATTTACTGACAGTGTACTATATGTTAAGGCCTCTTATGTACACTGAGAATATAGCAGGGCACACATGCACACTTATGGGCACACATGCATTTGTTTTATCTATTCAAATGTCCCAATTGAACTGGGACCAAAAACTGGCATCCCTACCCCAGACTTCCAGCTATCTGTCCAAGATCTGCTCATTGGTTGAGTAGACAGGATCTTTACCCTTCCTTACCTGGTGGCTCTTAAAACATCTAGGGACTGCATTGTGTTAAATAAAACTGTCATCATTTTCAACCACTATTCCCCAAATATGTTATATGTTTTTGCCATATTTTTATGGATATATGTTTTTAATCATCTTGTCAGAAATTCAGTGCATTTACAGTAGCCACTTTCACCTTTGAACCTCTTCATATCCTCTATTAAATATGAGAAGCAGCATTGTGTCCTGCAACCAGTACAGGTCTGGAGTCAGACTCCCATAGAGCCAGACCTCCTCCTCTATGCCTATGACCACTCAGAGCATTGATATACACATCTGTGAAGTGGACACAATAGTACTTCCTTGATTGTCATGAAGACGAAATGAGATAAATTGCATAAAGCATGTAGTATACAGAAGATGCTCGGTGAGTCTTGGTGTCCTCAACCCTTGACCTCTCCATCCCTTGTTATCTCTGGAATAAATATCTTGTTAGTTCCCAACAGTGCAATGACTCTTTGGAGATTCTTCTTTGTCATCACTCTTTCATGCAAACCATGCTGGCTGGCATCCCTCTTGAATAAGCAGCCCCTACTTGTGTGAGCAAAGCAGGTTAGTCCCAGGGCAGCAATTAGCGCTGGGTCTCTGTCAGTACTTAGCAGAGTCGGCTAATATTTTATTCATTAGCTATAAATATGGCTTTTCTCCCATTAAGCAATGTCAGAGGCTAGTCCTGACTCAGGAAATCTCTGACTCAGACACTAAGGAGAGAAGAACCTTATTTTAGAAGAGAAGACTCCTACGGATTCTCAGACAAGGATTCTTGGGTGGGTTCCAGGAGTCCACCATTTTCTCTTCTGAACTTTTTAATTTTGGGTCTCATCTTAATGACAGTCTTTAAAAGATAATATAAGTTTATTTTGAGTCTTTCAGATGATCTCACTCGACTCAATATTTTGGGACACGCTTTTGTATTTGTGTTTTGATATTTCTACCTCCTGCAGAAGGAAAAACACAGATGCCTCCCCGGGCTGGGTGGATTTTGTGACTCTGTGTAGAACCCATATTAGACAACGGGAAGGAGAGATCCTATGGAAATGGGAAGAAATGCCTTACCTAAAGCATTCAATTAAAATATTGATAATAGGGGTGACTGGGTGACTCAGTGGGTTAAAGCCTCTGCCTTCAGCCCAGGTCATGATCCCAGAGTCCTGGGATCGAGCCCCACATTGGGCTCTCTGCTCAGCAGGGAGCCTGCTTTTCCCCTCTCTCTCTGCCTGCCTCTCTGCCTACTTGTGATCTCTCTCTGTCAAATAAATTTTTAAAAAATCTAAAAAATATATTGATAATAGCAGAACAACAATACTTGGTAAAACAAAATGCATCTCTTATCTTCACTTGAATGGTGGTAAGTGCTATAAAGAGAGTGTTTTAAAGAGCCTTCAAATAGTAACTGGGGATGGGGAGTGGCATAAAGGACGTGTCAGATGATCAGGCCTGAGGTCATGACTTGTGATTTGAGACCTGCATGATGAGGCCTCAGTCATGAAAGGTCTAAGAGATGGACATTCCAGAAGAGGGACCAGCTGGAGCAGCGTCTCAGGGGAGAACAGTATTGGCACACTGAGGTAACTAGAAAGGAGGGGGGACAATAGCTAAGCACAGTGCACTGACGGAATGGGATTGTACTGAGAGCTGTGGAATCTGAAGGCTGCTCTCTAGATATGTTGGGAAACCACAGGAGTTTTAAACCAGGGAGTGACGTGAGATGACATTTATTTTGTAAAGATCACTTTGGAGGCTGCATAAAAAAAATTAGTGTGGAAACAGGTAGAGACAGCTTTAGAAGCCACTGCAACAACAGAACAGTAACAATAAATATAGTGATCTGCACTCGTATTGATGGTGTTCTACGCACTTTAAATATAGGGCTCCATTTATGGCAATCCTAAGAGATAGAGGGTATTGTAATTTTATAGATGAGGAAACTGAGTCACAAAAAGGTTTAATCTCTTGATATGGACAAGGTGGTAGAAATAGAGGGGGTTTTCTTGTTGTTGTTTAGAAAAAGAAGGGACTCAGGTTGTATTTTGGAGGGCATGCAGTGATTGTGGGATCAGCTGTGGAGAATGAGACAGGTGGCAAGAGAGGACTATAACGCCCTTTCCAGGCGCTTTGCTGTTTCCATCATTGTGGGCTTCTGCACGTGTGGAATGTTTGATACATGGTCAGTGCTCAGTATAAGACTGAAGCTCCCCGAAAACTATTTGGGATTGTTTTTTTACTTAAAACAAGCATGTCTTACATGTGCATGTAGGACCAGAAGCTCTTAGGACTAGTTTTTAATTTGTTTGGACCAACAGCATTCTTTCATAAATGGCTACATTTCAGGTAGTCAAGACTGGTATAGACCAGCTCTGATTGACCAACAGCAAAACAGGTTCCTCATGATGGTATCTGGGAGGTGAAGGTGGGCCATCACATCCCAGTGTGCTAAACTCAATCACTACGGGGCAAGAAGGAAGACTGGGGATTTTTTTAAGCGTGTGCCTTATAAAGGTTTAGACTCAGAATATTCAGGTGGCTTCAGCTCAAGCCACTTCAGTAAATTCTTATTACCCCTTTTGAATTGGCTTCCAGAAACACAACAAGGCTACTGTTTGGCCTGTCTTTCCAAGGGCAGTGGCGGCTAGAATGGTACATTTATTTGGGGGGTTTCTTTCATATTTTCAAGGATTTTTCCTTCAAAAAGTTACCTTCCTTTAAAAAGTTCACCTAAGTTTCTGTGTGTTGAATACTTACCATAGACAAAGGCTTGTTCCCTATACTTAATGTCCCTCTCTCATTTTCCAACTCCCAACCACAACCACTCCATGAAGTTGGTGGCTAGTGGATGCTCTGACCACAGAGTCAGGTTAAGGAACCCAACCTGATGCCTCTGTGCCATCACTCTTGTAGAGTCTGACCTGGTCAGTGTGGCTCCAGAGCTTCACTTCTCACCCCCCACTGCAGACTGCCTTCCTGAGGATTCATGTTGGGGCTTTGCCTACAACAAAGGCGGCCAGGGTTTACCAGACTCCTGGTCTGCTCTGCAAGTTGAGCCGAGACATTCTCCAGGCAGGTATTCTTGAATACCTCTCCTGCCGTAGGATTTCCTTTTCTGTCTGCAGAGAGATCTGTGTGAGGGAGCCTGGCCAGGTTGGAGCTAAAGCATCGAAGCATTTGGAGCCAATTCTCAGCTTTTCTCTTTTGTTGCATTCACATGACAAGCTGGAAAGACTCATGAGTTAGGAAGAAACCAGGCAGTAATGTTGCAGAATTGGAGCCCCTTTTGGTACATAGGTTTGTTCAGAAAGGTTGACTGGAAACTAATCTTTGACTATGGGCACCGGCTAGGCATTGCTTGGCACTTTCCATCTGTTAGACTCATTTTAGTCCCATGATCATCTTTGGAGGGCAAAATTAATATTCCCATTTTGTAGAGGAAAAAGCAAGGGCGCAGAGACTTTTCATGACTTGCCTTAAAGTATACGATAGTACAGAGCTAATTGAGGATGTGAACTCAGGACTGAATGTTTGTAAGAATTTGCAACTGCACCGTCCTATCTCAGAATTTTCCCAACATGAGCGATTTGGGGAGGTTATCTGTTAGATTTTAAATTCCATGATTGTCTGTCTCTCTCACCTTTCTCAGTTACCAGAAAGTAGATGTGCAAATAGTAATTATTTAATGACGAAGTAAGTAATGGACCAATGGAGTGACAGATTGAGGGAGAAGGATAGACAAATAAAATGATACCACCTTCCATGAACTTTTATATAAATAAAGCATTTCTAGGCTCTGTCATCTGTATATGTTGCATTGAGCTACCTGTCCAGTATCATGTCCTTCTAATATGAAACAAAGGCAAATAATCAGGACAATCTGAGCTCTTCATTTGCCCTTGTGTGTCACGGAAGGACTCTTGCCTTGTAAAGATGTGGACTCCCCTGAGAGCTTCTCTGTCCTCTGTTCCTCCTCAGTCTGGCATTCAACTCCGAGTGAGCCTGCCACGAAGCTCATCCTTATTATTCTAGCCGTCCCGGAAGGCACTCCCCTCTCGTGCTCCATTCTGTAGTTATTTACTCAAACTAATCACTGAGCACTTCGCCTCCATTTTACATTCAGAATTAAAATTCAGGAACCCCAAACTCCATACCAGGGCCAAGAGGGCCCTACAGGTTCTGGCTACTCCTACAGGTTCTGGCTACTCCTACAGGTTCTGGCTACTCCTACAGGTTCTGGCTACTCTGTGCTCTCTCCCCGGTTCACCGCCTTCAGCCCCCTGGCTGGTCTTTTGGCCTCTCCTCAAACACAGCAAGCATGTTCCTACCAAGCACACATGTTGGCTGCTTCCTGGGAAGGAAGGAGAGTCATCTCCTCCCAGACCTTTAGCTGATGGTTTCTTCTCATCGTGCAGGATTCGTTCAGTCCGTGAGCTAGTCAGTGAACGTTTATTGAGTCCAGCTACGTGCCAGACATGGTTCTAGATGCTGATAAAGCGAAGTCTCTGCCCTCGTGAATATACCTTTTAGTTGGGAAGAAAGACAGAGAAGCAAATAATGATAAAATGCAAGGCAATGGTAAATGCTTACATGTCTACTTCCTCAACCACACCCGTGTCTCCTGTCCCAAGGCACCATCTGTTCCATGCAAAAGGCCTGCTTAGCTCTTCTGTTAGTACTTACTAACGCTTCGAGTAATAATTATTCTGGCTTCTTTTCTTGGTTATTCTACACCATGAGAGTCTTGAGTTCAAGGACCTTGTCTATTATTTGCTTTTATATAATGGCACAGTACTTGGCACTGAGGAGCAGCTCAGTGAAAATGTTCATGATGTGATATCATCTGTCTGTGTAGGAGTTTTTAGTGTCAGCGTGAGTGTCAGAGGGGGTTCTAGACAACTGGGAGCCTATAGCGTGCCAGGCATTGTATTTGTCACCAGGGGCCCAGCATTGAATGATCCATAAGATTGCAGAGCAAAAGAAAAAAAATTAGGGGCACCTGGGTGACTCAGTCGATTAAGTGGCTGCCTTCAGCCAAGGTCATGATCCCGGGGTCCTGGGATCAAGCCCTGCATTGGGTTCCTTGCTCAGCAGGAGCCTGCTTCTCCCTCTCCCTCTGCCTGCCATTCCCCCTGCTTGTTCTCTCTCTCTCAGATAAATAACATCCTTTTAAAAAAGAAAATTAGAGTAACAAGATTTAAAGATGAGGACAACTACTAAGTATAATATAAAGCAAAAGGTTATATAGTTACAGATGGTAGGGAAGAGGGCTATTTGGAAAAGGAAGTAGAAGGATTTTCTTGAAGGCATCCTATAAGGGGAGACCTCATGGTTGAAAAAGAGCTTGGCATACAGAGTCATTCCAGGTGGCAGGAAGAGCCTTTGCAAAGTCCTCGAGGTAGGAGAGAGTGTGGCATCCTTGCAAGACAGATGGGAGGCCAGTGTGGTCAGAGTGTCATGGGGGAGGAGAAGAATGGTTGGACAGGAGTTTGGAGAGGTTGCTTGAAATAAGATAATGAAGGGGAGGCTCTTGATGGTTTTGCTGCTGTTTTTCATTAAGAGTCATAGGAAGGGCGTGCCTGGGTGGCTCAGTCAGTTAAGCATCCGACTCTTGATCTCAGCTCAGATCTTGATCTCAGGGTCATGAGATGGAGTCCTGTGCTGGGCTCCATGCTGGGCATGAAGCCTGCTTTAAAAAAAAAAAAAAAAAAAAAAGAATCCTAGGAAGCCTCAGAAGACTTAAGCAGCATTGTGACAAGGTTCAGATCCTCTTTTTAAAAGATCATGCTGACCACTTTGTAGAGAGGTAGACAATAGATTATAGAAGGAACAAAGAGAATGACACTTACTTTGTATTTTAAAGAAGTCAAAGTTGGTGAAGAGGCCATTGGTGGTAAGGATCTGACAAGCAGAAGAGTCACATATATGGAAACTAAGGGTCAGGAGGCACTCTGGTGTGTTCAGGAACCATCACCTGACATGTTTAGAATGGATGGTGGCAGGGTGAGTGTGAGGCAGTGCAGCACGGAATAGTTCATTAAATGTTGGCTGAATTAGATGGCACTTTGTGTACCTAACTGCGTATGATTATGTACAATCTGTTTTTGTTACTTCCCAGCTTCTCGGGTGTCCCCCACCCCAACCTTCCTGTCTAAATTAGAAATTCTTTGAAAGCAGGGAGAGGATCTGCCACCTCTTACCAGCTGCGTAACTGAAGTTTGCTTAAATGGAATGCTTTTGCAACCCTTGAGAATTAGAAGATCCAGGGAGTATGTTGTAAAGGGTTAAGAACAGAAACTTTGGATCAGATAACCTCAGATTCCTATTTTGAGCTCTGCACACAAGCTGTGTGATCTTAGGAAAGTAATTTAATATCTCTGAGTCTCCCATTTCCTCACATGGGGGATGGTGCCATCAATAAATCCTACCTCCTAGGATTGTTGTGAGGGTTGAGATAAATATCTTTAACTCCACAG
This sequence comes from Mustela lutreola, assembly GCF_030435805.1. Classification (NCBI taxonomy): domain Eukaryota; kingdom Metazoa; phylum Chordata; class Mammalia; order Carnivora; family Mustelidae; genus Mustela; species Mustela lutreola. Next base: position 45,552,513 of record NC_081299.1, on the reverse strand, counting down.
CATGCCCGGCAGTGTTGTCAACACTTGATAAATGGCCACTCTTCGTTGTTTGTTGGGAGGAGTGGGGTTTGTCTGTAACAAGGTCTAGTGCACAGAAGGACTGGAGTCTGCAGACAGGGCTCCAACTTGAAGTCTGCTGCTAGCTCTGAAGATGACCTGCTCTCCCTCTCGGTGAAACAGGTGGGGTTGGATATTGTGGCCACCTCAAAGAGACACCCTGAAATTTGACATGCTGATATGTTACAAGCTGACCTTACTACTGAAAATGAGGGCTTAAGGTTATTTTTTTTCAGGCTACAGAAGTGGCCAGTATTTAAGACTCTGCTTTAGCGGTGGCATTACAGAAGTCAGAGTGCTTTAAGAAAGTCATGCATGCCTAAGGGGCTCCTGGATGGCTCAGCTGGTTGGGCGGCAAACTCTTGATTCAGCTCAGGGTCATGAGATCGAGCCCGGCATTGGGCTCTATGTTCAGCAGGGAGGCAGCTTCAGGATTCTCTCTCTCTTCCTCTCCATCTGCCCCTCCCCTGCTCATGCGTGCTCACTCATTCTCTCAAATAAATTAAAAAAAAAAAAAAAAAAAACGGAAAGAAATAACATTTAATTTGCACACCTTGTGGCCAGTCAGGTTAACACGTAGAATTATCACAGGCATCATAGTTTTGTGGCCCTTTATAGGAAGAATGAGGTTCTATATTCATAGATTAAAAACAAGTACCTAGTCTCTAGAGTGATGTTGGGGGCATTGAATTTGTTGTTTGTTGCAGCTGCTATTGAAACCAAAGGAGAATTAGGAAGGTCATCATTAGTAAGGTTGAGCTTACACACACACACGCATATATATGTAACTCTACAGACACACATATGTATATATTGACGTTTAAACCACATGTATCAGGGTGCCTGGGTGGCTCAGTGGGTTAAGCCTCTGTCTTGGGCTCAGGTCACGATCCCAGGGTCCTGGGATCAAGCCCTACATCGGGCTCTCTGCTCAGTGTGGAGCCTGCTTCCCCCTCTCTCTGCCTGCCCCTCTGCCTACTTGTGTTCTCTCTCTCTGTTGAATAAATAAATAAATCTTAAAAAAACAAAACAAAAACACATGCATCATATACAGAGCTATGTATGCACAAGCGTGCTTGTGTGTGTTCTGTTGAAATGGAGGAAGTGGTCGAGGTAGGGACAGTTGAGCACCAGTGGTAGGAGTGTGGAGTAGTAGAGTAGTAGAAGAGGAAACGTAGAGGACAGGGTTTCAACAGCTTGTGAAAGAAGAGTGTCCTTAAAAATGTATCGTGTATTTTTGTGAACCTGGTATAAACACATTCCGAGATCCGTTGTAGCATCTAGTCCTAGTCTTTTTTAAAAAGTCTCATCCGCAGTCACTTAACTCAAGAGGAGGAGTTCTTAAGGTGAAGCCCTGTGGGCAGAGTAGTCTTACCAAAAGTTATTTATTGGAGATGGAACTTGCCCAGTTTGGGATGTTGAAATAATTGACAAGTCAGATGGTCTTCTACTTCCCTGTCACCAGGCACCAGCGGAATGTCACATAGAGCCATGCCTGGCTAAGCTACTCCTGTTCTTATCTGCAAAATGGATAGCCCACTGAAAGGAGAAGTGAAAGAAGCTGGGCTTTCTACTTTGCTTTACCTCCCTAATAAAATAAATACAAAAGTGCACCTAACAGGCTTTGCTGTTCAAGTCTCAGCTTTTCCACCTAATAGAAGCTCTTCTTTAGATTTTCCAGAGCCTTCTTGGTCTAGAAATTTTCATCTTACCCTCTTGTCCTGTGGCCACAGGAGAAGATGAGACAGAATATGTCTCATTGAGATTGTTGTCAGGCATTGACCACATGTTAATGGAGTTATTCCTACACTAAACCACAGTGAGCCAATGAAGAAATTAAGGTTCTGGGATCTTAAATGACTGCCTGAGACCCACACAGCCAGTAAGAGAGGATGTGATGAGTCTAAGTACGGCCCCTAACACATGGCAAACCTTCCACAATTGTAGCTAATAGTGTGGTGGATCCTTTCACCATTCCACTGAGTGATCAGATGTTGGAATGAGCTGTGTGAGTGGCTTCTCGAGAGCTTACAGCCTCATGGAGTTTGACTAGATTATTTTCCAAAAGAAGGCTGTGGTCTAGGGGTTGACATGGCAAGTGGAAACAACTATCAGAGGAGGTCACAGCCCATGATTTAACCAGAGACCCCCACTGTTCAAAAATTGATTTTGAAAATAGGATTCCAAGAATAATTCAAACATAATTGGAAAATTTCTTTTGTAAATCATCTGTGACACTAAGTCTGCATTTACAGAGCTACTGGTTCTTCTCGAACATACATAACATTGAAGATATCATTAAGAGACAATGTAATACTTAAGTTATTAGAGGTTTTCTATGAGAAAGTCAGAAAAGAGAGAAAGTTGATGCTCTATTATATATATAATAAATATAATAAAAAATATATAATAAATATAATAAAAAGAACTTTCAAAAAAAACTTTTTCAGTTTGGTATAATTGACATGTAATGTTACATCATTTTCAGGTATGCATCATAATGATTATTTGTATATATATTATAAAATGGTCATAATAAGTATTAACATCTGTTACTATACAGTTACAATTTTCTTCTTGTGATGAGATCTTCTAAGCTCTACTATCTTAGCAACTTTCAGAGATTTAATATAGTATTAACTGTAATCAATATGGTGTACATTATGTCCCTATGATTTTATTTATAACTGGAAGTATGTACCTTTGGCCATCACCCTTCACCCATTTCTCCAAACTCCACCCTACACCTTTGTCAACCATCATTCTGTTGTTCTCCATATCTATGAGTTGGGAACTTGCTTTCTTTTCTTTTCTTTTTTTTTAGATGACACATATAAGTGAGATCAGATGGTGTTCGCCTTTCTATATCTGCTTGTTTCACCTAACATAATGCTCTTAAGGTCCATCTGTGTTGTTACAAATGGCAAGGTTTCTTTTTTTATGGCTGAATGGGTGTGTATGTTTGTATTCATTGTATATATATGTACCACATTTTCTTAACCATCTATCAGGACATTCAGGTTGCTTCTCTATCTTTGCCGTTGTAAATAATGGTACAATGAGCATGAGGGTGTTCGTATATCTTTTTGAGTTAATGCTTTCTGGTCCTTCAGATAAGAACTCAGAAGTGGAGGCACCTGGGTGGCTCAGTGGGTTAAGCCTCTGCCTTCAGCTCAGGTCATGATCTCAGGGTCCTGGGATTGAGCCCCGCATCAGGCTCTCTGCTCAGCGGAGAGCCTGCTTCCTCCTCTCCCTCTCTGCCTGCCTCTCTGCCTACTTGTGATCTCTGTCTATCAAATAAATAAATAAAATCGTAAAAAAAAAAAAAAACTCAGAAGTGAAATTGCTGGATCATATGGTTGTTTTATTTTTAATTGTGGAACCTCCATTTTGTTTTCTGTAACAACTACATCAATTTACATTCTCATGTAACAGCTCACAAGTGTTCCCTTTTCTCCACATTACATTAACATTTTTAGTTTTTGTCTTTTGGTAGTAGTTATTCTAACTTATATGAGATGATATCTCTTTGTGGTTTTGATTTGCATTTCCCTGATTAGTGATGTTAAGCATCTTTTGAAGTACCTATTGGCCATCTCTATGTCTTCTCTGGGAAAAAAGTCTATTCAGATAGTATGCCCATTTCTTTTTTTTTTTTTTTTTGACTTAATACTTAAATGATTTATTAATGCCTATGAAAGCCAAATACCCACATGTAATATAATAGGAGGATCAGTTTTTTGTTAGTTCAAATAAAGAAGAGTGATGGAGAATTGAATTACCACCAGAAACACAGCAATTTTGGCTTAACAAACTCAACAGAATCTGTGTCATGGTAGTCAATACTATATCTGGGTTTTTAAAAAAAATGTTTTATTGTTTTATAAACATATAATGTATTATTAGCTTCAGGGGAACAGGTCTGTGACTATATCTGGTTGTTTTTTTTTTTTAATTTTTAATTTTTTATAAACATATATTTTTATCCCCAGGGGTACAGGTTTGTGAATCACCAGGTTTACACACTTCACAGCACTCACCAAAGCACACACCCTCCCCAATATCCATAATCCCACCCCCTTTCCCCAACCCCCCTCCCCCCAGCAACCCTCAGTTTGTTTTGTGAGATTAAGTATGCCCATTTCTTAATTGGATGGTTTAGCGGTTTTAGTTACTGAGTTGTAGAAGTTCTTTATATATTTTGGATCATGACCTCTTATCATAGATCTGATTTGTAAATATTCTCTCCCATTAGTAGGTTGCTTTTTTTATTTTGTTGATGGTTTTCTTCACTGTGCAAGATTTATCTTTTCAGAGAATCAGATCTTACATTTGTTGGTTTCTTCTGTTGTCTTTTAATTTCATTTATTTCTTCTTTGATCTTTGTAATTTCCTTCCTTCTACTGACTTTGAGCTTCATTTGTCTTTTTTTTCTAGTGCCTTGAGGGTTAGTGTTGGGTTGTTCATCTGAGATTTTTCTTGTTTCTTGAGGTAGGCATTTATCTCTATGAACTTTCCTCTTAAAACTGCTTTTGCTGCATCCCATAAGTTTACGTATGTTGTAGTTCCATTCTCATGTCCCTCAAGGTATTTTTTGATTTCTCTTTTCATCTGTGACAAGTAACATGTTGTTTAATCTCTATAAAAATATATTCATGAGTTTTCTGGTTTTCTTTTTGCAATATCTGCTTTTATGCCATTGTAGTCCAAAAAGATCCTTGATATGATTTCAATATTCTTTAATTTGTTAAGACTTGTTTTGTGGCTTAACATGTGATCTATCCTGGAGACTGTTCTATTCACAATTGAGAAAAATGTATATTCTGCTGCTTTTGAGTGGAATGTTCTTATATATCAGTTAAGTCCATCTGGTCTAATGTGTCATTTAAGGCCAATGTTTCCTTATTGATTTTCTCTTTGAATGATCTATCCATTGGTGGAATTGGGTTATCAAATTCCCTTACTAGTATTATATTACTGTCTGTTTCTTCCTGTAGGTCTGTTAATGTATGCTATCTATATTAAGGTGCTCCTGTGTTGGGTGCATAAATATTTACAAATGTTGTTATCTTCTTATTAGATTGGCCCCTTTATCATTATGTAATGCTTTGTCTCTTATTACAGTCTTTGTTTTAAAGTCTGTTTTTTCTAATGTAAGTATAGCTACCCCAACTTTCTTTTGGTTTTCAATTGCATGGACTATCTTTTTCCAACACTTCACTTTCAGTCTGTGTGTCCTTAAATCAGAAGATCAGTCTCTTGTAGGTAGCATATAGGTGGGTGTTCTTTTCTCATTCATTCAGCCACTCTTTGTCTTTTGATTAGAGAATTTCACTCATTTACATTTAAATAATTATTGATAAGTTTTTCTTGCCATTTTGTTAATTGTTTTTTCAGTGTTCTATAGTTTCCCTTTTTCCTTTACTCCTCTTCTTTCTCTTTCCTTTTGTGGTTTGAAGACTTTCTTTAGAGGTATGTTTAGATTTCCTCATTTTTTTTTTTTTTTTTTGTATATACAAGAGGTTTTTGCTTTGTAGTTACCATAAGGCTTACATATAGCAATTTAGATTTATAAATTGTTTTAGATTGTTTTTAACATTCATGTTGGCTTTATGTGATTAATCCACTACCTTATTATATATTTATCTTTACCATATAGTTACCTTTACCTATACTTTTATATATTTTCTTGTTACTAATTAGTGCCCTTCCTTTTCACATGAAGAAGTTCCTTTAACATTTTTGGTAAAGTTGGTTAGGTGGTGATGAACTCTTTTACCTTTTGCTGGTTTGGAAAATTCTATCTCCCCTTCAGTTCTTAACATTAACTTTGCCAGGTGGAATATTCTTGGTTGAAGTTTTTTTCTTCTAGCACTTTGAATAAATCATGCCATTCTGTTCTGGCCTACAAAGTTTCTACTGAAGAAATCTCATAGTTTTATGTGTGTTTCCTTGTATGTAACAAATTGTTTTTTTCTTCCTGTTTGCAGCATTCTCTTTTTCCTTAATTTTCAACATATTAATTATAATGTGTCTTTGTGTGAGTCTCTTTGAGCTTATTTCATTTGGAATTCTCTAGTCTTCCTAGGGGTGTGTGTGTGTGTGTGTGTGTGTGTGTGTATGTGTGTGTTCTCCAGGTTAGAGAATTTTTCAGTAATTATTTCTTTCTGACCCTTTCTCTCTTTTCTCCTGGGAACCCTATAATGTGAACATTAGTCAGCTTGATGTTGTCCTATTAGTCCTTTAAGCTTTCTTCACTTTTTTCCATTCTTTTTATTTTTTACTTCTCTGAGTGAGCGAGTTCTAGTGTCTTGTTTTTGAGGTCACTGATCCTTTGTCTTGCTTCATCTGCTCTGCTCTTGAACCCCTTTACTATACTTTTCAGCTCAGTTGTGTTCTTCAACTTTGTGACTTCCATTGGTACTATTTACATTTTCTCCTTGTTGGAGTTCTTCCTGAGTTCATCCATTCTTCTCCTAAGTTCAGTAAACATCTTTATGACCATTACTTTGAACTTTTTATTAGTTAGATTGTTTATCTCTATTCCATGAAGGTTTTTTCCCATGGTTTTATCTTATGAGGTTGTTTTGTTTTTTTTGTTTTTTGTTGTTGTTTTTTTAGAACATATTCCTCTGTTCCTTCATTTTGCTTGACTCTCTGTTTTGGTTTCTGTATAGTAGATGAAACAGTCACCTCAACCAGTCTTGAAGGAGTGGCCTTGTGTAGGAAATAAACCTTATCATTCATGGCCCTAGCTCTTGGTATTCTCAAACTTTTCTGATCATCCAAGTAGCCTATTATATGTTTATATTTTTAATAGCTCCCAGTAGTGAGGCTATGCCAAGAACTGTCAGTGTCCCAAAGGAGAGAGCCTCAGTTAGCACCCAGATTTAGGCTGATTAGGAGCCAGACCCTCTGGCAGAAGTTTTCAGAGTATGCGAATATCTGCAGTCTTGTGTGACTACATACATAATGCCCCACTGGCTACCAGAGCTGGGCAATCTGAATGTGTTCCCTGGGTGACAGTCAGAACAGTCCGGGCTCCAGATGGGTGTATAAGCTCCTTTCTGGAAGACGCATGTGAGTAGTAGCAAGGCAGAGGGAGAGTACAAAGATGTTAGCCACTGACCTATGTTCCCTGAGAGCCCTTCAATAGGCCTCTAGATATATGGCACACCTGAGGACTGTCCTTCAGGGTGAAACTCCAGGATAAACAAATGGGCCTCTTTTAGAGAATGACTGAGGTTGTGTTTCAATCTGATGTTTATATAATACTCTAGGGGTGACAGCCTGCCAAGAACTGTCTCTCCAATTGTTCAGCTCTGTGGGACACAGGTACTAAGCCCCTCTGGCTGCCTGAATCAGGTGATCAAGGAGCATTTTCTGGATAGCATCCACAAAAACCATGGCACTAGACTAAAAACCAGGGCATCAGGTATGTGTAATAGCTCCCCTCTGAGAGATACTCACATGCCTGGAGCACAGCAGAGCAAGACTAAGAAGATAGTACCCACCCTCCAAGGTTTTTGGAAGGGATCACAGTCACCCATTAGATGTATGTCAAAACATTTTTTTTTAATATTATAATTTCTGTCTTCCAATATAATAATATTACTAGCACACTTTATTGGAATGCTTGTGTGCAGAGAGCAAATATTTCATTCAATATCCACATTACACTTTAAATTAGATTTTATTATTACTGTTTTATAGAGTAGGAAACTGAGATTAAGGTATTTATTCAGTACTTTATAATTAGAAAGTAGAAGAGCTAAGATTCAAGTTTATATCTGTCTGACCCCAAGTTCTAAGTTTGTCTATAATCCTGTGCTGTCTCCCAATAATGTCTATAGTCCTGGAGACAGACTATAGACAGAAATTTTAATAAATGTGGAAACAAAAAATTGACAGAAAGATTTATTTAAATCACAGTTATTTCTTCTCTACAATCCAAGTTCTTTATATTGACCCAGGCTGTATTAAATCACAGCAGATTTCAGATCTGGTTTTAATGGACCAGGAAAAGGATAAAAGATATTCTCAAGTATAAAAAAGGAGGTTTAAATACATCCACAATATCTTTTTTCATTTTTAACATTAATCCTGGGACTACCCCTCTGTAAAGACAATTGATTTGAAAGATGCTTTCTTTTATATTCAGTTGAAATTCTTTTTGATCATCTAAAGTCAGATACTTATTCATTTCTGACAAAAGTAGTCCAAGAAATTGATTAGACATATTCTTTCAATTTTTCCACAAATTGTTTCTTATTAATAAAGTTAATTTACCATAGACCTGATGAGATTGTTAGGTCATTGGAGCATGAGATACATGGCATAGTCTATAATTTAAGAAAGTTTTTCTCGATTACTTTATGATAGGGGAGGGAAACAAAATAGAGGAGAAATTACTGATGCATTAGAGTTCATAATTTTTCCTTTTCAGCAAAATGAACTATTCATACATCTTTAGAGAATATGATTAAAAAAAAATCTGAAAATACCCAAGCTGGTCAAATGAGGGAAAACAATTGGATAGAATGTGGTTGTAATAATAAATGGGGAAGGGGGGGACAATAAAAGAGAGAACGCCAGCCTCTTCATTATCTGTAACTGCAAGTAGACAAATATACCAATAAATGGATAAAATCAGGAAGAATACCAAAATACTAAGACCTCACTTGTGTTAAGGTAGAAAGATCACAGGTGATTCTTTTCTTTTCTCTCCTATGCGCCACATTTAGTGAAGTAGTGATTTTCCATTTGCTACAAATACAAATGAAGTCCCCTTCATTTCACTCCCTAAATTCATTCTCCTCCTTCCCAGCAGCAAATTGTAATATGGATATAAGAATGTGTCCATTTAGTGTATATCTTATACTTTAACTACAAATTCATATTTGTTAATAATACAGTATTTTACATTCTTTAATAAATGGCATCTTATTAACCTATTATATGATTTTTCCCAGAGCTGTGTTTTCATATTCTATCTGCATTGATGCATGAGTCTAGTTTATTCAGTATAATTGCATATTGTAGACATTCCATCATATGAACATAATACATTTCATGGGTTCCTTTACCAAGGGACATTCCAGTTGTTTTGAATGGTCACCCTTTCAAATGATGCTATAATAATCATCTCATATATGTGTAACCAGGTTTCCCTAGGTTATTTTCTTAGAAATAACTCCTAAACAATAGTAAACAACTTCAGTTTTACTCTATATTGAAAAACTATATTCCAAAATGGTCATGCCAGTTTATGTTCTCCAGCTAGTGTGAAGTTCCAGTTTCTCAGTGTTCTTGCCAAATGAGATATTATTTTCAAACTTTGGGATTCTTAAATTGGTGGGTGTGAACTAATTCTCATTGTCTTCATTCCACTTCCCTGCTTACTACATGGTTGTGAATTTATTTTTAATTTTTTTGGTGTGAATTTATTTTTATGAGCTATTCAAAATTTCTCTCCTGTGGTATCTGTAATATCCATTTGTCCAATTTTCTATGAGTTTCTTTTTTTCCTATAGCAGAAGTTTCGAGTGGAGCTGAGATATTAACTCTTTGTTAGAGATATTAACTCTTTGTTAGAGTTCACAATTAAGATATTTGTTGGAGATTAATCTAGTTAAGAAAGTTTTCACTTTTAACATTAATCCTATCTTATTTTTAAACTTCTACAAGTTAGTCATTTTTACAGTTGATATGTACTTATATTTACCAAGAGCTTTATTAATTTATTTCTTTTTTTAATTAAAATATCATGAATACACAGTGTCTTATTAGTTTCAGGTACACAATATACTGATTCAACAATTCTATGTTATTCACTCACCATACTGTTATTACAATATTATTAACTATATTTCCTGTGCTGTACTTTTCATCTCCATGACCTATTTATTTATAACAGGAAGTTTGTACCTCTTAATCCCTTTCACCTGTTTAACCCATTCTCCTGCCAACCATCCCTCTGGTAACCACCAGTTCTCTGTATTTATGAGTCCATTTCCTCTTTGCTTGACATTTGTTTGTTTTTTAGATGCCACACTTAAGTGAAATCATATGGTATTTGTCTTTGTCTTTGACTTATTGCATTTAGCATTATACCCTCTGGGTCCATCCATGTTGCCACAAATGGCAAGATTGCATTCCTTTTTTATAGGTAAGTAATGTTCCATTGTGTATGTATACCACTTGTTCTTTATCCATTCATCTACTGATCACACTTGAGCTGCTTTCATGACTCGGTTATTTTAAATAATACTGCAATAAACATAAGGGTGTGTATACCTTTTCAAATTAGTGTTTTCATTTTCCTTGAGTAAATACCTAGTGGTGGAATTACTGGATTGTCTGGGAATTCTATTTTTAATTTTTTGAAGGAACTCCATACCTTTTTCCACATTGATCATACCAATTTACATTTCTACGAACAGTATATGAGGTTTCCTTTTTCTCTACATCCTTGCAAACACTTGTTATTTCTTGACTTTTTGGTTCTAGCCATTCTGACAGGTGTAAAGTAATATATTATCATGGTTTTATTTATTTTTTTTTTAATTTTTTTTTTATTTTATTTTTTATAAACATATATTTTTATCCCCAGGGGTACAGGTCTGTGAATCACCAGGTTTACACACTTCACAGCACTCACCAAATCACATACCCTCCCCAATGTCCATAATCCCACCCCCTTCTCCCAAACCCCCTCCCCCCGGCAACCCTCAGTTTGTTTTGTGAGATTAAGAGTCACTTATGGTTTGTCTCCCTCCCAATCCCATCTTGTTTCATTTATTCTTCTTCTACCCACTTAAGCCTCCATGTTGTATCACCACTTCCTCATATCAGGGAGATCATATGCTTGACTTATTTCGCTAAGCATGATACGCTCTAGTTCCATCCATGTTGTTGCAAATGGCAAGATTTCATTTCTTTTGATGGCTGCATAGTATTCCATTGTGTATATATACCACATCTTCTTGATCCATTCATCTGTTGATGGACATCTAGGTTCTTTCCATAGTTTGGCTATTGTGGACATTGCTGCTATAAACATTCGGGTGCATGTGCCCCTTTGGATCACTACATTTGTATCTTTAGGGTAAATACCCAATAGTGCAATTGCTGGGTCATAGGGCAGTTCTATTTTCAACATTTTGAGGAACCTCCATGCTGTTTTCCAGAGTGGCTGCACCAGCTTGCATTCCCACCAACAGTGTAGGAGGGTTCCCCTTTCTCCGCATCCTCGCCAGCATCTGTCATTTCCTGACTTGTTGATTTTAGCCATTCTGACTGGTGTGAGGTGATATCTCATTGTGGTTTTGATTTGTATTTCCCTGATGCCGAGTGATATGGAGCACTTTTTCATGTGTCTGTTCGCCATCTGGATGTCTTCTTTGCAGAAATGTCTGTTCATGTCCTCTGCCCATTTCTTGATTGGATTATTTGTTCTTTGGGTGTTGAGTTTGCTAAGTTCTTTATAGATTCTGGACACTAGTCCTTTATCTGATATGTCATTTGCAAATATCTTCTCCCATTCTGTCAGTTGTCTTTTGATTTTGTTAACTGTTTCCTTTGCTGTGCAAAAGCTTTTGATCTTGATGAAATCCCAGTAGTTCATTTTTTCCCTTGCTTCCCTTGCCTTTTGCGTTGTTCCTAGGAAGATGTTGCTGTGGCAGAGGTCGAAGAGGTTGCTACCCGTGTTCTCCTCAAGGATTTTGATGGATTCCTTTCGTACATTGAGGTCCTTCATCCATTTTGAGTCTATTTTTGTGTGTGGTGTAAGGGAATGGTCCAATTTCATTTTTCTGCATGTGGCTGTCCAATTTTCCCAGCACCATTTATTGAAAAGGCTGTCTTTTTTCCATTGGACATTCTTTCCTGCTTTGTCGAAGATTAGTTGACCATAGATTTGAGGGTCTATTTCTGGGCTCTCTATTCTGTTCCATTGATCTATGTGTCTGTTTTTGTGCCAGTACCATGCTGTCTTGATGATGACAGCTTTGTAATAGAGCCTGAAGTCCGGAATTGTGATGCCACCAACGTTGGCTTTCTTTTTCAATATCCCTTTGGCTATTCGAGGTCTTTTCTGGTTCCATATAAATTTTAGCATTATTTGTTCCATTTCTTTGAAAAAGATGGATGGTACTTTGATAGGAATTGCATTAAATGTGTAGATTGCTTTAGGTAGCATAGACATTTTCACAATATTTATTCTTCCAATCCAGGAGCATGGAACATTTTTCCATTTCTTTGTGTCTTCCTCAATTTCTTTCATGAGTACTTTATAGTTTTCTGAGTATAGATTCTGTGTCTCTTTGGTTAGGTTTATTCCTATTATCATGGTTTTAATTTGCATTTCCCTGATGATGAGTGATGTGGAACATCTTTTCATATGTCTGTTGACCATCTGTATGTCTTCTCTGAAAAAATGTCTATCCAGGTTTTTGGCCTATTTTTTTAAAAAAAACTTTATTTATTTGTTTGAGAGAGAGAGAGAGTACAAATGAGAGAGCAGAAGCAGGGGGACCAGCAGCAGGACTCTATCCCAGGACCCCTGAATCATGACCTATTCTAAGGAGAAGTGATTAACCAACTGAGCCACCCAGGCACCCCTCTCTGCCCAATTTTAAATTGGATTATTTTTTCAGTGTTGATGTGTATAAGCTTTTTATATATTTTGGATATTAACCCTTATCAGATGTATCATTTGCAAATATCTTCTCTCAGCCTTTTTAAAAAAATTTATTTATTTTCAGCATAACAGTATCATTATTTTTTCACCACACCCAGTGCTCCATGCAATCCATGCCCTCCATAATACCCACCACCTGGTACCCTGACCTCCCACCTCCCCCACTTCAAACCCCTCAGATTATTTTTCAGAGTCCATAGTCTCTCATGATTCACCTCCCCTTCCAATTTACCCCAACCCCCTTCTCTCTAACTCCCCATGTCCTCCATGCTTTTTGTTATGCTTCACAAATAAGTGAACCATATGATAATTGACTCTCTCTGCTTGACTTATTTCACTCAGCATAATCTCTTCTAGTCCCGTCCATGTTGCTACAAAATTTGGGTATTCGTCCTTTCTGATGGAGGCATAATACTCCATAGTATATATGGACCACATCTTCCTTATCCATTCATCTGTTGAAGGGCATCTTGGTTCTTTCCACAGTTTGGCGACTGTGGCCATTGCTGCTATAACCATTGGGGTACAGATAGCCCTTCTTTTCACTACATCTGTATCTTTGGGGTAAATACCCAGGAGTGCAATGGCAGGGTCATAGGGAAGTTCTTTTTTTTTTTTTTTTTAATTTATTTATTTGACAGACATAGATCAGAGAGTGAGGAGGAAGCAGGCTCCCTGCTGAGCACAGAGCTTGATGCGGGACTCGATCCCAGGACCCTGGGATCATGACCTGAGCCAAAGGCAGAGGCTTAACCCACTGAGCCACTTAGGCGCCCCGGGAAGTTCTATTTTTAATTTCTTGAGAAATCTCCACACTGTTCTCCAAAGAGGCTGCACCAACTTGCATTCCCACCAACAGGGTAAGAGGGTTCCCCTTTCTCCACATCCTCTCCAACACATGTTGTTTCCTGTCTTGCTAATTTTGGCCATTCTAACTGGTGTAAGGTGATATCTCAATGTAGTTTTAATTTGAATCTCCCTGATGGCTAGTGATGATGAACATTTTTTCATGTGTCTGATAGCCATTTGTATGTCTTTATGGGAGAAGTGTCTGTCCATATCTTCTGCCCATTTTTTGATATGATTGTCTGTTTTGTGTGTGTTGAGTTTGAGGAGTTCATTATAGATCCTGGATATCAGCCTTTTGTCTGTACTGTCATTTGCAAATATCTTCTCCCATTCCGTGGGTTGCCTCTTTGTTTTCTTGACTGTTTCCTTTGCTGTGCAGAAACTTTTGATTTTGATGAAGTCCCAAAAGTTCATCTTCGCCTTTGTTTCCTTTGCCTTTGGATACATATCTTGAAAGAAGTTGCTGTGGCTGATATCGAAGAGATTACTGCCTATGTTCTCCTCTAGGATTATGGTGGATTCCTGTCTCACATTGAGGTCTTTTATCCATTTTGAGTTTATCTTTGTGTATGGTGTAAGAGAATGGTCGAGTTTCATTCTTCTACATATAGCTGCCCAGTTTTCCCAGCACCATTTATTGAAGAGACTTTTTTCCACTGTATATTTTTTCCTGTTTTGTCAAAGATTATTTGACCATAGAGTTGAGGGTCCATATCTGGGCTCTCTACTCTGTTCCACTGGTCTATGTGTCTGTTTTTATGCCAGTACCAAGCTGTCTTGGTGATCACAGCTTTGTAGTAAAGCTTGGAAGACCATTCCATGCTCTTGGATCGGAAGAATAAACATTGTTAAAATGTCTATACTGCCTAGAGCAATCTATACTTTTAATGCTATTCCAATCAAAATTCCACCGGTATTCTTCAAAGAGCTGGAGCAAATAATCCTAAAATTTGTATGGAATCAGAAGAGACCCCGAATCGCTAAGGAAATGTTGAAAAACAAAAATAAAACTGGGGGCATCATGTTACCTGATTTCTCTCAGCCTTTTTGTTTTGTTGATGGTTTCCTTTGTTGTGCAAAAGCATTTTATTTTGATGCAGCAACATAGTTTACTTTTGCTTTTCTCTTACCTGAGGAGACCTATCCATAAATATATCACTAAGGCCAATATCAAAGGGATACTGTCCATGTTTTCTTCTAGGAGTTTTATGGTTTCAGGTCTCACATTTAGGTCTTTAATCCATTTGAGTTTATTTTTGTGTATGTTGTGAGCAAGTTGTCCAGTTTCAGTCTTTTGTATGCAGCTGTCCAGTTTTCCCAGCACCATTTGTTAAATAGATTATCTTTTCCCCATTGTATATTCTTGCCTCCTTTATCCTAGATTAACTGACTATGTAAGCATTGGTTTATTTCTGGACTTTCTATCTTGTTCTCTTGATCTAGGTGTCTAATTTTGTGCCAGCACCACATTTTCTCGATTATTACAGCTTTATTGTATATCTTGAAATTGGGGATTGTGATACCTTTAGCTTTATTCTTGTTAAGATTGCTTTGACTATTTGAGGTCTGTTATGATTCCATATAAATTTTATCATTTACATATTTTACGTGCTATAAATATTTTACCTGCATTATATTAATTTATAAACAATTATTCTAATTCTATGAAAAACACTATTGGTCTTTTGATAGAGATTGCATTGAATCTAGATTGCTTTGCATAGTATGAACATTTTAATAATATAAATTCTGCCAACCTATGAGCATAGTATATCTTTCCATTTGTCTCATCTTCTATCTTTTTCATCAGTGTTTTATAGTTTTCAGGTACAGGTCTTCATCTCCTTGGTTGAATTTATTTCTAGGCTTATTCTTTTTGGTACAATTGTAAATGGAATTATTGATTTCTCTTTCTGCTATGCCATTATTAGTGTCTAGAAATGCAAAAGATATCTGTATACTCATTTTGTATCCTGCAACTTCACTGGCCCATTTATCAGTTTGAATAGTTTTTTGGTGGAGTTTTCGGGGTTTTCTATATATAGTATCATATCCTCTGCAAATAATTACAGTTTTAGTCCTTTGTTACCAATTTAGATTGCCTTTTATTTCTTTTTCTTACCTGATTGCTATGGTTAGGATTTCCAGTATTGTGTTGAATAAACGTAGTTAAAGAAGACATCTTTGTCTTCTTCCTGATCTTAGAGGAAAAGTTTCAGTTTTTCACTTTTGAAAATACTGTTAGCTGTTTTTCATATGTGGCCTTTATATGTTTGGGTCTCTTAACCCGAGATTTTTTTTTGTCGTAAATAGATGTATGGGTTTTTTTTTTCTTATTTTTTTGATGTATTCTGTCAAATGCCCTTTTATTTTGCTTCTGTTGAAATGATCATAAGGTTTTTATCCTTTCTCTTATTAAGGTGATGTATCATACTGATTGATTTCCAAATATTGAACCACACTTGCATCCTGGAATAAATCCTACTTGATCTTGATTTTTTTTTTAAGTGTATCGTTCAATTTGGTTTGTAAGTATTTTGTTGAGTATTTTTGGTATATCAGAAATATGGGCCTATAGTTTTCTTTTTTTGTAGTGTCTTTGTTTGGTTTTGGTATCAGAGTCATGCTGACTTCATAGAATGAAATTGGAAGTTTGCTTTCTCTTCTGTGTTTTTGTTATAGCTTGAGAAAAATAGATATTAACTCTTCTTTAAATATTTTGTAGAATTTACCCTGAAACTATCTGATCTTAGACTTTTGTTTGTTGGGAGTTTTTATTTATTTATTTATTTATTTATTGACAGACAGAGATCTACAAGTAGGCAGAGAGGCAGAAAGAGAGAGAGAGGAGGAAGCAGGCTCCTCTCTGAGCAGAGAGCCCGATGTGGGGCTCAATTCCAGGACCCTGGGATCATGACCCAAGCCAAAGGCAGAGGCTTTAACCCACTGAGCCACCCAGGTGCCCCTGTTGGGACTTTTTTGATTACTGATTCGATATTGATTACTGATTACTAGTAATCAGCCTGTTCAACTTTTGTAATTCATCCTAATTTATATCTCTAGGACCTTATCCATTCCTTCTAGTTGTCCAATTTTTTGTCATAAAATTGTTCATAATGGTCTCTTATCATCCTTTGTATTTCTGTACTGTCAGATTTTACTCCTCCATTTCTGATTATATTTACTTAACTCCTCCAGTTTTCTTGTGAAACTTGGCTAAAGGCTTATCAATTTTGTTTATCATTTTGAAGAACTGGCTTCTTGTTTCATCAGTCTTTTTTATTGTGTTTGTTTGTTTGTCTCAAGTTCATTTATTTCTGCTCTAATCTTTATTATTTCCTTCCTTCTATTAGCTTTGTGCTTTGTTTGTTGTTTTCCTACCGTTTCCAGGTGTAAAGTTAGGTCATTTATTTCAGATTTTTCTTGTTTCTAGAGGTAGGCCTCTATTGCTGCAACCTAAAGATTTTGGACCATTGTGTTTCATTTCCATTTATCGCTGTGTATTTTTTAAATTTTTTCCTTTATTTCTTGTTTGACTCATTCAGTGTTTAGTAGCATATTACATAGCCTCCTATAGTTGTGTTCCTTCCAGATTTTTTCTTAAAATTGATTTGTAGTTTTATGTTGTTGTGGTTCAAAAAGATTCTTGGTATGATTTCAGTTTTCTTAAATTTATTGAGACTTCTTTTGTAGCCCACTGTGATCTGTCCTAGAGAATGGTCCATGTGCACTTGAAAAGAGTGTGTATTCTCCTCTTGTTGGGTGAATATTCCGTATATATCTTTTAGGTCCATTAGGTCTAATATGTGCTTCAAAACTACTATTTCCTTGTTGATTTTCTGTCTGTAGGATTTATCCATTGATGCAAGTGGGTGCTGAAGTCCCCTAATATTGTATTACTCTCAATTTCTACATTTAAGTCTGTTAATATTTGCTTTATTTATTTAAGTGCTCCAATGTTGGGTGCACAGATTATTTTTTATTGTCTTAAATTTTAATTCCAGTATAGTTAACATACAATGTTATATTGCATAGATATTTATAATTGTTATATCTTCTTGTTGGGTTGATCCTCTATCATTATGTAGTGCCTTTCTTTGTCTTTTGCTAGTCTTTGTTTTAAAGTTTATTTTGTCTCATATAAGTATTGTGGCCCTGGCTTCTTTTTTTTTCTCCACTTTCATTTAAATGGTATTTGTTTTCTAGACCTTCACTTTCAGCCTGTATGTGGCTTTAGAACTGAAATGAATCTCTTATAGGCAGTATATACATGGGTTTATTTCTATATCCATTCAGTCAACCTGTGTCTTTTGATCAAAGCATTTGGTCTATTTACATTTAAAGTAATTATTGATAGGTATGTACTTACTGTCATTGTGTTAATTGGTTTCTGTGTGTATGTGTAATTCTTTGTTCCCTATTTCTTCTCTTACTCTTCTCCTGCGGTTTGATGTCTTTATTTAGTTTGATGTCTTTATTAAAATTTATTTAGTTTATTTATTAAATTAAACTTAATCTAATTCAATTTACTTGAATTCCTTTCTTTTTTATGCATTAAAGGTTTTTTTTTTATTAGTGGTTACCATTGGGTTCATATATAACATCTTATGTATATATAAGTCTTTATTAAGTTGATGGTCACTGAAGTTTAAACACATTCTAAAAGCACTAAATTTTTACTCCCATTCCATGTTTTTTGTATATGATATCGTATTTTACATCTATTTTGTGTATTCTTGATTATTATTTGTAGATATAATTGATTTTACTACTTTTGTGTTTTAATCTCCATATTGGCTTTATCAGTGATTAATCTACTACCTTCACTCTATGTTGCTTTTATCTGTGAACTTTTTTCCATTAACGATTTTGTTCTATTCATGGCCTTTTCTTTGCTCTGAAAGTATTCCCTTAAATATTTCTTATAAATCTGGTTTAGTGGTGACAAACTTTAACTTTTGTTTGAGAAATTTTTGCCTCTCCTATTCTGAATGAGAACCTTGATGGGTATGTTATTTTTGGTTGCAGAATTTTTTTTTCTTCAGTAGTTAGATATATCATCTCATTTTTTTTGTCCTTTAAAATACCTGCTGGAAAATCAGCTAATAACCATATGGGGTTTCCCTTGTATGTAAATCTTTTCTCTTGTTGCCTTTAAAATTCTCTCTTTATCATCGCTTTTTGCCACTTTAATTATTATGTGTCTTGGTGTAGACTTCCTTGGGTTAATTTTGCTAGAGTCTCTCTTTGCCTTCTGGATCTGGATTTCTGTATACTTCCCCAGATTTAGGAAGTTTGCAGCTATTATTTCTTCAAATCAGTTTTTGCCTCTCTTTTTCTCTTTCCTACTCCTTCTGGGACCCCTGTAATGTGAATGTTTTTGTAATAGATTATGGCAGTGAGTTTCCTTAATCTATTCTCATTCTTAATTTTTTTTTCTTTTTGCCATGCAGCTTGGGTGCTTTCTATCCACCCTCTCTTACAGATTGCTGATCTTTTCTTCTATGTCCTCTAATCTGTTGTGGATTTCCTCTCATGTATTTTTTAAGGAGGTGAAGGACAGAGGGAGCGGGAGAGAGGGAATCCTAAGTAGGCTCTGTGCCCAGTGTGAAGTCCACTGTGGGGCTCAGTCTCACAATCCTGAGATCATGACCTGAGCTGAAATCAAGAGTCAGACATTTAAGCAACTGAAACACCCAGATGTCCCTCCTCTCATATATTTCTCATGCAGTTCAGTTATTGAATTCTTCATCTTTGACTGGTTCTTTTTTTATATATATTTTACCTCTTTATTGAAGTTCTCACTGAGACCATCCACTCTTTTCTCAAGTCCAGTGAATGTCTTTATGACCATTACTTTGAATTCTTTATCCGATATACTGTTTATCTCAGTTTCATTTAGCTCTTTTATTGTGATTTTTGTCTTATTCTTATATCTGAGACATATTTCTCTGTCTCATTTTATCTAGCTTCCTCTATTTGCTTCTGTATATTAAGGAAGTCAGCTACATCTCCCGGTCTTAAAAGTAGTGGCCTTGTGTACAACAGGTCCAATCATGTCCTGTAGGACAATCCTTCTGGGTCACAAGAACCAGGCATTCCAGGGGTGCCCCCCTTATGGGATGTGTGGGCCTCACTGTTGTATCTGAGCTGTGATTGCCTTCAAACCAGCTTGTTGAAATGACCCACTTTCCCTATTGTGAGCACACCCCCAAGGTTTGGTCACTGAGCTGTTGAGAGCCCTGTCTGTCTTCCCCACTGTTAACTTCTCTTTTAATATTTTGCATCTCTTCATTTCTCCATGCTACATTCTGGGTGTCTTCCTTAGATCTAAGTAATTCCCATATTCTCTCTTCTGCTGTGTCTAATCTCTTTTTCAACCTCTACATTAAATTTCTTTATTATAAGAACTAATGATTTTTGTACTCCTTTCTCTTGTCCCTAAATCTATGTTCTTTTTTCACATTCTTGAAAGTGTTTTTTGTTTGTTTGTTTTGTTTTTTACCTAATGGATTTCATTCTTTGAACATTTAAAAAATAGTTATTTTAAAGTCACTTTCATGTCATTCTGTTACTGAATCCTTTCATTCTGTTATATCATCTGACTATGTGTGGTAGCTCATCTCTATGTGGTTTGCTTTCCTTTTTTTACTATAAGCTTGTTTTAAGTGGAAATTGTTTCTTTTGCCTACTGTACATGTCTTGGGTTGTAGAAGCAGCTTTACAGAATGATTTCAGATTTACTTTACAGTGGTTAGATTACAAGCACCATTTTGTCTCTGTGTCTCTGAAATACACAGTGTATATTTAGAGCCTCACCTATACTTGGCTTTCAAGTTCCCGATTTCTCATGGGTGATTCTTTTAGCTCCAGCAATCATACATGTATACTAAGCTTCCCTGTTATTCCCTGGGAAAGTGTACACATATCTTTTACAGTTTGTTTTACAGATCAAATGGCATTTTATGACTCTGAACTTTATGCTGATAGCTTGGTTCTAGCTTCCCATTCAGATGAGGCCTGTGGCTCAGAATTAACTCCTGACTCAAAGTAAATCCTCAACCATCCAGTCATTAAGATTTTTCTTTATCTGTCTCACTTTTCCTTTGCATGTAATTCTTACTTACATGTTTAGTTTTGTTTTCCTCCCTATATCTGGCACCTGGAGATTTTATTGATTTCTAGATGAGTTATGTATTTTTCATATAATTCTTTGTGTTGTTGTATTTTTCAGAATTTCTATATGTTTAGAGTAGGGGCAATGTCTTCCATATCTGTTTAAATCACCATATTTGTCAGATATATTACTTCTCTAATGAAGAAAAAATACAAAAAGTTTTAAAATATGTTTAAAGCAATGTTTTATTTTAAGTAACCTTTTTCTCCATGCTTCTCAGTGCTGAATTTGAAGAGCCACATAATTATGAGGCAACAATTTCATATCTGAAACACTCTGGCAACTCCATTAACCTGTGCACCGCAAAAGAAATTGCTGATTGTAAGTCTGCTAAGCCAATTAATATTGTAACCCTGTGTGGAATGAAAATGTGGCAAAAATGGTATTTTCCCTCTAGCTAACTATAAGTTTAAAAATTCAAAGCCATGCTGCTCTACCATCTCATTTCTTTTTTTTTTTTTCCCCTGCCTGGTCTCTTAAAAATATAAATAAATCCAGTTGGGCATCAATGCTATCTCACAACTCCTAGTGCTGCCTTCTCTCTACCACTTCTATTTTCTCCTTCACCAATCTACTTACATGCCTTGCCTTCTGTAGATATGTGGGAGGGAAAATCAAGATACGATAATCCATTTTTCTTCCTTCTCCTATAGAAATTTCATCTCTCTTCTTGTGGTGTCTTTCTTGAACTCCCCTGGTAACTCCGTGTGTGGAGAGGGAGATAACAGACTATGAGAATTAGGTCCCTCTGTTTAGTCTGAATAGGAGCAGAGAATTCATTTAATGGATCTGACCATTGGTTCAGAGCTAAATCTTCCCGCCTCTGGTATTACCAACAAAGCTCAGACCTTTCTATGAAGAAAAGAAACCCTGTCAGGTAAGAAAATGAAGAAGCAGGGACTCATAACATTTCTACAGTTTCTGTGTCTTTGTTCTGCCTGTAGGATCAGCTGGTTCTCTACAAAAGGCATGAACATTTGTGCTGGAATAAACATTAGTATTTTGTGAACATATGCTATGGGTCACAGTTCAGTAGTAGGTTCTGTGTGTGCATCCCTGCTGATACAGCTTTTATTAGCCCACTTTTTGAGACAAGAAACTGAGGACCAGAGATGTTGAGTTGTACAAGGTCAGACGAGGAATATATGGTAAAGACATAATAAGAAATAAGCTCAGACTGCCACTAAGATGCATGCTGTTTTCACCGTTTTATGCTGCTTCCCATTCAAGGATGCTTTGCTTCCCTGGAGGGAGGGTTAGAGAGAGATCATCTGATTTATTTTCTTTATTGTATGGAGAAAAAGCAGAAGAGTGTGGGAGAAGTCATTTGTCTGAGAATACATACATAAAAGATTTGTGAGGTAGGAGTTAGGATCCATTGAAATTTCCCTCCCCTTCCCAAGGCAATAAAGGGTTGAAGAACTACTGGAAAATCTCCCTCTCTCTTTCTCTTAGACTAGGCAAAGTCTCGATTCTCCCATATGGCTTATAAAATACTAGTCATAAGACAAGCAACTCCTGTCCCTTCTTACCCCCATAAGGCAACATTGTTCCAATCTTGGAGCATCTAGGCACCTGCATCAGAATATGATTTCTCAAATTCTAACACTTAAAATACAAATCATCTGGGGATCTTGCTTAACATATTCTGGTTCAGAAGCTGTGTGGTTGGGCCTGAGAGTCTCAATTTCTAACAACTTCCCTGGTGGTGCTGATGCTGCTGGTTTATAAACCAGCCTTTGAATAGAAAGGCCATGGGCCCTATTTGGACTAAATTCCAACTGTATGTCTTTCTGCAAAGGCCTCATAGGGCTATTTAGATGCCCTTGTTGGAGCCTATATCTTCCCTTTCTGGATACAGGAGACCCCCAGAATGCTCCTCCCAAGAGACTTGGGTCTCTTCCCTAAGTCCCAGGACAGAATGGGCTGCAGAGAGAGCAGTTCATGGGGGGTGGTGTGCTTGGGATTTGGACCTATGCAAGGCCCCTTTCCATGTAGGATGAAGCTGTGGATTAAAAGTGGGAAGCTGGACCAGACTCCTGTATTTGTTCTTCCCAGGTCATAAATGCTCAAAGTGGCCTGCCAGGGAAAATCACCTAAGGTACCCAAAGAAGGAGCCACTAACTCAAGCCTCTCTTGTCTTTCACTGAGGGATTTTTTGTGTACTTCATAAAGAGGCAAGTGTCTTTGGCTGAAAGAGAAAGGTCTCAGAAAATAAGCCACTGACGCAATTGAGAGTAACAGAGCATGGAGTAGTGGAAAGGGAGGAAGGTGGGAGACAGGTGAGGGTGGTGAGGATGTCCTTTGCCAGAGAGAACATCTTGGTGGGATATAGGAATAGACCTACCAGGGCTAAAGAAACTGAAGTACTACAGTCTGGGATCAAAAGGATCCTGCCACATGTCCCCACCCATTTCCTTCTTCCTCTTTAAAGGATCAAGATGCAGTTAGAAAAAACAAAAACAATAAACAAACAAGAAGGGGTTGAGCTATTTTCCCCCCACTTGTATTTATTCACTTGACTCTTTCTTCATTTATCTTCCAAGTATCTTTATACCACTTACTAGATGAATAACATCTGAGCCTCAGTGTCGTCATCTGAAAAGTGGGTATAATATCACCTTCATGGCTTTGTTCTGAGAGTTTGATAAAACAATACATTTAAATTCAAGTGAAATTCTGCTTCTGGAAGGATGGAACATGTGTATTCTTCCTTATTCCTTCTGCTAAGTACAACTAAAACTGTCGGATATCATATGTGAAACAAACACACGAAAACTGGGAGATTCTGAAAAGTTAGAAATAAGAAGGTATAGCAGCTAGAGACCTAGAAACCCAAGTAAGAATAGGTGAGTTCCTTGGGATTTCTTCTTGTCTCATATATCCCAGACTTGGAGCCAAAGAAGCTGGCAATCCAGAAACACCAGTGGGTACAAACAGAAACATCTCCAGCAAAAGATTGTTCTCTCTAGCCTAAGAACCAGAAAAGGGGCAGTCTAGAAAAACAAAAAGCCTTAGACAATAACTGTTCTGTTCTAGCCAAACATTACAGTAAAAACTATGGCTCTACCCCACCAGCCAGTGATCAGTGAGGATCTTAGACACCCACCCTTATCAGGCTGCAGTTATGTACTCCAGCCCCTTGGCTGAGGTGGTGCAGAGAAAGCTATGTCAGAAGCTTGGACTTTCAGCCCTTCCAGGAGTAACAAAACTCCACCTATAATGAAGACCGCATGAGGAGCTTGTATTCCTGTCTCCCACCCAACAAAAGTACCCTTCTCCTCTCTGTTGGTCTGTTATTAGAGAAGACTCATTGGAGAATCAGGACTTTCACAACTACCCAGCAGTAAGTAGGACAAATGGGGAGCAAAAACAAGCCCTCCTACCACCAGGATGTTATCAGCAAAAGCTGAGTGGGGAACTGGAGTTCCCACCCTTGACCAGGAGCAGTGAGGAGCCTTGCCCTCAGTTGGATATTGGAAGGCCAAGAAGTGGAGAACCTAGATGTGTACCCTTTGCTGACAGAAAAAAGTCATCCCATTTCTGTCACCAGAAAAGCCAACTAAAACAGAAGTTTAAATAATATCCAGCCTCATAAGATAATACTTAAAATGCCCAGATTTCAACAGAAAATTACTCATCATATCACAAATCAAGAAAGTCTAAACTTGAATGAAAAGAGATAATCAAAAGATGACAACATTGAGACAATTGAAATATTAGCGTGTTCTGAGAGACAATTTAAAGCAGCTGTTAAGACTTCAGTGAACAATTATGAACATGATTGAAGCACACAAAGAATAGTTTCACTCTATTTTTAGAAGAAATGGGATGCCTCTGCAAAGAAATGGAAGATGTAAAGAAAAAGAAATAAAAACTTAGAAGTGAAGAACACAATAAGAAAAATAAAAAGCTCACTGGATGGACTCAACAGCAAAATGGGGAGAATAGAAGAATTCATAAACTTGAAAGAAATGATAGAAATTGCCCAATCTAACAATAAGGACAAAACAGATCAGGGGAAAACAATGAACAGAGCTTCAAGGATCCATGGGACTATAATGAAAGTCTTAAATTGTAGTACTGGAAAGAAGGGGGAAAGAGGATGCTACTGAAAGTACTTGAAGAAATTGAAAACTTTCCTAATTTGGTAAAAGACATTAAACAAAAGATTGAAGAAGCCAAGAAAATCCCAAGCAGGATAACCCAAACCACACAAAAACATAATCAAACTTCTAAAAATAAAAATAAAAAGTAAAAATCTTGAAAGCAGTAAAAGAAATGATACATTACCTACGGGTGAAGAACAATTTAAATGGCTGAATTTCTCATCAGAAACCATGAAAGCCAGAAGAAACTGGCACAACATTTTTCAAGTACAAGAAGAAAAGAACTATCAATCCAGAATCCTATTACCAGTGAAAATATCCTTCAAGATTGAAGGGGAAATCAAGATATTCTAAGATGAAGGAAAACTAAGATAATTTGTTCTAGCAGACCAATCCTAAAAGAATGGCTAAAGGAAGATTTCTAGACAGAAAATAAATGATGAAAGGAAGTACTTTGGACTTTCACTTCAGGCGAAAGAAAAAATGGAAAGAATACAAATGTGAGTATGACATATTTTCTTTCTTTTGATTTTTTTAAAATTATGTTTGATGGTTGAAGCAAAAACTCTTAACATTATCTGATACAGTTCTAAATGTGTATAAGAGAAATACATAAGACCATTATAATGAAAGTGTTAAGGAACATAGAAGGAAATAAGGTTTCTATACTTCACATGAACTGATAAAATGTCCATACCAGTAGACTGTGATTTACATGTATTTATAGTGTAATCCCTGGAAGAACCACTAAAACAGATATACAGTGAGATATTTAAAAAACATAAAACAAAAAACTATAGGTAAATAAAAAATAATTCTAAAAAATATTCAAGTAACCCACAAGAAAGCAGGAAATATATAACACAGAGGCAAAAAAAAAAAAAAGAAAAAAAAAAAACCTAAAGAGAAAATAAAAAATAAAGGCCAGATTTAAGCTCTAATATATCAGTAATTGCATTAATTACATTATATGTAAATTGCCTAAATATGCCAATTGAAAGAGAGAGATTGGAAGATGTAAATTTAATCTAAAGAATATTAGTGTGACTATATTAATAACTGAAAAAGTAAATTTCAGAGCAAAGAAAATTACAAGAGATGCAGAGCGATATTATGTAATGATAATAGGGTCAATCCATCAAGAAGACAAAACAATCTTAAGTGTGTGTGCACCAAGCTCCAGAGCTATAATATATGTGAAGCACAAACTGAAAGAAAAAATAGACAAATGGACTCATAGTTTGAGACTTTAACACCCCTCTGTCCACATTGACAGAACACCTACTCAGAAAATCAGCAAGGATAGAGAAGAATTCAGCAACACCATCAGCAACAGGATCTAATTGATATCTATAGAAGGTGCACGAGGAGCAGAATATATATACTCTCAAGCATTCATAAACACATACAAGATAGACCTTATTCTAAGCCTTACAACAGTGCATTTTGAAAAATTGAAATCATAGTGTATTTTTTACCACAATGTAATCAGGCTAGAAATCAGTAACCAAAGGATAACAGAAAACTCTCTAAACACTTCGAAACAAAAG
This sequence comes from Mustela lutreola, assembly GCF_030435805.1. Taxonomy (NCBI): domain Eukaryota; kingdom Metazoa; phylum Chordata; class Mammalia; order Carnivora; family Mustelidae; genus Mustela; species Mustela lutreola. The sequence goes on along the minus strand of NC_081299.1, from coordinate 45,526,071 downwards.
CCCACGTTTCTAAAAGGAAATCAAAATACATATTGAACTGAACAAAAAATGAAAACATATAAAAATCCTTGGGACAGAGCCTAAGGAATGCAGAAGAGAAATTAATAGCACTAAATGCTTACATTAAAGAGGAAAATCTTTAAACCTAAGATCCTACCTCAAGAACATAGTAAAAGAATAGAAAAATAAATCTAAAGCAAGTTGAAGGGAGGAAAGAATAAAGATTAGGAACAGAAATAAATAAAATTAAAAACAGAAAAGCGTAGAGAAAATCAATGAAAGCAAAAGCTTGTTCTTTGAAAAGATCAATAAAATTGACAAACCTCTAGCAAGACTAACAAAGAAACAGAAAGAAGACACAAACGAACAATATCAAGAATGAAACAAAGATATCATTACAAACTTTGCAGACTTCCAAAGGACTATAAGAGGATATTATGACTAAATCTACACGTCTAAATTTGACAACTTCAGGATGGAAGAATTCCTCAAAAACTCAGATTACCTCAGATCACTCAATATAAATCATTTTGATAGTGCTGTAACTGTTAAGGACATTGAATCTGTAGTTTTAAAAGTAAAACAAACAAACAACAAACAAAAAACTTAAAACACTGTATGTTAACTATACTGCAATTAAAATTTATAAATAAATTAATTAAGAGAAAATAGAACTCCGAAAAAGACCATCTCAAAGTCCTGGGAGATTTCACTGGAGAATTCTGCCAAATATTTAAAAATGAATTAACACTAATTCTGTACAATCTTTCCAAGAAAAATGGAACAGGAGGAAACCCTTACTGATTCAAGAAGCTGGTATTACCCTGACAGCAAACCAGACAGAGACAGTGCACAAGAACACTACAGATTAACACCCTTCAGGAGCAGAGTCATAAAAGTTCTTTGCAAAATATTAGTAAATAGAATTCAGCAAGACGTAATATGGAATTATACAACAGAATGCTGTTTATTCTAGGGATGGAAAGCTAGTTCAATATTCAAAGATCACTCAAAAAAATCAATCAATGAACTCTTTATTGACAGGCTAAAGAAGAAAAATCACACAATCATAACAATCTATGCAGGAAAAGCATTTGACAAATTTAATACCCATTTATGATTAAAAAAAAAAACTCAGAAAAATAGGAATAGAGGGCCACTTTCTCAACTTGAAAAAAAAAGAGCATTTGCAAACAAACAAACAAAAACCTATAGCTAGTATACTTAATGGAGAAATATTGAATACTTTCCCCTAGAGACTGGGAACTAGGCAGGATGGTCACTTTTTTTTTTTTTTTTTTAAGATTTGATTTATTTATCTGACAGAGAGAAACAGTGATAAAGGGAATACAAGCAGGAGGAGTGGGAGAGGGTGAAGCAGGCTTCCCGCTGAGCAGGGAGCCTGACAGGGGTCTCAAACCCAGGACCCTAGGATTGTGACCTGAGCAGAAAGCAGACACTTAATGATCAAGCCACCCAGGTGCCCCAGGGATGTACACTCTTACCACTCCTATGCAACACAGTGCTAGAACTTCTAGCCAATGCAGTAAGTCAAGAAAAGGAAATCAAATGAATACAAATCAAAGAATTAAACTGCCCTTATTTGCAGATGACAGGATTGTCTAGATAGAAAATCCCAGGGAATTTACCCAAAAAAAAAAAAAAAAAAACAAACAAACAAGCTTAGAACTAACAAATGAGTTCAACAAGGTCACAGGATACAAAATAGAATTTTAAAATCCCATTTCTATATGCTAGCAATGAACACACTAAAATCAGAAAATACTACAACATTCACAAAAGTTAAAGAAAGAGAAATTGACTTGTGTTTAACAAAATGTTACAAGACTTAAATTTGATAACTACAAGTTGCTGATGAAATAATTCAAAGGAAACCTACATAAATAGGGGAGATATACCATATTTATGGATTGAAAAACTGCATATAGAAAAAAATATTCTCCCTTACAAAATTGTAAAAGGAAATTTAATGGAGGAAACATTGCCTTTCATGATGTTGGAGCAGTTGGATAGCCATAAATAAAAATCATCCAATCCATCAATCAATCTTAATATAAGTCTCACATCTTCTATAAAGATTAACTCAGAGGGGATCCTTCTTTCATTCTCTGCCCACCAAGGGTGAAGAATCTAAGTATTACGTTTCTGGAGGAGACGGGGAGAGAGAAAGCGGAAAATAAGGGGAAAGATGAGGTGGTTAGCTTTCACTGTCACCGTTGTATGAGATTGTCCCTTAAACAATGCCAGGAAAACAAAGACCATCCCTTTGGGGTGCATAGTTCATCCTGGGTGCCTTTCTGAGGCTTTGCCCTTTTATATAGAATGTGGGTAAGCAGGATTTAGGCTGTTCTGGAAGTTCTGCAGAATTGTCCTCAGAGGTCATCTAGACCACCCATTCAGACCGTGCTTCCTAGGCCCTAGGGCTGTCCTGAGGGGTACTGGAGACTTTGAGCGAGACATCAAGCAGAGAAGTTTTATGTGTGCCCGCGGGCAATATTCCACTCAAATGAATTATTCCGTAGCTGGGAGGAAGTTTGAGAGCCATTTGCTAATGGAGTGACCTTGGGCAAGTTACTTCACTCTTTGGGCATCTGCCTCCTCATGGGTGAAATGCCAGTGTCAGTAGTGATCACTGAGTGAATTAAGTGAGGTCATACATTTAAACACGTAGCACAGTTCCTAGTATTTGTAAGTATAAAAAATGTTTGTTGCTTTTTTTTTTAAAGATTTTATTTATTTATCAGAGAGAGAGGGGGAGAGAGCGAGCACAGGCAGACAGAGAGGCAGGCAGAGGCAGAGGGAGAAGCAGGCTCCCTGCTGAGCAAGGAGCCCGATGCGGGACTCGATCCCAGGACGCTGGGATCATGACCTGAGCCGAGGGCAGCTGCTTAACCAACTGAGCCACCCAGGCGTCCCTGTTTGTTGCTGTTGCTTTTTATTACTGTTTTTATATTATTAGTAACAGTGCTCTCGCCTCCTAGTTTTCCAAGGTCACACAGCGAGTTAGTACTTGGAGAAAAAGCCTGCAAGCTGCGGTCATGTAATGGGGCCAGCAGTTGGAGGGTACTAAGGACCATCTTGTGATGAGTATCCTTTTCCCCCAGCTGGAACAAAGCTGTCAGTGGAGAGAATGGGCTCCAGTGCTGTGGGTCATATCCTCCAGATAGGATTCCCTGTCCTTTCCTGACCCCATGGGGTAGAATCCTTTGTCTTTTATATTCCTTCCATTGGAGCAAGTTGTGATGGCAAAACTTTGGAGAACGTCTGGTTTGTTAAAAAATCATAATCAAGTTACGAATGCATTATTAATTCAGTGTGTATTTTTGTGTACTAGCCTTGACAAGTAAGCTTCCTCTGAGCCTTGGTTTCCCCATTTCTAAGAATAATATCTCCCCTCTCCCCAGGTGACAATGAGAAGCAAAAAGATCATGATGTGTTATTTCTTTGTAAAACAAAGAATGATACCTCAATTGAGGAAGGAGATTATCATTTTTAAAATTGGAAAGGAGACCCATATTTGGAATAGATATGGAGCAAACTGCAACAAAAGCAAATATTCATTGTGTATTAATAGCTAAACAGAGGCTTTAAAGTAAACTGGCAAAATAATACATTTTGATTAAAAAATCAGTAAAAAGAGAAGTGTACAATGGCTTCCATTGAAGTGCATGCTATGAATCATCCACAGAGAATTTTAGGTCTTTGTGTCAAGCAATCACGTGCAGGCAGTGCCTATAGAAAACCTAGGATTTCCTTCGTTTTATCAATGGATTTTGTGTGTAGAATAACAATGACCTTGAAACGCAACCTGGCTGGTTCACTTAGTTAAGCATCTGACTCTTGGTCTCAGCTCAGGTGTTGATCTCAGGGTCATGAGATTGGGCTCTGCTTTGGGCCCCACAGTGGGCATGGAGCCTACTTAAAAAAAATAAAATAAAACATGTTTCTTGGTCACTTTTCTAAACTACAGCTTCAGGAACCTAGCAGCAAGAAAGAGAAGAAAAACAGGGGGGAGTCCTACTTATTATGCATGCATATTCATTAACAGTAGGGGGAAACTTTTAGAGATGACATTTCAGCAAAGAAAAGTCAAATAAGTAATTTTATCAAAAACCCATCACTTTCTATACAATATCTGGTGCTCTGCTAGGCATGTCCCATTTTTTTACATCATCTCCTTTAATCTCCCCATTAACTGTGTAAGACAGGTACTAATTGACTGCATTTCTCAAGTGAGCAAACGGAGACTCTAGGAAATGAAGTAATTTGTCTGCAATCCCTCAGGTAGGAAGCGGCAGGACTGGGCTTTGAACCCGCATTCTTGCCACTACTTGTGTTTGTTATTAATGAAGGTCAGTGTCACATCATTCAATAAAATCCACAGAACAATCAGAAAAAAATCCAAAAGGAACTCAAACCTCAGTTGGTGGCCAGTCTCCTCTTTTCAAGCTGTGCTAGGGAAACAAAACAGTTAAGGAACAAAAACACTTGTGAGTGTGCTGTGGAGTTCATTTTGTTGAAGTGGGATCTAGGCTTTTTTTTTTTCCTTTTTTTTCTTTTTTGGAGGGGGGCTTTTTTCCTCTCCTTTCCCTTTCATGTTCCCCTTCTGACTGCAAACCACTAAATTTCAGCGCTGTCTCTTCAGCATGGAGTATGTATATCTATTTACTGAAACAGGAAACTGAAAATTGTTTCACATGTTTTCACTGATCATACATTCCATCCTGGAAATCCCCACAGAGATAAAAAGCCATGGTCAGTGACCCGACAACTCCCCACACAGACAAAGCCTCACACCGTTCCATTTTCCGGAGGCTGAGAAAACTGAACTCTGCCATCCTGCGTAATTGCTTGAATCCTGGGTGCTGTAAGAAATGGGTGAATAAACGGCCTCTGACATCATTTTTTTTTTCATGTTTATTTTAGCAACTTATGAAGTCGAAATTGAAGAACCCCAAAAGGTATTGTTCCCTCTTTTTACCAACTTCATAACTACAACAGGTATGCAGAATTGACGGTAGAGTGGTTTCTTTTAGGAGCCAGGAGGGAGGTCTTTGTTTTCAGTTTTCTCCCAATTCCTGAGGCTTTTCCAAGACTCCAGCTGCTAAGATTCTGTCGCCTGTAATAACAGAGATAGAAAAAGTGGTGTGGGGAGGAGGGAGGGAGAAGCTGGCCCTAATCCACTCCCGGCCTGTTATCTGTGGCGAACAGCATCAGCTGGCCTTTAATAACGGTCCCTTCAAAGAGGGGAGTGCTGTGGCCCAAGCCAAATTTGTACCTCCTGCGCTTTCGGGAGGATGGCCCGCCCTCTGAAGGCACATTTTCTGGCTCCTGGTAAGCCCAGTGCAAAGTGCCCCTTGGAGCCACTTCATTAGAGCCCAAGCAGAGTCCCTGCTGGCCCCAGTCCCAGCACCTGACCCTGTGATCTCAAACCTCCATTTCCTCACCTGTAGGATAGAGATAGTAGAAGTATCCACGTCTGGGTCATTATGGAAACGAGAGTGAGGTAAATTCAGGGAACCCGTGTGATGGTAAATGCCCGTACCTTTCCCAGACATTTTGCCTCTCTGGGCTCCTGCTGGGTCTTCTGGAAAATGGCGTCTTCTCTGCGAGGGCAGGAAGCAGATGCCCTGTGGTGACCGCATTTGCTGTAGTAGATGCTCAATAAATAAGGGGGTTTGTACTTGTTTCACTGAGTTGCTGAGAGAACTCAAAGTAGCTAAGCTCCCAGTACAGAGCCTGGCACACAGCAGGGCCTCCCCTCATGTTTCAGCTCGGTCAATGAAGGTCACTTTTTTCACACAGAGTTCATTTCGTCCAGATCTTTCATCTTTCTGCTTGTTTTCTTACACCTACTGGAAAGGCCTGTTCATTTGTGGTACACTTTCTAGCTAGAAAACTATAAATGATTATTCTTATTAATGAAAGTAGAAACATTCTATTAAAATGCTTCAATTATCTGGCAATATCTCCAAAATAATAAACTTTTCTGTACAAGTAAACTCTGTAAATAACTAGAGTTTATCCCATTCAAAGGGAAAAAAAAACACAAAAGTATTTTTAACATGTTTTAAAAACATGTATTTATTTGAGAGAGAGAGAGAGATGGTGGGGGGGGAGGAAGAGGGAGAAAAAGAGAGAGAATCTCCAGTAGACTCCTTTAAAATTTTAAAATATATTTTTAAATTTTAAATCTTAACTTTCAGACATGTATTGCGTTCATCTCCGTGTTCTTGTCTCGGCAGGTGGAATCTGATCTTACTCTGTCTTCATGATGTGGAATCCTCTGTAACATAAGGGATTGAACAGCTACAGTTCAAGCTCTTCTTTATAAGATGCTGCTAGTTCCTTAGGGTGCCTGGGGGGTTCATTCAGTTAAGTGTCTGCCTTCCGCTCAGGTCATAATCTCAGGGTCCTGGGATCGAGCCCCACATCGGGCTCTCTGCTCAGCGGGAGCCTGCTTCTCCCTCTCCCTCTGCCTGCCTCTCTGCCTACTTGTGCTAAATCTTAAAAAAAAAAAAAAGAAAAATAAAGATGATGTTAGGTCTTTCTCAGGTGTTCAGAGTTAGCTGTCTTTCCACCAAACCAAGTCTGTCTGCTGTCATTATTTCCTGTTCTCTGACAGTTTCGACTTCTCTATCAATATCTTTGTGTTGAGCAGGGAGTCTTTCACATGGGTAATTCTGTACCAAGATCTTGTTGCATTTCAGGCACTTGTGCAAAGGTGGGGCACTTCATCCTCCATGTTTCCCGGTGAGCTAGTATCACAACTTGCCTCTTATAGGTGAGGACTGGAGGCTTAGAGAGGTTCAGCAACCTGTCAGTAATGTAGCAGGGGTCCATCTGACCTGTCACTCTACCATCCATGTTGTTAGAATTATACGGGAGATAAGAACTAATCGTCCCTGAGTGAAGGCCTGCGGGGCCCTCCTCAAAGGAGGGCAAATGAGCTTTTAGGCTGGTCTTGGTCACAGCATGTTCAAGGCTTAGCTATTTTCTGTTTTCTTCAACATTGTTGTCTAGATTCAAAATAATGAGTCAGATCTATGTGATGACTGAATCAAAGAGTAACGTTGTGGTCACTGGGACATAATCTTAATGGAACCAAATCTAGATTGTCTGGGAGTAAATTTGGGATCAGGGGGTGTGTGACCAGCCAGGGAGAATTCCCAGCATGACTTACACATTTGTGTTACTGACTCTGCCCACTGAAACATTGCTCTGATAGCCCAAGTATGTATTTCCCCAAATGATGGAAAGCTTTATTCTGCAAACATGTTCCTGGAACAGCATGCAGAAAACAATTTATACTTCTAAGTTAGATTATACATTCCCTCTGGCATGCTGCTTTTCCTTTTAAACTGACCTTCAGTTCCACCGGCCAGGGTTTCTGGAAGTTTCTGTTGTCCGTGTCTACCTTTGCTCCATCCTGAGACCTCACCTGTCTGGTCTTCTGGTCAAGTCTCTAATGATCTGTAATCACACATCAAAGGCATGGTTTGGATTGATTTATGAAAATGACCATTTTCCTCTTTACTTTCAGCCTAGGAAGAATGGTCTCCATCAAGAACTTAGGTGAGTTTTATCTTCAAATGTTAAAGCGTTAGTCCAACCTCTGTTGACTGAACCAGTTTTCTTAGATGGGTCAGCTATGCTTGCAGACACTGAGCTGGTCCAGCTTCCCCAGTGCCTAGTGAGGTGCCTGGTACAGAGAAGGTACTCAAGGGTCCTGCCTGGCCTTTCCCTCCTGCCTTGTTCTAGGCCACACCACCCTCATTGGTAAACACTTACTGAGTCTCCAGCATGGGCCAGCCACTTGCTAACCACTGGGGGAGCAGCAGTGATGGCAACCTGGCTGCTACCCTCAGGGGCTCCTGGCCTGTGGGAATCACACAGTCGAATAGGTATATAACCATCATGTGACTGCCAAAGGACTTAGTTTCCAAAATGCACCATGCTGTTTTAAATCTCTGTGCCTTTGCTGCCTTAATTCATTAATTCATTCCAACTTAATGAACCAGTAAATATTTAATGAGCATCAAACATTCCCACCTGTAAGAAGCCTTCCTAATTCCCCTCCTTCAAAGAAAAGTAGCCAGACCCTCCCACCCACCCCCACCAAGGTACACAAGTTTGCACTAACCTCACTGCATGTCATTTGTTTGCTAACGTGCCAGTTTATCCTGACTCTCCTTCCCTTCCCTGCTTCTTGTGTGTGAGTTCCTTCTGAGAAGGGCCCGTGTTTCTCGTTCTTGGTGTTCCTGACACCTCTCATACTTCTGGGTCCAAAGCAGGGCCTTGGCAAGGCTGTGCTCTGACCCCCCTCTTCAGAGTCTGTGTCTATCATTCTTCTCCTGGAGTTACTTTTTTTTTTTTTCTTGTCCCAAAACCATCACTTTTTATTTTTTTTTTTAATATAATTTTTTATTTTTTTTTAAACATGTATTTTTATCCCCAGTGGTACAGGTCTGTGAATCACCAGGTTTACACACTTCACAGCACTCACCAAAGCACATACCCTCCCCAATGTCCATAATACCACCCCCTTCTCCCAAACCCCCTCCCCCCAGCAACCCTCAGTTTGTTTTGTGAGATTAAGAGTCTCTTATGGTTTGTCTCCCTCCCAATCCCATCTTCCTTCATTTATTCTTCTCGTACCCACTTAAGCCCCCATGTCCTGGAGTTACTTTTAATGCATTAGAGGAAACATGGTTGGTGAAGTCTAGAGAGGCAAGTATCAGAATTCCCTGGCTGAGGTTAAACACTTAAGCAGTGGATCATGAGGGAAACCATGTTTCATGTTTGTCCTTGAGTTCTGGTCTGCCTCGATTCATGCCCCCCACCCCGCCCTGTATCTGCCCTCTAGCATCTAGCGTGGTGCTGGGTGCTTGAAAGGTACATGTCACATGGTTAATTCAGCGTTTATTGAGATTTTACTCTCTCAGATGCTGCTAGATTCTGAGATACAAAAATGAATGGAGTATATTCTCTGCCCTTGGTTCCAGATGGGCAAGGAGGCTAGAATGGATGGGGGAAAGGGGCTATTTGGAGCGGGGGGAAATGATCATCTTAGTAGGAAGTTACAATATAATCAGTGATAAGTAGTTGTAGGAACACAGAGATGAGGCTCCAGGCATACTGTCTTGAAGAGTTGACAGCTGAATTCAATCTTTAAAAGACCTATAGGAGTTGTTGTAATGATTGTTCCAGGCATAAAGAAAAGTTTGAGCAAATACATGAGGTCGGTCAAGGACTCCCCAAACAGGGATCATGCATGAGCATGAAGTGCAGTGTGGAAGCAGAAGGAACAAAGCCACAGGGAGTATGCAGAGCTGGGTCCAGGAGGGCCTGCACCCCCTAATTTACAATGAGACCAGCTCCGTCCAATGGAACTGTAAGGTAAAGCACAGATGTCATTTAAAATTTTTCTAGTAGCCAAATGTTAAAAAGTAAAAAGGAAACCCAGCTTTTGCATCAACTTGGACAGGACTGGAGGAGATTATGCTAAATGAAATAAGTCAAGCAAAGAAAGTCAGTTATCAGATGGCTTCACTTATTTGTGGAACACAAGGAAAAGCATGCAGGGCATTAGGATAAGGAAGAGAAAAATGAGGGGGAATCAAAGAGGGAGATGAACCAGGAGAGGCTGTAGACTCCAAGAAAGAAATTGAGGGTTTTGGAGGGGAAGAGGGTGGAGGATGGGTGAACCTGGTGGTGGGTATTAAGGAGGGCATGGATTGCATGGAGCACTGGGGTTTATATGCAAACAGTGAATCGTGGAACACTACATCAAAAACTAATGACATACTGTATGGTGACTAACATAACATTAAATTAAATTTTAAAATGTGAAAAGAAACAGGTGAAATTAATTATGTGTTTTATTAATCCCAGTGTATCCAAAATATTGTCATTTTTTTTAAAGATTTTATTTATTTATTTGACAGAGAGAAATCACAAGTAGACAGAGAGGCAGGCAGAGAGAGAGAGAGAGAGGGAAGCAGGCTCCTCGCTGAGCAGAAAGCCCGATGTGGGACTTGATCCCAGGACCCTGAGATCATGACCTGAGCCGAAGGAAGCGGCTTAACCCACTGAGCCACCCAGGCGCCCCAAAATATTGTCATTTTGACATGTAATCAATATAATAACTATTACTGAGGTATTTTATAGTCTTTTTTCTCTAATTCTTCAAGATCCAAATATATGTTATACTTATAGCTCAGTCTAGACCGGATACATTTCAAATGCACAATATCCATACATGGACAGTGGCCGCAGGTGGAGAGCACAGATTTAGACTTTATATTCTAGGTCAGGGGGAGCCACAAAGAGTTTCAAAGCAGAGATAACGTACTCCATCGCCTCATAGTATTCCTAGAAGTCACCATATTGAATTTAATTTGATAATTACTTATAGAGATCCAGTTATAAGTTACTGGATAAGACCTGACAAGATAAGATGGATTACCAAGGGCATGTACATCAACAAGGATTTATGTTTTAGGAGAAATACCAACAATGTGCAATGGGGAATAAGAACTGGGTAATTCTAACACAGCAAATGCTTCCATGAAGACAAGGATCCCAACAATTATTGCAGGTCCATTATGTACTCTGAACAATGCTGAGCTTTCAACATTTTTCTCACATTTCATTCTCCTGGCAACCATGGACATTGGCATTGTGACCTTTCATTTATGAATAAGAAAATATGATTTTTTTTTAAAGGTTAACCATGGACTCGCAGAAAGAGGGATATATAGTGGAGATTAGAAGCCAGCCCTCCTGGGGTGCCTGGGTGGTGCAGTGGGTTAAGTCTCTGCCTTTGGCCAGGGTCATGATCTCAGGGTCCTGGGATCGAGTCCCTCATTGGGCTCTGCTCAGCGGGGAGCCTGCTTCCCCTTCTCTCTCTGCCTGCTGCTCTGCCTGCTTGTGATCTCTCTCCCTCTGTCAAATAAATAAAATCTTTAAGAAAAAAAAAAAAAAGAAGAAGAAGAAGCCAGCCCTCCCCCACCGCCCCTGATCATCATGGAACTGGCAGATGGCCTTACTGGTGGGCACGGTGCTCAGTAATTACGTGAATGAATGAAACTCCTGACAATTCTTTCCATTGTCTTTCAGAACAGTACTGTCTCTGGTGCTTTTCCTCTCTTGTTGACCTCCTCTTCTGAGTTTCTTTGAGGGCTCCTCTTTTTCTGCCTTCCGTATGAATGTGGTTGTAAGTCTAGTTCACTGTGCCAGAACAGAAGTCCTCATCTCCGAGTTGATGACTCCTCCGCATTCATTCTCTCCTCGGACCTCAGGTTTCTCCTGACACTGTCCACCTTGCCTCTCTCTCATACTCTGTCCAATGCAGCTGTGGTGCGTGGTGGTCCTTCATTTCCTTAGGGAAGACTGTCTGAGTACCTGCCAGGCCCCATGCTGTTGCTACTCTAGATCACACAGCATTGGTGCTAGGAATACATACAGAAATAGTGGAGCTCTGCCGCTTTATAAGTTGATTGTTCGTTTACAAGGCAATTGGAAGAACTGGAGGCTGATCCATAAACAGTGTTTTATAATACAAATAGAAGGACAAAGTGTTGGGGCAGCAGATAAGAAGGTATGACTGGGAGAATCAGGGAAGGACTCTCAGAAGTAAGATGATTCAGACAAATTGAGAAGGGTTTGATGTTCGCCAGCAAGATGCAGAAGGCATGTCTGTCAAGGGAAATGGCAACTAAAAAGGGAGAGTTGCTCAAACAAGGATGGTTGGTTTGGGGAATGTGAGTCTAGAGCAAAAGTTGAGGGAAGGAGTAGAGGGAGGTGGGGTTGGAAAGAAAGATTGCAACCACATCACGATGGGTTTATATTTTAGCCTACAGGCAATGGGGAGTTGCTAGGAGATTTTAAGCAGGGATTCCTTCTGGCATTGATTGGAGAGGGTAGAAACTCAGTGAAATGATCTAATGGGTGACCTGATCCTCATCTTAGAAGAAGGTAGGGAGAGAAGAGGAACTATTCAGCTGTTTACATTCACTTTTTCCATTCCTTTCTTTTAGGATTGGGTAGTACACTATGATCTAAACACTCTAAACCTCACTTTTCCCTTGTTATCTCTTCACATCTAAGCCCTAAATATGAAGATGAAGATGAAGATAAAAAGGAGAAGGAAAAAGAGCCATGTGAATTGCAACCTCAAAAACCACAAAAAGATTTACCTTCAAGTCATCTTTTCAAGGTATCAGTGTTCTAGGGTTCAGGGCCAAACAGTAAAAGTCCAGGGGTATCATGGGAGTATTTCATGGAGTGACTTTTTAGAGCCTGAGACAGCAGCTCTCTACAGAGAGCATCAGAAGACCCTGGGGTGTTGGGTGTTTTCTCAAAGAAATGAACTTGACAGTAACACTGAGCTCTAGCCTCAGGTGTCTACTTTTTAGCCATGAAGCAGGCCTTAGGGGTGGGGCTGGGTCTAGTATGAGTTCAGCAAGGCATCCAGAGGACAAAACATAGACACTCATTTGGGTGTTGTACCCTGCAATTGAACAGCCCCAGAAGGAGGGCCTCCTTAAGGTGTGTGCTTGAGGGCCCTACTTAGAAGAACAACTTACCTCTGAGCTCAGTCATTTCATCTGTAATAGAAGAACAAATCATCCCTACTCAATTACCATCCGCAGTCCCACCCTGATTCTGTCTGGTTTATGTGGATAAGATAATGTATGTGAAAGTGCTTTGTAGACCATGAGATACCATAAAAATGTAAGGTATTCTTAATTATTACTTATTAGTAAATACTAGATTCATGTGTATACTCCTATCCAATCAATTGACATTGTCCCCCTCAGAACAACTAGAGTGGTCAGAGGCTTAAATTATCGATATCACCAGTGCTGCTAGTAATGCTCACAACATTCTGAAAACCTGTTTGAGTTGTGCCTATCGTAGAATATCAGATTGCTCCAGTCCCAGCTGCAGGGCTTGGGAAAATCAAGCAGCTTGGTGGTGTTTGTGGGCCTGAACTGGTGGGCAGGCCGGAGTTAGGGAAGGGGCATTGCATCCTGAAGCCAGAGAGCAGACAAGGCCATAAGTGGGTGATGGGGCCAGAGATCAGAAAGGGGTTATCAGGACCATGAGAAAGATAAAGGGGAAGTCACAGTTATGGACATTAACCATGAAAGAGAAAAGCAGGGATATGTTCTTTATCAGTGCTGGCCATTTGACAAGAGCCAGGCTGCAACCAAAGGGACATATTCCTGCTCTTTGATGTGGATTTGAGTTTTGGAAATTGTTGTAGGTGATTTGGATTATGTTAGGTAAAAATAGTGCGTGGCGTAGCTGGGCAGTGCTATTTGGGGTCAGGTGTAAATGGAACATCAGTAGATACAAATTCAAACTGACCCTAGGAAGCATTCCCAAGGACAGGACAAGGGGAACCCACACACAGCCTTATTAGGGGCCACAGTGAAGGAAGGCAGTCACTGCATTTATGTGAAACTCTGACTTATTACTTTGTCATTTTTCCCCATTAAAAAATTGATTCTTGGCTGTGTGACTTGAAAAAATGCCCCTCCTTTTAGTTTGTCCAGACCACATCAAGAGCTCAGGAAATCCCATACTTTATAACTGTTAAGTACTTCGGCTTCTTCCGACTGCTTTCAGATATATTGTCATAGTCAGTGCTCCTGTCCACTTGCCATCGGAAGGACGATAATCTCTCTCCTATCGCCATCTGATAAATAGCCAGAAAGGCTGTAATTCCCCTTGGTTTCCGGTGTCTATTCCGGAAATCCATCCAGAGCTTTCTGAAATGCACATCTGCTCCGATTGCTGCCTGGGGTTCAGTGAGGCCCCCATTGAACCTTGCACACAAGACCCTGCATTTACTCAGCCTCATTCTGTCACATCTTTCTCACTCGTCTTTTCAACCTGTCCCTTCCAGTCTTCCCTCAGCATCAGCTTCTGTACACCCGTCTGAGGACCCTAACTTCTCCAGATACCCATGCGTTTGCTCGTGCTGATTTGTCCCTTTATCTCCTTGGTCCATCTCTTCCTTTCATTTTAAAGTACTCTTTAATAAGATCTGCTCTGGAAGTCTTCCTCCACCCTGTCTCCCAGCAGAGAGAAAGGACCTCCCCTCCTCCGTTTCTGTCTCAGAGAACAACACAGCTGCAAACGGCCCTTGCCACGTGGTACCTTAAGGTTTGTGTGTCTTGTCTCCGTGATCAGTGTGTAGGCCACCGTGCCCATGGTGTCTCTCTATCTCCGGAACTCAGCATTCATGTCTGACCAACACTGCAGAGAGGGAGTGGGAAAGGAAGTACAGAGGAACAGAATGGCAGGGGGCCAGAAGAACTATCAGGTGAATGGAACACAGCCCCCCCTTGGTGGTCAAGAGCACAGGGCTCAAGTTCTGTCTTAGTAGACTACTGGCTAGGAAACCAGAGGATTTGGAGACCTGTTATTTAACCTTTCAAAACTCTTTATCATGTGGTCTAGTGATATTTTCCCAGTGGGGGGGGGGGTCCTGGAGATGAGGTGAGATAAGATATTTGAAGAACATTCTCTGTTACATGCTGCGGCCTCCTGTGGGGCTGCCTCCCCCGGGCATTCGGTGGCCGTTCAGAGGTGACCCAAAGACTTGGTGTGCATCCTTGTGAAACTTTGTCTAGGGGGACTGCGTTCAGTACCACAATAAGTCCTTGCTGTCTGTGAAGCACGAATTACGGAAGAAAAGCACAAGTAAGTGGGCAATGGAGCAGGTAAGTCAGAGCTCTATAGCACTCTCCCTATTGCGTGTGTTTAGGGGGCCACGCGTGGAGGGATGCTGGGAAGAAAGCAGGTGATGAAAGTCCTCGGAGGCCGCAGGAGCATGCTGCCCAGGAAGCAGGGCCCTGTGAGCGATGCCACCCAGACAAAGGCCTGCCTCCAAGACCCGAAGCTGGCCAGGCACTCCCTAGGCCACTGTGAGTTGCCTTTCTTCCTGGTTCTGTTCACCGTCATCACATGATTTACAAGTTGTGGGTGTCTAAGATGTTACTTTCTTTTATAAATATTTATTGAACATTTATTATGTGCCAGGAAACTTACGCTCATGAGGCAGTTGTGCAGTCATGGAAAGAGCACTGGATTTAGAAGTAGAAGACCAGAGAGAAATAGGTATTGGTTACACAAAGAAAACAGATACCACTGCAGCCCAATAAGCCATGGCAGACCACTGACATTTCATGTGTTACTAATCAGTTATAAGAAGAATAAATATGCAGTGATCATAAGATGAACTCCAGGTCCCTTAAAATATGCCTCTGGGCTAATTGGCCACATCCTTGCCTCGCAGGTCCTTCCCTGTATACTCTGCTGTATTCTGCATATCCTGTCTTAAGTGCTTAAATGTCCCTGTAATTTCACCTGATCTCTGTCTGGAATTCTCTACCTGCTGAAGTCCTAGACATCCTTTAAGTTCTATCTGAGAAGTCACTTCTTCTGAGGTCCCCCTTACCTCCATCCATCCTCCTCTTCCCTGCTCCCCAGGGACCACAATTCCTCACTCTTTCTGTTTCTGTGGCACTGAAACAGCAACCAAGTGACCGCATCTCCATATTAGGCTTTACAGTTAAGCATTTCTGGGACCCTATATACTAAGCCCATCATCTTAGAAAACTTACAGGGCTTCATGTACAAATGGGGTTGATATTATTTTCCAGGGCTATTTGTCAATGTTTGTAAACTGTATATTTCATGTGATCACTAACTGTTTGTTCTCTTCATTTATTTCCTTCTCTAAAAAAAAGTATAGCATACCTTACATTATAATACATGGGGTACGTGTTTGTCTCCCATGGTACACGGTGGGTACCATGTGATCAGAGACCATTTGGTATTTTTCTCTGTATTTCTGCAACCTGGCACAGTGTCTGGCACACTGGAGATCCCCCAACAAAACTTTGTTAAAGAAAGGAGTAAAAGAATAAATCCAGCTTCAGTGAAACTATGGTAGATTTGACAACATGAATTATTCTCTTGACTAAGAAAAGTAAAGAATAGATTTTTGGAAAATGTTTTAAAGTATCATAGAACAGATGTAAAAAGAAAGCATCCATCTACTCGCAGGAACCAGGAACCCTGGAAGGTGAGTGCCAGAGCTACTCTTGCCCTCGGGGTTTTTACTGAGATCTGAATCTCTTGAGCTCCTGTTTTGACTGTGTGATGTGCAGAGGACAGGAGCTGTATCCCAGGGCCTGCCCCAAGTGAGTTTATAATTGGGAACTCCTGTATGAAGTCAGGACCTCACAGGATTATGTCTACACAGAATGAATAAGACTGTGCCTATAGTAAAAAATACCATATTATGTACTTATAAATTTGTTATAAAAAGATTTCAAGCGTTCTGAACACAAAACAAGTTTTTTCAAAAATAAATGGAAAAGGGAGGAAAAGACATTTTGATACTAATGACACATGAGAAAGCATAAAGGTGGCATAAAATAAAAAACCATGCCTTAAATTGAGA
This sequence comes from Mustela lutreola, assembly GCF_030435805.1. NCBI lineage: Eukaryota > Metazoa > Chordata > Mammalia > Carnivora > Mustelidae > Mustela > Mustela lutreola. Next base: position 45,509,564 of record NC_081299.1, on the reverse strand, counting down.
AGTAGGTAGACTTAATCTGGAATACGGGGCGGGGGCAGGGGACAGAAGTAAGACCAGGTGAAGTGAACTAAAGAGTTACAGGAGAGCCTTGGATATGGGGCTGAAGGCTATTTTCATGCAATTGTGTACTGTCTGTGAGGAGTCACAATAGATTTGGAGATTATACCATGAAGAAAATAGTCCAAAGAGGATTATTCTGAGTAATCTGTACATGCTGCTAAAGCACAAAGGGAGTTGCTGAGTCCATCAATAGTTCTTTGCAGTACTTGTTTGAGTAGCGCAAAATGTCTAGTCAAGGACAGTGGGCATAAAATCAGAAAGTTTTGAGAAGCAAAAATACAATAGAGTCTTTCTATACTCCTTCTATGCAAATAGACCTCTTGGAAAGATGAATGAAATAAAAGTATCACTTCTTTTCGTTGAAAACAATTAACACAACATAAACCCTTGTAATCAAAGGAAACTTGGTGCTGGGCAAAGAAAAAGGAATGATTACCATAAGCTGATCCTCATATCCATCAGCAGTTCAAATCCCCACCACTATGTGTGTGGTCCAAAAGAAGACCATCTAACGTGATATCAGCTTGGTAGCTCTCCCAGACAACTGGTAGAAGCAAACAAAATCCTCTTTGATGGAACAAACTTCTATCCCAGGTTTAAATAATTCCACAATATATACTTCTAAAAATTAACAGTTCATAGACAGAAATTACTGAACACACAAGCAAACAAGTCACAGTGACTGAAAACCAGTGGAACAACAGACTCTAGGACCCAACCTGCAAGATAGTACAGATATTAGAATTATTAAACACAAAGTATAATATTTAATATATTTTAAAAATTAAAAAATATGAATAGGGAATAAACAGATTTGAAAAAGATAAATAATTTGATAAATTTGATGTAAAAATGAATTAATTATATATCAGATTAGATACAGGAGAAGAAATTAAGGAATAAGAAGATAAATCTAGAGAAATTATTCAAAATATATTCCACAGAGGAAACGATAGGAAAGAATGAAAGAGAGGATAAGGGTCCTCCAGGATAAAAGGAGAAGACTTAAAATAACATCAAATCAGAGTTCTATGAAAGGATCCTAGAAAGAGTGGAAAGGAGGAAAAAATAGATAATGCCTGATAATTTTTTAGAATTGTTGAAAAATATCAATTTGTACATCCAGAAGCCCTTAAGTTCTCAAGCAGCACAAATAAAAGAACTCCACACCTAGTTATATCTTAAAGAAATGGAAGGATATTGAAGAATAAGAAAATATCTTAAAATATCTTAAAAGCAGACAAAGGAAAAGGCCAGTCAACCAGAAAGAAACAAGCAGGCTGATTGCTGAGTTCTCAAAAACAAGAGTGTGTAACTTGAATACAACAGTGCTGTTGAAAGACATTGAATGTCTACCCAGATTTGTATAACTAGTAAAAATGCATGTCAGGAATGGAGGAAAAAATATGATATTTTCAAACAAATAAAAAGAGATTTTAATCACAAAATAAAACCTTCTGATGGAGATTCTAAAGTGTTCAGTTCAGGCAGAAAGAAGATGATCCCAGATGGAGAATTTTGGATACAAGAAAGAATAGCAGAAGTGTCAACCGAATAAAACAACATCAAACTATGGAGAGGGGGAAAAAAATAGAGCGTTAATAGCACATACTTTGGGAAGGTGACTCAAAGCATTCTAAGGTCTTTAATTGTGAGTAACAATAGTAATTTATGCAAGCTTTAGAAGAGTAGCTAGAATATATTCATCAAAAGATACCAGGGTGAAAAGCAAGGCGCAGAGTGGGAGAAGTTACTTGATTTATACATATATTTGACAAAGGATTCCAATATGGAATATATAAATCTTCTATAAACATCACTTTATCCAGAATATATAAAGTAGAAATCAGAAAAAGAAATTGAGAGACATTGGGAAAAGAAGAGATACTTCACTCAAGAAGATACTCAAAAGGCAAATACATAATGGAGGAGCTGTTCACCTTCATTAAGTCTCTGGGAAATGCAAATGAAACCTACAATGTGATATCACTACCCGCCCACCCAAACGGCTAAAATAAAATCCACTAAAAATATCAAGTCTTAGAGAAGTTATGGAAGAACTAGAACTCTCCTACATGGCTGGGACTGTAACTGGGGTAATCACTTTGGAAAACTGTCTGGCAGTATCTATTAAAGCCCAGCATATGCATATCCTATGACTAGCAACCCCATGCCTATTCTTATACCCAATAGAAATGCATACTTCAATTTACCAAGACATATACAAGATGTTCACAGCAGAACTTTTTATAATAACCTCAAACTGGAAACCATCCACATGTCCATCTAAATTAGAAAGGATAAATGTAGCATGTTCACACAATGGAATCGTTACGGGAATGAACAAATTACAGCCATGCGCAACAGCACGGATGAATGTCACATAGTATGGAAGAGAAGTAGGCAACACCAAGAGAACATTCTGAATGATTCTATTAACATGAAGTTCAAAAACGAGCAGAACTGACCTCTGATATTAGGCGGTACCATGGTGGCTCCCGTTGTGGGAAGGAACAAGGACTAGAACAGCATGGAAAGGGCTCGGGGGAACTAGCAGGGTTAGGTTTTTAGATGAATATGTTAGATTTGGGAAAATCCACTGAGCTTGACCTTTAAGATTTGTGCTTTTTCCTGTATGTTACCATTAAAATTTAAAACACACTAGGATATCGAGCTCTTTGCTTGGCAGGGAGCCTGCTTCCCTTCCTCTCTCTCTGCCTGCCTCTCTGCCTACTTGGGTTCTCTGTCAAATAAATAAATAAATAAATAAATAAATAAAATAAAAAATACTAGGATAACTATTAAAAGATAGCACATATTCCTTCCAAACAAACAGAAAACAAGAAAGAGGAAGATGAGGGGGGAAAATAGAACATACAAAAAGTATGTAATGAGATAGCAGGTGTAAAATTTAATATATCAGTAAACGTTATTAACTCAATACACAAAACACTCTAGTTAGAAGATGTACGCATTCAAATCATCCAGTATTAAAAAAATATGGGAGTGCCTTTTATGTGCCTGGCCCTGTTCTAGGTGCTGGGGTTACAACGGTAGACAAAACTGACCAATATACCTATGCTTATGAAGGTTGCATCTGATCAGAGGAGACAGATGGTAAATCTGTAAATAATGAAATACCCAGTCTGTGGAATGGCATGGTAGTAAATGTTATGGGAAAATATAACATGAGGAAAAAGCATCAAGCAAGTGGAGGCAGTAGCAGTTGCAAGTTTAAAGTTGTTCACAGGTGACTCCAAAGATGTCAAGTAGATGAGAGCCAAGTGTGTCTAGGATAAGAATGTTCTGGGGAGAGGGGAGAAGACATGCAAATACCTGAGGCAGGAACCTCCCTGATGTGGGGGCAGAAGAGCAGGAAGGCCGTGCAGCTGGCGCAGGGTATATTAGGAGATGAGGTCAGAGACATGACAAGGGGCGGGCCAAATAGCGTGGGGGCTCCTGTAGACCATTCCAAGAACTCTGGCATTTCCTCTGACAGATTTTTAAGAATGAATGAGAGGTTTTGAGCACAAGAACAGAATGATCCGATTGTATTTAAAGAATCATCCTGGCTGAAGTCATGAAAGAAGAAATGCGGAGGGATAAATCAGGGACCCGTTAGGAGCTCGTTGCGGTAACATGAAAGAGACGATGGGAGCCTGGAGGAACATACCTGGTAGACTTGAGATGCGTTTGGATTCAGGATAGCATTTGGAATTAGAGAAGGGACTCAAAGATATCTCTGTGTTTGGGACCCGAACAACTGAAAGGACGGGTTGCCACTTTTTATTGAGATGGAATTGACTTCAGGAAAAGCAGATTTGCAGAGAGAAACTGTCAGTTTGGTTTGGAGCATAATGTGTTTAGACAACCAAATGGGAGTGGTGTGAAGGCTGATGGAGTATCTAGAATTCGTGAAAGATGTCTAAGTTAGAGATGTAAATTTGGGAATTGTCTGTGTTTTTAAAAAGATGCCATAAACTTTTACATATGCTGCAGCCAAAAGGAAGGATTAAAAAAGAAAAAAAAAAATGTCTTGAACTAGGAATTAAGCACCTGGGTGTTTAGCATCTCTACTTTGTGCTGGAGAAATTTACTGGTGAAATTTACTGGTAACTCCTTAAGGAAAAGGAGCACTTTATGGGATAATAAGGAGGTGACATGCTTGAGATGGTTCAGGGTCTGCCTGCTAACTGACTTCTGATGAGGGGGTAGAACGTTGTTGCTTGGTTCATTTAACTGACACAAGGCAATTTGCTTATTGCTTATTTCTCAGATGTATGTATCCCTTCTTCCCGATTAATAGTTCAAAAATGGTTCTGAGTCAATATTCAAAATATTAACCTATGCCAGTTGATAAAAGTGTGGCAGTTTTATGGTTATGACAAGTTTACAGCTCTGTAAAATAAACCAGCACCTGCAACTAGCTACTTGGGCCAACAATTCCTGTACATTTTTCAACCTGGCACACCATCTTCTGGCTAATTCCCTCACTAAGAAATAAGAAATGTTAACATGTTCAATCAACTCCTCTAAGAAATTTGAAGAAAAAAAATGCCACAAAACTGGATGAGTTCATCTAGATTTAAAGAGAGAGAAGAGGTGCCTCGGTGGTTCTGTCTGTTGAACATCTGACTCTCGGTTTTGACTCAAGTTATGATCTCAGTGTCGTGGGAAAGAGCCCTACATCATTGGACTCTGCCCTCAGTGGGGAATCTGCTTGAGATCCTTTCTCCCTCTTCCTCCTCTGCTCCTCCTCCCATGCATGCGTGTGTGCTCTGTCTCTCTCAAATAAATAAATAAATCTGTAGAAAAAGGTAGAAATTCCAGGGCTGTACCCTGGAGGATCTCACTATCTGAGGTCATAGATTAGAGAAGAGCCATCCAAAAAATTTACTGGTCAGCAGGGTAGGGGTAGGGTGGCTGGGTTATGGACATTGGGAAGGGTATGTCTATGGTGAGTGCTATGAAATGTGTAAGCCTGATGATTCACAGACCTGTACTTCTGGGGCAAGTGATATATTATATGTTAATAAAAATAATTTAAAAAAAATTACTGGTCACTCTTCATAAATACATATTCATCCTTGCCACAGTCCTATAATAGTTGGTGTTATTATTGTCCCAACTTCAGAGAACCATAACTGAGTCTCTGCAAGGTGAAGCGGTGTGCTAAAGAAGTGTACATACCGAGATTATAACCCAGTTTCAGTGTATGAAATCTGCTTTTCCTATTCTCGCCTCCACCGCCATGGCATATGGAAATGCATTTATGGTAGCCGTGGATGAGTTATTCTTCAGGACTGTCTCTGTTTTCTTTACAGGTGGGTATGTGGAGACCTTGGAAGACACTACAGAAATGCCAGATGGGGGGGCCTGTAAGCCTCACTCCAACTCAGAGGAGACATATGATGACATTGAGTACCCTGGGAGAGCGGGGTAAGTGTGGTGAGACTGGAGATGACTGTGGAGAGACTGAAGGTACGACACAACAGGTTAATGGTCTTTGCATTCTTTCTCCTTGCAGACCACAGTCAGACCTTTCTAACTCATTTGCTTCTGATAATGGTAAGTATAAGAAGACATTTGGAACTGTCAATAGGAATTGCTGAGTGCTTCTGCGGCTGATTAGTGTAAGGTGTCTCTTATCTATATGTACTTTCAATAATGCCAGTCGGGCAGGGTGATAATAAGCTGGGTAGGAGAAGTGGTCCAAGGTATGTGTTAACAAATGCACTTAGAATCATGAAGGTGAAGATGCTAATAATGGGGCTCTTGTGGCAATAAATCAACTTCACTATGAAATGTCCTCCTTCCTGACTGCTTCACAGTGCAGGTCTGATGATAGGAATGCTTTTTTTTTTTTTTTAATTTAAATTTTGTTAGCTAATATACCATGCAATATTGATTTCAGCGGTATGATTCAGTGGTTCATCATTTACATCCAATACCCAGTGCTCATCATAATAAATACCCTCCTTAGTCCCCATCACCCTTCTAGCCCATCCCATACCCACTTCCCTTCATCAACCCTCAATTTGTTCTCTATCATGAAGAGTCACTTATGGGTTGTTTCCCTCCCTCCTTTGTTTCTTTTCCCCTTCCCATATGTTCATCTGTTTTCTCTCTTAAATTCCAGGAAAGTTGCTTACTTAACACAGAATCATGGTTTCCCAATACTTTTAAGATCAACTTTTGCATGGTCTAGAGCCTTGAGTGGTTTGCCTCTACTTGCCATTGAGGACTCTTCACACCATACTCAGTCTTCACCCTCGAGATCCATTCTTGCCTTCTTCCTTTTAGCTTCTCTGACTTGCCACGCTCCACCACAGGGTGTTCTCGTGCTTTCCTCCTTCTTCCCTCCCCTGGGCCCCTTTGCCCATGTGACTCTTAATATTTCCTCTAATCCCAGCTCCTTCGTTATTGCCCCAGAGAATACTACCCTTGGTACACAATCTCATCGGTCTCCTAGTACCTAGGCCCTCCCTCTTAGCACTTTACAGTTATAATTTTGCATGTATGCAATTCTTCCATTAATAACTATCTTCCCTCCTGGATTGTCACTTTCTTCATGCTTGCTACTTTTCCTAGCCCTTAGCATAATGCCAGGCACATCTGAGACACACCAAAACTACCTACGGAATGTGAATGGATAAAGAACTAGAAAAGGAGGATAATCAAATGCCACTCTGGTTGCTTTTGTCTTCCTCAGAATGTCAGAATTTTAGGTGGTAAAACCACCTCAGAGATCATGAAATCCCGTACGCCAGTTTAGAAAGGAACTAAGGCATGGAGAAGTTAAGGGACTCTCCTCGGCTCACTATGTGTGAGTCACATTGTAAACTTGAAAATCCTCCATTGCCGGGTAGCCTCAAAGTGTATCTATATGCTTTAAGCTCATGCGTTGGGCTAGGGGACAGGTTATTCAAGATGCCTTCTTTTTCTCCATTATTGCCCCAACCTTCAACACAGCGTGTGATGTTTAATAGACTTTGAATGTTCTATATGAAATATGCAAAGGACGAGGGTAGAAAGATAAAATCTGTTAGTAAACCCACTTTCTTTTACTACAACAGATCAGACTTGGAATCAGGTGGAAGCCAATGTGAATTTTCATTTTGTACATACTGTTATAGAGGTTTAATTATTTCTTACCATATGCTTATTAAAAAAACAAACAAACATGTGCTTGACATCATACCTAGCACCTGGTAGGTATGCAGTAATTTCTTATGAAATATGAATCTGAACTATTGTCATTATAATAAATGAAAATCATTTTTTTTAATTTCAGAAGAAAATAATGAAGAAATGTATGAAGAGGTCTATAAAACAAAGAGCAACTACCCAAAAATAGAGTGAGTTTCTGTCTTTCTCAGCTTTGTAGCTAATGGTAGTTCCCTGTGAGTGTAAGAAAACCAGAGTTCAAGAAACAACCCCCTTCCCTTGACCCTGTCATCCTTAGGGAGGATTTGCATCAAAAGGAAAGATAAGATATTCTAATACTATATGGTGATGAATAAGAGACTTGTGATTGTATACGGTCATATGCTATAATTTTTAATTATATTGCTTCCTCTTTTGAGAAAATGTCCACCTCTCAAAGTATAGGGCTTTCATATTGTGTTAGGACATAAGTGAGAAAGGAGAAGTAAATATCAATAAAACTTGCTTCAGTTCTATCATAGCAGTTCCAGGAAGAAATCAATGGTTATGACTTAACTTGTGTCTTTGCAAGTTATTAAGACTGTCTCTAGGATTTGGGCTTAATTTAATATCCATGTTATCAGGAATACTTGTTCAAATGGGCATTATTCATCAATTTTAGTTAGTGGGGCACTTTGTGGAAATGAGATAGCAATGGTTGAAAGCAAGAAGGATGAGGGTTAAAGGGAAGAGTAGGAATCCATACTGCGTGGGATGCTGTGGGTGTATCATTCCCTCTCCCTACCCCCTAAAAAACCTGAGAGTATATCTGGAAGAATTTTAATCCTTAACTGGGCAGTAAATATACCACCATTGTTGTGACATCATTCAATAAATTAAAGGTCAATGACATAGATTTCAGGAGCTAGGAATTTCAAAACATATTTCCAGTATAGTTTATAAACTATGCTTCCCTAACTCATCTTCCCTAAAAGGAAGACCTTGCTTTGTATCCTCAAAATAGAGACCATTTGGGGTAGATGAAAGTTTGTACTGAAGTATAATCCCCTTCAAAGCTGGCTGGTATGTGTTAATTCATATTGGTATCTAAACAAAGAGGAAGAGCGTGGATGTTCCTGTCTCTTCCTGGAGTGGAGTTGTGTTCTGGGATGAGCCTCTTCCATCTCCAGGACTCTCTGAAATGCCATGTTATTTATATCCTCTGATTCCTCTTAGTTTAGATGGAAAAGAAGCACTGAAAAGACTGCGGAAATTCTTCAAGAAGGAAAAGGATAGATTTAAAATGAAGAAAAACAAGTTGAAAGAAAACGTAAGGTAAAAAGTCTTTCTTACCCCCCCCCCCCACCAGGGGAGGCCTAGCTGTGCTAACCTGGTAGTTTTATATCCTATTCTCAGAAACAGAGCAGAGGATATCTGAACTAAAACCAAAGGCACTAGTTAACACCTGCCTCCTTCTTTCCAATTTGTGAGTGAACCATACTAATAAGACAGGGACCACATCCCTTTAGGAAAAAAAAAAAAATTGATAATAAGTGGTTGTAAACAAGAATAGAAGGAAAGTCTTAAGCAAAGTCTAGACAGTAAATTTTTTCTATCACCTTTGGCTTATATTCCTGGAGCACTAACTATTATTAATTGTATCCTTTTATGCCTTCTTAGCCCTACAAGTTCCAGTGGATTTTGTTGTCTGCACTTGGTATTCTAATTTGCCTCTCTGGAGTGAGGCCGTGTGTATAGAGGGGAGATGAACTTTCCAGCTAAGTGGTTCATGTATCTCAAGGTCTTAGGACCCTCCCAGATCTCCCTATCTAATTACCAACATTTGAGAAGGTTACAGATTTACTAGCAGTAGAGATGGGAAGCCTGAATTCTGGATTCTAGTTTCAGCTCTGCCATTTTTCATTGTGCAGTCGGGGGCAAATCATGATCCAGCCCACATTTCCTCTTGCATACAAGGGAGACTCAGAGGTACTTCTCTAATATGTAGAAATGGATCTGTTTTATGAGGCAGGGGATGATAAAATAATTTCCCCAGTGTCATCAGGTATACTGGCATGGGACTGTTACTCTTCCCTGAAGTTCTTGTCAATTATAAAACCTCAGAGTTACATGATTTTAAGTCCAAATGTCTGCCTGATCTAGATCTACCAAGAGAGCCAAAATAATATGAGGTTCATAAATCATAGTCCTGACCATGAAAATAGAGCTGCAGTGGTCAATAAGAACTATGCACAAAGGCAATCTCTGGGCCTAACAGGTTAGATGCTTCTGACAAAAAATTATGATGTCTGTGGTCCCTTAGAAATTTGATCCAAGTGAGGGGCACCTAGATGGTGTAGTCAGTTAAGTGTCCAGCTCTTGGTATCAGCTTAGGTCATGATCTTGGGGTCATGGGATCAAGGCCCACATTGGGTTCTACACTTGCCATGGAGTCTGCATGCAGTCCCCCAAAGGGATTCTCTCTCCCTCTGCCCCCACCCACTCACACACTCTCTGAAATAAATAAATAAATCTTTAAAAAATTGATCTAGGTGAGAATGCTAATATTTTTAAATGCAAATCTGATTTCCTTTTTCTTAGAAATATTCAGTGAGTCCTTACAACCTTAGGACAAATATCCAGTACCTTCCCATGGCAAGTAAATACTTTACGGCCACTCCCTTCTTACCTGTGCAGTTTTATCTCTCACTCAGATTTCCATGCTCTACCATGCCCTATAAATGCCCCACAGATCTAACTGTACCATCATATTGCGTGCCTCTTGCCTTCCACCAGGACATTCCTTTGGTCTTAAATGCACCTGCCCTCCCCCAACCTCCTTTGATTAGACTTGAAAGTTGTAGTCTTCCCTGAAAATATGGCCAAATAGTGTCCCTTCCAGGACACCTTCCCTGAACCTCCCTACCCAAACCTGGATCTCCTGTTTCTCCTGTGTATCTCTCTAACATCTAGAGCATGTCTTATAACATCTATTAATACTCTGAAAAACCCTTTTTCTTAGAGTCAGAGAGCCTCAGGGTAACAAGAGAAATCCACATTATGTAGTCCAACCCAGTACAAAAGCTTCTCTGGAAACTTCCTAAAAAACCAAGTATCTGTGCCTGCACACCTCTATAAAAGCAAGTTACCACCTGCAGAAAAAGATGTTTCATCTTTAAGAAGGTCTCTTAAGATTTTTTCCCATAAATTTTAGCAAAATCTGCCTCTCGGCCTTAATTGTTTCATTTAATAACATGTAGCTATAACAAGGGAGGACAGAAATTTCATTATCTTCTGCTGAGCCTTTTGATTGAGGGCTCCTCTTTTGAACACCAACTCCTGTTGATTACTTTGCCTTCAGAGGGAAGTTGTAACCATGGGAATGTGACATTTAAAAGGAGTAAGGTTCTTCCAAAACCAAAAACCAAAACCAAAACCAAAACAAAAAAAGAGTAAGGCTCTCCACCCTCTCTTTGTCTCAGACATACACACTGCCTATTAGGATAGTCATTAAATGGCTTGATTTAGGTATAAATAAGTCAAGAATTAAATGCCACCAGACGTAGCTATACTACAAATTTTATATGGGAGTTAGTTGTTAAAGCTGATCTCACTCCCTCTCCTCCAGATGCGCTGACTTCCTTGCTTTTCTTTTAAAGACCAAGCACACCTCTGCCTTAAGGTCTCTGCATTTGCTCTTCCCTTTCCCAGAACACTCTTACTCAGATAACCATGTGGCTACCCCCTACTACTCCCTACTACTCCCCTACTCCCTTCAGGATTCTGCTCAAGTCACCTTACCAGAAAAGCCTTCCCTGACCATCTTCTGAAAAATGGCAAACCAACTTTCAACTGCAGCTCTCCTGCCCCTTATCTTGCTCTACTTTTTTCAACTGTATTTATCTCCTCACATGACCCAATGTAAATTTCCTTGTTTTGTCTGCTTCACCCTACCGGAATCCATGAGGGCAGGGATATTGACTGTCTGGTCCATTGCTAGATCTCCGACATGAAGAACCATGCCTGGGACATGATAGGTACTCAATAAACGGCTATTGAATGAACAAATGACCTAAAGGAAGGAAATATTCTAGATTTTTTGTAGCCTGAATTTCTAGGTTTAAATAGGCGCTACATCCACTCTGGCCCAACTGAATCAGTGTTAAGAAAGTCTCCGTTGATCGAGGAGCCCTTGAGTGGAGAAGCCAAGGATATGTGCTAACTGGGCCTTGAGGACAAGGATGGTGAAGTGCTTCACATGCGTTTTCTGTCCAATCTTCACAATGACCTCATGAGATAGAAACTCTTCTCTGCATTTCACAGATGAAAAATTAAGGCTTTGAAAAGTTATGTGACTTGCACAGGGTAAGTGGGTAAGTGGCAGAGCTGAGAGTTGGATTCAGCTGTCTAACTCCAGAGATCACGTGCTGCTTCTCCTCTATTCTGACAGCACCCAGTCTGGTCATACAGTTACTGACATCAGGACCAGTGAACACCCTCAGCTCCTTGGCCAGGCACATCCACTTGGGTACACCCCACCCAGCTCTAATATTAATATTCACCCCGTGAGACAGAGCTGGTATGCACTTTAGAAATGAAGAAACCAAGGCTTGCACAAAGGTTAGCTGGTTTTTCCTAAAAGTGCTGTTTCTTTGGACAGTCCTGTATTGTGTTCCTATCACAGTGTTGTACTAACTTACTTTAGGTCTCCCTCATTAAACACTAAGCTACTTCAGGGTAGAAACTTGGTCTGATCATTTTGTATACACAACACATGGGCCTGGACCATGGTCATTGTCCCCTTAATACCTGTAAGGCTGAACTTAAATTAATTGCTTAAAATACATGAATTTTTTTCTACCACACCATACTTCCTTTCAGCTCCTTAACTGTGTAACCAGTCTACTTGGGCCAAATGTCCTCTCCCACTTAGCAATCTGCTATCTTCCATTTCTCCCTGGCTTGGAGCTCTGTTCTCAAGATATTCTTTTGGCTTAACCATATACAAAGGCAGGGTCCTGTGTCTGCAGAGGGTAGTTCTCTTTCACCATATTTATCCTACAGGGGATATCCAGCTGCACCTCAAGATATTGTGGGTTGGGTTTTAGACCACTATAGCAAAGCAGATGTTACAATCAACTGAATCAGATTTTTTGATTTCCCAATTCATAGAAAAATTGTATTTACACTATAGTGTGGTCTATTAAGTGAGAACAATGTCTAAAAAAATGTATATTACTTAATTAAAAAGTAATCTAGTGAGTCATAATCACTGATCACAGATCATCATAACAAATATAATAAAAGTGAAAATGTTTGAAATATTGTGAGTATTAACAAAACATAACAGAGACACAAAGTAATAAAATGCTGTTGGAAAAATAGTGCTGATAGATTTGCTTGATGTAGGGTTATCATAACCCTTCCATTTATACAAACCACAGTTGATGTATGAAGTGCGGTACAACCAATTACAATAAAATGAGGCATGACTGTATTTGGTAGGTATCTGGAGAGGTTAGAAAGCAGAAACAGGATCTTGTGGATGGACAAAGGCAGGGCCTGAGGTTGTCTAGTTAGGAAAGGGGAGCAGATAATGGGTGGTCCTTTATGGGATACATAAGCTCATTTTTAAATGGTGGTTTGGAATCGAGGGGAAGGTTAATCAGAACAAAGCTGTAGGGAAGTTTTGCTTCACAACTTTGCCTAGGCACACCTGCATCAAGAAAACTAGTCATCAATAGGTTATTTGAGATGGATCAACTAATCTCTCTGAACCTGGTTTTTTTCTGTAACCCTTTTGTGTCTTTTGTCAATCTACAGTGCATTTTCAATTTCGCTGCCTGATTTAGGTAAGTGACGTTCACTAATTGCTGGTACAAAACTATGCAGCATTACCATATTCAGGGGCAAGGAGAGAGGAGGAGTCATTCTTCCTTCATTCTACATTTAATGAAAAATTGATACATAAAAATCAAAGATGTTTTACACAACCTTATTCCTTACTTTGAGGAAGATGAGTAACGAGTAACGTTTCTTAAATAACTACTGTATACCAGGCCTCTTAAATTCCCAGAAAAATAGGGATAATCTTTTCAGGGAGGCTTAGACCCACATCCATACTTCAGTGATTTGAGATTTGAGATTTGTACCCAAATCTCTCTGATTACAAAGTTTGTGCATTTTACAGTATACCACATATCCTCTTGAAGGAATTGACAGCCAAATCACCCTAATTAAGACATAATAAGCTGGGCAGGATCACATTGCAGTACACATACTAATTGCATCAAGAATGGGTCATTGGAATATTCTTTGCTTCAATATGAAAAACTACTGTTTTTGTAGTGCACAAATTAGCATATTGCCTGATATACAGTATGATCTCAATACATGTTCAGTAAGTTGAATCTGTCAATAAAAGAGGGCTGAGTTGTTTCTCGGTTTTTGTTTTTGAGCTCTAGCCATGATGGTACTTTGAGTTCTCTCTGATTAGACAATTCAAATGTATATTATATTTCAGAAATATGAGTTCGCTGTTCTAAACCAATGAAGGCTATATAAATAAACCTGGTAAAATCACAGGTCTCCCAAAATTCCCTTGGTCCAAATAAAAATCTAAAAAGCCAACTTAAATGGTATTCATTAATGCCCACAATAGCCAAACTATGGAATGAACTTAGATGTCCATCAATAGATGAATGGATAAAGAAGATGTGGTATATATACACAATGGAATACTATGCAGCCATCAAAAGAAATGAAATCTTGCCGTTTGCCACAACATGGATGGAACTAGAGGGTATTATTCTTAGCAAAATAAGTCAATCAGAGAAAGACAATTATCATATGATCTCCCCGATAGGAGGAAGTTGAGAGGCATTGTGGGGGTTGGGGGGTAGGAAAAGAATAAATGAAACAAGATGGGATCAGGAGGGAGACAAACCATAAGGGACTCTTAATCTCACAAAACAAATGAGTGTTGCTGGGGTGGGGGGTAGGGAGAGGATGGTGGGGTTACGGACATTGGGGAGGGTATGTGCTATGGTGAGTGCTGTGAAGTGTGTAAACCTGGCAATTTACAGACCTGTACCCTTGGGGCTAATAATACATAATGTTTTAATTAAAAAAAAGAACAGGTATGCATCGTACTGCCACCTAAATTTATGAATAATCAAATATGTATTATGAATAATTATACAAGAAGTTCTCAGACTCAAGTGGTGAATCACTTAAATAAACATTATGGATTCTGGGGCACTGGGTAGCTTAGTTAAATGTCTGACTCTTGATTTCAGCTCAGATCATGATCTCAGGGTTGTGAGATAGAACCTTGTGTTGGGCTCCACAATTGGCCATGGAACCTGCTTAAGATTCTCTCTCTCTCCCTCAGCCTCTGCACCACCCCCACCTGTTTAAAAAAATTGTGTAATTCTCTGTCGAGCTCCAGGAATGTGAATATCCTAAACTGAAAATGTCTAATTGTGATTATGCACTAAAATTCAATTTTATGCAAGATTATTATAGAAGTGCGGTTGCCTATGGTTTGAAAGAAAAATAATGGAAGAAAAATCTACATGAATATTCTCCTTAAACTGTCTTTTTCCCAGGAATTAGGAAAAGCCCTCTTACTATTCTAGAAGTAGAATATCTTTGTCCAGCTCCAGGATGATGGGAACCTACTCTGAAAATGATCCTTTCAGCAACGCATATTTTCTGAAAATCTGCAGGAAATTAAATTGATATAAATATATGTCTGTGTTTGAGACATTAGGGCATGCTACTGTTTTTTAACCTCTCATTTAAATTTCTTCTCAAATGGAGGTTGTTTTTGTTCTTTGATCCTTCCAGCCTATCTGCATTCTATGATAAGATTTTGATAAAACAGTTGTGGGGATACACCTGGATAACTGGGTTTTGTGGATAATTTGTAAAGTGAGGGATTGTATAAACCACACCTAATGACTGTTTTGGTCCTGTCTTGAACCCAGAACTTAGGTCTCAGGAAGCTATTATCTATGATAATGTGGACATAAGTGAAAAAGAGTCAAGGTAAGTCATTTTACCTCATTGGTCATCCCTACTGATATGCAACATATATTTTCCAATGCTTTGTTAAATATGGTCAGAGGGCCACCTTTTCAGAGACGTAGAGACTGGATGAAAAGTCAGCCCATGATATAATGTAGACAGTTAGTAGTAGTCTGAATCACCTAACATTAGTAGGTGATTCAGAAGTTACTGGCGCTTTTCAATCTGTTTCATATCTTCAAATCTAGAGGCTTGGAACTCATTTCAATGTAACACACCATTATTTAATAGCCTTTTATGTACCAGGCAGCCTGGAGGATAGCAAGCACTGTCTGACAGAACCTCTGGTCTCAAATATGAAATAACTATAACATATCGAGAAACTGTCCTGAAACTCAATAACCTCTCTCTAGCTATTTGTTATCTGTGCTTTCTATCTGAACTAGATGACTAAAAATAAAGGTCTCCTGTGCACATTTTTTATTAATATAGGGTTCTGAATTTTTTGCACTTATAAACACTATTGCTATAAATATTCTTACTAATCTCTTCTATGACTATGTCCAAGAATTTGTCTAGGAGATACTTACGGGAAGGGAAATGCAAATTATGTAGAGAAGGCAAATTTATAAGAAAAAGGCCAACCTGATTTTCCAGGTTGTTATACCAATTTACAACCTTCCTAACCATTTCTAAGGGGAATATTGATCCACCTTCTCACCAATACTTACCACAGAGGAAATTCTTAATTTTCATCAATTTAGTAGGCATAAATTACTTAGTGTTGAGCCCCTTTTAATATGTTTATTCACCTTTCATATCTTTCTTTCTGCAGGCCTATTGACACTTTTTTCCTATTTTCCTATTGAGCTGATGGTCTTCTTATTTATTTGTAGATTTTTTTACTTTCTGAAAAATTATTATTAATACATAATGTATTCTTTACCCCAGGGGTGCAGGTCTGTGAATCATCAGTCTTACACACTTCACAGCACTCACCATATCACATACCCGCCACAGTGTCCATTCCCCAGCCTCCCTCTCCACACCCCTCCCCCCAGCAACCCTCAGTTTGTTTTGTGAGATTAAGAGTCTCTTCTGGTTTGTCTCCCTCCCTATCCCATTTTGTTTCATTTTTTCCTTCCCTACCCCCCACAACACCCCACTCTGCCTCTCAAATTCCACATATCAGGGACATCATATGATAATTGTCTTTCTCCAATTGACTTATTTCGCTCAGCATAATACCCTCTAGTTTCATCCACGTTGTTGCAAATGGCAAGATTTCATTTCTTTTGATGGCTGCATAGTATTCCATTGTATATATATACCACATCTTCTTTATCCATTCATCTGTTGATGGACATCTAGGTTCTTTCCATATTTTGGCTGTTGTGGACATTGCTGCTATAAACATTCATGTGCATGTGCCCCTTCGGATCACTACATTTGTATCTTTAGGGTGAATACCCAGTAGTGCAATTTCTGGGTCATTCGGTAGCTTTTTTTTTAATGTATTTTAGATACCATTCTTTGTCAGTTACATATGTTGCAGACACCTTCTTGTACATTGTAACTTGACTTTGCAGTGTTCTTCCTAGTCTTCTAATGAATAGAAATTCTTAAGTTTAATGTATTTGAATTTATCAATTGAGTGTTGCTTTTAAAATCTTTTAAAGAAATCTTCATCCTAAAATCATATGATATTCTCCTGTATTTTCTTCTAAAACTGCTAAAGTTTTTGCCTTTTATATTTAAACCTTAGACTTATCTAGAATTGATTTTTGTGTTTTTGTATTATAATGAAGTAGCTAGAAATCCAATTAAATTTTATACCATATGGATAAATGCCCTGTGTGATTAATTGACTAGTCCCACCTTTCCCCATGGAGGTACAATGCCGTCTTTGTCATACTAAGTTTCCATATGTCTGAAGGTCTGTGTCCACGCTCCCTGTTCTATTGTCCTTTCCATCTTAATTGTATGGTGCTCTGAAACATATTAAGATATTAGTAAGTACTAAATAATAAATACTAAAGTAATAAGATATAGAAGCATGGATAAGATATTAGTACACTGAGAGAGTAGTTGATATTAGTGCTTTTACATGTTCTAACATGTGATTTATGCCTAGTGTATGGTCAATTTTTATAAACGTTCTTTGAACATTTTAGAAAAACATGACTTCTCTAATTGTTTGGTACAATGATCAACTGATGTTCTTTAAAACATTCTCTTATTAAAAATCTATTTATTTGTGCACTTTAAGATGCTTTACCCATCAGTATTTGAAAGAAATGGGTTGAAATCTTAAATAAACATGGTAGATGGGTCAGTTTCTCCATAAACGTGGCTACTTTGCATGTCACACCTTGGTGGGTAAGGTATTAGATTGAGAAACCTAAACAGCTCTAGATAATGGTCACTAGATATTCCAGACCTCTGCTTTCATTTCCTTTTGTTCATTAGAATGTCTCCTAGAGACTTAGCAAGGGTAGGAAGAAGATGGGGATCTTGAAAAGGACACTGGTACATTTTCTACAACATGGCATCCATGGGACTTGTAGTATATTCTCTTAATTCTCTGAACCTTAGTTTCTTAACCTATGATTTGGTAATAAAAATCCTCATGTAGTGAAAATAAGGGCCATTTGTAGCCCAATGTTCATAGCAGCAATGGCCACAGTTGCCGAACTGTGGAAAGAGCCAAGATGCCCTTCAACAGATGAATAGATTAAGAAGATATGGTCCATATGTACAATGGAATATTAGAAAAAACGAATACCATCAGAAAAAACGAATACCTAACTTTTGTATCAACATGGACGGGACTGGAGGAGATTATGCTGAGTGAAATAAGTCAAGCAGAGAGAGTCAATTATCATACGGTTTCACTTACTTGTGGAGCATAAGGAATAACATGGAGGACATTGGGAAAAGGAGGGGAGAAGTGAGTTGGGGGAAATCAGAAGGGGAGACAAACCATGAGAGACTGTGTACTCTGAGAAACAAACTGAGGGTTTTGGAGGGGAGGGGGATGGGGGTTTGGGTGGGCCTGGTGGTGGGTATTAAGGAGGGCACGTATTTCATGGAGCACTAGGTGTGGTGCATAAACAATGAATCTTGGAACACTGAAAAAAAATTACAGTATTAAAAAAGAATGCCAGCATAAAACTTGACATGTAGGTGCTCAAAAAGTATTATTTCCTTCTATAATACTCTCTCCCCTCTCTGCATCATTTTTTAATGATCTTGTTAAAATTTTTTTTGTTACTGAGAATTCCAAATGGAAAATTGCATAGAATCTTATAATGAACTCATATATACCCAATACTCAGCTTTAAAAATTACTAGTTTGTGACGAACCTTGTTTACACTGTCACCTACCTCCCCATCTCCAGTATTTTTAAATTAACATAAAGTATTATATTAGTTTTAGTATAGGGATTAGTACAATATAGAGATTCAACAATTTTGTATATTACATCATTTTCAAGTACTCTTAATCCCCTTCACCATTTCAACCATTCCCCCCACCAACATTCTGATGGGTGTGAGGTGGCATTTCAGTGTGGTTTTGGTTTGCATTTCCCTAATGATGAAAGATGTTGAGAATCTTTTCATGTGTCAGTATGTCTTCTTAGGAGAACTGTCTGTTCATGTCTTCTGCCCATTTTTTAATTGAATTATTTAGTTTTTTTTGGTGTTGACCTTTGTGAGTTCTTTACGTATTTTGGATACTAACCCTTTATCAGTTATGTCATTTACAAATATTTTATCCCATTCAATAGGCTGCATTTTGGTTTTGTTGTTTCCTTTGCTATGCAGAAGCTTTTAATTTTGATGTAGTCCCAATAGTTTATTTTTGCTTTTATTTCCCTTGCCTTAGGAGACATAACTAGAAAAATGTTGGTAGGGCCAATGTCAGAGAAATTACTACCTGTTCTTTCTTCCAGAGATTTTATGGTTTCAAGTCTCAAATTTATGTCCTTAACTTTATTTTTTCAGTGTTCCAAGATTCATTGTTTATGCACCAGACCCAGTGCTCCATGCAATACGTGCCCTCCTTAATACCCACCACCAGGCTCACCCAACCTCCCACACTCCTCCCCTCCAAAGCTCTCAGTTTGTTTCTCAGAGTACACAGTCTCTCATGGTTTGTCTCCCCTTCTGATTTCCCCCAACTGACTTCTCCCCTCCTTTTCCCAATGTCTTCCATGTTATTCCTTATGCTCCACAAGTAAGTGAAACCGTATGATAATTGACTCTCTCTGCTTGACTTATTTCACTCAGCATAATCTCCTCCAGTCCCGTCCATGTTGATACAAAAGTTAGGTATTCGTTTTTTCTGATGGAGGCATAATATTCCATTGTACATATGGACCATATCTTCTTAATCTATTCATCTGTTGAAGGGCATCTTGGCTCTTTCCACAGTTCGGCGACTGTGGCCGCTGCTGCTATGAATATTGGGGTACAGATGGCCCTTTTTTTCTCTACATCTGTATCTTTGGGGTAAATACCCAGTAGTGCAATTGCAGGGTCATAGGGTAGCTCTATTTTTAATTTCTTAAGGAATCTCACTTTTCCAAGTGGCTGCACCAACTTGCATTCTCACCAACAATGTAAGAGGGTCCCCCTTTCTCCACATCCTCTTCAACACTTATTGTTTACTGTCTTGTTAATTTTGGCCATTCTAACTCGTGTAAGCTGGTATCTCCATTTGGTTTTGATTTGAATCTGCCTGATGGCTAATGATGATAACATTTTTTCATGTGTCTGTTAGTCATTTGTATGTCTTCTTTGGAAAAGTGTCTGTTCGTGTCTTCTGCCCATTTTTTGACGTGATTATCTGTTTTGTGTGTGTTGAGTTTGAGGAGCTCTTTATAGGTCTTGGATATCAGCCCTTTGTCTGTAGTGTCATTTGCGAATATCTTCTTCCATTCTGTGGGTTGCCTCTTTGTATTGTTGACTGTTTCCTTTGCTGTGCAGAAGCTTTTGATCTTGATGAAGTCCCAAAAGTTCATTTTTGCTTTTGTTTCTTTTGCCTTTGGAGACATGTCTTGAAAGATGTTTCTGTGGCTGATGTCCTTATACTATTTTGAGTTTATTTCTGTGTGTAGTATAAGAAAGTGGTCCAGTTTCATTCTTTTGCATGTAGTTATCTGGTTTTCCCAATACCATTTGTTAAATACACTTTTCCCCTTTGCATATTTCTGCTTCCTTGTCAAAGATTAATTGACCATATAATTGTGAGTTTATTTCTGGATTTTCTATTCTATTCCATTGATCTGGGTCTATTTTGTGCCACTACCATACTGATTTAATTTCTATAGCTTTGTAGTATATCTTGAAATCCGAGATTGTGATGACTCCAGTTTGTTCATCTTTTTAAAGATTGCTTTGCCTATTCAGGGTCCTTTATGGTTCCATACAAAGTTAAGGATTGTCTGTTCCAGTTCAGTGAAAAACAATATTGGTATTTTGATAGGAACTGCATTAAATTTCTAAATTTCTTTGGGTAGTGTGGATACTTCAACTATATTGATTATGCCAATCCATGAGCATGGGATATCTTTCCATTCATTTGTGTCATTTTCAATTTTTTTCATCAGTGTTTTGTAGATCTCAAATTATAGGTCTTTCATCTTCTTGGTTAAGTTTATTCCTAGATTATTTTTTGTGCAATTATACGTGGGATTCCTTTCTTAATTTCTCATTCTGCTGGTTCATTATTAGTGTATAGAGGTGTAACAGATTTCTTTATATTGATTTTATGTTCTGCAACCTTACTGAATTCATTTATCTGTTCTAGTAGTTTTTTTGGTGGAGTCTTTTGGGTTTTCTGTATAGAGAATCAGATCACCTGCAAATAGTGTAAGTTTGTTATTTGCCAATCTGGATGCTTTTTATTTCTTTTTTCTTCTTTGATTGCTGTGGCTAGGATTGCCAGTACTATGTTGAATAGAAGTGGTGAGAACGGACATATATGCCTTATTTCTGATCCTAGGAGGAAAGCTCTCAGTTTTTCACCAGTGAGGATGATGTTAGTTGTGGGTTTTTTTTTGGTTATGTCCTCTACTATGTTGAGGTATGTTCCCTCTAAACCAACTTTGTTGAGAGTTTTTATCATGCACGGATGTTGTAGTTTGTCAATTTTTTTTCCTGCATCTATTAAAATTATCATATGGTTCTTATCCTTTCTCTTGTTGATGTGACATATCATGTTGATTGATTTGTGAATATTGAACCACATTTGCATCCCAGGAACAAATCCCACTTGATCGTGGTGAGTGATTTTTTAAATATATTGTTGGATTTGGTTTGATACTGTTTTGTTGAGGATTTTGTATCTATGTTCATCAGAGATACTGGCCTGTAGTTTTCTTTTATTGATGTGTCTTTATCTGGTTTTGGAATAAGGATAATGCTGACCTCATAGAATGAATTTAGAAGCTTCCCTTCCTCTTCTATTTTTTGGAATAACTTGAGAAGAAGGGGTATTAAATCTTCTTTGCAAGTTTAATAGAATTTACCTGTGAAGTTTTCTGTTCCTGGGCTTTGTTTCTTGGGAATTTTTTGATTATTGATTCAATTTCATTGCTGGTAATCAGTCTGTACAAATTTTCTATTTCTTCCTGATTCAATTTTGGTATTTCCTTTCCATTTCTGTGGTATCTGTTGTTATTTCGCCTCTCTTTTTTTCTGATTTTGTTTGTGTCTTCTCTTTTTGTGAGTCTAGCTGAAGTTCTTATCAATTTCATGGATCTTTCCAAAGAAGCAGCTCCTGGTTTTATTGATCTGTTCTATTATTTTTAATTTTTATATTGCTTATTTCTGCTCTGATTTTATTATTTCTTTCTACTGGTTTGGATTTTCTTTGTTCTTTTTCTAGCTTCTTCATGTGTAAGGTTGGGTCATTTGAGATTTTTGCTTCTTGTGTGGTTATAGACTTCCCTCTTAGAATAGCTTTTGCTGCATCCCAAAGATTTTAAACCCTTGTGTTTCATTTTCCTTTCTCTCCATATATCTCTTGATTTCCTCTTTGATTTCTTGGCTGACCCATTCATTGTTTAGTAGTATGTTATTTAACCTTCATGTATGCGTGTTCTTTTTAGATTTTTTTTCTTGTAGTTGACTTCTAGCTTCATAGTGTCATGATCAGAAGACACATGGTCTGACTGATTTTTTTTTAATTTATTGAGGCTTGTTTTGTGACTTATTCCAGAGAATGTTCCTTGTCCACTTGAAAAGAATTATATTCTGCTGTTTTAGGATGGAATGTTCTTAGATCCATCTGATCCAATGTATCATTCAAAGCCACAGTGTCCTTGTTGATTCGGTTTAGATGATCTGTCCATTGATGTAAGTGGGATGTTAAAGTCCCCTACCATTATATTACTGTCAGTTACTTTCTTTACATTTGTTATTACCTTTTTCATGTATTTGGGTGCTCCCATGTTGGATGTATAAATATTTACAATTGTTATATCTTCTTGTTGAATCATTCTCTTGAGTATATAGTATCTTTTTTTATCTCTTGTAACAGTTTTTGTTTTAAAGTCTATTTTTTGTGATAAAAGCATTGCTACCATGACTTTCTTTTCACTTCCATTTGCATGAAAAATGCCTTCCCATCCCTTTATAATCAATCTGTAGGTGTCTTTAAGTTTAAAGTGTCTCTTGTTGGCAGCATATAGATGGGTCTTGCTTTTTTATCTATTCTGTCACCCTGTATCTTTTGATTGGAGTGTTTAGTCCATTTACATTCAAAGTAATTTCTGATAGGTATATATTTATTAGAGTTTTGTTACTTGCTCTGTGGTTGTTTTGGTAGTTTTTCTCTGTTCTTCTCTTGCTCTCTTGTCTCACAGTTTGCTGGTTTATTTAATGATAGATTTAGATTCCTTTCTCTTTATTCTTTGCATATCTATTATTGGTTTTTTATATATGGTTACCATTAGATTTATGTATAACATCTTCTGCATATAGAAGTCTGTTATAAGTTAATGTTTGCTTAAGTTTGAACCCATTCTTTACTCCTTTTCTCCCCACAGTTTAGGTATATGATGTCATACCTTACATCCTCTTATTTTATGAATGCCTTGACTAATTTTTATAGATATTTTTATTGCTTTTATGCTTCCTATTTTTCTTACTCCTACATAAAGTCTTTCCTTTCCACTCAAAGAATCTTCTTTAATCTTTCTTGTAAAATTGATTTTGTGGTCATGAATTTCTTTAACTTTTATTTGTCTGGGAAACTCTTCATCTCTCCTTCTATTCTGAATGATAGCCTTGTTGGATAGAGTATTCTTGATGGCAGGGTTTTGGGGGGTTTTGTTTTGTTGTTGTTGTTGTTGTTTTCTTCCAGCACTTTGAAGATATCATCTCACTCCCCTCTGGCCTACAAAATTTCTGCTGAAAAATCAGCTGATAAACTTATGGAGTTTCACTTGTATGTAACTGTTTTCTTTTCTCTTGCTGCATTTAAAATTCTCTCATCACTACTTTTTGCCATTTCAATCGGTATGTGTCTTGGTGTGGACCTCCTAGGGTGATTTTGTTGGGAACTTGCTGTATCTCCTGGCTCTGAATGTGTTTCCTTTTCCAGATTCTGGAATTTTTCAGCTATCATTTCTTCAAATAAATTTTCAGCCCCCCTTTCTTTCTCTTCTCCTTCTGGGATCCCTATAAAGTGAATGTTAATGTATCTGATGGTGTCACTGAATTCCTTAAGTCTCTTTCCATTTTTGTTGTTGTCGTTGGTGGTGGTGGTGGTCTCTCTCCTATTCAGCTTAATTCCTTTGCATTACTTTGTCCTCCAGGTCTCTAATCAGTTATTCCACTTACTCTAGTTAACCCTTTATTCCATCTAGTTTATTTTTTAAAAAGATTTTATTTATTTATTTGAGAGAGAGAGCATGAGCCAGGGGAGGAATAGAGATAGAATCTCAAGTAGACTCTACACTGAGCAGAGAGCTTGAAGTGGGGCTGGCTCTTACCACCCACGAGATCATGACTTGAGCCAAAACCAAGAGTATGATGCTTAACCAACTGAGCCACCCAGATGCCCCTCCATCTAGTGTATTTTTAACTTCAGTTATTGAGTTCTTCATCTCTGATTTTTTTTTTTTTTTTTGGTCTTGTTTTCTCTTTGTAAAGGGTCTCACTGAGGTCTTCCACTCTTTTCTCTAGTCTAGTATCTTTATGACCAGTACTTTATGACCTACTATGCATACTATTTATCTCCATTTTGCTTAGGTCTGTTGCTTTGATTTTGTCCTGTTCTTTCATTTTGGACAATTCCTCTGTCTCCTACATTGTCTAACTCTTTGTGTGTTTTTGTGTTACAAAAGTCACCTACATCTCCTATTTTTGAAAGTAGGAGCTTTATGAAGAAGTCCTATAGTATCCTGCAATGTAGTGTCCCCTGTTCACCAGAACCTGGTGCTTCTGGAATCTCTCCTATGTGTGTTGTGTGGCTCTTGCTATTGTGGCTGAGCCACACTGGCCTTTAGTCATCCCAATGGCTCTCTAACCTGTTGCAGGCAGGGTTTGGTTCCTGTGTTACTAGTGGGCCAGTCTGAAACTGCCTTGGGTTTGAGATGACTCAGACCAGGTATTTGCCAGAGGTGCAGTAGCACTCAATTGCAGGGCAGTTTCCCTGTATTGTTCCCTAAGAAGCTTTCATTGGTGGATGGGACCTGCAGCCAGACCAGATGTCTGCCCTCAGGACACTGCTGGAGCCACAGTCTGACCTATGTGTATGACTGTCTTTTCCTCTCCTGGAAAAGGAATCACCCTGCAGTGGTGATGGTCCCTGCCGGGGCTGTTTGCACACTGCCAGGCTTCAGCCAAGTGCATATGGGGGGGGGGGGCATGTTCACAGGAGAAGGGTAGGTGCAGTGCCAGCAAGGTCTCCCCCCTTGCGCCATGGGAGGGGACCTGCAACCTCTAGGGTGAGGTAGGAGAGGTTGGAGGGGGTGGATCCCCAAAAGTGCATGGGGGCAGGTGAGTGGTGTTAGCAAACTAGGTGGAGAGTGTTCACAGCACTGGTTCCCAATGGTGTCAAAGCTAGGGGGCAGGGGAGGAAATGATGCCTGCCTGCTTCTTTGTTTCTGGAGAAGATTCTTATCCCTCCAGTGCCTATTCAGATATTGATAAACAACTCTCCCTCCTGCTTGCCCTAGGCATTTTTCAAACTGCTGCTTCTAGCCTATATCTCCTTGGAGCTGTTTGTTTTGCTTTCTTTTTAAGGGCAAGGACTCCACTTACTCTAGTCCTTTTGGTTCTCCCAGATTGAGCCTGCTGATTTTTGAAGTTCCAGATATTAAGCCCCACTGATTTTAAGAACTCATGAAATTTAGCCTCTCTGGTTTTTAAAGCCAAATATTGGGGTGTGGGTTCACCTTCCCTATTGCCTGGAGTGTCTGTTTCTTTCTTTTCTCCATGCCTATAGCATCTCTCCCTCCTGTGTACAGTCCTAAGGGTCTGTTTAGTTCCCTACAGTGACTCTGACCTGCCTACACTCTTCAGTATGGGTTTTTCTTTATGTTTAGCTGTGAAGTCTGTTCTGTCAGTCTTCAAATTATGTTCTGGGTTATTTACACTTATGTAGATGTTATCTAAGTTGATCCATGTGACAAGGTGAGCTTAGGGTCTTCCTACTCTGCCATCTTCCCCAACTCCTCCCTCTATCCTTTTCTGCGAGTGCTAAACACTAGATTTATCTGATCTCAAGGTAGTGGTTAATATTATTCCTGTTTTAGAGGCAAAGACACTGAGGCTCAGGAGGGGAAATGTGATTATAAGCAGGTTGATCTTGCTTCTGGTTTCAAATTTGGATCACCACACATCAGGGGTCAGCAAACTATGGTCTATGGGCCAAAACAGCTGGCCACTTGTTTTTGTAAATACAGTCACAATAGCAGAGTTTAGTGGTTACCACAAAGATGATATATTACAAAGCTTAAGATATATACAACCTGATCTTGACATGGATTATCCAAATATACTTCTAGGTGATGTTTTAACTTTTTTTAAATAAAGCCTTATTGTCCAAAAAGTACTGATGTTTCCATAAAAGTTTCAATTAAATATTTACTTGCTCAAAATGTCTTTCTCCTTAGAGATGAAAATAAACTAAAAACTTGGAAACCCAAGTTTTTGATGGCAAAGGAAAAGAAAGAGAGAAAAGGTGCTGAAGAATCAGAAAGGTAGGAGCACAGGTATACTTAGATTACTGCTAATCTGCTGAAATTTATACCTCTTAGAGCTGTGTGACTTTAGGCAAGTCATTAAATTTGATTGTCAAGTTCCTGATCTATAAAATGAGAATAATAGCACCTACCTGACTATAGTTGAAAGGATTAAAAGAAAAAAAAGAAAATGTAAAGTGCCACACACATTTCTCTTGTCATCATCCAGACTTTGGTAGATAGGGAGTAGGAAAGATTTTAAGCCAGCCATTATCAAGTGATGAAAAAACTTTATCTTCTTTTAGGCTGTATGAACTTTTCCCCTATAGATGGAATTTAAATAATACACCAGTTGGAACTTAAACTTTGAGAAATACGATCATATAACAATACTAATTTCCCTAAAACACAATTTTAGTTATGACTATATTAATGTTAGAATTTAAAAAAGAATGTTTTATCAACTCATGATCAAACCTTCATTCTTGTGATTCAAGTTTCCAGCTGACTGTTGCAGGAGGTGCTGTTTTTACTGTCTCAGGTGGTTACTATGTGATCTGTGCTCTGGAGCACAGGGCACAGGATCTGAGATACTTTTAACAGTTGTCTTGGGGAAATCCTTGTTTAAATAGCCATTGAACTGGGAACACTGTGTGGTCCGTCTGCTCTGGGAAACCTGTTTAGAAAAGTTTTAAAGGGGAAGCCCAAAAGAAATCAGACAACTGTCTATAACATATTTAAACACAGGGGATGGCACAGGATGGCCTTTCCCATAACCTTATTTTCTTTGGGCTTAGACTTGATGTAATTTACTTTCCCCAAGTTCAAAAGATGTAGACTACAAAAGCATCTTCCCACCTTAAACTTCATAATTTTATATAGCATACCAAAACAGAATTTCAAGAGAGAAAATATCCATGAAATTTTTGACACTTCTCCAGAAAAAAAAACGTTTAGTATTTCAATGTACACATACGTCTTTCAGGAAACAATTTTCTAGTGTTTTTTTTCTTTTCTTTTCTTTTTTAAAGATTTTATTTATTTATTTGACAGAGATCACAAGTAGACAGAGAGGCAGGCAGAGAGAGTGAGAAGAGGAAGCAGGCTCCCCGCAGAGCAGAGAGCCCGATGCGGGGCTCGATCCCAGGACCCTGGGATCATGACCTGAGCCAAAGGCAGAGCCTTAATCCACTGAGCCACCCAGGTGCCCCTAGTGCTTTTTTTCTTATAACAAACTGATATTATAGTTTACTTTTACTTTCAACTGGATAAATTTTAAAATATGGCAAATTTTGAAATGTGATATTGGAGCTATCATATTCCTGTAGATTGTTATATCAATTTTGAGTGCTTTTTGTTCCTTTTAAAATGGTTTTTTTTTTTTTTAAGATTTTATTTATTTATTTGACGGAGATCACAAGCAGAGAGGCAGGCGGGGGGGCGGAGAGCAGGCTCCCCACAGAGCAGAGAGCCCAATGTGGGACTCAATCCGAGGACCTGGGATCATGACCTGAGCCAAAGGCAGAGGCTTTAACCCACTGAGCCACCCAGGTACCCCTTAAAATGGTTTCTGCCATAACATGTTCCACCAGTAAGAAATGCATTCTAGGTTAGTTCAACCCTTTTATAATCTTTTTATGAAACAAAAACGACAAATTTTCAGAGAAGTTGGAGAAGGATATCCCAGCTACAAAGGCATAGAAACGATAGCCCACTTTCTAAGATGTTCTAACATAGATGTGTGTGTGTGTGTGTGTGTGTGTGTGTGTGTGTGTGTGAGAAAGAGACAGAGAGGGAGAGAGAGAAGCTTGAAAGGTAGATTGGGGCTAGCTTATAAAATGCCATGTGTATCACGCTAAGGAATTTGACTTTATCTTGTGGGCACTAGAGACAAAGTTTTAAGCAAAAGCGTGACATCAATTACATTTTAGAAAGATGGCTCTGGAGGCAAGTATGCAGATGGATTTGAGGAAGGAGAGGCAAGAGGAAGAGGTATTTCAGGTAAGAAGTGAAAATGTGGCAGTGGCTATAATCTTGGGACAGAATGAAAAAGATGTAGGAGACACTTCTGAATAAAACTAACAGGACTTGCTTTTTTCCTTCTGTCAATATATTGAACTGCTACAAAAGCACCAACCCCCATGTGAAGAATAGGAAGGAAGAAAAGGGAGGATTAAGAGTGTAATCGGCCTCTGCTGTAGGGTTATCTATCAACTTTTACGTGCTGATAATTTTGCACTTATTTTGTGGTATCTTACTTTACTTTTCTTAATCTTCTCCAGAACCATTCAGCAAATAGAACAGTTCTCTGATTGAAGTACAAAGATTTATGATTTTTTGAACAAGCTAATTATACTTTGAATCCTGATTCAGAGGAGTTTTTTGTTTAACTTAAATTGCTTACCCAATTTCATTTTATCCCTAATTATTATCTTGGTATTAAAAAAACCCCACAACATTTTTACTTTAAGATTTCATTTATTTATTTGAGAGAGAAAGAAAGCACGAGCAGGGTGGGTGGAGAGGTAGAGGAGAAGC
Source organism: Mustela lutreola (assembly GCF_030435805.1). Lineage (NCBI taxonomy): Eukaryota > Metazoa > Chordata > Mammalia > Carnivora > Mustelidae > Mustela > Mustela lutreola. The sequence goes on along the minus strand of NC_081299.1, from coordinate 45,480,588 downwards.
AGACTTCCTGCTTCACAGGGGGCCAGATGTGGGGCTTGATCCCGGGACACTGGAATCATGACCTGAGCTGAAGGCAGATGATTAACTGAGCCTCCCAGGTGCCCACACAGCCTTTTTAACTATAGGAAAAAGCAATTGGTATTACTTATGTTGTTCAACTGTTCTGACACTCTACTCGAAATATGTGTTATATACATAATCATCTACAAATACCCATATATATATATATATATATATATATATATATATATATATGATTTTATATAAAAGTATATACATACAAAATTATACCTGAATTTATCCTGAAGTAGCATGAGTTTACAGATTTGGGAACTTAGGAGTTTTATTATGGTACACTTAACCTGACCTGCATATTTCTTGCCATTCTATGTTCTAGAAATTTCTTCCGAACCAAGAAGCAAAACTTAGAAAAGATGAGGATGGAAAAAGAAGAAAAACGTTTTAGAGAACAATTTGAGGTATGTTCTCCTCTGAAGGTAAAAGTTATAAACAGAAATTCCTAGCTTTTAATATTACTAAAGATCCTACAAGTGTTGCACCTCTGCCTCTGGTATAGATAGGACCCAAACTAAACAGCTGATAACGTTTTTTCCTGATGCATTCTTATATTATCATGCCTTTATACCTGCTATCCCCTCTGTCTGGAAAAACTAAGTAATTCTTAAGGCTCTGTTCAACTGTCACCCACTCTTCTTGGGAAAGTAATTAAGCACATTTTATCTGTTAAACACATATCTGTTCTAACACTGGTCTGTTTATAACACAGCCTGTGTATGTGTGTGTATTCTGAGCTAAACTCAAGTACTGTCTGAGTAAAGATTTTGTCTCATTCAAGTTTGCTCCTACCTCCTGACATATCTGGACACATAGAATTCAGTGAGTGACTGAATGACGAGATAAACAAATGAAACAAGTGAATGAAGGAAGCAGTATCTGAAGTTTCTTAACTTCTTCTGTCATTATGAATCCATGGAGTATTTCCTCAATTCCAAGGTTCAAACAGTCCTTCCTTATAATTTCATATACTGTCACCATGAAAATTAAGAAACATATTGAATAGCTCCCAGGTCCCAGATACTGGATTGAGAGAGAGAATGTGGACATTCTGTTCACAGAATTTCTCCACGTCACTACTGCTCCCCATTATGAAATGGGTCAAGATTAGGCTTCTTAACATGATATAAAAAGCTCTTCATTTCATAACTTCTTGTCTTTCAGGTTTTATTTCCTGCTGTTCTTCACCTTGCACTTCAGGCTTTGGCAAAAACTCTTCAGTTCTGTCCCTTCTGTGAACATCCACTACAGTCCCTATCCTGCTACTCCCTTCCTCCAGGCATTTACTTGGTCTGCTCCAACTACCTGGTGATACTCTTACTTTTCCCCATCTGACTAGCTTTCATTCACTTATCAACACCCATCAAGGCATCTCCTCTCCTCCAGGAAGACTGACCCACATTTCTCATTAAGGAAATTCCTCTTCCTCTATATTCCTCTATATCTGAGCTTATCATAAGCATTAACATTATGGCAATTATGTGTTCACCAATTAAACTATGAGCTCTTGGAGGACAGGGTTATCTTTATATCCATGTGCAGAGCAGAATAAAAGTACCTTTGTAAATGTCCAAAAATGTTTTTGGACTGAACTAAAAAAGAATATACACAAATCCCTCATAATCATTAATAACTCTTGCTTTGGACCAAAGCTGATTAGAGCTGTTATATCTAGAAGCCATGATATGAAATTATTTACTGCAACTGTGATATTATTTTTTATAAAGATTTTATTTATTTATTTGACAGAGAGAGATCACAAGTAGGCAGAGAGGCAGGCAGAGAGAGAGAAAAGAGGAAGCAAGCTCCCCACTGAGCAGAGAGCCTGATGCGGGACTCGATCCCAGGACCCTGAGATCATGACCTGAGCCGAAGGCAGAGGCTTTGACCCACTGAGCCACCCAGGCACCCACAACTGTGATATTATTGAGAAGCATTAGTGTAACAATTACTTGCTGAATTGACCTTACATTCCATTTAGTGCTTTTCTCATTTTGTGACTGTCTCATATCTCATGTGTATGATTCCATTCTTCCTTATTACCTATGGTGACTTTTTCTTATATATCATTAGAAAAACTATGCCACATTAGTAATTTTATTCAGCTCAAATCACAAAAGTTTAGTGCCTCATTTGTGCTAGGCATTAAGAGTACAAGGTTGTGCGGTGCCTGGGTTGCTCAGTGGTTAAACCTCTGCCTTCGGCTCAGGTCATGATCTCAGTGTTCTGGGATCGAGCCCCGCGTCGGGCTCTCTGCTTGGTGAGGAGCCTGCTCCCCCCCTTCTCTCTGCCTGCCTCTCTGCCTACTTGTGATCTCTGTCTGTCAAATAAATAAATAAAATCTTAAAAAAAAAAGTACAAGGTTGAATAAAACTATCTTCCATTTTCATTTTAAGATAATATGTTTATTAAATACTGTAATAGGAGTATATACAAAGTATAGTTAAACAGAAAATTATACATTGCTGTTGTTTAAGTCTTCATGAGAAGTGGTTTAAGAGGAAAAAAGTGTTTTGGGCAGAGAAAACCACATGAGCATTGGCCGGTAAGTATAAAAGTAGCTGGTATATTCAGGACCATCATATAGCTTGATGTGACTTCATAATGGGACAGAAATGGGAGCATGGGAAATGACCATATGCCAAAGAACCTGAATGTCAAGCTGAGAATGTGGATCTCATCATGAAAGCAATGAAGAATCTTTAGAATTTGACAAAAAGCAAAATGACCTGATTAATTTTCATTTTAAGAAATCACTGTATTCATAATGAACAATGGCCTGGAAAAGGGTAAGAAATCAAACAGTGAGGAAGCTATCACTTTGTTAGACAAAAGAAAAATCTATCTTGTGGATCAGATCCCATTTGGTATAGAATGATGTATTTTATCATTCAAACTCCGCACATTTCTGAGAGTGGAAAAAGGCATACCTAATCCTAATTCTAAGTATGTGTAGAGACACTAAATATAAGCAGACTGTCCTGAGCAGAGGGAGATGTCTGGCCACCCTAATTTGGTTAAGTACACATCTGTAAATATAAGCTTTGTATTGTGGAATTTTTTCTGAGTCAACAGATATCAGTCCATTAGAAGGTAATATACCTAGAGTTGTATAGGCTGGCTAGTTTATCATACAGAAGAAAACCTCCTTTAAGGTCATAAATTGAATTTCTCATCAGTTTTTTCACAAATGCCTGTCTCTGACACCAGAAGAGTGGGAATTGCCCCCTATACCTTCTACTTTATATATAAGCCCACCCAGAGAGGAAGAATAGAAAGAGGGCCACTTAAAAATGCTAGGTATGTAAGGACATTATAAACTCTAAAGCGCTATACACAAGGAGGTTTTTTATTTCCCTCTTTTTTAAACTTCCCCATTCCTGAGTGGGGTGGTATCCTTATTACTGGAACACTTAACATCCATGGAAATTAATATATACCCATGTTATAAATATCTCATCCACTGGAATTCATTCTGGTACAACTAGATAAGAAGTATGAAAACACTTTGAAAATATGACTGTGCCAAATTAAATGTAAGATTGTAGCATTTTACTACTATTTTCCTATTCCTTTAGAGGTTATTTAATATTTAGTATTTTGAGTTTGAGGTTACTATCTTACATCCTCCATTAATTTTGTTAGAATAAAAACTGCACAGTCTGATTAGTAATTTCTTCTTTCAGTATGACAAAGAGATTACTGTCATCAACACAGCAGTGGCATGTTCCAGTAATTCAAGGAATGGAATATTCGATTTGCCAATAACCCCTGGAGAAGAACTGCAAGTCATTGATACCACTGAAGAAAATCTAGTGATTTGTCGCAATTCCAAAGGCAAATGTAAGTTGCTGGCTTATCACCCATAAAATATGTCACTGTTTAAAAGAAAAATATCAAAGCATTCTTGTCTTGCAGCATTCTGGCTATAACTTTCAGATTAGTAATGTGACTTTTGTTTCTACAGATGGATATGTACTGATTGAACATCTAGATTTCAAGTAAGTGGTTTGCTTTTATACTACAAATCATGAATTCTAAAAAACTTAATGCACTGTTGTGTACATTAGTCTCAAAGGAAGACTACTGAATTTATTTTAATTTAGGAAGTTTTAGGGATGACTTTGGAAGAGACTTTATTCTTGTCTCCTGAGTACATTATGACTTCTCTACAGAGTAAACTGGGTAAGAAATTGCCACTCATTACTCCATTGGCCTCTACTTTTCTGTCTTCTCAGGCATCAAGGCTGGTCACCTTAGGAAGATCAAGCTCCAATGGCAGGGGCTGCACTAGTAAGGACTAGTCTGAGAGCTCAGACCTGCCTCACCTCAGGTTCAGTTGGCATGTCAAATGGGATGGGGGATCTGTGGAAACGGAGAAGAGAAAAACAAACCCTCCACATTCAGATGTTGGTTTTACTCCTAAATGGTTATCTTTCAATGTCTACATCAGTCTCTGTTTCACTGCTGACTCAAGAGAGTATGAAACACTGTGTGTTAGCATTTGAGCATCTATTTAGTGAGCCATAGCCCAAGTTGGAAATCACGCCTTATGGCACCTAGGCAGCTGTGCAGATGGTTAGTTTCCTTCTAATATTAGCACATGAATGTTTATAATTTCCAGAAGATATTGTGCATTTAAATTGGGTGCAATTTACTTCTGAGAAGTAAATAGTGTAACCAAGGTCTTTAAAATACTCAGATTTAAGGTATAATCTTAAAATGTAATTATGGCTCAGTCTATAAGTATCCTTAATCAAAAATATCAATGCTGTTCAATATTGGCTCCTTTTGGGAACAGCATGCTAAATAGTAATTTATTCCAAAATGAAGAGCCTGAATATATTTAACACAATTTAAATAATATACATATGCTGTCAATTTAAAACATCCTGTTGTCCAAAGTAAGAAAAATAATTCTATGCCTGAACACCTAAGAAAAAACGAGATGGAGCTGTAAATAACTGCCTAGCCAGGAGATACATTCTATGGGGGCATACAGCTGTTTTAAAAAATGTTGGCATTTTCAACACTGAAAAACTGAACAATTTTGCTTCATTTTTTTTTTTTAAGATTTGTATATTTTAGAGAGAGAGCACAAGTGGGAGAGGGAGAAAAATCTCCAACAGACTCCAAACTCAGCATGAAGCCTGACACAGAGCTCTATCTCACAACTATGAGATCACCATCTGAGCTGAAACCGAGTCAGATGCTTAACCAACGAGCCATCCAGGCACCCCTTTGCTCTGTTCTTTGCCTTCAAGGGATGGAATTAGTCCCATGACCTCATTCTTTATACTGTGAGTCTTTTAAAAATTTTTTCTTAGATTCAGTTAACATACAGTGTATGTTTCAGAGGCAGAGGTCAGTGACTCATCAGTTGCATAGAACACTCAGTGCTCGTTACAGCACGTGCCCTCCTTCATACTATCGCCCCACCCACCTCCCCCCCAGCAAGCCTCAGTTTGTTTTCTGTAGTTAACAGTCTCTTAGGGTTTGCTGTGAGACTATTTTTTAAGTTTCTAGGTACTTTTATCTTCTTTTTCATGTTCCAAATGGTACTCACCAATAAAAGCCAAGCAGCAGAAGTATTCATAGAGGACTGGGGAATATGGCAGAATACAAGAACTCTAGGCTTGTTTCATCCCACGAATACATCAACCTAAATACCCCAGAAATCCATCTGAAGACCAGTGGACAAATTCCACAATTAAAGGTAGAGAAGAGGCCACACCAAAGAAGGTAGAACATATGGAAACACAGCTTGGGAGAGAAATGGATCATGGCCTCTGTGGTGGGGAGAGAGTCACAGTTGTCTTGTCAAAAAGTGCAAGATGAATTTCCAGAGCAAGTGGCTTGGAATGGGAGTGGGGCCAAATTCCAGCAGGGCTTAAAGCCTGGAGTTTTAAAGGTCAGTGTGCTTGGCTCTGAGAGAGCATGGAGGACACTGGGGCTTCTCTTGGAGAAAGGGTGAGACAGATAGCTCAGGAGCAGTGTGGAAACAGCCATCTGAAGAGCACCTGGGGCACACAGTAGGGAGGTTAGTTGCTTAGCTCTAAGCATGTCTCAGGAGAGCATTCAGGGAAGACCCCTCCAGGGACAAAGGAACTGATACAGCCATTTCTCTCTCCCACCCCTCAGCATAAGCACAGAGCCACCTGCAGGAACCAGCACAGCTCCATATTCACTACCTAACTTGCTTACACCAAGTCCCCCCCACCTACCCAAGCTTGGAAGAACTACTTTTCCTAGTCTGCTTGCCTCAGTAGGGCGGCAAGCCTCATCCCCCAGAAGACCAGCCCAAATCCCTGGCAACATCCCATCTCCCAACCTGGGAGTTTTGTGAGACCTCAGTTCCAGTGGCAACAGTGACAGGTCTCATTTCTAGTTAAAAACACAACATTCAGCCCAGGGCCACAGCCCACAACAGGCAAAGAGAACCTCTGCAGACAACTGGCCTGAAGATAAACCAGCCAGAGTTCTGGAGACACTCCCAGAAGCACCAGGCCTAGGGAACAGGGGATACTATACTGCAGGACACTACAGAACCTCTTCTTAAAGCTATTACCCTCAAGAACAGGAGATGTAACTGACTTTCTTAATACAAAAACAGGCATAGAGACTTAGACAAAATGATTAGAAGAATCTGTCCCAAATAAAAGGACAAGCCATGGTTGGAAATCTAAGCAGAAGAGATACAAGTAACATGCCTGATAGAGAATATAAAGCAAAAATCATCAGGATACAGGACTTGAGAAAAGAGTGGAGGACATCAGTGAGATCCTTAACACAGAGATAAGGAATAACACAGAAGGGATAAAGGACTCAATAAATGAAATGAGAAATAGGCTTGGTGGAATGAACAGCAGGCTGGAGGAAGCAGAGGAATGTATTAATGACCTAGAAGACAGAGTCAGGGATAGTAATCAAGCTGACTACAAGAAAAAATACACAAAACAAGAACAGACTTAGGGAACTTAATGATTCCATCAAACATAGTAACAGTCATATTTTAGGAGTCACAGAAGAAAGAGAGAAAAGGAGGTAGAGAATTTGACGAAATAGCTGAAAACTTCCTTAATCTGGGGAAGGAAATGGGCACAGAGAACCACCAACAAAAGCAGATCTATATCAAGACATAATGTAATTAAAGCTCGTAAAAGCAGCAAGACAAAAGACTTACATACAATGGAAACCCATGAGGCTATCAGTGGACTTTTTTTCATAGAAACTTTGAATATATCATGCCATTCTCTTCTGGCTTGCAAAGTGCTAAATGGAAAAAATCTGGAGCCAACAATTCTCTAACCAGCAAGGCTATCATTCAGAATAGAGGAGAGAGTTTCCCAAACACTAAAGGAGTTCATGACCACTAAATCAGCCCTGCAAGAAATATTAAAGGGGACTCTTTGAGCAGAAAGACTAAAATGACAATATGAAGGTAGGAAACACAAAAGTGGTAAAAATGAATATTTCTGTGAAAAACTGGTCAAGAAATTCACAAAATAGAAGGATGTACAGTAGGACAACAATACCTAAAACATGGGGAAGAAAGGGGTCAAGAATGGGTTCAAACTTTAAATGACAATCAACGTAATGTAGACCCCCTATGCAGATATTACACACAAAACTAATGGTTACCACAAATCAAAAGCAACTAATAAATATGCAAAAAAAAAAAAAAAAAGAAATCCAAATATATCACTAAAGAAAGCCAGCAAATTCTGAAAGACAAGGATCAGAGAAATCTTCAGAACCAACGGCAAAACAAGTAATAAAATGGCAATACATATCTATCAATAGTTTTTTGAATGTAAGTGGACTAAACAAAAAGCACAGGATGACAGAATGAATAAAAAAATTAAAAACACCCAAGACCTGGGGTGCCTGGGAAACTCAGTCCATTAACCTGCTCACTCTTGATTTCAACTTGGGTCATTATCTCAGGGTCCTGGAACTGAGCCCCATGTGTGGCTCCTCACTCAGCAGGGTGTCCACTTCAGGATTCTCTCTCCCTCTCTCCCCTCATCCAAATAAATAAATCTTTTTTTTTAAAAAAAAAAAAGACCCATCTATGTCTTGCCTATAACAGATTCATTTTAGACTTAAAGACACCTGCAGATACAAAGCGAAGGATGGAGAAACATCATGCAAGTTGATGTCAAAAGAAAGCCAGGGCAGTCATGCTTCTATCAGACAAAATAGACTCTAAAAACAAAGACTGTAACAGGAGACAAAGAAGGACACTACAAAATCATAAAGGGGACAAACCAACGAGAAGTTACAATAATTATAAATATTTATGCACCCAACACAGAATCACCCAAATACATAAAACAGTGAGTAAAAAACATAAACTAACCAATTCAATAACAGCAAGGGACTTTTAACACCCCACTGACATCAATAGACAAATCAACAGAAAATCAAGAAGACAATGGTTTTAAAGGACACCGCAATAAGACAAAAGAAAGAAATAAAAGGCATTCAAATCAGTAAGGAAGAAGTAAAACTTTCACTATTTGCAGATGATACAGTGCTATATATAGAAAACCCAAAAGAGTCCACAAAAAAACCTGCTAGAACTGATAAATTCAATAAAGTCACAGGATACAAATTCAATGTACAGAAATCTGTAGCATTTCTATACACCAGTAATGAAGCAGCAGAACGAGAAATTAACAATCCCATTTACAATTGCACCAAAAATAATAAGATACCTAGGAAGAAATCTAACCAAAGAGGTGAAAGATCTGTACTCTGAAAACTATGAAACACTCATCAAAGAAATTGAAGACAACATAAAGAAATGGAAAGACATCCCATGCTCATGGATGGGAGGAACAAATAATGTTGAAATGTCTATACTACCCAAATGTCTATACTACCCAAAATACTACACATTTAATGCAAACCCTATCAAAATACCAACAGCATTTTTCACACAACTAAAACAATCCTAAAATTTGTATGGAACCACAAAAGATCTCAATTAGCCAAAGCAATCTTGAAAAAGCAAAGCAAAGCTGGAGACGTCACAATTCCATACTTCAAATTATATTACAAAGCTGTAGTATAACAAAACAGTAACAAAACTGACACCAAAATAGATACATAAATAGACAATGCAAAAGACTTCAGCAAAAGTTTGCTACTACTGCTACAGGAATTCAGAAAGTCGCAGGACATAAAATCTATACACAGAGGCCAGTTGTATTTCTATACACTACCAATGATGCAAAAAAAGAGAAATCCAAGGAATCCATCCTATTTAACAACTGCACCAAAAAACCAAAGAGGTAAAGGAACTCTGAAAACTATAGAACACTTATGAATGACATTGAGGAAGATACAAAGAAATGGAAAAACATTCCATGTTCATGGACTGGAAGAACAAATATTGTTAAAATGTCTATGCTACCCAAAGCAATCTACACATTCAATGCAATCCCTATCAAAATACCATCACCTTTTTTCACAAAGCTGGAAGAAACAATCCTAAAATTTGTATGGAACCGGAAAAGACCCTGAGTAGCCAAAGGAATGTTGAAAAAGAAAACCAAAGCGGAGGCATCATAATTCTGGACTTCAAGCTGTATTACAAAGTTGTCATCATCAGGACAGTATTGTACTGGCACAAAAACAGACACATAGATCAATAGAACAGAAAATTGAGCCCAGAAATGGACCCTCAACTATATGGTCAACTAATCTTTGACAAAGCAGGAAAGAATATCCAATGGAAAAAAGTCTCTTCAACAAATAAGTGCTGGGACAACTGGACAGCCAAATGCAAAGAATGAAACTGGACCACTTTCCTACACCATACACAAAAATAAACTCAAAATGGATAAAAGACCTAAATGTGAGAAAGGAATCCATCAAAATCCTAAAGGAGAACACAGACAGCTACCTCTTTGACCTCAGCCACAGCAACTTCTTGGTAGACATGTCTCCAAACGCAAGAGAAACAAAAGCAAAAATGAACAATTGGGACTCCATCAAGATAAAAAAAAGCTACACACATTCAATGCAAAGAAAATAGTCAACAGAACTAAAAGGGAACCTATGGAATGGGAAAAGATATATGCAAATGTCTTATCAGATAAAGGGCTAGTATCCAGAAATCTGTAAAGAACTTATCAACAACTTATTGCCAACACCCCAAAAACAAAAAAATCCAGTCAAGATATGAGCAGAGGCCTCAACAGACATTTCTCCAAATAAGACAAATGGCCAACAGACATATGAAAAAATGCTCCATATTACCCGGCATCAGGGAAACAAAATCAAAACCACTGTAGGAAAAAAAACACACACACATACACACACACAATGAGCTACCACCTCACATCAGTCAGAATGGCTAAAATCACTAACTCAGGAAATGACAGATGTCGGCAAGGATGTGGAGAAAGGGGAACCCTCTTATACTGTTGATAGGAATGCAAACTGGTGCAGCCATTATGGAGGCTCCTCAGAAAGTTAAAAATAGAATTACCTACGACCTAGCAATTGCACTACCAGGTATTTAACCAAAGGATACAAACATAGTGATTCGATAGGGCACATATAACTCAACATTTGTAGCAACAAAATCCACAATAGCCAACTTATGGAAAGAGCCCAGACATCCATTGATGGATGAATGGATAAACATATGGTCTATATATACAATGGAACATTACTTAGCCATCAAGAATGAAATTTCATCAAAGAATGAAATCTTTCCATTTGCAACAATGTGGATGGAACCAGAGGGTATTATGCTAAGTGAAATAAGTCAGGCAGAGAAAGACAAATGCCAGATGACTTCATTCATGTGGAATTTAAAAAAAAAAAACAAAAAAAACAGATGAACACAGGGGAAGGGAAGGAAAAGTAAAATAAGATGAAAATAGAAAGGGAAGCAAACCATAAGAGATACTGAACTCTAGGAAACAAACTGAGGGTTGTTGGAAGGGAGGGGTGGTGCATGGGGAAAGGAATAATTGAGAGACAAGCATTAAGGAGGGCACTTAGTATGTTGTATGCAACTGAAGTTGTTGTATGCGACTGATGAGTCACAGAATTCTACCCCTAAAACTAATAATAGGTGTATGTTAAATAAATTGAATTTTAACAAAGAATAAAAAAACAGACACATAGATCAGTGGAAAAGAATATAAAATCCAGAAATAAACCCAACAATTACACGTTCAATTAATCTTCTACAAAGCAGGAAAAAAACATCCAACAGGAAAAAGATGGTCTCTTCAACAAATGGTGTTGGGACAGCAACATGCAAAAGAAAGAAACTGGACCATCTTCTTCTTATTATTTTTTTTTAAAGATTTTTTTTTTTATTTACTTGGCAGACAGAGATCACAAGTAGGCAGAGAGGCAGGCAGAGAGAGAGAAGAGGAAGCAGGCTCCCTGCTGAGCAGAGAGCCTGATATGGGGCTCCATCCCAGGACCCTGGGATCATGACCTGAGCCGAATGCAGAGGCTTTAACCACTGAGCCATCCAGGTGCCCGTGGACCATCTTCTTATACTATACACAAAAATAAACTTAAAATGGATTAAGGACCTAGATGTGAGACCTGAAACCATAAAAATGCCAGAAGAGAGCACAGGCTGTACTTTCTCTGACACTGGCCATAGCAACTTTTTTCTAGATATGTTACTGGGGCAAGGGAAACAAAAGCAAAACTTAAACATTAGGACTACATCAAAATAAAAAGCTTCTCCACAGTGAAGGAAACACTCAAAAAAACAAAAAGGCAACCTACAGAATGGAAGAAGATATTTACAAATGACATACCTGATGAAGAGTTGATACTCAGGGGCACCTGGGTGGCTCAGTCGGTTAAGCCTCTGCCTTCAGCCTAGGTCATGATCTCAGGGGCCTGGGATAGAGCCCCATATCCGGCTCTCTCCTCAGCAGGGAGCCTCCCCCGCCCCACTCTGCCTCTCTGCCTCCTTGTGATCTCTTTCTCTCTCTGTCGAATAAATAAAATCTTAAAAAAAAGTTGATATCTAGAATACATAAAGAACTAATAAAGTCACCCCCCCAAAACCAAAAACAAATAATCCAGTTTAAAAATGGGCAGAAGACATGAACAGACATTTCTCCAAAGAAGACATACAGATGGCCAACAGACCCATGACAGCATGTTCAACATTACTCATCATCAGGGAAATGCAAATCAGAACTATAATGAGATATCACTTCATACCTGTCAGAGTAGCTAAAATCAACAACACAAGAAACAACAGGTGTTGTTAAGGATGTAGGGGAAAAGGATGCCTCGTGCACTGTTGGTGGGAATGCAAACTGGCGCAGCCCTTGTGGAAAACCGTATGAAGGTTCCACAAAAAGTTCAAAATAGAATTACCGTATTACCCAGAAATCACACTACTGGATATTTACTCAAGAAAACAAAAACATTAAATCAAAGGATACATGCACCCAACAGCCAAATTATGGAAGAAGCCCAAATGTCCATCAATGTCCATCAACCAATGAATGAATAAGGAAGGGGTGTGTGTGTGTGTGTGTGTGTGTGTGTGTGTGTGGTGGATATTACTCAGCCAAAAAAATAAAAAAATCTTGCCATCTGCAATGATGTGTATAATGCTAGGGAGTATAATGCCAAGTGAACTAAAACGAAGAAAGACTAATACCATATGATTTCACTCAAATTCACTCAAATTTGAGAAAAAAAAACAAATGAGTGAAGGGGGAAAAAAGAGACAAACCAAGAAACAGACTTTCAACTAGGGAACAAACTCATGGTTACCAGCAGGGAAGTGGGTGGGGGGATGTGTGAAATAGGTGATGGAGATTAAGGAGTGTACTTGCCATGATGAGTACAGGGTAATTAAGAATTTAAAAAACAAAGTATTCAAAGTTCAGAGAAGAAAATAGGCAAAATTATAAATAACAGCGATAACAAACAAGATATGAATGAAATGCCTACAAGATTAAGGTATGTTTTACAGATAAAATGACACTGAAATTTAGTCTTTATATGCAAGTATGTTCGCTGGACAAGGGGCACCCCCAGATGGAAAATCCATGCTGTGTCTGGTGGGAGATGGCAAGAGCTGCAATGGGGTAGAAGTTGCAACTACAATATGACAGAATTCATTTGGGCTTTTTCCTTAGAGTGAGGAGCCAAACAAAGATCTTAAGCAGGAAAGCAGTGTCCAATGTTTAGAGAGGAAGGAAGAAAAACTATCACAGCAACACAGGTGATAGATTGAAGAAACTAGTTATTTTTGCAATATTCTAGACAAAAAGCCTTAAGTTAAGATAGCAGCAATAGAACTATCTAGTATAGGAGCCCCAATAGAAGTGGTAAAGAGACAGAATGTCAGGGCACCTGGATCGGTCAGTCAGTTAAGCATCTGCCTTCAGCTCAGGTCATGATCCCAGGGTCCTGGGATCAAGTCCTGCATCGGGTTCCCTGCTCAGCAGCGAGACTGCTTCTCCCTCTGTCCCCTCCCCCTCTGCTCCTGCTCACTTTCAAAAATAAATAAAATCTTTAGAAGTACAAGTGGAAGAGAGAATTAGGGAATGACTCAGATTTCTTTTTTGAGAGATAAGGCTGGTACCAAAGACTGGGAATATATTTCTGCTTGGACCTCCTCTGAATTAAATCTGCTACTCAGTGCAAGTGTAGCCCTCTCCCATACTGCAAGAAAAGACCTGTTACAGTGTGCACTGTAGATTAGGCTAAGTATGGCCTGTGGGCAAGGTGGTAAGTGAGAGGCTAAGCCAAGACCTTTCTTGCAATAATCCTGTCCAAGAGTAAGAAACCATGAATCACTTCTTGTCACCTCATCACAGGGTCTCTTGTTCTAATTTAATAGCTCAGCTCCAAGTCTCAGTTTCCTCAGTAAAACAGGGCTAGAAGCACTCAACTTGTCTACTTCGCAGTGTTGTTATCAGGCTATAATATATAAACAAAATATAAACAAAAATGTCTTAAAATCCTTAGTATGTAATGCCGTATAATTATTATTTAATACCTGGTCTTTCAGTAGTTGGAAGATGTTAGAAACAAAAATACAATTTTGACATTCAAATCTTAAGACCTGAAAGAAGGGCTGGGATATTATAGGTAAATTGAATATTTTCTCTGTTTTTAAAATATGAATCATTTGGTCTAATAGAAGCTAGTATCTAATTACTATTGATTGATATGGATAGGTTTTTTGGAAGAATAGCTGCTTCTATTGATTCTATCTATAATCAATGTGGTTATAGGTCTATTTCACTGATGTCAGCCACATTTCTTCCATTCTTTAAATCATGGCATTAAACTAAACTTCTCACTAATGTATCAGGTTTTTAAATGTAAACACTGTAATGTCGCTGCTGCCCAAGCAGATGCCATCTGTCTCCTAGAAACTGTAACCTAGCATAATACTTAAAGATGGACTTTTAAATTTTGTATAAAATATATCTTTGTATATATTATATACAATAATTGTATAATATATACAAAGATAAATAGATAAAAACATTCAAAGGAACTTGATCCTAACAGAGGCTAACACGGGCACACTCCATTTCATTTATAGGGCCAGGCCTCCAGCAACCTGTAAACGTGTACCAACAAAACCTTCCCTTCCTCCTCCTTTTTAAAAAAAGATTTTATTTATTTATTTGACAGAGAGAGATACAGTGAGAGAGGAAACACAAGCAGAGGGAGTTGGAGAGGGAGAAGCAGGCTTCCCGCGGAGCAGGGAGTCCGACACAGAAGTCGATTCCAGGACCACTGAATCATGACCTGAGCCTGAAGGCAGATGCTTAACAACTGAGCCACCCAGGCGCCCTCCCTTCCCCCTTTTCAGTATCTCTGTGAAACACTTAGCTCTTCCAAGATGACATAGCATTCTCTTGACAAGGCCCTCTCCTGCACATCTTAAGAACATTTAAACACAGATTCTGGGGCACCTGCGTGGCTCAGTCAGTTAAGCATCTGCCTTCAGCTCAGGTCATGACCCCAAGACCCTGGGATTGAGGCCCATTTGAGGCTCTCTGCTTAGCAGGGAGCCTGCTTCTCCCCCTCAGTGGCTCCCCCTGCTTGTGCATGCACACTCTGTCAAATAAATAAAATCTTAAAAAAAATAATAAAGCATAGATTCTAAGGGGGAGAAAAGGAAGAGAAAACAATGACCATATAATGGCACTCCTAGAAAGTGCTTGTTAAAGGGTAGGAATGATATTTTCTTCAGTTTCTTCCAACATCCGTTTTCTTTTCAAACTTCCTATAATAAGCATCCATACCCATGCAATTTAGGAAAAAAGGAAAAACATTTTAACTAATCAAAACAAATATCTTTAAAGTTTGCATTAAGCAAATTGAAATCTTTACTTATATATGTTTTTAATGAGGGTTAGAGTACAATGTTTTTTAGATAGTTTCATTTAGATAAGTATGAATGGTGTATCATTATAAGTACATAGACTCACATCTACATTGTCCATTCTCTAGCGTAGGCAGCCCTTAGTGTGAAGTTCTACTTTTAGTCTGAGGTACTTTTCCTTCCTATTCTCTGGCTATGGTAGACAGATTTTTTTCCCTCTGTGGTCCTTGTGCCCTGGTGTTATTCCTGTAAACATGTGACTTAGCAAATGGGACTTTACAGATGAAATTAAGGTTGCTAGCCAGTTGACCTTAAAACCGAAAGATGATCTGGGTGAGACCAATTTAATCACAGGGGCCCTTCAAATCCCAAGAGTAAAGCAGAAGAGTCAGCTCCCCAGTCAGAGAAATATAGTGACAGAAGAGGTGGGAGAGATTCAAAACATGAGTCCCCTTTGCTAACCTTAAGGATGAAGGGAACCACAGGCCTCGGTATGATGGTGCCCTCTAGAAGCTGCAAATGAGCCCTAGCCAACAGCCACAGAAGAAATGGGACTTCTATCCCACAGCAGTGTGGAACTAAATTTTGCCCATAACCTGAAAGAGCCTTGAAACAGACTACTTCCCAGAGCCCAACCCTACCAGTGCTTTGGTTTTCAAGCCTTGTGTGACCTGAAGAAACAACACCGAAGTTCTGACTTACAGAACTGTAAGATAATAAATTTGTGTTAAGTCACTAAGTTTTTGTAATTTGTTATAGCACCAATAGAAAATATAACAGCTAAAGATAGAAACTGCAATGTATGACAAAAGTTAATTCTTCAAGGAAACCTAGGCAATATTTTTCTACAAAAGCTTTCTCTGTAACTATTAACTGACATGTAGAATATTAGCTTAATGACTCAGCAGAAACAAAAATAGCTTTCACATTAACCAGAGACTTTAATTTGATTTTGTGAAAAAAGCTTATAAGCAATCAAGCTGTTTTTCTCTTTTGTTTGTTACCTATAAGTATGCACAGTGCAAATATTAATCAGGGAGAACCTGCAACTATGAAATGCTATGTTGTTCAAGATGACATCTTTACCATGTGGTTACTGGAAGACAGAGCCTTCCCACTGATCATTTAACACCCACAAAAAATACGTAACAAACAAAACTGAAATTTGAATCTATGGTTATTAAAACACAAAAGCATTTGAAGTCGGGGCTTTTTTCTTTTTTCCTGAAATAAATTATAAAGAGTGATCCCAATTTCAAAGGTTTTAAAAAAGATTTTAATAGATATATATCAAGTGCTTCAACAGGTGACTCAGCCTATGGAGTATTTTTTCTTTTTCAAAAATAGGCTAAGAAAGAATGAACATAGGATATTCTTGAAAATGTTTTGACTAATATCCAATCTTGCATTTTCTTATGATTGTCATGGTCATAACCTAATGGCTATCAACTTTCAGTTTTATTTGTTGCACTCAAAATTCACTGTATGATATTTAAGCATACATGACAAAGAACACAGGCATTCTTCTTAAAACAATATTTAGATTACTCTGCTTAGAGTTCACAGTTCTCTAACAATTTTACATTAAACACACAAAACATTGTACAACCAGAGAGATTTGTGAACAGTCTTGAGAGAAAGCTGTATTTTGGTACATTAAGGCAGACTCAGCCAACAACTTAAGAAGTTCTGGATATTTGTTGCCACAAAAGACAAGTTCAAAATTTGAATATTTGATGTTTTCAAGAAATTTTAAGTCACTTAAAATAAGAATACCATAATTCGTGAAACTGTGGTCTTAAACATTTTTACCACTATATTCTTACCACATTAAACTTCTAAAATCAAGATAGTCATCCTATCAGTATCAAAGATTTCTATTAAAAAGAAGAAAGGAAGGGATTTACCTTAAATATGATGATAAA
Source organism: Mustela lutreola (assembly GCF_030435805.1). Taxonomy (NCBI): domain Eukaryota; kingdom Metazoa; phylum Chordata; class Mammalia; order Carnivora; family Mustelidae; genus Mustela; species Mustela lutreola. The sequence goes on along the minus strand of NC_081299.1, from coordinate 45,463,227 downwards.
CCTGTATTTAAGTAAGGGCCCTCAAACAGTTTCTCACACACGTCTGTGAGGTAGGTTATCGTCCACATTTTGTAAAAGAAAATCCAACCAAACTGAGAATCACATTCCAAATTAATTTTTGTTCTTTGCTCTGCATTATTTCTTGCCTTTACAAACATTTGAACTGTAAAGATTGTTAATCACTGCATTCATTTTAAAAACATGAGAAAGCAGCCAAAGTTTCACCAAAGTGACTTAAGAAGTAAAACAACATAAAGGCAACAGAAAAATACATCCAGTGAACAGCTTTTGACAGTATAGGGTGAGGTATAGTCAAAGGAGCCTGAAAACCAAACAGGCAAAAGCAAACAATGTAACCATCTGTGGAGGGCAGAACTGAGGGAAAACAAGAGCAATTAGAAAAAACAACTTCAGACAAATTTTTGACTAATTATTACTATTCCTATAATTTGAGAAGGCACAATTAAGGTGTTTTGTTTAGAGCAATTAATCTATTTTTTTTCCATTCAGGAAAATGTTATCCATCTAGAAGAATGGCCTTTCTTTATAACAAAATTAACTTAAAAGGGATTTTTAGTAAGAAATAAACTCTTATAAGCAGTAAAAATTAACTATGTAATTCACTGGGGCTAGACCATTCCTGTGCCTCCTTGAAATTTTAAATCAACACAAAGCAGTTAACCTTGCAAAATCACACAGATAAACCTTGTCAAAATCCTGTGTATGTTCAGAAAAGTTTTCATGCTAAGATACTCTACAAATACTTCAGCTTTTTTTCCTGGAAAGAACACACTATTCTGGGGTTTCCTTAATTGCACTTTAAATGTAACTGAAATTTACCTATCTTGTTTGTCCAAATACTCATGAGCTACCTCCGCAAAACCTAAACTGCTTTGAATATAAACAGTAGTTACCCAAAATCCCATCACAGTCACGGCTGCAAAATGACACTGCTCTGCAAGTGGGGCAGTAAATAAAATACTGGCTCACTACGTTAATACCGGCCCACAGTCTGGTAACTTCTAGACTCAGGCTGACACTTACCAGGTTCTGGCTGAAAAGTTTAATTAAAACTCAGTCCAGTCTCAACTGTGAGTCTGGTTCTTTATGCTCTTACTGTTTACTTTATGCTATTACTGTTCAGTGGCATAAAATCCATCAAGATTATATGTGGAAAGGCTAGTAAGGAAGCCAGGAACTTGTTCAAGTAACGTATCATTTTTTTAAAGCTCATCAAACATTACATTTCTGGGAGAATATCAAGCCAATAATAATTAGGTAGTTCGTGAACAGAGATATACTCTATGAAAACAGTGTTTATCATCTAAATACCCATACAAAATGAAAAATTATCAATGTGTACATGAAATTTAGATAAACCTAATTCAGATAACAGTCAAAAACTATTATAATTTAAGATAGGGGCTGCAGCTAGTTTTACTTTTTATAAAAGACTGTGCTACAAGGATCAAGTAAATAAAATTAAAGGAAGAATCATGCTTAAAACACCTTCAGTATTTTATAAGCACCCTCAATAATTCAAAAGTACTGATAAATATCAATATACTAATCATAAATAATTTTAGTTAGTATAATCAACCAGTTCCAATAATTAAGAAATATTCAGTTAAGACTACTTTATGTCACTCAAAGACTTGAAAGCAATACATCTGGGTTTATCTTTATTACTCAACTCCTCAGATGTTTCAGTGATTCAGACTGCTCTCCCCTTGAGGAAGGTGGGACAGAAAGAGCAGTGATCACTGCTGAATACTTGTATGGCATTAAAGCTTTATGAAGAGCTTTGTGGTCCTGCTTCCTCAACTACAAAGTGGTTATACCTCACAAGGTTACTGTAGTGTATTAACTATATTAATAGACATGGTCTCTGGATCTAAAAATCACTATAAAAAAGTATGGAACACTTCTAATACTTCAAATCAGTAATATTTTGCTTCTGCCAAGTGCACATGATGTTTTAACACGTTCAGTTTTCTAGATGACTTTTGCCATTTGTATTCTAGAGGACAGCTGTATTTAAATTTTTTTTCAAGTATAAACCTTTAAAATGCCTCACCAAACAAATACAGAACATTGACACTAGTATAAAATCTCCAAATATATAAAAAGTGAACACTAACATAATCATACAAAAAAGGCAAAGACAGAACTTTAAAGCTCAAATGTACCTTGGAAGCCTTTTAGCCTATCCTCCCACTTTAGAGGTTACAAACTGAGGTCCAACATAGGTGTGATTTACTAACAGATTGCACATATTCCTCATCTAGAATTTCTAATAGAGCCTCTGAGAACGATTATTAAAATAAATTACCTTCCCTATTTAAAAAGTCACAGAATGACAGAATGACCAGGTAAAGATATGCCAGATTGAAAAGGTGGAGTTCTTTAAAAACAAAAACAGACAAAACCATGAACATGGTTTGCATTTAGATATTGAGATTTCACAGCCATCAACAGGATTTAAATTATTAACCAGTGGCAGACAAAGATACCGTGTCTGTGGGAAGCATATTCTAAGCTTTTCTATTTTATAAGTGGAAGGTACAGTGCTGATATTAACTCAGTATACTGCACATTAATAGAAGCAACAAATAAATTCAAACAGTCAGAAAACCTGTAACAGTTGTCTATGATTATTTTCTTAATTATGTCTCTTCCAATATAAAAACAAAAAAAGTCTATGTTCCCTGAGTACAAACTGGCTAGAGAATAAGAAAAAGCAACCCACAATTATGCAGCTCTTATGGGAACCCTATTTGCAGAAAATGGAGAATTTCTGTAAAACATACAGCCAATTCTCTGACAGAGAAATACTGGTACTTCCAATTAATTTAGGCTCCTAGATTCTTGTTATAGCAGACTAATACCAAGGAACAAAACACTTGAGGTTACAAAAGTGTGCCAAAAGTTTGTTGATCAAAACAAAATCCAACTTGAAATAGGTTTGCCTACCTCCCCATTCAATTTATCTGTTCCTCCATTAAAGATTACAGGAATTAGATCTAAATATGGTGTCCTGTATTTAGAAAATGTTCATGGACTATACAGTTTGAAAGTGAGAATCAATGTCATAGACTCATTGCCTACAAAGCCATAGAGCCATAATAAGCATTAGTCACTAGTTTCTTAGGCCTTTTTTTTTTTTTACAAGTAATCTGCTTTAAGTTTTCTCAGCTATCCATTCAACACAACAATTAATAAATTTTGCTCCCAAACAATACCACAACCTGGTTAAGAAAATCAAGGTGCTATGAAACACATCATAGACACAAAATTTTGTTTAGGCCAGCATTTGCTCAAATGAGTATGTCCACAGGTTAAAATAAAATTTTTCTGATTCTGAACCATATTCTCTCCAGCAACTGGTAAGAAGATACCTTAATTCTATTCTTTCCTATGTTAATTATCATTATATAATTACATATATTATTATATATATGTAATATATATATTACATATATATTATAATTAATTATAGCAACCTGGAACAGTAAGTTTCCTAAAATAGTATTTTCCAAATTTGCCTTTTCCCATGGAATATTAAGATTAAAAGTAGTTAAATTAATTTGGGGAAAGCAGTGTTAAAGTTTTCTTTTTTTCACTGAAGGACTTTTCAAAGTCTTTAATTCTCATATCCACTCCATCCTCAAGCAAGAGTGTGACATATAACACTTTCCAAACTTCTCAATGGACTCGTTTTTCAGCACAGCACCTCAGGGATACAGTGTGGGAAATGCTATTGTAGAACCTTATGGAGTTCATTTCCATGATGTAGCTAACTCTTTATAACCTAATAATAGAAGCTCTCCTCCAAAATCTTAACTTGAAGAAATTCTTCCCACCACAGATCTAACAACCACATACCACACCCCTGATTAACCAGCTTACAATATTGAAATGTGGGAATTTAGCAACTGATTCTTTCCCTTTTCCTGCCCATTAGCAACAAAAGCCTCCTCTGATATTATTCCGGCCCCTATTATGCCATACTGAGCCTCCTGAAATCTCCTCAATATAATGTAATTTACTGTACCTTCTAGATTCAGAGTAGCTGTGCTTTAAAAATGTAAGCATAAGAGAACTGAAACTGCAACCCTGGTTCTCCTAAAATTCAACAGATAGCCATCAAAATGTAGATATTCACAAATACTGGCACGAATGAGAAAATAGCATATAATATTTTTAATTCTCAATAAACATGATAATCACCAATATAAAGTATTTTTATATGAATAAGTTCTTAATATCTGATTTATTCGACTAACAAAGCTAAAATGCCACTGTATTCCTTGCTGTTTTTCCACCTTCAAAATTGTTAGGGATTTTGTCATTAGGGATAAGGAATCATCAGAATTCCTATTTCTAAGATCAATCATAGTAAAGCAAATCGTATGAGGTGGACCTGTTCTTCCCAAAAGAGGTATTTACACATTTGAAGACGTTAAAATTATGCCCTATCTATAACGCACGGCAGAACGATTATCCCTCTAAAAACAATCACAAAAAGTACCCTTTGGTGCCACTAGATGGCAATCTTTCAAAGGTTTAAACTTAAAAAGAGTTTAATGCAAACCCACACTTTTTCCCAAATTGGTGAGCAAAGATTCCTTTAGATATTATGAAGTCAGACTTAAAAGTTACTTAACACTATTTTTAAAAAGTTCTATAAACCAATATGATGTGACACACTGCAAACTCCTGACTCGAAACTACTTAAAGACAGACATGCTTATCTTCCAAAAACATAAGAGAAACTTGGCCAAAGATTTTCATTTGCTTCTTGGTAGAAAACATTATTTTTGGCAAACAGAAACCTGTTTTCAAGAGCTTAATCTTATCTAGGGTAAGTCAGGTGAATGAGAGTGTAATTATAACACATTAAACAAATGAATAAATACAAATTAGATAAATTACACATAATTGAAAAATTAAATACTTTGACTAAAACAATATAAGCAATGAGCTATTATCTAATCTGCTGTATATAGGTTTCTTTTTAAACTTTAAAAAAAAAAAACCAGCACAAAGCAAAACAAAGAAACTGCTTGGTTTTTCCTTTAAAAGCACTGGTGTGTGAATACATATATGTATATATGTAAACAACACATACATTTATTCAAGAGAGAATTTTTTTTTTTTTTAATGTTTAAGGCTTCCCTAGCCTAACAGCCTCAACAGGTAAGGTCACAACCCACTAAGCTTTGGAGGTACAAAAAAACCCTTAGGGCCAGAACAGTGTTTTCAAACTGGATGGCTAGCAACCAAGATTCAGAACAAAGAAAGGGAACCAGAAAAGATTTAAAAGCTAAGTAAATCAGCCACTAAGGATCAAACAACAAAGAAACTGGTGGTGGGAAGGTAGGGGCGGGGGGGGGGGGGCGGGAGGGGGAGATAGATGGCTGTGATAATAAACTTGAACTTTAGATGAAGAATTAGCATTGTGGGATGCAGGGGGACATAGGCACACACTCCCCACCACCACATACATTAAACCAAAGGTAAAAGTTCTATTTTAAGGGACTGTTGGTATTTTGCTTTGTTTCATTTAACTATTTTATCATGCTTGTGAAATACAAAAATAAATAGAGGCAAAAAGAATTTGAGAAAGGTAGTTTCGAAGGCATGTTTTTAAATGATGTTAAGTTTAAAAAAATGTTTTTTATGAAAAACCAAAAATTGTAATTTCAGATGTTCTAATACTGAGTAGAACACCGAAGACTCTTAAGTAAATATATTATCCAAGGAAATCTCAAATAAAATCTCTAGCTGGTTATAAGCTGTTTTTTTTTTTTTGTTTTTTTTATAAGCTGTTTTTAAGGAACCTAGAAACCAGTTATCTGTTTCAGGACCACAACCCTTCTGTTAAACACTAGGCAGTATTTTCAAAACCTAAAACTACTAGAAGAACTTGGCTTCTGAAATTCTGGGGGCCAGCCTTTAAGATTTCAACATTTAAATACCATCTTACTAATGGCTGTGTTAATTTTTTCTTAATCTTGTGCAAGAAGACTGGGTGCATAACACAGCTTAAAGCCTGCTGAACTTTAGGAAATAAACTGGATTTACCTACACTAAATAGTAGAGCAAAGAGGTATTGCCAAACCACCCTTTGACTGAGATGACTCACCAGTGAAGGTGTATTAATCATCTGTAGTGAACTCACAATTTTAAAGTAACAATACTCTTCATCAATGTTCACCAATTAAAGATACTGCCTCTATGAATTTATCATAGGCAAAACAGAAGTATAGACGTCTATATGTAAATAAAATGTCGGAGTTTTTTGTTTTCAATAATTTCAATGTCATTGAGTGTCCCCTGGAAATACTCACGACTCTCCATCAGTATTCCAGAGTGTATGATATCCATAAGTAAAATAATAATTTTAAGAATCTATCTGATTTTCACAGTGCTATAACAGAAAGACAGAAACTAAAGAAACATCATCAACGGGCTAAAGTAGTGATAAGACTGGCACACATTTCAAAAAAATCCATGGTGTGACTGCCTAGACGGGGTGGAACTGAAGACAATGTGCTTCCAGTCAAAGAGCCAGTGAGAGAGCCAGAAAGTGAATGGCTCTCCGCAGTTACAGAATCAAAACTTGATCTTGGTCTATGTAAGCCAGCAGCAGAACAGGAACGCTGAGGTGTTGAAGAACCAGACCTCTGCTCCACCACCTCATCTGAAATGGATGAAAGAAGAGCAATTTATATGAAATGTGTATTTGCCCAAGCCCTTCTTATGAAGATGCTATATTCAGAAAACTGAGTAAACATATCTGAACAAGGGAAACTTCATGGATGGCATGTTTCAGAGTTTTAAGAGCAGGGGTAGCAATACCCCTTTCCTCTCACAATTATAACAGACATCACTCATCAACTACAACACTAACAGTCAAAATGTCACCCCTAAATCCTTCTCAGAATAGTATTTGGCATCTGCCTTGAATTTAAACTGATATCCCATCTGAAGACAGAATATCCCTGAATGATTATTTTTCTTGCAGCATATCAACAACAAAAAACAAACATTAAAATAAAAAGTTACCATTATACAGTGGTTCTGAACCTTCAGTACACAATGGTGGGGATGGGGTAAGGAAATCTTGTTAAAAATAAAGATTTCCAGGGGCGCCTGGGTGGCTCAGTGGGTTAAGGCCTCTGCCTTCAGCTCAGATGATGATCCCAGGGTCCTGGGATGGAGCCCCGGAGTCAGGCTCTCTGCTCAGCAGGGAGTCTGCTTCCCCCTCTCTCTCTCTGCCTGCCTCTCTGCCTGCTTGTGATCTGTCTGTCAAATAAATAAATTAAATCTTTTAAAAATAAATAAATAAATAAAGATTTCCAGTTTCCCAGGACTCACCTCTAGAAATAAATTCTGATTTGGTAGATCTAAGGGTAGTTCCCAACAATCTGCATTTTACTAAGAACTCTGGGTAATTCTGATGACAGGCAGTGATAGCTCAGAATAAAATTTAACTGTTCTGTTGAAAACAACTTCCCTAACTGTGAACTCAGTTCTCCTCTGGTTCTGTCCTGCACCTGACCCTTGGTTTACTGTTTTTATCCCACTTGGGCCTCTGGACTGAACATATGGTTCATGAGGGTTTGACTTCTGGCACCCACTAAACACTTAGACACAAACCACAGCCACCTTCCTGATTCCTTCATCTCCTAAATGATTGGGGCATCAAAATCCAACCTGAATACAAGGAGAGACTCATTTGGCCAACCAGGATGAGGAAAGCTGATGAACAGAGAAGTTTAAATACTACAATCCTAACAATAAGAAAATATGAATGAAGAAATGTGACAAAGAACCGGACAGCATCATGTAATATTAGGTAAAAACTGCCTCCCTGTTATTCCTTACTTTAGCTCCACAACGAACACTGCAAGCGCGTTTTTTATGCCAAGGAGGCATGTCTTTTGAAGAAGTGCTGGGTTAGAGATATTCCACGTCTTCAATACTTTTCATTTCACTTGCATTTTTAGTTAACTCTAGATTACTTTAAAACCAGCATAGAAGACCCACCCACCATGTCTTTGAGATGATTTTAACATCTTGTCAACTAGTGCCAAGTTTTATCTTCTCAGAGCTCATGCCTGCATAGCTTCCTTACCATCAATGCTTTTAAAGTCCAAAAGATAGCTTCTATTGTCAACCAGATAAAGTTGTAAGCTCATTTTCACATAATTGCCAGTCACTGGATTTTTTCTTCTTACACGAAGATGGTATGCATTCACTACCTAAAATGAGAAACATTTTTAAAGGAAAAATGTTAAAAATAACAAGCTACAGTGTCTCCCTTATTCTTATTGCAAAGAATATTGAAATAGCTGACAGGTGGGGTAGAGAAGGAATTCCTGAATCATCTTCTAATATTACATGACACTTTAATATTTATTTAATCTCCACTAATAGAATTGTCTGTGCAGATCACCAGAAATTTAAAGGGAACTCAGAGATTATAGAGTCCAACCTTCATTCTAGCTATACCTTTGCTCTAAATGTCAACAACAATTCTGGTCACCCAGACTCAACTTGAATACCTTTACCTATTAATACGGAGTAGGAAGAATAAAACAGAACTAACGTTAATAGTTTGCATTAGGCAGTATAAACAGGTACTGTCACAAAATTTATTATAATTCTGTGAAGAAGTATTATCTGCCCTTTGAACAGAAGAAAACTGCAGCGCAGAAAAAGATGATTCTGGATTTTCAAAACATCTATCAAAGGAATTTCAGGGCACCTGGGTGGCTCAGTCGTTAAGCGTCTGCCTTCAGCTCAAGTCATGATCCCAGAATCCTGGGATCAAGCCGCACATCCAGCTCCCTGCTTATTAGCATGAAGCCTGCTTCCTCCTCTCCCACTCCCCCTGCTTGTGTTCCCTCTCTTGTTGTGTCTCTCACTGTCAATTAAATAAATAAAATCTTTAAAAGAAAAATTAGTTCCAAATTTTTTTCAGTATGGAATTTTAAAGAAATTAATGCCTTTCTTTTAACTAAATTGCTTAGGAAAAGCATATCTGTTTTTAAACGGTTTTAATGAACTATTATCTTGTTTATTCATTTCTTGTACAAATAAAATGAAAATGAAATGATGTTTCAAACATGTCAAATGAATATACACAAGGTATATTTGAATATTTTTATTCTGTCATTAAAAATACATTCATAGTCCTCAAGAAAAGAAGAGTAAAAGATATCTGAAATGAAAAAAAATGCTTTCCTTCCTACATATACTCAAACAGAATTGCAATGAATTTGAGCACTAATTTAAAAAAAAGAAAATTGGGAGCTAAGAGTAAGAAAAATATACCATAACCAAGGATTAAAAACACTAGCCAAATTAAAGAGATTTTCTTAACCTAGAGAAAAGTATTTGTTGACTGAATAAATATGTCCTGATGGTATCACTTGTATTGACCCCTAGCTGTTATAGCTAGTGGGAAAAAGAAAAGAGAGAAAAGTAAAACACAGCATCTTCAAAGACACATGACTTTGTATTGCTATGATGCAGACAGAAATAGGTGGACTATTTTCTCAGGTGATTTCAGGTTGATTACTTTTTGTTTCTTGGCCAAGACTGCTAGTCTCTAAAAATATTGTAGGTCCGCAGCATTAACAACTCTTCATGCTTTCAGAACTGTGTTTAGTTTGGAATGCACTTGGTATATTAATGGAAAAAATGGGGTTTATCATCCAGAAACACCAAGACCACTAAATTTGTATCTAAATCAAAAACAACTTTTTTAGAGACCTAAGTACTCAACTCAGTAGATCAGAGCAGCTTACTATACAAAAAAAAAAAAAAAAAAAAAAAAAGCAAATGATCTTAAGATATTACAATTTCCTACCTTCCATTCAAAATCCAGCTGCTTCATAGCTCGGTAGACTTCAGCCATAATGTCATACGGTTTGCTTTGACTTCTGATTCCAAGATGCCACTTGGCTTTTTTCACAGCTAAAGATTTGGGCTTAGTTGTATTCAGTGCATCCAATGGACATCTCGCTTTAGGACTGTCTGCTATAAGGGGTGGCATCCTTTCTGGATGAGGTTTCAGGCCTGGGGGAATATGCATGGTACTATCATCCATAAAAGAACCAGATGGGGGACTAGAGGCGAGGTAGAACTCACTGGCTTGGTTCATTATTCTCCGATTGTCAATGATAAGATGATAAGCCACTGCAAGCTGGTCTTGAGGGTCACCACTATATAAACTGTTCATTACTTCTGATTCTGTACACTCAAATTTTTCACACACTTCTTTCACAGCCTCATCATCAATGACGTTAGCATCATAGGAGGGGTCTTCAGGAAATAAGTAACTGGGCAAATCTTGTTTAAACCATTCATGCTCTCTAGGAAAAATACCACAATACACTATTGTAAGAACATGCTTTGGCAAGTCCCAAATAATTTAGACATGGGGCAATAAAATATAACAGAATCAGAAAGACCTGTTCTCTATATGATCCTGAATGAGCTAATTAAACCCCACCCTTGAATAACTATGATTATTCAGACTTGGGTACTTGGCTGACATTTCTGAAAAATTAGTAAAATGAGCCTGTCACTTCAAAGGAAACGACTAGCAGTATTTTTTGCCAATGATAAAGTTCAACCTTTCAAGCAAAATTTTAGAAATTTATATAATTTGTATCTGCCTCCATGAGTTTGACAGCTTCCTACAACTTTAAGACTTTTCTAATAACTTTATAATGGTAACAATGAACATGGTTTTTAATACTTTATAATGAACATGTATGTCACCATTTGGAAAATCTTTTTAACTCAATAACCCGGTATTTTCAGAATGACCAAGGTAAAATATCTACAAGCCGGTATTTTCAGAATGACCAAGGTAAAATATCCACAAAACACACACAAAAAAAGACCAGTGAATTTTAATTAATAAAGTACAAATATACACTGAGATGTTTTCTAATTTATACTGTAACTAACAAGTTAAGCTTTGGCTTAAGATTAAAGAAAAATATCCACAACTCTCTGAAAGACTGTTAAAATGTTCCTCCTTTTCCAACCACTTATTTGAGTGGTATCAGATTTTCTTCATAGACTGCAACCAATACAAACATACTGCAACAGACTGAAGAAGTAGACCTAAGAACCTAGCTGGTGTCTCTCTTAGTAAGCCCAACACCTAAGAGACTCTGAAAAATAATTCTACTCTTATTACCATTTTTTAAATTTTTCATAAAAAATGTGTTATTTAGATTAACATGTAGTAGCTTTACTGTTATTTTTAAGTGAATTAAGTGTTTTTTTTTTAGGTTTCTCAGTTTCAAATTTTTATATGACAAATACTGATATGACCTGCATTAAACAACACAACTCTTTGGAAGCCTCAATTTTAAGACTATAAAGGGGTACTAAAACCAAAAAGATTGACAATCAGTCTCCTAAATCTTATTTTATCACACTTCTGAGCTTTTGCACATCCAAGAACATCCTGCCTCTTTTCATCTGACCAACTATGTATTATTCCTTCGAGACTACACAAACACTGCTACATGATAGAACTGGGCACCCTCTAAACTAAATTCAGATCAATCTATATTTTGCTTCAATGCTTTCTATTGACTGATTGTTTCATTTATGAATTTTAACTTAGTATAGCAAAAAGACATTCTTCCTCTCAGATTATATTCTAGCAGAATACAGATAAATATTCACAAAAATAAATATATAGTTTCAAATATACAAATATGAAAATCCTGTGATAAAGATTATAAGAGGAAAACATAGGGTAAGATAAAAATATATAAATCAGAACGGGAGCCATGTAATTAGGGAGCTATGGAGTAATATTTAAGCAGGTATCAGAATGATTAGAAGTCAGCTGGGAGCAAAGAGCTGGGAAACAGGTATTCCCAGCACAAAAAACAATGCAGGTAAAGACTGAGACAAAGAGTTGTGCCATGTTCCAGAACAGGACTGAGGCCATGAAACTCATGAAAACAGGAGTTATAGGTTGGAGGGGCAAAAGCTATCAAATATTTCTGACAGCTATAGGCTAGAAGAAAGATTCTGGGACTAGATCCTATGCTTGATGAAAATCACTGAAAGATTTTACAGAGACATGGGTGACATAATCTAATTTGCATTCTGTAAAGATAATCTTGCTTGTGATACAGAAACTGAAGAGACAAAAATGATGATGATGATAATGCTGATAAAATAGTCCAACTAAGAAATGATGGTGTGCCAGGCCTTGAGGATGAATCTTCTACAGCTTCTAGTAGATCTTTCTATGTAACACTCACACTTTCTTATAGGTATTGATTTTTTTCTTAATCTTACTCACCAAACTCAGAGCTCCTTGAAACAGAGACCATGCCTTATTTAGTTGTATTCAACTACCAAACACAATGTATATGTTCAATAAATGCATAATAAATAAGTGACAAATACATAAAATATGAAAATCAAAATTAATCCATTAATGTGTTTATTTCCTATATCATACTAAGCACCAAAGGCTTGGTAATAAAGATGCGATATATTAATTTCTCCCATAAAACAGGAGACATTATATATCTAACATTTTAAAAATATTAGTGACAAATAGGGAAGATGAGCATTTCCAAATGAACTCCAAAAATTCACTCTTCCATGAAATCATTCAGAGTACTAGCAAAAATCATCAAAATCAGGGTACCTGGGTGGCTCAGTCATTAAGTGTCTGCCTTCGGCTCAGGTCATGATCCCGGGGTCCTGGGATCGAGCCCCGCACTGGGCTCCCTGCTCAGCAGGAAGCCTGCTTCTCCCTCTCCCACTACCCATGCTTGTGTTCCCTCTCTTGCTGTGTCTCTCTCTGTCAATTAATAAATAAAATATTTTTTAAAAATATCATCAAAATAACTTTCCTAAAACCATGGAAATTTACCAAAAGCCTGCAATAATCTGAGAAGTGTTTACTCAAGAAAATAGCTGATCTCAATAAAAACACTGAGATCTGAAACATTTTAAGTTGCCTTATACCCATCTTCCTTTTCCCACTTCTATGGTAGCCTTGAAAACCAGCAGTCTCACAATCATGGTAGCCCAGAACACCTAATAACCTAATAACGGCCTAACAACCACTAAAGGAAAGATAGGTTTAGAATTAGAGCAGAATAGGTTTAGAATTCTCCAAAAGTCCTAGCCTCAGGAAACTGTAATTATTTGACACGTCTGGAAGTTCCCTTCCAGATTTCCCTGGAAATCTCCATTTTGGATGCCTTGTCTTTTTCTGACCTGATTCAGAGTTCCCTCACTGCAAATAGCCTTCTCCCCAGGACATTTGTCAAAAACAACCAATGGCAGGCACCTGGGTGGTTCAGTGGGTTAAGGTCATAATCTCAGGGTCCTGGGATCGAGCCCTGCATCGGGCTCTCTGCTCCGCAGGAAGGCTGCTTCCCCTTCTCTCTCTCTGCCTGCCTCTGCCTACTTGTGATCTCTGTCTGTCAAAGAAATAAATAAAATCTTTAAAAAAAAAAAAAAAAAAAACCAACCAATGGTAACTGTGACATCTCAACTGACTGAAGAGGCAGTAAGATTTGGGGCAAACAAGAAGCTAACCATAAACCTTAAAATGAAAAGTTCAGGAATAATAGTTCCACTGAGGTCTTTGAAATACTCTGATATATTCCTGGGACTCAAGCAGCCCAGGCATATATTATGCAGGGCTGTGTGCTTACCTAAGAAAGACCCTCATTTCTAATCACTAGCTGACTTTGAGGCTCTCTGCTAATGTGGAATAAAGACTAAATCAGAGTTAAAAGCTTCTCTTTGGAGCAATGAAGACATACTCCAACATGTACACACAATCACTTAGCAAAGGCTGTGAGACTTATTAGATCAAGGCATTTAAGGAAAACTAATAATAAGATGACCATTAAGCTAACTAATCAGAGATTTCAGTGGCCAACCATGACAAAAAGTACAAAATCTGGGGAATTAATTCAGTAAAATCACTAACAAAAGGAACAGCAACAAGAATTACAAATTAAAGGCATACATCCAAAAGAAATGGAAACATGTGACCATAAAAAACTTGTACATGAATGTGTATAGCAACATTATTCTTAAGAGCCCCAAAGCAGAAATAACTCAAGTATCCATTAACTGATGGACAGATAAACAAAATGTAGTGTATCTGTACAATGGAGTATTTTTAAAGAACAAAGGAATAAAGTACTATACATGCTACGCCATGAATGAACAGTGAAAACATTATGCTGTGTGAAAGTAGCCAGATTCCAAAGGCTACATGCTACAGGATTCCATTCATATGAAATTTCCAGGACAGACAAACCCATAAAGGCAGAAAGTAGATTACTGGCTTCCAAGGCATAAAAGGAGGGGGAAATGGGTAATAACTGCTAATGGGTATAGAGTTTCCTTAAGCTAATTAGAAAATGGTGATGACTATACAACTTTGTAAATATACTAAGAACCACTGAATTATACAATTTGAAGGGACAAATATACAGTATGTGAATTATATCAATGATATAAATGCTTAAAAAATGATAAATAAGGAAATAATCTAAATATTTATTTCTAATTCATTCATTTGCACGAAGGACCATAATTCTTTACCTTAAGAAAACTGCCAATTAAAAAGTCATAGTCAGCTTTTGTTTTCAGGAACAGTTTCTGAATTAACTCTATCAAGATAAGCAGTAATCAGAATGTTTATGAGAGTTGGCCTGAGACAATATCAGTTCATTTCCCCATAAGAAATTAAGTCTTTCTATCACTATTACCTGATACTCTATTTTGGTACTTAAGACTAAATGACTTAAATGAGTTATGGAAACACATGAAAATGAGAACACAACAATCCAACATCTTCGAGATGCAGCAAAAGCAGTTCTAATAGGGCAATATATAGCAATATAGCCCTACCTCAAGAAATAAGAAAAAGGTCAAATAAACAACCTAAACTTGCACATAAAGGAATTAAAAAAAAAAAAAGAACAAAGTCCAAGGTGAGTTGAAGAAAATAATAAAGAATCAGAGCAGAAATAAATGACATAAAAATTAAAAAACAATAGAAAAAAATCAGTAAGAGGCACCTAGCTTGCTCAATAAGAAGAGCATGTGACTCAGTCTTGGGGTGTTGAAATCAAGCCTCACATGGGATGTAGAGATACTCAAATAAATAAATAAATAAATAAATTTAAATAAAAAATAGAAGATCAATAAAATTGAGAGCACCACTTTTATTCAATATGGTCCTGGAAGTCCTAACTACAGCAATCAGACAAGAAAAAGAAATAGAAGGCATCCATACTGGTAAAGAAGTTGTTAAACTGTGACAGTTTAATATCCATTGAGTATGGATGCCTTTGCAGATGACATGACATTCTACATAAAAAATCCTAAAGACTCCACCAAAAAACTACTAGAATAAATTCAGTGAAATTGTGGGATACCTAGAAATCAGTAGCATTTCTATACGCTAATAACAAAGTACTAGAAAGAGAAATTAAGAACATAATTCCATTTACAACTGCACCAGAAATACTAAAATATAACAAGGAGGTTAAAGACTATATTCATGGATTGACAGAATTAGTATTGTTAAAATGTCTATACTGCCCAAACCTATCTGCAGATTCCAAGCAATACCTATCAAAATACCAAAAACATTTTTCACAGAACTAGAAAAAACAATCCTAAAATTTGTATGGAACTATAAAAGACCTCAAATAGCCAAAGTAATTTTGAGAAAGAAAAATAAAGCTGGAAGTATCACAATCCCAGATTTCAAGATATGCTATAAAGCTGCAATAATTAAAGCAATGGTATTGGCACAAAAATAGACACATAAACAGAACAGAACAGAGAGCCCAAAAATAAACCTATGCTTATGTGGTCAATTAATCTAAGACAAAAGAGGCAAGAACATGCAAAGAAGAAAAGACAATCTCTTCAATAAATGGTGTTGGGAAAACTGGAGAGCTACATGTAAAAGAATGAAACGGGGGGCGCCTGGGTGGCTCGGTGGGTTAGGCCGCTGCCTTCGGCTCGGGTCATGATCTCAGGGTCCTGGGATCGAGTCCCACATCGGGCTCTCTGCTCAGCGGGGTGCCTGCTTCCTCCTCTCTCTCTGCCTGCCTCTCTGCCTGCTTGTGATCTCTCTCTATCAAATAAATAAATAGAATCTTTAAAAAAAAAAAAAAGAATGAAACGGGACCACTTTCTAACATCATACACAAAAAATAAACTCACAATGATTAAAGACTTAAATGTGAGATCTGAAGCCATAAAATTCCTAAGAAAAACACAGACAATAATATCTCTGACACCAGCCTTAACAATTTTCTAAATATGTCTCCTAAGGCAAGAGGAACAAAAGCAAAAATAAACTATCAGAATTACATCAAATAAAAAGCTTTTTGCACAGTGAAGGAAACCATCAACAAAGCAAAAAGACACCCTACTAAATGGGAGAATATACTTGCAAATTATATATGCAGTAAGGAGCTAAAGTCCAAAATACATAAGGAATACAACTCAACACCAAAACAAAACAAAATAAAAAATCCAATCAATTAAAAACAAGCAGAGGACCTAAACACACATTTTTCCAAAGAAGACATGTAGGTAATCAATAGACACATGAAAGTATGCTCAACTCCTGTAATCAGGGACATGCAAATCAAAGCCACAAGGAGATATCATGTTACACAATTAACATTGCCAAGGACTAAAATAAAAAAGACAAGAAATAATAAGTGTTGACAAGGATGCAGAGAAAAAGGAATTCCACACTGCTAGTGGGAATGTAAATTGGTAATAGTCACTGTGAAAAACAGTATAGAAGTTCCTCAAAAAATTTAAAATAGAAATACCATATGACCCAATAATTCCACTACTGGGTTTTTACCCAGAGAAAATAAAAACACGAATTCAAAAAAATATAAGCACTCATATGTTTATTGCAGCATTACTTACAATAGCTAAGATATGGAAGCAACCTAAGTGTCTATCAACAAACAAACGGTAAGGAACATGTAGTGTACATATACAATGGAGTACTGCACAGCCCTAAGAAAAGATGAAATTGGGGGTGCCTGGGTGGCTCAGTGGATTAAAGCCTCTGCCTTAGGCTCAGGTCATGATCCCAGGGTTCTGGGATCGAGCCCCACATCGGGCTCTCTGCTAGGCAGGGAGCCTGTTTCCTCCCCTCTCTCTCTCTCTCTTTCTCTCTCTCTCTGCCTGCCTCTGCCTACTTGTCTGTCAAATAAATAAATAATCTTTAAAAAAAAAAAAAAGAAAAGATGAGATTGTGCTATTTATAACAAAATGAATGGACCTAGAGGGTACTGTGCTAAGTAAAATAAATCTGAGAAAATAAATACCATATGATTTCACGTATAGGTGGAATTTTTAAAAAAGATATGAAAAAACAAATAAACAAAAAGCAGCATCAGACCTATAGAGAACCAATGACTGCCAGAAGGGGGGTTTGGGGGAATAAGCAAAATGGGTGAAGGGGAGAGGGAGATGCAGGCTTCCACTTATAGAATGAATAACTCACAGGAAGCATATCTAATTTTCTTTCTTTTTTTTTTTTTTTTTTTTTTTTTTTTTATTTTTTATTTTTTATAAACATATATTTTTTATATACATATATTTTTATCCCCAGGTCTGTGAATCACCAGGTTTACACACTTCACAGCACTCACCAAATCACATACCCTCCCCAATGTCCATAATCCCACCCCCTTCTCCCCAACCCCCTCCCCCCGGCAACCCTCAGTTTGTTTTGTGAGATTAAGAGTCACTTATGGTTTGTCTCCCTCCCAATCCCATCTTGTTTCATTTATTCTTCTACCCACTTAAGCCTCCATGTTGCATCACCACTTCCTCATATCAGGGAGATCATATGATAGTTGTCTTTCTCTGCTTGACTTATTTCGCTAAGCATGATACGCTCTAGTTCCATCCATGTTGTTGCAAATGGCAAGATTTCATTTCTTTTGATGGCTGCATAGTATTCCATTGTGTATATATACCACATCTTCTTGATCCATTCATCTGTTGATGGACATCTAGGTTCTTTCCATAGTTTGGCTATTGTGGACATTGCTGCTATAAACATTTCAATGCCTAACCTTCTACTTGCTTATTAAAGTGTGGAAATACAGTTTTATGATTAAATAATATATTTGCAATAGTTCATAAAATAAAGATGATTTATCTATGTGGTGTTGAGTGGTGTTGTCTAATTTTCTTTCTAAGGAAAAGCCAATTAAGTGACTGAGGCACCTAGCTAGTTTGGTCAGTAGAACATTTGACACTTGAACTCAGGTTTGTGAGTTCAAGCCCCATGTTGGGTGTAGAACTTATTTAAAAAAAAAAAAAGAAAGAAAGAAAGAAAGAAAAGAGAAGAAAAGAAAAGAAAAGAAAAAAAGAACTGTGAACACAAAAGATTTTTTTTTCCTGCTAAGCACATTTCTATAACTAAACTTGGTGCTATATACAATTACACATTTCTTTTATGTAGGAGGCCTGGAGCACTTAAGAAAAATAAACCCCTTCTTGCAGTCTAAGAGATAGGCAGCAATCACATAAAAAACCATGTCATCATTTAAACATTCCAGGAGTCATAGTGTCTAAACAGCCATTCTGGCTTATGAAGATAAGAGGAGAGATTCTAGAAAGATGGCAGAAGAATGTGTTTGTAAATGAATAAATGATGAAATGTTAGGTAAGAATTAAAAAAAAAAAAACCTCTAAGAAACATAACCTGGTAAGTAAGGAGTAAAAGGCAATGCATTATCGTGGCTTGTGTATGCTATATAAAGGTCATATTCATAATAACACCAGCCACTGCAAGTTCCAAGGTTTCTCACATAACAAGAAATCCTTCACAGTGCTAGCAGCTATTTTTGGATTCAAAATCTTAAAAAAACTTTTAATGTTTCATTTCATCAACCATGTGTAAAATACATAAAAGTCAGTCTGTATTACACATAAGATTTATTCAGTTTCTCAGCATATACTACATTCATGGGCCATCTAGCATTGTGTGTACTAAGATGAGTAAGACACTCTCTCTACCCTTATGGAGTTACAATTTAGGACTGGAAAAACACACACTGACATTTGAAATAATAATGAAAAAAAAATAAACAAAATGTGAAAATCACAGAAGTGGAAGCAATTAACTTTGCCGAGGGGAATCCAAATTGATTTCACAAAGGAGGTCATATGTAAGCAGAATTTTAAAGGATGAATGGAAGTCTGTCAGGTCAAAAGAGACAGAAATGGCATCAGAGGCAGTAATATAAATTAGAACATCAAGGCATAAAATACATGTTATGTTTGATGAAGAAGGAAAAGCTGAGTATAGCTGAAGTGGGTGTGGTGGTAAGTGCAGGAGTGAAACCTCAGAGTAGGAAAAGGAGCCTGCTTAGGAAGGGCCTTAAAGGATTTGCTACCTCAAGGAAAAAGTATGGGAAACAATCTGAAATATTTAAAAGATAAGTGACATGATCAGGTCTGTGTAAAAAGGAAAGCAGAATTCCTATACAATAAGTATTAGAGAGTCTAACATAAGGCAGGCACTCAATTAGTGATACAATTATTAATATTATAAAATGTACATAACAGTAACAAAAAGAAGAATCACCTTATATCTTTGATGGTTGCTCGTTTCAGGGGATCAACCTGCAGCATATGCATCAAAAGAGTGGCAACAGAACGATTGAGATATTCTGGGATATAAAAAACACCCCCTCGGATCTTCTTAAATAACGTAGGTACATGCTCATCATCAAATGGGAGGGTGCCACAAAGAAGGGCATATAAAATAACACCACAGCTCCAGATATCAACCTCAGGACCTGCATACAATCTAAGAGAAAAGAGGACAACACCAACCTGAAATGCAAGTGCCATTTGTTCTCATCCAAGTATACCTGCTTTTGTACACACATGGTGTAGACTCGGTGTATATTCATTTGCAAGCCTTCAATGAAGTCCATGTCACACCTCAACACTCAATGCTTGTTCGCCATAAAAAATTAGTCTCGGCAGTTACTATTCAAGCTTTCCAAAAGAAAATGTTACTTTGTCACAAATTCACAACTTACTATGGTTGGTTTTCTTTTAAAGGAAACATCAAAGTAAATGACCATAAACTTGAAAAAATACTACTATAGTGTTTAGGCTAAATCCTTTTATCACAAAACTATAAGAAACAAAATTGCATATAAAATAGAATTTTCATCCCTGATGTGCCTGAAGAATTAAAGAGTTTCTGGAGAATTAAAGTGCTGAACTAGTCCTGCAGCAATCTCTTTGACAGTATTTGTCCTGTATCATGTTATCCTGAGTATGACTTTTATTCTAATCACTTGTTAGATTAGCTCATGGAACTAAGATTAGCTTTGTTCCACATAACCTATGTCTAGAATATTATTTCTTTTTTCTCTCACCTTTCTGCAGTAGTAAAATGCCTCTGATACCCCACTGACAAATTCAAACCTGGGTCTGAGGTAACAAAGGAAATCTCTACAATTCCAATTAAAAGAATATAAGCCATTTCAAAAAATTGCTGCCCCTCATTTATATCATTTGTGGTACTTGTCCAAAACTCCTATACCTGCTCCTTGCAATAATACCTTTTCTTTATTTTCTCTCAGCGAATTCGGTTAACTTTTTAAATCAGACATTGGTCACTGTAAAAGTCTTCTGTTTACCACTGCAATCTGTGTAAATATTTTTTGAATATACCAATGAGTAAGTTCCAATCCCTACTTAAACAGTTTAATTTCAGGAATGACAATACTATCCCTGAAAAAACTCATTCTTCTCAAGACAAAACATAAAATTATACTCTATACAGTACCTTATAAAAGAATATATAAATTATTATTTAAGGACAGTGTCTGGTAAGTAAATGATGACATTAAATTTAACAAATGCTTTCTCTTATCCATACTTTTCCAAAATGAAGAAAATCATGATTTGTTTCAGTCATTTTTTTTTTAAATGGAAGAACTCCTTAAATATACTCATAAAAAAATCTAAACCAAATGTTTAAAAAATTGTTTAATATAATTGTTCTCTCTTCAACAATGGAACAATTAAAGGCACAATTTGTTCCTATTATGTTAACAATCTCATCCTCTGAACAGAACATATTTTAATTAAATGTTATTAGAATGAACAAAAGATTATAAAGAGCTTACTCTCTCCACTGATCTACTATTACCTGCCTGAGATGACTTCAGGTGCTGCATAATTTGGAGACCCACAACTAGTTCGCAGAAATTCACCATCTGACATCATATTAGACAATCCTGAAAATAAGAGTAATATTTACTTTGTGCTAGATATTTTTATACATAGACATAGATAAATGCATGAAGAAAAATGTCAAGTCTTCAATGTTTTGTATATCATATTTTATAATTATTTTTAAAACAGTGGCAAGCACTTGAGAGACTAGAAGAAGACTATTTCAGAGTGCTTACACTCTGAAAAAAAAGATAATGCACATCACGAATGATTGGAATTAATCCTTATCTAACTAAAAATGTTGATTCACTTGGGTCACCTGGATGGCTGTTGGCTGAGCATCTGACTCTTGGTTTTGGCTCAGGTCATGATCTCAGGGTTGTGGGATCAAGCCCCATGTTGGGCTCCATACTCTCAGAAAATCTGCTTGGGATTCTTTCTCTCCCCACTTCCAAGGCCCTTCCCCCAACTGGTGCTCTCTCCAAATAAATTAACCTTTTTAAAAAAATGTTGATTCAGTTCACAAATATAAGGTTATTCTAAATTACATGAACTTTTCCAAACATAAAAGCATCAAAATATTATTTATCCATTTCTACAGTTGAAAGAAAGAAATAGAGACCATTACTTTTTATCCTGTACTTTCAAAGCCTTTTAAAACAATCTCTAAGTAGAAAACAGACATGCTCCAATTTATAAAAATTACATTCCAAAAGCTTTTAGTTTGGAAAGCTTTAATTCAACATAGAAAAAATAATCTATGGGGCGCCTGGGTGGCTCAGTGGGTTGAAACCTCTGTCTTCGGCTCAGGTCATGATCCCAGGGTTCTGGGATCAAGCCCCCGTGTCAGGCTCTCTGCTCAGCAGGGAGCCTGCTTCCCTCTCTCTGTCTCTGCCTGCCTCTCTGCCTACATGTGGCCTCTGTCTGTCAAATAAATAAATAAATAATCTTAAAAAAAAAAAAGAAAAAATAACCTATGGAACCAAAAATCTAGTTGAAGTATCATACTAAAGAGTTTTGTGATTTAGAGAAGGAAGAGAAATAAGAAAACTAGTTTCCTAGTTTTTAGATTAAAGACAAGGTACAGACAAAGAGTTTACATAAGCAACACTGAACTCGGCACATTTCCATCTGTCTTTCTATAACCTCTTACTTCCTAATCCTTTTGCCAAACACCCTACTATGGTACTCTTTCCAGGAATATTTACCCCAGAAACTGTTTGGTGCATTTAAATTTACATTTTGTTTTTTGTTTTATACCTGACAAAAACTCCTATTCTTTCTAGCAAGTAGTTAGATTTTACACTGAAGTCAACCCTTGATCAAATGGGAAAGGCTGTAAGACTTCAAAACTGCACACAAATTTTCAGGTATTTCTCTTTAAGTGCATTCATCAAAGGAAGTGCCCATATTTTCATTAGATTTTCCAAAGAGTTTGTGACCCCTCCCCCCAAAAAAGACAGGTTTTCCTTTAAGAGAAAATGCATATTAAATGGACGTACCTTGAAACTGGTCCTCTAAACTTCTCTAGAACCATGTGAATTTTTAAAATTGTGTTTAAATGAACCTAACAAACCAACATGGAGACTGTGCATTAACCCCTTTTTCATGGTATCAGATTTATAAAATTGAAACTGCAAGTTCATAGTTCTTCAATAGTTGCTACTGACACACTTTAAAAGGCAACTAGTTCATTTCTGAACAACTATGGAGTTACATACCAAAATCAGCTATCTTGGCATTCATGTGAGCATCCAACAGCACATTCTCTGGTTTCAGGTCTCGATGAACCACCATATGCCTATGGCAGTAATCCACAGCTGACAGAATCTGCTGAAAGAGCCGCCTTGCTTCCACCTCTTCAACCTAGCAAGTATAAAAGAAGCTACACTAAGAATATTTGAGACATGTACACAGCAAGAGTTTTAGTTTCATAATCAGCCCAAATGTAACTGAGCAAGCTAATTAAATCAGGCTAGAATTCTCAACAAATCAGACAAAGAAATCAGAAACTTGCATTAGAGTTCAACATGTCAATCAATAAGGTTCTTTTTTTGCTCCTAGGCTAGGAAGATTTAATTTTCAATTAATATTACTAAATTTGTACAATGTTTTAGGCAATCAACAAGTAAAACATAATGTAAAACAGAACTTATGTGAAAGTGCTAAGAAAAGGAAATCCTCGAAGCTTCAACATAATGTTATGGAACAGATTTTTCACTGACATCATGTTGGCAATTAAGTGGAATATGTTCCCTAAAATCACTATTTTTTTTAAAGATTTTATTTACTTGCCAGAATGATGGCAAGAGAGGGAATACAAGCACAGAGGTGTGGGGGAGAGGCAGAAGCAGGCTTCCCTCTGAGCAGGCAGCCCCATGTGGCCTGGGATCATGACCTAAGCCAAGGCAGACACTTAATGACTGAGCCACCTAGGGTCCCAAAATCAGTATTTTGAAAGGTATATATGTATATTTTTAAGATTTTATTTATTTATTTAAGAGAGCGAGAGAGCAGGGGGAGGGGCAGAGGGCAAAGCAGTCTCCTCTCTGAGCAGGAAACCGGACAACCCCCGGATCATGACATGAACCAAAGGCAGATGCTTAACCAAATGAGGCACCAGGTGCCCCAAAAGATGTATATTATTTTAAGATTTTATTTTTAAGCAATCTCTATACCCAGTGTGGGGCTTGAACTTACAACCCCAAGTTCCAGAATCTATGCTCCATCAATTGAGCCTGCCAGGCACCCCTGGAAGGTATAATTTTTAAGAAAGAAAAAATGTCTAATATTCTGTATCTTTAGTTGGTCTTTATCACAGAAGCAACCCTGACTTTGAAGATATCTTTGTGGTTTGCTATTTCCTACTATCCTCTTCTTAGCTTAGGGGCTTACTGTACTAGATAATAAATTACTCACCCGTCCATGTTTACAGATGTAGTCAAATAATTCACCACCAGACACATATTCCATTACCATAAAAAAATCTGTTGGAGTGCTGATCACCTGGTATCTTTTTTGTAAATGAAAAAAATGATTTAAAAAAATGTTAGTTTTTTAAAAATTAAGCTGGTAATATTATTGCTACAATTTTGTATTCCAATGTTTTATAATATTTTAAGACAGCAACAAATTATGTTATCAAAACATGACAGAGATATAAACACAGCCTTACAAAATTCTCTGCTTTCTGAGGTTTATGGACTTCTCTTCAGATCCTTCCTTTCATGTTTACAAAATCTTTAAAATCCTTCATTCTTCAACAACTAAGCATTCATTTCTCCATTTATACAAAAAAATTTTTATGGTCCATAGAGATCAGGTATCATATTTAAACATAATTTAAAAATATTCTTGCTAAGCCTAAATGATACCACAAGAGATTTAATCAGTGAAATGCAGAAAGTGGTCAAATGACATTTTCTCCAACAAACAAAATGTGAGGGAAGGAAAGGGGGAAGGGAAGCCATAGATTTACAGTAAATCAAGAGACATACTGACCTACTGTCAAGAGACATACTGACATACTGATGAGTTTGCAGATTAAAATAGTAATATTTAGGATTTGCTTCAAAATAATTTGTGATGGGAGAAGTGGGAAGAAGCAGATAAAACAATACACTGGCAACTGCTGAAGCCAAATGACAAATACATGAGGCTTCATCACTTTGCTTTTGTATATATTAAAAACATTCCATAATGGGTGGGCCATATGGGTGGCACAGTCAGTTAAGCAACCAACTCTTGGTTTCAGTTCGGGTCATAACCTTAGGATCCTGAGATCAAGCCTGGCATTAGGCTCCAGGCTCAGCATGGAGTCTGCTTCAGCTTCTCTCTCGCCCTCTGCCTTTGCCCCTCCCCTGTGCTCCCTCTCACTTTCTCTCTCAAATTAATAAATCTTAAAAAAAAAAAAAGTTCCATAGTAAGAAATTAAGTAGAGAGATGAATGTATTTTTTTTTAATTTACTTCTAGGCATTTAAAGCTGAGACCATTAAAAAGTGAGACTCAAAAAAAAAAAAAAAAAAAAGGACTCTTAGCTGTATTTGAAAAAAATTTTATTAGAAGACAACTTCCCGGGGCACCTGGGTGGCTCAGTGGGCTAAATCCTCTGCCTTCGGCTCAGGTCATGATCCCAGGGTCTTGGGATCGAGCCCCACATCGGGCTCTCTGTGAAACAGGGAGCCTGCTTCCCTTCCTCTCTCTTTGCCTGCCTCTCTGCCTACTTGTGATCTCTGTCAAATAAATAAAATCTTTAAAAAAAAAAAAAAAAAAAAGACAACTTCCCGGGGCGCCTGGGTGGCTCAGTGGG
Source organism: Mustela lutreola (assembly GCF_030435805.1). NCBI lineage: Eukaryota > Metazoa > Chordata > Mammalia > Carnivora > Mustelidae > Mustela > Mustela lutreola. Next base: position 45,437,623 of record NC_081299.1, on the reverse strand, counting down.
TTAAGCCTCTGCCTTCGGCTCAGGTCATGATCTCAGGGTCCTGGGATCAAGCCCCACATGGGGCTCTCTGCTCAGCAGGAAGCCTGCTTCCCCCTCTCTCTGCCTGACTCTCTGCCTACTTGTGATCTCTCTCTCTCTCTCTCAAATAAATAAACAAAATCTTAAAAAAAAAAAAAAAGACAACTTCCCCCCATATATCCAATTTTACCAAAGTTTTAAAAACAAATTAAATACAATTAATGTTTTAACTGAAGGTTACATTTAACACACATAAATGAACAACTGACTGACTTTTTAAATAGTTTGCTTTGTTTATAAAGGATTATCTATAATCTAGTTGATTATAAGCAATATCTAACTTATACTGAGTTACTATTTAGAGACACGAAGTATGTAGTTTTTGCATGGCTTACAGGCACCCAGTGAAGGCAGAAAAGGAGCTGAAAAGTGACCCTGATGTTACCCTTTAGAAGGTCTCAGAAGCAAGAGACCTTTGTGGTAAATTAGTCCACCCAGAAGGGGTACCTTTAATTAATATGCACAACAGCAATTTTGTGCTATATGGTGGTTCTGGTTACTATTAAAGAGGAAAGAAAAAAGGGCCAGGTCGTTGGTGATATAACTACATATTGCACATTTTAAAAAAAGACACATCATGTATGAACACTTAAAAAAAGCAAAATATTAAAGGTATAGTATGAAAATGATTATAGTTTCAGAAGAAATACTTCTAATAGCAATCTTCAGTCTTTGGGATGAAAAATGACAAGGTAACTCACTTTATATAAAATAAACTAACATAAATGAGTAATAAGGTTGAAATTACTTCAAATGAACTATGAAAAGGGAATTTTACCTAAGAACTCCAGAAGAAATTGTTCTATAAAAGCAATCTCACCAGGCACCAAACTCTAATTGAAAAAATTGAATTGTGCCAAGCAGGAGTACCTAGTCACCTTAATGTAGGCTAATATGATTTATTAACAGACTTCTCCATCACTTTTCTACCCTGTTACATCTTTGGGACTTATGAGAAAAACAGTGATGAAATTTTAATATATTTAGCTGCTGATTCTTTCAAGTATATCACAGGTCTTCAGTGGATACTGTTGGACTGAACTATTTCATGAAACCTCTAACTCCACAGTAGCCACTGTCCATGTCACGGGCCAATCTAGAGCAATGAAAATCACAGCCAGCCTTACTGACTTGCCATGTGCCAGACACTGAGCTATTAAATAGTGCTATCTACTCTTTGTTGAAAACCTACTTGTCTTGTACTTCATGAGATTGACAGCTCCTCTTTCTACTTGTAGAGCCTACAGCCATTCAGGAAGACACATATTAGACAATAATTCTTTTCAAAAGAATCTGTTCTTCAGTAGTCTCCTAATCAAAAACCAAGAAAACAAAGAGGCAACCCACGGAATGGGAGAAGATATTTGCAAATGACAGTACAGACAAAAGGTTGATATCCAGGATCTATAATGAACTCCTCAAACTCACCACACACAAAACAGATAATCATATCAAAAAATGGGCAGAAGATATGGACAGACACTTCTCCAATAAAGACATACAAATGGCTATCAGACACATGAAAAAATGTTCATCATTACTAGCCATCAGGGAGATTCAAATTAAAACTACATTGAGATATCACCTTACACCAGTTAGAATGGCCAAAATTAGCAAGACAGGAAACAGCATGTGTTGGAGAGGATGTGGAGAAAGGGGAACCCTCTTATACTGTTGGTGGGAATGCAAGTTGGTGCAGCCTCTTTGGAGAACAATGTGGAGATTCCTCAAGAAATTAAAAATAGAACTTCCCTATGACCCTGACATTGCACTCCTGGGTATTTACCCCAAAGATACAGATGTAGTGAAAAGAAGGGCCATCTGTACCCCAATGGTTATAGCAGCAATGGCCACAGTCGCCAAACTGTGGAAAGAACCAAGATGCCCTTCAACGGATGAATGGATAAGGAAGATGTGGTCCATATACACTATGGAGTATTATGCCTCCATCAGAAAGGATGAATACCCAACTTTTGTAGCAACATGGACAGGACTGGAAGAGATTATGCTGAGTGAAATAAGTCAAGCAGAGAGAGTCAATTATCATATGGTTTCACTTATTTGTGGAGCATAACAAAAAGCATGGAGGACATGGGGAGTTAGAGAGAAGGGGGTTGGCGTAAATTGGAAGGGGAGGTGAATCATGAGAGACTATGGACTCTGAAAAACAATCTGAGGGGTTTGAAGTGGCGGGGGGGTGGGAGGTCGGGGTACCAGGTGGTGGGTATTATAGAGGGCACGGATTGCATGGAGCACTGGGTGTGGTGAAAAAATAATAATACTGTTATGCTGAAAATAAATAAATGAAAAAAAAAGATTAAAAAAATAGAACTATAAAAAAAAAAAATCTTCAGGGGGTTCCCATTGCTCTTTGGTCCCAAGTAAATCATGCCCCTGCCTGAGTCTGTATTGTTTCCTCTTTGATGTCCCACCGTTGCCCTGTGTATTTCTTTCTTTCACTTAATTGTACTGCATTTCCTTCTGCCACAGAATCTTTGTATAAGCAGTTTCTGCTAACCTGAATCCCATACCTGACCTGTACTCCGCCCTTTAACAGTCTGCCAGTCATCCTTTCTAGCTTCGCTTAAAGGTCACTTCTTTAAGTCCAAGTCAGCCCTTTTTTGCTTGCACAAAAGCATTTCGTTAGCTTCAGAACATGTGTCTCAGTTTGTGATTAGACAATGATTGGGTGTGGACCTAGCAAAGTATCTGTAATCAAGTAGGCATTTAAGTAAACATATAAAGAAGCACTTTTAAATAATGTGAGCAGATTGGAGGAAAACCAGAATAATCTGAAACAGAAATTACTGCAACAATACGACAAAAATTCAATGAATAAAATGTCAATTAACCAGAATGAGGCTGAGACAAAAGGAAACATGATTTTTAAAATAAAGAAATCCAAATCCAGCTTCATATTGGGACTTAGGGAAACCAGGATTATGTTCTTAAATCTAGCCAAGTAAGCCAAATTTTTGTGCCCTCCAAAATAATAATAACATTGAAGCATTATAAGAAATCCAATAATGAAATTCATATATATAATACACTAATAAACTAACATGCTTTAAAAATTTTTTTCAGAAACAAGTATTTCTAATTAATAAAATAAAATTCAAATATCCACAAAAACCTCAAGCATTCTCCAGCTGACCAAGTTATATGCATCTTTAGGCAATATCCATTTATATAGCATATAGAACTCGGGAAAAATCTTTCCAAAGTTAGGCAAAAGTCAGTATTCATGAGTATGCCTTTTTGATGGTTATACCCATAGAGATTTCAAAATATTATTTCTATAGCTTCATATACAGAATAATATGTTTCTTTATTTAGAAATCAGTTATTAAAGAAATGTAATCATTATCCTTGGTTCATGGCACCTGTCTTTACTGGTCCTTGAATGGCATACTTTTATTTAGTTAATTACTATTTTTAATATTATAATAAGCACCTACAAACCCATCACCCAAACAAAAAACCTAGGACCTCAACAATACCTTCCATCTAACCATACAATGGAGTTGTCTTCCCCCTCCCACTGCTTCTCCTCAACCAAGTTACCCATCATCCTGAATCCCCTTCCTGCTTCCCTTGCTTTCTCTTTTATACAGTTTATATATATATACATATGTGTGTGTGAGGGTATCCCCCTGTCTTCATATATATGTAAAATTCATATTCTTATGTATATTTTTATTTTAATTGCTCTTAGCTTTAAAAAAGGGTATGATGTGGGCCCCCTGGCTGGCTCAGTCAGTTAAGTGTCGGACTCTTGACTTCAGATCAGGTCATGATTTCAGGGTCCTGGGATAGAGGAAGTATTGGGCCCCACACTCACCCCAGCAAGGAGTCTCCTTAAGGATTCTCTCTCTCCCTCTCCTCTGCTCCTCCCTCCGCTTGCATGCCCTCTCTCAAATAAATAAATCTTTAAAAAAATAAAAATAAAAAAGAGTATCAGGATATATGTATTATTTGGGGACCTGTTTTATTGAGATTCATCCACATTGTTGTGTCTGCTAGTTATCTGATGTGACCAATGTATAAAATTTCATTGTATTTATTTATCTACTCTCCTGTTAACTGAGAAGCTATTTATTCTTTCAATCTAGGGCTATTTATTCATCCAATCTAGGGCTATTTATTTACCTACTCTACCACTAGAGGGTAAATTGTTGCCACATTTTGCTATTATAATAGTGCTGCTGTAAACATTCATGTATGCGGCAAATTTTCTCTTTGATATATACCTATGAGTGGAATTGCTGAGTCATAGTTCATGTGAATGTCCAATTATAAGAGGTAATGCCAACTATTTTCCAAAAAGATTTGAGTAATACTAAAATCCTTACAAAGTTTGTGGATTTATATTTTCTCCAACTCCTGCAAAATATCATACACATTTCTTATTAAATGCTCACTCCTGCATCCTGTCCATTTTTATTAAATTGATCATGCTTTATTTATGCATGGATATACAGAATAAATCAGTATCTTTTCTAACACTCTAGAGTACAAGATTATTAATATGCCTTGATGATTAACTTCATAAAAAGTACGTTTTCAATCAATTCAAACTGAATGTGGCTTTCAGACACTCTGTAAGGAGATCTGTATATATCTCTAAAAAATAATCGCCTTAGGGGCGCTTGGGTGGCTCAGTGGGGTAAAGCCTCTACCTTCGGCTCAGGTCATGGTCCCAGGGTCCTGGGATCAAGCCCCACATCAGGCTCTCTGCTCAGTGGGGAGCCTGCTTCCCCCTCTCTCTCTGCCTGCTTCTCTGCTTGATTGTGATCTCTGTCAAATAAATAAATAAAATCTTTAAAAAAAAATCACCTTAAAAAATGTATGTGTATATACCTGTGCATACTACTATCATGTACAAATGTAACAAATCATGAATGTCATCATATATCCCATCAGGTTTCCTGATTAGCTTTTATAATGCTTTTCTGGTATTTGTTTTAATATTTTGATTGAATTAGGATCCAACTATAATCTATACATTGTAATTGATTGACATATCTCATGTTTCTTTTAATTTATAGGGCTGATCCTCCACCAGTTTTTTTTTTTTTTCCTCATGCATTCATTTGTTGAAGAAGCCGGTTGACTTGTCCTGCAGAGGATTCCATGGTCTCATTTGACTGATCCATCCTCTATGGCAACATAAGGTACAGTTTATAGCACCCTCTTAGATCTACAGACTAGATCAGATTTCATTTTGATTTTTATTTTCCTTTGAAAGACTAGATGGTACTGGGCACCTCCAAGCAAAGGCATATAATGTCTGTCTTTATTTTTGAGGAATTAGCAGCTATTGCTGATCAGATCCTCAATTTATTAATTCACAAGGAAAATTTAAATGCTGGCCAATTTGCATAGTCTGATAATATATTATGATCTAAAGGAAATCCTCACTCAAAATCTCCTTCCTCAAAAACTCCACTGTCTCTGAAGTACAGGCCATCGGATTACACACCCAATACCTTTTTTTTGTTATAGTCATCAACCTAACTCTCCCCACTCCCTTTCATTCTGACTTAATGTCTTTTTCCCCCATTGCTACTGTTGTACATGATACACACATGGATGACCTGTACAATATATGGCCTCTAGTTTCCTTGACCGCTTCATCATCCACCATACCCAGCCACTCACACCATGGTCACTTACTATCAAACAATAACTCTTCCAATTATTCTTCCCACCTACTAAAGGACTTGGTTTCTACAATTAGCTCTTCTTTCTCCTGTACCAGTCTCTCCATCTTGACCAAAGTATCCCCTTTGGTGTACAAGCATTCTATAACATCTTTCATCTTAAAAAAAAAAAAAAAAAAAAGACAACAAGCCCTGTTTAGAACCCACATTTCCTCTCATTACCACTATTTCTCTCCTTACCTTTTAATAAAATTCCTGAATTGCATATTATTACTAAGTCCCCTTCTTCAGCTCAAATTCTCTCTTAACCCCCTCAAAACAGGATTTTGCTTTCATCATTACAATAAACTGGCCCTTTGGAAAGACACTAGCAACCTCCACCTTGCCATATCTAATGGGTCAATTCTCAATCTCATCTTACTCAATACTCAGCAGTATAAGGAACAGCTAATAATCTTTCTTTCTTCAAATATATTCTTCACTTGGCTTCAAGATACCATATTCTCCTGGTTTTCCTCCAGCCTCTGAACTGTTCATTTTCATTCTCCTTTGGTGGTTCCTCCTCATCTTGGACATCTTAATATCATTACGCCCTAGAGATCAATCCATAGACTTCTTGTTTATCTATACTCACATCATTGGTGAGTATTCAGTCTTCAGACTCTAAATATCTTAAGTACCACCTACATGCTGATGACTTTCAAATTTATCTCTATCTTAAACCTGTCCCCTTAACTCCGGAGTCATATATTCAATAATCTATTTATAGCTCTACTTAGATGCCTAATAAGTATCTCAACGTCACAAAACCAAAATCAAATTCTTGATACCATCCTCCAATACCCCACACCTCAAACTTGTTTCTCCCATAATCTTCTCCATTTCACTTAATAGCAACTCTATTCTTTTCTCCCCAAGCCAGATAACCATGGAGTCAATCACTGCCTTCTCTTTTTTCACAACCCTCATCTAATCTCTAAGCAAATAATGTTACCCTACCTCAAAAGTATATAGGGAAGATAGTTACTTCTCAACATCCTCCAGACTTTGCTCTATTCTAAGCCAACAACTCTTCTACTCCACAGTACTGCAACTGACTCCTAATTGGTTTCCCTGCTTCAATATAAGTCAGGTCATATCAGACCTCTGACCAAAACCTAATGGCTTCCCAGTTGGCTCAGAGTAAAAGCCTAAGTCCTTACAATGGTTTATAATACCCTACAAAATCTGGTTCCCCTTTATGTCTCTGTCCTCATCTCTTAGTACAATCTCTTAGTACAATTCCCCCTAGATCACTTTGCTCCCTTGATCTCTCCACCTCAGAGCCTTTATGTTCCATTTGTTATTTTCCTCCTCCAGATAATCTGCATGGCATATTCCCTCACCTTTTCATGGTCTAACTTACAATTTATTTTACTAACTTAAGTTTCATTGTCTACCTACTCATTGCCTCTCCCCCCCCGCCGCCCCATTATACCCATACACGTGAACAGAAGCTCCAGAGCAGCAGAGATTTTGCTGTCATCTTTTTGTTTGCCAGTATATCCCGAGTGACTCAGTGGTGTCATTTGCTAAATGAAGGGATGAAAAAGCTAAATTTCTGGCCTCGCCTTCCTCCATTTTCCTACACATATTCTATTGGCCAGCCAAACAAGACAGCTGCTCCCAACATAGCATGTTCTTTATATTTTCATTATTTTGCTCTTATTGTCCTCATAGAGCCATCAGGGCTTTGTTCAATTGGCACCTCTTTACTTATATATGCTGTAAGTAATTAGTAAATACCTATTACTGTACTAGGTGCTAGGGACATAAAGATGACATCTAAGATCTCCATTTAGACGTCTAATAGTATTCTCAACTTAACATGGCTAAAACAAGTATCCTTAATATCCACCTGTACCCCAACATGACTCTCCACCATTCTTCCTACCTCAAAAAATAGCCTCATTATCAGCACTTAGTTGCTCAAGCCAAAATACAAAATCCCATTGCTTAGCCTCCCTCTTAAAAAACAAACAAACAAAAAAAAACCCTGAAAACCTCAGTTACTTTATTAACCTCAGTAACTCATTAACTTAACCTACAAAATATTTATATTGAATCCATAGATTTCTCTCCACTTAGACCAGTGGTATCAAATAGAACTTTCTACAATGATAGAAATGTTTTAAATAGCCTTACAATAGTCATTAGCCACACATTGCTATTAAACACTTGAAATATGGTTTGTTTAACTAGAGAATGAAATATTTTAATTGATTTAAATTTATGCTACATGTAGCCAGTGGCCACTGCACTGGACAGCACAAATCTATAGACTGTCACTTTGGTTAAAGCCACCATAATCATAATCTCTTAGTTGGACTACACGACAACAGATTCCTAACTGGTCTGGTTCCACTTCTGCCTCCATACCCATTCTATACTATAGTAACATCATTACACTAGATGGCTAGATCTTAATAATCTCTCAGGTTTTAGCTCAAACTCTACCCCCCACCCCAGTGAGGCCTTCCCACAACTTAATCTGAATTAGGACTTACTGCTTGCTAGTCACACCCTAGAACAGTAGTACTACCTTTCATTCTCCTCAAAGCACTTATCACTGCCTAAAGTAATGCTGTTAACTTGCTTACTCACTATCTAGAACTGTTAGATAGATCTAGAACAGAGGCTCCATAAAGGCAGAAACCTTGTCTTTCACTATCATATGCCCAATGCCTAGAACAGTTCCTGTTAGATACTAGGTAATCAGTAAAAGTGTGCCAAATAAAAGAAAAAACAAACATAATTCCTGCTTCTAAAGAACTTGGTCTTGTGGGGGATACTAATAAAAACAAATGAGCAAGCGCAAAATAATGTCTAGGGCCTTAGAAAGGCTGACTACTGTGGTACACAGACAATGATGCCTAACACAGACTTACAGAGTCACCTGTAAAGGCTAAGACCTAAATGGCAAATTGGAATTGGAAGCTTAGGGAAACGTGTGGGAAAAGCTTTCTAGGCAGAAACAATAGCTGAAGGACAATATGCAAAAGACAGTGGTGACAATAAAAGCAGAAAGAAATAGACTAAGAAGATATTTAGGGAAAGGGGCTGCAGAACTCAATGATTAATTATATGTACAGATGAGAGAAACAGAATTAAAGATGAGCCCCAAGTTTTAGGCTAGAAAATTGCATGAATGGTATTGTCACCCAAAACAAAACAAAACATTGGGATGCCTGGGTGGCTCAGTCATTATGTATCTGACTTCAACTCAGGTCATGACCCCAGGGTCCTGGGATTGAGCTCAGCCTCAGGCTCCCTGCTCAGCAGGAAGCCTGTTTCTCCCTCACCACTCCCCATTTAGGTACCCTCTCTCACTTCTCTGTCAAGTAAATAAATAAAATCTTTAAAAACAAAACAAAACAAAACAGAACAGAAAAAGTCTGGGAAAGAAAAAAAAGTTCAATTTAGTTTCAAATGATTCTATGACTTAAGAAGGGAAACATTCAATAAAGAGTTCAGTAAGTGTGTTCAGGATTCAGGAGAAATAGCTGGCTCAGAAATAATAGTTTTGGAAATCTTTAGCACAAAGATGACAAAAGACAACTATCATAATAGATGGGGTCAACCAAAGGTGATTCACTAACATTACTCTAGCTCACAATGCTGACATGCATCAAAATTTAATGGCTATGAAGATAAAGAGGCCCATAAAAGAGAGTCTTAAGAGGAGAAGAGAATGAAAAAAGAAAATCAGAACACTGTGATGTTATAGAAACCCAGAGAATACAACATTTTAAGGAGGTGATGGTGAACAATGTTAAAGAGCTGTCTACAGGTTGAGTAAGATAAAACTTTAAAAAAAGTGAACAGACAAAACTAGGTCTACCAAATAAGTAAGTACTAATCTTCTGATTCGTTGAAGTGAAGTTCTCTAAAGCTGGAAAAGAACAGCAACTAAAACCTAAACGCAGCAGAAGAAGAGAAATGATAAAAATCAGAGTAGAAATCAATGAAATAAAAAGCAAAAGAACAGCAGAATATCACCAAAACTAGAAGCTGGTTCTTTGAAAGATTTAATGAGACTGATAAACCCCTGGCCAGAATTTTCAAAAAGAAAAGAGAAAGGACCTAAATTAATAAAATCCTGAATGAAAGAGGAGTGGTGCCAACCAACACCACAGAAATACAATTATAAGAACATATTATGGGGGGGGCACCTGGGTGGCTTTGGGGGTTAAAGCCTCTGCCTTCAGCTCAGGTCATGATCTCAGGGTCCTGCGGTCTAGCCCCGAATCAGGCTCTCTGCTCAGCAAGGAGCCTGCTTCCCTCTCTCTCTATGCTTGCCTCTCTGCCTGCTTGTGATCTCTGTCTGTCAAATAAATAAATAAATAAATAAGAACATATTATGGGCAACTATATGCCAGCAAATTAGACAATCTGGAAGAAAAGGATGCACTCCTAGAGACATATTAAACTACCAAAACTGAACCAGGAAGAAATAGAAAACCTGAACAGACCCATAACCAGCAAGGAAATTGAAGCAGTCATCAAAGACCCCCCAATAAACAAGAGCCCAGGGCCAGATGTACAAAACATTTAAAAAAGAATTAATACCTATTCTTCTGAAACTGTTCCAAAAAACAGAAATGGAAGGAAAACTCCAAAATCATTTTATGAGGCCAGTATTACCTTGATCCCAAAACCAGACAAGGAGAATTATAGACCAATATCCCTGATGAACATGGATGCAAAAACTCTCACCAAAATACTAGACAATAGGATCCAAAAGTACATTAAAAGGATTACTCACTACAACCAAGTGGGATTTATTCTGGGCTGTAAGGTTGGTTCAACATCCGCAAATCAATCAATGTGATACAATACATTAATAAAAGAAAGAACAAGAACCATATGATACTCTCAGTAGATGCAGAAAAAGCATTTGACAAAGTACAGCATTCTTTCTTTTTTTTTTTTTTTTAAAGATTTTATTTATTTTTATTTGACAGACAGAGATTACAAGTAGGCAGAGAGGCAGGCCTAGAGAGAGAGGAGGAAGCAGGCTCCCCGTTGAGCAGAGAGCCCGATGCGGGCCTCGATCCCAGGACCCTGAGATCATGACCCGAGCCGAAGGCAGCGGCTTAACCCACTGAGCCACCCAGGCGCCCCGACAGCATTCATCTTGATCAAAACTCTTCACACTGTACAGAGAGAAGGTACATACCTCAATATCATAAAAGCCATCTATGAAAAACTCACAGCAAATATCATTCTCAATGGAGGAAAACTGAGAGCTCTTCCCCTAAGGTCAGGAACACAGCAGGGTTGTCCACTATTACCACTGCTATTCAACATAATACCAGAAGTCCTAGCATCAGCAATCAGACAACAGAAAGACATAAAAGGCATCTGAATTAGCAAAGAAGGAGTCAAACTCTCACTCTCTGCAGATTTTATGACACTTTATGAGGAAAACCCAAAAGACTCTACCCCAAAACTGCTAGAACTCATACAGGAATTCAGTATCAGGATATAAAATCAATGCACAGAAATCAGTTGCATTTCTATACACCAACAATAAGACAGAAGAAAGAGAAATTAAGGAGTTGATCCCATTTACAGTTGTACCCCAAACCATAAGATGCCTAGGAATAAACCTAACCAAAGAGGCAAGGAATCTGTACTCATAAAACTATAAAGTACTCATGAAAGAAATTGAGGAAGACACAAAGAAATGGAAAAATGTTCCATGCTCATGGATTGGAAGAACAAATATTGTGAAAACGTCTATGCTACCTAGAGCAATCTACACATTTAATGCAATCCCTATCAAAATACCATCAACTTTTTTTCAAAGAAATGGGACAAGTAATCCTAAAATTTGTATGCAACCAGAAAAGACCCCGAATAGCCAGAGGAATGTTGAAAAAGAAAAGCAAAGCCAGTGGCATCACAATTCCAGACTTCAAGTTCTATTACAAAGCAGCAATCATCAAGACAGTATGGTACTGGCACAAAAACAGACACATAGATCAATAAACAGAATAGAGAGCCCAGAAATGGACCCCCAACTCTACGGTCAACTAATCTTCAACAAAGCAGGAAAGTATGTCCAATGGAGAAAAACAGTTTCTTAAACAAATGGTGTTGGGAAAATTGGAAAACCACATGCAGAAGAATGAAACTGGACCATTTCCTCACACCACACACAAAAGCAGACTCAGAATGGATGAATGATCTATATGTGAGACAGGAATCCATCAAAATACTTGAGGAGAACACAGGCAGCAACCTTTTTGACCACAACCAAAGCAACTTCTTCCAGACCCATCGCCAAAGGCAAGGGAAATAAGGGCAAAAATGAACGATTGGGACTTCATCAAGAGTAAAAGCTTTTGCACAGCAGAGGAAAACAGTCAAAACCAAAAGACAACCAACAGAATGGGAAAAGATATTTACAAATGACTTATCAGATAAAGGGCTAGTATGCAAAATCTATAAAGAACTTATCACACTCAGCACCCAAAGAACAAATAATCCAATCAAGAAATGGGCAGAAGAGGCGCCTGGGTGGCTCAGTGGGTTAAAGCCTCTGCTTTCAGTTCAGGTCACGACCCCAGCATCCTGGGATCAAGCCCCGCATCAGGCTCTCTGCTCAGCGGAGTGCCTGCTTCCCTTCCTCTCTCTGCCTGCCTCTCTGCCTGTTTGTAATCTCTGTCTGTCAAATAAATAAATAAAATCTTTAAAAAAAAAAAGAAATGGGCAGAAGACATGAACAGACATTTCTGCAAAGAAGACATCCAAATGGCCAACAGACACAAGGAAATGACAGATGTTGGTGAGGATGTGGTGAAAGGGGAACCCTCCTACACTGTTGGTGGGAATGCAAGCTGGTATAGCCACTCTAGAAAACAGTATGGAGTTTCCTCAAAAAGTTGAAAATAGAGCCACCCTATATTACCCAGCAACTGCACTACTGGGTATTTACCCCAAAGATATAAATGTAGGGATCCAAAAGGGAAGTTTCACCCCAATGTTTGCAGTAGCAATGTCCATTATACCCAAACCATGGAAAGAGCCTAGATGTCCATTGATAGATGAATGGATACACACACACACACACACAATGAAATATTATGCAGATTTCAAAAATGAAATCTTGCCATTTGCAACAGCATGGATGTAACTAGCTGGTATTATGCTAAACGAAATAAGTCAATCAGAGAAAGACAATTATCATATGATCTCACTGATGTGTGGAATTTGATAAACAAGAGGATCATAGGGGAAGAGAGGAAAAAATGAAACAAGATGAAACCAGAGAGGGAGACAAACCATAAGAGATGCTTAATCTCAGGAAACAAACCGAGAGTCGCTGGAGGAAAGGGTGGGTGGGAGGGATGGGGTAGCTGGGTGATGGACATTGGGTAGGGTGAGTGCTGTGAATTGTGTAAGACTGATGAATCTCAGACCTGTACCCCTGAAACAAATAATACGTTTTATGTTAATTTAAAAAAAAAAAAGTGAAGTTCCTTAAGAACTACAGGGAAGAAAAGAAAACGAAGACCAAAATCAACAAATTCTAGTTCATGGGAAAGTTTGGAGTTTCCTTTGATTCCTGTTTACTCTTTTCAATTTTCTCCCAGTGGGATTGTACAATTTGAGTTAATAGAGAAATCATGCAATAAATATCCTACATTCTTGGTTTTTGGTTTTCAAGCTTTCTTGCTAGAGAAACTAGAGGCCCATTCTGTAATAAGGGACTATTCTTGGCAGTTAGTCCAAGACTGCACAAAACAAACAAAACCACTAAAAGGATCAGGTCTCTCTCCCTGTTTAAATCACTAACACTGTTAGAGGCTATGCCAATAAGCTTGTTCTATAGCAAGGATACATGAGTACTTTTTCCTTTAATTCAGTCCGCAATTAAAGAGGCAATCTGGCTGAATGGATTAAGCCCAAGGCTGGAAGCCAAAAGCTTTAAACATTAAATTCACCTCTGCTAATTACTTTCTGATCAACCCTGAGAATGTTCTACATCTCCCTCACAAAACAAAATAGCAAATAGTTAAATAATTCTAAACCAGAATAAGATAATTAGCTAAACCAAAATTTGAAATAATAATTACAGAAATGAAGTCAAGAAAACACTGGTAGATTTGACATAAAAAATAAGCTTTTAAATCCTCATGACAGTTGCAACTGCGTACTTACAAAATTTGATTTGCATTTATAGGAACAGAACAGAAACTAGGGCTCATACTCTAAGTGGGCAAAATTTCTCTGGGGTCTTTCAGGGTTGGCATTCTAAAAAGGATGAGGTCAAGAAACAAGACAAACACAGAGATCTCTCCCTTCACACTCATTCTGGCATGTAATACTTTTAGGCTGGCTTTCCAGCTTTCTCCTCTTATAGAAGTGGCTGCTCAGTAAGGAAGAGCAAAGAGATTTAGCTTAGAAGCCACTCAGTAATCAGAATCAAGTCATTATTAACATGGAGTCGAAGTCAGATATGAACTGTTTTGAGTAGGGGAAAAACAGTTTAGAATCCTGCAAGTGGACTGAAGTGAACTGAAAGCTTGTAAGTTACCTATTCCTACTTTAAGCCGATTGTCATCAAATACCAGGCATTATACCACTGCAGACACATCCCCATTTTAAAATTAAGGAAACAAAGAATAGGAGAGGTGGGTGACCAAGCTAGTAGCATAATTCTTATGCTAATCTTAAAAAGTCTGCATATACATTTTCTGGATCATCTGGAATATAGGTCCTAGACGATAAGCTTATAATCAATCATGCACTGCCATGATCAGAGACCTCATTACTTGTTTATGTTGATGAAGTGAACTTCATATGAAGAGGACACTGAAGCTAACTGTTAGAATCCCAGCTACCCAACAGCAGAACAAGCCCCTCCAGAAAAAGCCTTCTTGAACAATTAGGCACATATATATATTGTTGGTAAAATGCACTGAACATACCAATTTGCAACACTTCACTAACAATAAAGGTAGCTAGTATGAGTAAAGACTAAACACATGTTCCCAATCCGAGCAATAATTACTGGATAAGCCACTTGTTTAAGGATTTCAGGAATGCTCCCATATTAGTTTCCTACTGCTGCCATACTTCAAATTTGGTGGCTTAAAACAACAAAAATGTATTATCTTGTAGTTTTATATAAGTCTGACATATCTCACTGGGCTAAAATCAAGGTTGGCAGCAAGCCTCTAAAAGAAATAATTTTTATTTTCTAATTTTTAGAGAGCCTGCATTTCTTAGCTCATGGCCCTTTTCCTCCATCTTCAAAGTCAACAACAGCCAGTTGCATCCTTCTCACATTTTATCACTCTGACCTCACTTCACTCTCAAATCTCCTTCTGAGCCCTGACTCCCTCTTTCACTTTTAAGGACCACTGTGATTCCAGTAGAATCAGCACACCCAGAAAAACAAAGAAAATCTCCCTATTTTAAGATCAGCTGATTAGCTACTTTAAATCCATCTATAACTTTAATTCCCCTTTGCCATGTAATGTAACATATTCGAAGATTCTAGGGATTAGAATGTCTTGTGGGAGGGGAGCATGATTCAATCTACCACAGCTACTATGCTAGCCTTGTCCCAAGGCAAATAATGTACCTCTGCGGATTACCTAGCTGTTCCTTGTTGACACTGACATCCAAAGACTGCTCACTAACAAAGTTTAGGCTAAATATAATGTCTGATTATAATGAACTAGCAAACAAAGCCTCAGGGACATTAATGATTTTTTTTCCTTTAAATATTATTTGAATCAAAACATAAATAAGGATGTCCTTCTACTATTTAAATAACAATGATTTGGTTTTTGAAAAACATTATTTATCACATTATATTACAGATACTACTTCGAATTTCATTGACTTCATTGTCTTATATTTAAATTGTGAATTTATCTTGGTTTCATAATTGTGTCAAAGCTCTAAGGATATGGAGTTTATTACACCTAACTTTTACTAAGTATACTTAATATACTTAAGTATATACTTAAGTAACAATATACTAAAAATAAATCAAAACCAGGGATCCACAAATTTATTTTTTTCCCTAAAAGGAATTCATATAACTTTGTTTTGAGAAAGACTGGAGTACTGGAGTAAAGCATTAATAGCACAGCATTTGGAGTCAGATAGGAACTCAACTACCAGCTCCTCTACTTACTGGCTCTTTGACCTTGGATACATTGCTGATACTCTTTAGATATGCAATTTCTTTACTTATAAATGGAAAACAATAATACCTACTCTATAGGTATCATGAGGATAAAGTGAAATTGCATCTGTAAAATACTCAACACAGTTCCTAGCCACAAGCAGGTACTCAACAAGATTAATATTTATTTTACAAAACTCTATTCAAGCTTTAAGATTAAAAAGAAGAAAATTTTCAGTGTTTAGCATATTACATTTTCTCACTAAATATTATACTACAACTTTAAATGATTTCTAAGAATACTATTATATACTCAGTATCTACTTTCTCGAGGCCTAATAAATTTTAAATTATTTCTTTCAATATAATTAATCAGCTTTATCAATCTCTTCATATTACCTTTTAAGTTTGTAACTTGTCCTATCAAAAAAAAAATTCACCTGCCTTCCTAAGAGCTTTGCTATCTAGTAGACACAGTAATTACTGCAGTTTTGGAAGTAATATATGATGATGGATAATCTTAAACAGTTACATTTTATCTTTTCCTAAAAGAAATCATTGTGATGCTAATGAAAAAAAGATTTAAAAAGATTTAAAAAGATGTAAAAAGAAAAAAAATTTAAAAATGAATTTAGGAATATCAAAGTCCTAAGTGCCCTTCGAAGTAAATACTAGAATAGAGTCAACTTCCAAGGCTGCATTCATCTCTTGAAAACAATACCAATTTTGAAAAATGACTTTTGTTTATAAACTAAAAGTATGCAAGAAAGGATTGATGGAGGCTAAATGAATTAATATTTGCTGAATGTAAATACTAAGATTTATACTTTCGTAACAAGTTAACTAAAGATACACAATTTTTTGTGAATTCATAGGAAATATTTCAAGACAGTTTATCTTTTGCATTTTCAGATACATAAATACTTACAGTTTGATAATATGAGGATGACGAAAGAGTTTTAGGTTTTGAATTTCTCGTTTTATTTTTCCAACAACATCTAAACTGCGAATCTTCTGTCTATTTAAGATTTTAACTGCCACTTTATGGCCTGTCAATTGATGTTCTCCAACTAAAGAAAAGAAAAGGAAAAAACTTGCTGTCATAGCAACATAATCACTTATTCATTCTTCCTTCTACTGTAACCCCAAATCTCTCTACTCATACACACCACTTTCATATAATCTACTGCATAGAACTTAAGTTCTTTTTACTTCTGTTTCTTCTACTAGAGTATGCACTCCCTGAGGAAAGAAACTACATCTTGGTCTTCTCTATATCCTAGGTACCTAACAGGAGATGTTCATTAAATATTTGTTGAAAGGATTACTGAATTTTTTAACACTACAAAAAAATAACCAAGTTTGGAACATCTTTCGGATAGAGCAGAATTCACTGTTTTATTAATCTCTTAATTTCTTCATTTCTGGTTAATGCTAGTCATTGTATATGAATAAATGACTTCTATAATAAATTAAAAACTTAAAACTGGTTTTATTACTTCTTTATCAGAAAATATACATGTAGCCCTTATTTTACATATTTTTTGTCTTTTCCATAAAGATTTCCTATTTCCTCCTATTTAATGGGGTCCCTACTTCTTTCAAACCTTTATAGCATGTTTACAAAGCTCATGTATCATTTTTCATTTTTAGGCTATGGTAAACATTTGTGATTTTAACAAATCATAAGACATGAGCTATGAACACATACCCATCCCGACCTTAAGTAAGGCAGTCAATATTCATTTGACTCTTCCGGAAGGACAAAGAACAGTATTTTGTACATAATATATGCTAAATAAATCTACATGGCATTAAATGAAACAATAGTCCTTCCCCTTTCATGTAACACATAGTATCCACACTACTAGTAATATCCAAATACTGCTCAGATGAAAAAATCCCTCTATCAGAAAACAAACTTGTCAGCCTCCCCTTCTACTTCCCTCAATTACTATTCTAAACATTGACCATTCACCTTACAACACATAGTCAACCATCTACTCCTTATAGCAAATTCCCCTTTCATTTCTTTGGGGGCAATCACGTCCATAGGAGTGATTTCCTCTATCTTAAAGTCTTGGTTATATCCACATTTCTCTTCGCTCCAGTCTTAGATGTTTTCACCCTTCTCCTGTTCAAAGCCAGTATCACCAACTTGTGGCCTTGAACTCACCTCTTCTACACTCTCCTGACAATCAACCACTTTCTTTTCTAATAGCTCCTTTTCCTTAGCCCATCAATATCCCGTCCATCTTCCTCTAGTTTTCAACATTTGTCTCACCAGCATTTCTCAAAACAGCAGTGTACATTTATTGTCTGTGCCTCCTCCTCTTTCACCCTTCTAACATCACTGCTATCTGGCTTCTGCCTCCACTCCTCTATTGAAACCAAAGGTTCACAAAAGACCCTTTAATTATCAAGCCATGTATACCTTCCAGTTCTCAGATCACTGCAATCTCTGTTGCAATAGACAACATTGATTACTCCCCCTTTTTGGTGGCACTTCTCACTCCAGTTTCTTCTACTCACTCTCAGATGGTATGCTTTATGGCTTTTACCTATTCTTTAAAGTTTAGGGTTCCCAGGTTTCTAATCTATAACCAAAGTAGATCCTTAAGTTATCTAGCCCATCTCTCATAGTTGTAATTATCAACCATGTGCCAAGGACTCTGCCCTTTTCTTCAAATTCATGTATCTCAGTATAGTATTGTTCCACAAACACCTCAAATTCAGCATGTTCAGAAGTAAACTCAGCATCCTCTTTCCCTTCCTTTACCAAACCCATGTCCTCTATTTCACTTGATGACACACAGCCTATATGCTAGAAATCCAAGAGCCAGTTGACAATCTCTTAACCATTTCTTGGAGTCAAGTTCCACAATCATTAAAACAAATACATTAATAATAATAACAGATGTGACAACAACACTTATTGCTTATTCTGTGCCAAACATTATTCTAAGTACTAACTACTCTGCTCACTCAACCCCACAACTCTATCAAGTGTTACTGTCCTCCACTGTAGTAATGAGAAACCTGAGGCACAGAGAAGTAACTCAACAGAAGTGATGCAGTACAAGCTGTCACAACATCTGATCCCAAGTTTCCTCACTTCAGTTCACAGGAAGCATGGTTAACTACATATAATAATGCTCCCAGTGAGAACAATTCAAACATGAAATGGGCTGACCTAGAAAGAACTGAGTTTCTTGTCACTGGAGATTATTTTTACCTTTATAACTTTCTCAAGTATTAAATTATCATCTCAAAAACTTTAGTGAAGCTTGAGAGTTATTTTACCTACATATAAAATAAACTGGTAGCCATCATATCAAGTTCAAGCAATCTATCCTAACATTCCAAAATACGTTTCTAGAACTCCAGAAAAATATCAATTTCAGGGACTTCCTTTTTCAGTTAATTTTTTAAATTCCAGTGTAATTAACATACAGTGTTATATCAATTTCAGGTGTAAAATATAGAATTCAACAATTCTAAACATTACTCAATGTTCATCAAATTAAGTGTATTCTTAATCCCCCTCACCTATTTCACCCAACCCCCCACTCTCCGCTCCCCCCGTAACAACCAGTTTGTTCTTTTTATATTTAACAGTCTATTCTGTTCTTTTTCTTTGTTCATTTGTTTATTAAATTCCACATATGAGTGAAATCATATGGCATTTATCTTTCTCTGACTGACTTCACATAGCATTGTATGCTCTAGGTCCATCCATCTTGTTGCAAATGGCAAGGTTTCATTATTTTTTATGGCTGAAATCAATTTCAGGGGATTTCTACTCAATTAAAATAACCTAAGTGGTTTCTTGATCCCTGGGTAGTTTAGTACTCACTTTTGGGAATTTCATAAAACCCAAACACTTGCCTACATGGCCTAAAAAATAGGTCTCTCTCCTCAAACGCCAGACAACCTCAATGAAAGTAACCAATGCTGCATCTCCTTGTCAATTAAAAAAAAAAGAAAAAAAAAAGAGTTCAATTCCTCTTTCCCCATTTGATAATTGAGAATACTGACTACTGAGAACATATATGCTCTTTCCAGAGCAAAGAGTGTAAGAGCAAAGACTGTAATAGTCAAACAGATGGATGTTTTGTTTTTTAATGCGATATGCATAAACCAAACAACAAAGAAACCAGAAAGTGAATGAAATTGCTCAAAAAAAAAAAAAACCAAACAAACAATTTAAAGATGAAGTATTACTGGGGCACCTTGGTGGCTCAGTTGTTAAGCATCTGCCTTTGGCTCAGGTCATGATCCCAGGGTCCTGGGATTAAGCCCCACATCGGGCTGCCTGCTCAGCAGGAAGCCTGCTTCTCCCTATCTTTCTCCAAGCACTTTTGTTCCCTATCTTGCTCACTGTCTCTCCCTGTCAAATAAATAAATAAAATCTTTAAAAAAAAAAAAAAAAAGATGAAGTATTACTTTGTCAACAAATTCAGTAAAGCTGCAATATACAAAGTCAATATACAAAAATCAGTTGTGTTTCCATACACTAAAAATGAATTATCAGAGAAATGAAGAAAACCTTACAATTATATCAAAAGAAAATAATACTTGATAAATGTAACCAAGGTGAGAGATCTGCACACTGAAAATTTTAAGACACTGATAAAAGAAGACACGATACATCACGCTCCCAGACAGAAGAACTGATAATGTTAAAATATCTCTAAAGACAAAGCAGCCTACAGATTCTACACAATCCTCATCAAAACTCTAATGACATTTTTCACAGAAACAGAAGAAACAATCCTAAAGTTTATATGGAACCACAAAAGACCCCAAAAAGTCAAGGCAATCTTGAGAAAGAACAACAAAGTAAGAAGAATCACACTTCCAAACTTCAAACCATATTACAAAGTGATAGTAATCAAAATAGTCTAATACCAGCCTAAAAACAGACACACAGGTCAACAGAATAGGACTGAGAACCCAGAAATAAACTTATGCATATATGGGTCAATTAATTTACAACAAAGGAGTCAAGAACATATACAATAGGTAAAGGATAACCTCTTCAATAAATGCTGCTGAGAAAACTGGATAGCCACATATCAAAGAATGAAACTAGAACCCTATCTTACACATTACACACACATCAACTCAAAACAAATTAAGAAACCATAAAACTTCTAGAAGAAAACATAGGTGATAAGCTCCTTGAAATAAAGCCTTTACAACTTTTTTTTTTTTAGATATGACAAAAAAAAAACAAGAAAACAAAAGCAAAAATAAACAAGTGGGACTACATCAAACTAAAAAATTAAAAATTTTTGGACAGAAAAGGAAACAAAATGAAAAAGCAATCTACAGAATATGAGAAAATATTTGCAAATCATCTATGTGATAAGGCGTTAATATACAAAATATATAAAGAACTCACACAGCTAAATAGCAAACCAAAAACAAACAAAAAAAATGATTAAAAAATAGAGAAACTGTATAAACATTTTTCCAAAGAAGACATACAAATGGTCAACATATACATGAAAAGGTGCTCAACATCAATTATCACCAAGGAAATGCAAATTAAAAGCACATCTGCTAGAATAGCTGTTACCAAAAAGACAAGAGGTAACTGTTGCCAAGGATGTGGGGGGGAAAAGGGAACCCTTGTGCACTGATGGTGGGAATATAAATTGGTACAACCATTATAAAAAACAGTATGGAGGTTCCTTAAAAATTTAAGAGAACTACCATATGATCCAGCAATCCCATTTCTGAATATGTATTTTAAAAAAATGAAAACAGGATATCAGAAAAATACCCCCACTTCCATATTCACTGCAGCATTATTCACAACAGCCAAGACATAGAAACTACCTAGGTGTCTGTCAACAAATGCATGAAGATATGATACACACATACACACAGAGCAATATTTGCGACACCATGAATGGACTTTTGAGGCATTATGCTTCTGGCTTATAAGCCAGATAAAGAAACACTGCATGGTATTGCTTATATGTGGAATCTTTTAAAAAACGCAAACTTGTAGAAAAGTGGAGCTTGGTAAAAACACACAAACTTTCATCTATAAGATGAATAAGATCTGAGGATCTAATGTAAACTTAGTGACTACAGTTGAAAACACTGTGTTGTATAACTGAAATTTGCTAAAGAATTTAAATGTTCATCTATATATAAATATAAAGAATATATATACATATATATTATTTTCATGTGTACTTTTACATGCATAAATAAAAAAGAGGTGACAGGTGTGTTAATTAACTACATGGGAGAAATCTTTTCACTATATATTATATATATCAAATCATCATGAGGTACACTTTAAGTATCTACAATTTTATCAGTCATACCTAAATAAAGCTGAGAAAAACTTCTAAAAGTAATTTTTTTTTAAGGCATGGCTTTTTGACATCTGAGAAAACAACTGATTCATCTATCTGAAGAAATTTTTCTCCATGAAACACTGGAAAAGAAATGACATTATCTCTTGAAACAGGAATGTTGATATGTTAATTGGATATCTAATATTGAGTCAAATGTACTGGGGGAGCCTAGCTGGCTCAGTCACTGAACCTACCGACTCTTGATCTTGGGGTTGTGAGTTTGAGCACCATGTTGGATATGGAGACTGCTTAAAAATAAAATCTTTAAAAAAAAAAAAAAAGAGTCAAATATATTATGAATCCCTCTTCTTTTTGCTGAACTATATTGCCCCTATTGCCTAATAACATAAGTGCATAAGCGAATTAGTACTTTTAATAATTAAATCCAAATTCTCTCATCATCATATTCTACATGAAAGCCAAATGAATATTCCTAAAAATATTGTAAGAAAAACAGATTTAAGACCAAGAATTTCTTCTGTATTACACCCATAAACTCTTCTAAGGAAGTAATTGAAAAAAAGAAAAAGACTTGGATTCATCAGTTTTATTTCCATTCATTTATTCAATCTAAAAAACATTTACTGAATACTTTCCACATACCAGGACTATGTTGATCAAATACACATGAAAAGAGAGGTTTCACAGGACTCCAAATTTTAGTAGGGGAAAAAATATCAGCAATAAAGGAGCTAAAATAAATTAGCTGGTATTAAATCTGTCTGCAGGCTATTAGGAATACCTTCTTTGTAAAGGAAGAACACAGATAAGAAAGAAGATTTTTTAAAAAATAGCAGGGATGGACAAATTTGCCATAATTTATCATTACTCAGAGTAAATATCCAGATCAATATAAGCAGTAAGGGATGTCTATTCATGGAACAACTATTTAATGAATGCCTACCATGGTAAGCATTGCACTAAACACATGAAAAGTGAACCAATTAGTTGTGTCATACCCCGTATTTATTCCATCCTTCCTTCCCAGACATAAAGACTCCTGAATTATACCCAAGCACATGGCTACCCAGAGTAGAGACTGCATCCTAGCATCTCTTAACTAAATTTGGCCCTATCACTATATTCTGGCCAATAATATGTAAGTAGAATGCCCCTCCTAAGCTTATTCATTCCTTCCTCCATCCTAAAGCCTGGAATGCCAAAGCCACCACCTTGAACCCTGAGGACAGGATTAGGCAGGTGGGAAGCAAAAGAAGAGAGAAACCCATGTTTTTTATGTCACTGGGTACAACAACATTCTGTCCACCTACTCAGATTGTTTTAAGAGAGAAAAATACTCTTATTTAAGCCACTTTCCTGAAGCTGTCTACTATTCAGCTGAATAGAATTAATTCACTATTTAACATACTTTAAAATTCAAAAGGTGTGAACTTATTTCAAATGTTCAGTTTTGCTGAACTATCATCCCTGAACTAACAGAAATAAATTTATAGCCCACACAATTTCTTGGATTAAGTTCTACAAATTTACCATTCATTCGTGTTTCATTTTGCTTTTCCTCAATTATAGCCAAATTACACAAAATACTCCCAAAAGCCATGGAATTTTATGGGAAAAAATCCATACCTACACTATCTATGCCTTTTAGGATTTTTACATTTGATGAGATGAAGAGCTGTCATACAGAAGAATGAAACTCATTTATATTATTCAAGAAGGAGAGCTGTGATTAACTGGAGCACCTGGGTGATTCATTAAGCGCCACCTTCAGCTCAGGTCATGATCTCGTGGTCCTGAGATCAAGCCCCACATTGGCCTCCCTGCTCAGTGGGGAGTCTACTTTTCTTTCTCCCTCTGCTGCTCCCTCAGCTCGTGCTCTTTCACTTGGACTCTCTCTCTCAAATAAATAAAATCTTAAAAAAACTGATAGAAATTCTTTCAAAAGTCAGCTGCTCTAGGAATCCTCTCCACACCTCCCTTTTCACCACTCCAACCTATACTGAAAATTACCTCCACACAAAAAAATTTCCCACTTAACAATGTAGCCTGACTATACATTTTTTAAGTCATTTTATTGAAGTTTAAAATTTGCCCCTCATATAGTACCATAATTTTGGCAAACATGTATGGTCATGTAACTACTACTAAAATCAATTGTAGCTTACTTACAACATCACATAAAAATTCCACCATATCCTTTCATAGTTAGTCCCTTTCCTCCACCCCAATCCCTGCCAACTACTGATCTGTTTTCTGTTACTGTAGTATTTTTCTGAATATTCTATAAACAAAACCATACAGCATGTAGCCTTTCAACTCTGGCTTCTTATATGTTAATACTTCTGAGATTCATCCACTTTTGTGGATTTTTTTCTTTTTCTATACACCAATTTATTCTATTTTATTGCTGAATAATGTTCCCTTGTATGTGTATCTTACAATTATATACAATAAATATATCCATTCACCAGTTGATGGACATATGGGTAATTTCCAGTTTTTGGAGATTATGAATAAGTCTGCTATTTGTGTCTGTGGTGAGAGTATGTAGGTGAGGCCAATGTGTCTTCATTTCTTTTGGGTAGATTTCTATTTCTATCCAGTATTGGATTGCTCGGTTGTGTGGTAAGTTTATATTTAAATATAAATATAATAAATTTATAAATATAAAATATATATTAATTATATAAATATGTATCATATATTTAAATATATGATATATAAATATATTTATATTTAAATAAACTTACAAACAAGTCTATATTTAAACTTTCCCAGCTTTGAACTCTCACCAGTGGTCTATCAGAGTTCTAGTTCAGGGATGCTGAACTAGATGCTGGGTGTTCCAGTTAGTTAACATACAGTGTAATATTAGTTTCAGGTGTACAATATAGTGATTCAACACTTCCACACACCACCCAACGCCCTTCAGAGCAAGTGTCCTCCTTAATCTCCATCCTCCCACTGACTTCCCCTAAGGTAACCATCAGTTTGTTCTCTGTAGTTAAGAGTTTGTTTCTTGGTTTGCCTTTCTGGTTTTTTTCCCTTTGCTTGGTTGTTTTGTTTCTTCAATTCCACATAATTGTGAAATCATATACTGAGTGTTCCTTTCCTATAGGCTGTGCAACACTAACATTTATTTGATTCTCAGTTCATCTCTCAGTGGCAGATAGGAGGGGCTGGACATCAGATCCCCTGTAGTCTTCACCCACTGCAAGGGATAAAGCTACTACCAATAAGCAACAAGCCTGGAAAACGCAGCACAGAGAGGTTAAGAATTTTCCACAGTTGTTCAGCTATGAAGTGGTTAAGGCCAAGATTTAAACCCAGCAGCATGTACTGTCCAATACTCAAACAAAAGAAGCTCACCCATTTGTCAGGATTACCATTTGATAGACTCCGGCATTAAGTTACAGGTTGGACTAGAGCAAGTCTAATTCCCCTTCCAGCTCTAAGATTTTTCTTTTTTTCTTTTTTTTTTTTTAATTTATTTTCAGCGTAACAGAATTCATTGTTTATGCACCACACCCAGTGCTCCATGCAACACGTGCCCTCCGTAATACCCACCACCTGGCTCCCCCAATCTCCCACCCACCACCCCTTCAAAACCCTCAGATTGTTTTTCAGAGTCCCTAAGGGTCATTCCACACTGAAGGATGTAAGTCTTTTATGCCACTCTACTCTCCTGATGATTTTAGTTGCCATTTCCTGGATGTTTTCCAGCTCTACATTTTTCTGGATACACAACATTTAGGACTTCATATAACTGTGTTATGTAGTTGTAAATACATGACTGTTTGTAGCAAGATGAAATAAACTGTTCAAGTTTCTAGTCTTACCCGCAATAAAGTCTAGCATTTTTTACAAGCATAGACCCTACAATTTTATCAAGTATAATGGGAAACACTCTCTTCCTATACATTATTCCATACTATTCATAGTAACTACTTCCCATTCAATTTTAATATATCATGTAAGATTACTATATCCAGCCAGTAAAACAAAGAAAAAGAACAATTACAAAATAAAAGTATTATTTTAGGCCTGAATTATGATCCTTTTCTCTGCTAGGCTCAAATAAAAGCCAAGGGTTGTCAAATGTCCCTCTGCTGTAAAGGTCATGTACATATTATATAATAATTTGAACTATGTCACCAAAGACAAAGCTTCAGTCCACAAAAAATTTATTTAATTTTATATACTCCCCAGGCCCAATAGCTTCATATGATATTTCCTATCCCTATACAAAGTCCTGACCAATGTACAAAATGTGTAAGTTTTTCTGACCCTTGAAAAGTATCACCTCATTGGAACATGACAGTGCTATGCTCCACATGTAGTGGAACATGTAGTGCTATGCTCCCACATGTAGTGCTATGCTCCCATTTTATTAGCCTAAACAAATAAAATCAAGTCTATCACCATATTACTCAGTGTAACTAAAGAAGTTTCTAAAATTTTCATGGTGCATTTGGGATGACCTGACTTAAAATTTAGGCTACAAAAATACACTAAATCCCTCAGGAGGGTCTCTAAGTGAAAGCACGTTGACCAAGTACAAAAGAGATGGGCATTATTCAGTCCAGGTGACCCATGACTACAGCTTTTAACTGCAACCCAGATCTTTCTCAGAAGCATATACAAACTTCAGATAGCAAGCTCCTGTGTGATTTTTAGTGGGGATTATTTGAGGATAGCTAATGGTTCTTTCCCACTAATCTGGGAAGGACAACTAACAGCTGTATGTCTATATATATCCACACATGGTAAACATTTTTACATACATTACTTCATTTTAACCTTATAAGAACCCCATGAGGAAATTTTACAGAAAACTGAGGCTTACAGACATTAAAAATGACAAGTGATAAACAAAATCAGTCTTTAAGAAGCGTATGGGTAGCTCAGTTGGTTATGCAGCTGTCTTCAGTTCAGATTATGACCTCGGGGTCCTAGGACGAGCCCCGACACTGGACTCTCTGCTCAGCTCAGTGCCTGCTTCTCCCTCTTCCTCTGCCCCTCCCCCTGCCCCCTGTGCACGCGCACGCGCTCTCTGTGTGTGTCTCAAATACATAAATCTTTTTCAAAAATCCTTACTTAAATCCAAGTCTGTCTGATTCTAAAACCTAGGTTCATATTGATTATATATTGATTACAGAGTATATTGCGTCCCATGATTACCCAACAGATTTCACTCATGTCTAAAATAATACTACTGTTAAAAGTACTATAGAATCTAATACTGTATATAATAATGACTTGGGGTTGGGTACAGTGGTACTCAGAATTCCAAGTTGAGATGCTAGGGACATAGCTCTTCTAGTTAGAGTAGGATTTTTCAGTGCCTTAGCTACAAGATTCCCTTCATGGCCTAGCAATCTTAGGGTGAGACCTTGAAACCGACCCTAGGTTTAAGGAGCAAGGGAGAAAATTTGGGGATACATTATGAAATATTCAATAGCAAGAAAGATCAGTCTTCTGTACACCCTCCAATGCAGATAAGGCAAGATGACTGAAATAAAAAGCAAAGGGAAGATTCAAGAACTTTTTATAATGGTGATGGACAGAAGTTCTGAGATAGATCAAATTATGGTACCACACAAAATGGAGGTTCCACTGATACTACTAGTAAGCTAAAACCTATCCTAGTATGTTTTGTGCACATAGTTGAAAAACTGGAACAAGGAGGTAATTTGAATGACTAATAGTAGAGGCTTCATTTTGTTTCATAGATAAGAAAAGCACTTATGTTATACATAGTTAGGCACCTGTGTACCTTTCCAGTATCATCTTTCACCATTCCTTCAACTCAAATGGTATACTTCAGTCATTTAGAACCATTTTGAATTCCCCATCAGGGCTGTGCTTTCTCTAATTTCCAAGGCTAACAATATATCTAGATCATGATAAGCATTCATTAAATTTAAGTAGAATTTTGTTGAGTATAGTAAATGAATTCTGTTAAACATGTGAACCATTTGTGTCCCTGATCATCAATCTCCAATGTCTCACTTATCCAAGTTTCATTTGTCTTTTGAAGTTTACCTCAAGTACCATTCCAGTTAGCATTCCTGAAACACCACTCGCATTCCCCCATCATTCCAACAACTCAACTGCCTGGATTAAATGACCCTCCAATGCACAACTGCACTCCTCTCCATGATGGCACTTAACATCAAGGGCTATAATTACCTATCTAGTTGTTGCTATTGATCTCCCTCTTTAAACCAATCAGCTCCTTCAGAGCAGGGTCAGTGTCTCATTTTACTTTGTATTGCAGCATCTGGCACAGTGTTTAACATACAATTGACGTTCAGTAACTACTTTCTGTATGGATGGAATGCATGACTGACATTAATGGTTGTTTGAACATATAATTTAGGTTTCATATACTACTTGTATTGCAGCTTTAGAATTTGAGAGGGGATTTCAAATTGGGTGTGCTAATCTCTCATATATGAGAAAAACCAACAAATATCTGTCAGAGACAAAGTATAAAAGTATTATCTACACATTCTAAGTTCCAAGGAATCCCTTGTGGTACTACATTCCAGGAACTCCTAAATGCGGAAAAGTATTAACAGAAGAAATCACCATCAGCACCAGGACTGCAATTTATTTAAAGTCTAGGCATTTCAGAAGAAATCAAATGTCTTCCAGGAAAATAAATTTGGTAAAGAGGAGATGTAGCTAGTCAATAAACACATAAAAAGGTGCTCAATATGTTTAGTCACCAAGGAAATGTAAATTAAAACAATATAATACAATATCACAATATGCCTACTCAGCAACAATTAAAAAAGCAAACAATACCAAGCCCTGGTGAATATACAGAGTAATGAACTTCTATATTGCTGGTGGGAATATAAATTATTGCAAACACATGGGAAAAGTGTAAATTGGTGCAGAATATGCAGTAACTACTAAAACTAAACATTTATACTCTGGCTCAGTGATCCACTCCTAAATTTCCGCTATGTATATACAGCAGAAATGTATACAGAGTTATCAAGTGCTTTGAGATCTTTATAAAAAGCTATTGTCCTGGTCCATGGACTTATGCTTTCAGTACCAAAGATCCAAGAAATGGAAGGAAAATTATAGGGTGCTGAGGAAAGGAACCAGCGGGGTCTCCAAAAGCAAGGCAAAAGGAGCATACAAGTTCAGGGCTCAGGAAATAAAGGAATTTGGAGAAAAGTGGCTATGATATCAATAGGAAGAAAGGTATTTCTCAAAGGCATAAGATAATAATAATGAGTAGTTATAGCACACTGGGCACTTCATATATACGTGTGTGCCTACAAGTGTGCCTACAAGTACTTTGTATACATTTTCTTATTTAAACACTACAAGGACTTGTGGGGAAAACTGAGGATCACAGAACTTAAGAAACTTACCCAAATTCATATAAGAAATTAATGCTAGAGCTGTGATTCAAGTATCTTGCTATCTCCAAAGCTATTCTTGGGGGGGCAGAGTTTGTTTCTTTCTCATTTTTCAAGAGTCCTAAAGAGTTCTGTTGCCACTGGCAAAATGACTGGAAACAGCACGTGGACTAAAAAATAAAACAATACAACAAAATCCTTTTCTCAAAAAACATACCACATATTCCAAATAAAACTTGATTTTTTAAAACCAAAAATTATACTTCAGAAAAAAAGAGATTCTTCTCTCAAACTCAAGGTCTCATAAACCTTTCATATTTAGAAAGATTGCTTCTAAATTATTTTGAACAAATAACTATGTAAAAAAGACACATTTGCCTAAACATGTATCAATCATTAGCTGAAAAAAAATCACTTGACCAAATTAGTAGACAACATAAAAGATGTTTATCAAGGATATGATAATATGACAATTATTCCTGAACAGTGATTTCATACTTACAAATGTAGAATATCTTAAATAAAATAAGCCTTATCAAAGTTTTTAAAAAGCAGTATACTATGTGTTTACAACATTGTGAAATTCCTAAGTATAACTCTGTAAGAAAAATGAAAAACCCAAAGCTCTAATGTTATGTCAGTGGATACCTGTTTACAGTATTGTTCACAGATTCAAAATAACTTAAATAAAAACGAATGGGTGCTCTAGAAATCTATGGTTGATGATTCAAAAAGTGGCCCTATTGGGTGCCTGGGTGGCTCAGTCTGTTAAGCATCTGCCTTCAGCTCAGGTCATGATGCCAGGGTTCTGGGATTAAGTCCCGCATATGGCTTCTTGTTCAGCAAGGAGCCTGCTTCTTCCTCTGCCGGCTGCTCCCCGTGCTTGTGCTCTCTCTGACAATTTAATAAATAAGGTCTTAAAAAAAAAAAAAAAAAGTAGCCTTAGTAATGACAAAAATCTGAAAAGTAGGAAAAAACATTATTTCTAAAATATTTAAAGGATATGATTTTGAGTATGTATGCTTACCCATACAGCAATATGCTATGAATAGAAAAAAAAGACATGTATAGGAATGTGTAAAGCATAGGCTCAGTCATTAAGTGTCTGCCTTCAGCTCAGGTCATGATCCCAGGGTTCTAAGAGAGAGCCCCGCACAGGGCTCCCTGCTCCACAGAAGACTGTTCTCCCTCTCCTACACCCCCTGTTTGTGTTCCGTCTCTCGCTGTGTCTCTCCCTGTCAAAAATAAATAAATAAATAAAATCTTAACAAAAAAATGTGTAAAGCAGCAATATTCATAATAAGCAAAATGTAAGAATTACCCACAGGCCTGTCAGTATCAGAATGGAAAAAAAGGGGCACCTGAGTAGCCTCAGTGGGTTAAGCATGTGATTCTTGACCTCAGCTCAGGTCATGATCTCAGGGTTGTGAGTTCAAGCCCCTCCACAGTGGGCTCCACACTGGGAGTGGAGCCTAATTTAAAAAAAAAAAAAAAAAAGGATAAATAATGGTATAGTCTTAATGTAATAATATACAGCGATGAGAATTAACAAATTACAACTAAATGCTGCAATGTGCAACAGACACAAGTTGAAGTGAAAGAAGCCCGTCACAAAATAGCTACTGTTTCTACAAAGTTTTTTGTTTTGTTTTTTTTTTTTAAATATTTTATTTATTTAGTTGTCAGAGAGAGAGTTGTCACAAGCAAGGGGGAGCAGCAGACAGGAGAAGCAGGCTCCCTGCTGAACAGGAAGCCCCATGTGGGACTTGATCCCAGGGCTCCAGGATCATGACCCAAGCCAAAGGCAGACACTTAACTGACTGAGCCACCGAGGTGTCCCTCTACAAACTTAAGGTGAAACTAATTGGACAGTAGTTACCCCTGGTGGGGGTGGAAGATGGAAAGAGTAACTAAAATGGGGCTCAAATAGGGGCTTTGTGGGATGCTGGTCATTTTCTGTGTCTTTAGTGATTTTATGTGTCTGTTTAGTTTGTGAATATTCACTAAAAAAATCACTTAGAATGTATGTATCTTTGTATATGTGGTAGAGCTTAATAAAAAGGTTAAGAAAGAATGTTTGGATAACATTCTATCCATACTTAGGCTCTGACAAGTCAGCAAGCAGGGCCTTGACAAGCAGCAGCCATCCTTACTCAATTGTATCAAGAGCTTTCACTCTGGAGTCAGGAGAGTCATCTGAGGCACATATGTTCCAACCTCTACCATCTCCAGACTTCTGCCAAAATAACACAAGGCTCCTTTCTTCTTCACCCATGGTGAAACAAAATACAGACTCATTGCTTTTCTCCAAATTTCCTTTCCCTAAAAGCCCTTTAAAGTTCTCTAAAGAATAGTTCTGAACAGGAAGCAAAAAGACTTTATTCCTTTTTATCCACCACTGATTAAACAAGTTCTGTTAAGTGCTTTATATGTGTCTTATTTAATTCCCAGAACACTATAATGTAAATATTATTACAACCAGTTTAAAGAAATTCAGAATTAGACAACAGTGAGTGGCAAGATGCTATACCTGCCTGCAGTGCCCAAGCTCAAAATTCACATTCTTTTACCTCCCAACTATCAGCCTCTCTTGATTATAACATCACAAGAGTGTTTACTCCATGTTAATTGTTTTAACTCCAGCGCTTGAGTTGAGAAATTAGGGCAATGAAGGAATGAAGCTTAATTGTGATAGGCTAAGGAAGGAGGGACAAAGGATGAGAAGAGTCAAGTAAGGAAAACTGCTGTGTTCTGACAAAATGCAGGCTGGGGTAAGGCTGTACCCTTCGCTGTGGATCAGACAGGTTAAAGGTATTTATCAAGAGCTGCCAAATGTCAAGAAAATCAAACATGGACTCAAACAGTCCCATAGTACAGTATGTAACATTCACTCATATTTTTATTAAGAGAACAAACTCCTATACTTGAAGATCTTTTTCTCTTAGTTGTTTTTACCCTCTGAGCAGCCATTTGTTCATTCATTCACTTGACAAATATTTTCTGAGTACCTAATGTGTACTAGGAATTCCTCCAAATGCTGAGAAAACAGGTATAAATGGAACTTATATTCAGGTGGAGAATACAAACAAACATAATGGTAATATAATGGAGAACAATGAAAAT
Organism: Mustela lutreola; assembly: GCF_030435805.1. NCBI lineage: Eukaryota > Metazoa > Chordata > Mammalia > Carnivora > Mustelidae > Mustela > Mustela lutreola. The sequence continues at coordinate 45,404,844 of NC_081299.1, read as the reverse complement.
AAAGTACCAAATGAGTGACAGGCTGGAGGTGGGAAAATGTGCTATTTTAAATAGATCAGGAAAGCCTGAAGGTGTGAATTTTTGGCAAAGGCTGTTCAGCTAACTTCTTTGAGAACGGATTATGTGATATGTTGTATTCAGCTTCATTTTTAAAAGTAATGTTTACACTGGCTTTACACTGTAAAAGTGTTCAAGTATTTCTCAATAGAGCTTATATAAAAAATAAGGTAAAACTGTGGAATGACTTAGCATTCCAAAACAAAATGAGAACCAAACTAATTTTTTTTTTTTTTTTTTTTATCCCTAAGGCCTTTAAACTTTCATTTCAGTGGTTACCCTAGAGATTACAACAAGCATCTCTGGCTTACCAGAAATCTAGTATAAATTAGTATCTTTACCATTTCCTAGACAATCAATGACTTCAGAACACTTTGGCTCTGTTTCATCTCCCACTTTTTCTATTGTATTTTACTCCTATATATGTTTATATCACACAAAACATTATTATTTTGTATAGTCAGCATCTATTTAGTTACCCCATATTTGACCCTCGAGATGTTCTTCATCTCCTCCTGCTTCCATCGGAGGAAGCATGTTTTTGTTCTGTCTTCATGAAAGAATGCCCTTTGATGCTCTGTTTACTGTGGGTCTGCAGGTGACAAGTTCTCTCAAATTATGCTAATCTTAAATGTATTTTGCCTTTAATTTTGAAGGATATTTTTGTTGGGTACAAAATTATAGGCTGGTGGTTCACTTCTTTCACCTCCCTGAAGATACCATTCCATTGTTTCCTTGCTTTGTTGAAAAAATTGGCTTATTGTTCCTTTGAAGATAGTATCTCCTGGCTACTTTTAAGATTCTCTCTTCAGGGGGGGCCTAGGTGGCTCAGTGGGTTAAGCCTCTGCCTTCGGCTCAGGTGATGATCACAGGGTTCTGGGATTGAGCTCTCTGGTTGGCAGAGAGCCTGCTTCCCTCTCTCTCTCTCTCTCTCTGTCTGCCTCTCTGCCTACTTGTGATCTTTCTGTCAAATAAATAAATAAAATCTTTAAAAAAATAAAAAAAAATTCTCTCTTAACATCTTCTCTCATTTCTGCATAGACAGATTCAGTCCACTCCAGTATAAAAAAACCTCAAGCAAAGGGAATTATTTTCCTCTATTTTTTTCTGCTTAGGTTTCACAGAGTTCTGAATCTGTGGCTTGACATGCTTATCAGTTTTGGAAAACTTTCTGCCATTATCTCTTCAAATACTGTTTCTTCCCCATTCCCTCTCTCCTCCCTCTGGAAATGCATAGTGTCCAAATCTGTATGATCATCAGTAGTCTTGGGTTCAAAATAACATGCATGATCACAGGGCACAAGAGGTAGTGATCTAACACCAGTTTTACTTAGTGTTTTAGAAAGATTTGGGACTAGAAACACAGCATATCAGTATGGCAGAATCAAACTCATCTTTACCAGTTCTTAAAACATCCAATCCTTGCCTCCAGACCCCACATCACACACGCAGAGTAGGTTGTGGGGGATGACACTCACATGAATGGATACCATCTATTCCAGCATTTGTATGTCTCAAACAGTAAGCACATCAAATAACTGCCCATTCATGAAGCTTCTAAGCCTCCCACAAGGGGGTGCACTGAGTCAGAAGAGACATCATAAAGGGAAGCTGGAATATCTTTTTCTGTACAAGTTTTATAATCGTGGAATCATGAAGTAGTAATACAGTTCCTTGGAGTATTACATGTCCCTTAAGAGACCTCTCAGTCCAGCTGTAATTTAATAATCACAGGTTATTTTCAAAATAAATATTGGTATTATGGTAATAGAACTGAGAAACCACATTTATCTTGGAAACTTTCTCAAAAGAAGGTAAACCTTCTTTTGTCATCTTTCCATAGGGGAAAAGGATCCTAAGCCTATAAGGAACTGTTAACCTATAGGTTCCAATAATACATGTTAGACTTTTCACTCTTTTTCTACAGGTGATTTTAGACTGTTTTTCTGTAAAGGTAGACTTTACACTGTTTTTCTTATACTTTCTATCGTTTTGCCTCCCTTTGTTTCAGTCTGGATATTTCTTCTGACCTATATTCTTGTTCACCAATTCTCTCTTCGACAGAATCTAATCTGCTGTTAAAGCATCCATGGAGTCCTAACTCAATTATTATATGTTCCAGTCACAAAATTCCTTTATTTATTTATTTTTAGAGATTCCATATCTCTGCTAAAACTCTCCATCTTCAACACAATAATCCAGTTAAAGTGCACAAAGTGCATGTCTAGTAATTTTAACATCTGATTCACCCATGAGTCTATTCCTATTATCTTAGTATCTCCTGGAATGTTCAACATTGTACATGAAAAAGCTTTAGAAGCTCCAGCTGGTATGATCTTCCTCCAAAGAATAAAAATAGGAGGCGTATCATCTTAATAAGTGTGTAATTAACCTGATTCTAAAAAGAATTTCAGTCCTCAGAGGGCTGCAACCAGAAACCCAACTGTTTACCAGTGGCTCTCATCCTTAATTAGTTGTGAACTCCAACAGCTTTCTCTCCAAGACTCAACTTCTGCTTATCTCCTTTGCCTTTCAGCAACTGCTGTTTGGCTTCTTATGTGTATCATAATTACAAATTAGCAAATGGCTCAAACAGAAAAGCCAAACAAAAAGCAGACCTGCTCTAGTGCATTTTTCTTCTCACTGGGAAGATGTTGACCACCCAAGTCCTGGCTGACTTCAAACAGATTTTTACATTATCCAGGTTTTATAATTTTTTTAAAAGATTTTATTTATTCATTTGACAGACAAGAGATCACAAGAAGGCAGAGAGGCAGGCAGAAAGAGAGAGGAGGAAGTAGGCTCCCTGCCCAGCTGAGAGACTGATGCAGGGCTTGAACCCAGGATCCTGGGATCATGACCTGAGCTGAAGGCAGAGGCTTTAACCCACTGAGACATCCAGGTGCCCCTCTAGGTTTTATCATTTTTTTTAATTGTTCTTGACTACAAGGTTGATTTAACACAAGTCTGAAGTCATAACAGGTGTGGAAATTAATCACATCAGAAAAACTATTTTTGCAATATTAGAATATTAAAGTTTAAAAAGACTTTATAAATTATGTATGCCAACCTTCCACTCAAAACTGGAATTTTGTGGGGAACCAGGGTGTTTCAGTCAGTTAGGCACCTACCTTTAGCTCAGAGCATGATCTCCAGGTCCTGGGATCAAGCCCCACATCAGGCTTCCTGCTCAGTAGAAAGTCTTCTTATCCCTCTGCACCTGCCCTCCCCACCCAGTCATGTTCAAGTGCATGCACTCTCTCTCTCCCTCAAATAAATAAATCTTTTTTTAAAAACTGAAATTCAAAAAGTATATAAATAAATAAATAAAAATTGAAATTTTGTAGTAAGAATCTTGATGACCATCTAGAATATAAGTAAATATGTCAATGACAGAAATCTTACATCTTTTTTTTTTAATTTTATTTATTTATTTGAGAGAGAGATTGTGAGAGTGGAGAGGTCAGAGGGAGAACAGACTTCCCACTAATCAGAGAGCCCAATATGGGACTCGATCCCGAGGCTCCAAGATCATGACCTGAACTGAAGGCAGTTGCTTAACCAACTGAGCCACCCAGGCGCCTTTTTTTTTTTTTTTTAAGATTTTATTTATTTATTTGAGAGACAGAGGGGGGGGGGATACAAAGGAAGAGGGAGAGGCAGACTCCCTGCTGAGCAGAAAGGCCAATGTAAGACTCAATCCCAGGACCCTGGGATCATGACCTGAGCCGAAGGCAGACCAACTGAGCCACCCAGGTGCCCCAGTGGTACCATTCTTAAACAAGTTCCTTGACAGACAAATCCTCATTATTCTGGATAATTTGCCCCCCTAAAATATTTACCCAATAGTCACAGCTGTATCCTTCAAAACATCACTGAATATGGTGACTCCTTTTCTTAGATGATGGTACGTTAGCTATTCAAAAACTGCTATTACACTTAAAAATACATGTTCTAATAGTACAAAAAATGTTTGCTTTACACTATCTCATACAGCATTCTTTTGGGGCTCGCCTTATTGGTCATTCTCTCAATGAAATATAATTGGCCAAGTTTTTCAAATTGTAGCATCAAGAAATGAACTCAATATTCAAACTTAAGCTTAATCCAAACTACAGCAAGAACTATGATCCCTCTAAAACTACCAATTAATATACATCTATTTCCACTCCAATAACAATTTTTACATTTGAAGCATTTAAAACATATACTTCCTAAGCTTGTGGTAAGTTAAAACCCCAGCATCTCAGGAACTACTATCAACTGTTCTACTTTTATGTGCCTGATTTTTGTTTTTAACTTAAGTGCTAGATTTGACACCTGTCCTTATTAAATTTCAACTTCTTGGATTTTGCCTAGCAATCCAAGAGTCAATATAAATTTAAATTCTGCTTCTGTAATTTGTCTATTAATTACCTCATCTAGCTTTGTACCATCCCCAATAAGAAATATTACTATCATTATTAAAGTAAATGTCCAAGATTTCCCTTTAGGATGACACCTACTTTCCTTGGGAATAGTTATTCAGCAGCAATAAGCCACAAAGAGCACATTTCTTCATCTTATCCACAAAGCTACTGTAAAACATAAAGTCAAATTCTTGCTGAAATCAAGTTTACAGCATACAGTATACCTGTCATGTCATCTAACTGTGAATTAGTAAAGCACTAAGGACAGCCTGGTGTAAATCTGAGTAAAAGGTAGATTTATCATATATTTGGCTTCAAATTCAAATGTGAGACAAGACTGAGTTAGGTAAATTCTCAATGATTACTTCCCACATTGTTTTAAATTAGTAAATCACCTATAGTAGTATCACTGCCACATTTTTAACTCTGGTAAAAATATTTTGCTTTAAATCCAACATGACTAAACACAGTAAATGTTAAATATATTTTAATTTTATTATCTCATTAACTAAGTCTGGAAGAAGTGAATTATGGAATAATTTATACTGCCAAGTCATACTCAAACATATTTAAGAAGAAAGTGAAGTTAACTAATATTTATGGTATGTATCAAGCAAAGTAAGAATTTGGAAAAAAATTATAGTATATTTAAAATTTTTAATTCCAGATTTTCAATTATGACAGCTAGATAATTACCTTGTTACTAATTTGAAATGTAGGAATTGAGTGATGTTAAAAGAGAGCACATGAGTCGTGTTTTTAATACTACATAAAATTATATGAATAATATGAAGAAAAAACTCTGAAAAAAGCATTTTCATAAGTCAATACATTGGCATTCACAATGAGACATGTTTATTGCATGATTTGATAATTTCTTTAACCATATAAAAGGTTGTTTAAAAGCAAATCTAAGGGCAGAATTAAAAGGATTATTACCATTCTAAAAACAAAGCCACCAGTTAAAGAAATATGGTGAAATTTATCAGAGGCAAGGCAAACATGGTTAAACATAAGACAGCACTTAAGCAAGAATACTGTCCCCTTGAAGGGGTGAAAACATTTCTATTATTAGCAGAGATAAGAGCTGCCTGAAATTCTTTCCTTCATACACTATACTAAAAATAAATGGTTCACTACATTTCAAAATAAACACACTGCTTTATATATGCAGTTCAGTCATTTAATAAAATCCATAAAATCAACCTGATTCAAGGTGCTCTTGTATTTGTATCTAAGACATACCAGGTAGATTTGCTCTATTTATAACATATTCAATATTTTAGGAGTCTTGTGCCACCCACTTACTCATTACCTCTTAAAGGATTTGAGATTAGATCTTCTGCCAGGTCAAATTAAATTATCACCTTGACTTAAAAAAATTAACTACTTTATCTACAAAATATTTTCCCTATCATCAAGGAAACTACAGGAATCTTGGAAGAATAAATGGGGCAGTGTCACCATTACAAATACTACCAATACTTTAAGGAAAACTGACATGGATGACAAGATAAGTGAATATTTTGGCATATTTTTACCAAAATCAAAACCAAACAACAACAGCAAAGACAACAGCAAAAAGAAACACACCTAGATAAAGCAGCACTGTGTCAGCACTGGAAATGGATCAAAGTCCAAAAAACTAAGGTAATTGAGATATATGATCAAACTTCAAAAATCCTAACTTATGTAGATATATTAAGAGAAGTTTATTAGGAAGACATCTTTAGCTCAAAGTACATTTTCTCTAGTTAAAAAAAAATGAACTGTATAACTGTGCTTCTTCTCTAAGTAGACAGGGCACTGAAAATGACCCATAAATAAAAACTGCCTGCTGCTGCTCACATTCTCTTCCTTCTAACTTTTGCTTCTTCCTTTCAGGAGATCTGTGATTGCTAGCATAGGATCTAGAATAGAAATTACATGTTCACACACATGCATTGGGAGCAGTGTATGGGAGAGGGTGACAGTGAGCAGCATCTAGAGACTGAGAGTTTTCTGACCATATCAGGATGAATTATAAAAGGAGACCAGAGAAAAACAAAAAGCATAAGATAGTAAACTCTTCCTACCCTTCATTAAATAAATTTTGGTCTCAAAACCAGATCACAGGTTATTCTCAGAATTCAGCTAATTGTGAGTTTAAGTACACAGTAAGTACATAATTACATAAGATTACATAAGAGTTAAGTATTTATGAGTATCTTTTCACCTACATTTTTTCATGTTCTTCTCACAACAGTGTAAGAGAACATATGTTATTATTTTCTTTTTTACAGATCAAGTCTAGTTTAAGGCCACACAGCTGGTTTACAACATAGCAGAAGTTCCACATCAGGTCTTCCAAATCCATTGTTCTTTGTACTATATACAATGTTGTCTCTGTGGACTTACCCTGAACTTATCCCCCATTTATAACATTGTTTCTTATGGGAAAATATCTTTTCAGAGTCAGTGAATTGATTACACAAAATGAACAAAATCCATTCAGAAATTAAGGACCAAATTACCTATGTTGAAATCATATTAATGATATTTAAGTCAGCAAAAAAAAAAAAAAAGGCTTTATTAAGAGCCTTTTGATTTGTGATTAGATCTTCTATAAGTCAAATTAAATTATCATCTTGATTTAAATTAACTACTTTCTCTACAAAATACTTTCCCTGTCATCAAGGAAACTACAGGAATCTCAGAAAAATAAATGAGGGCAGTGTCACCATGACAAATACTACCAAATATTTTAAGGAAAACTAACATGGATGACAAGATAAGTGAATATTCACCTAATTTTTGAGAGAATCACTGAACTGATTTTGATTCAACACTAACCTTCTAATAGTTGAGAAGAAATAGAACTTTACTACTCGGAACTACTATTTAACACTCATTTAGAATTTGCATAATTTTAAAAGTAAAATCAATTCAGCTAATAACTTAAATGAATATTCATTTTTTAAAAGATTTTTGAATATTCATTATTATTTCCCTTTCACTCTTATTCATTTTTCAGATGGGGGGGATTACATGACTTATCCAAAAAGGACTAGCAGATTTTAATAAAAAACTAATAATTAAGTATTACGTAACAACAAAAATAAGTTAGTCATTTAGAACTTTCTTCAATGCACACATGCAAAACACAATGGCAGATTATTAGAGCTCTGTCTCAATGTTTCCATCAGAACTGAAGGCATTTCTAAACACAGCAAACATTTCTTAACACTTAACACATGGTACAGAACTGACTCACAAGAGCCATGTACATAGTTATCTCCACAATACTGCCACTCACCTGTATGGCAATTTATCTTTAAAAAAATCTAGAAGGAAAAATTAAAAATATCCATTTGGGGGAATTAAATCTTTTTTAAAATCAGTTTAATGATAAAGGCCCTAATATATTATTTGTTCTAGTGCTCTCCTTCAGGAGAAAAAGAAAACAAGCCCCAGGGAGGTTAAATGTCTGTTCAGGGCTATGACACTACATGGAATCAAAAAACAATCATAACAAGGGCCCAATATGCCACATTCAGGTCCCACTACCAATATACAACATTCAGATCCACCAACTGACCAGATATTTGTCAAATTTTCAATTTATCATTTAGAACTTGGTATTTACATTTCAAAGAAGGTAAAACAGCTTGTTTTTTTAAAAAAAATGTAATAAAAATTCCATCAGTTTATCTTTCTTATTATATCTCAAAAATAAGTGAGGAATTAGTAAAATAAATACTTGATTTATTGAAAGCCAATTCTGTGGGTCATTCAAGTAACTCTGAAAAACAGAGAAGGTAATTCCTTGATGAGACTTTACTGGCTAGAAAGAGGCTAGTGTGATTGCAAAGTATCTCTTGGTGTACAATTCTGATGAAGAATAAATATTTCATAAAGCAAATCTATCAGTACTCACCTTGAAAAAGTAGGCTTCTTTTTAAATAAATAATTAGCATTATATTACGTGTATTTTTTCTTGAACCAGTCTTTTCATAACACAAGGAACAAATCTATTCTTCCAGCATTTCTATCACCTTTACTATTTAGGTAAGAACTGAACAAGTCTAATTACAAGAGCTCATAAATAGCAGTTCTACCCTGTCCTGAAAAGAGTATGACCTAAATCAATGTGGAGAAAAAATTTAAGTAAGAAAAAGCATTACTTTTAAATCCTAGCAGCCCCCATAATTTGTTTTGATAGCACTCCTCTGGAAATCTAACAGAATAACAGAACAATGAAGAAAATCAGTTTAGAACATTTAAAATAAGCCTTCCATTATTTAACACCAAATAGAGGATTTCTACATATTTTTTACATATGATTTCTACATACTTTTAAAAAATAACTGGAGGGGCACCTGGGTGGCTCGGTTGATTAAGTGGCTGCTTTTGGTCATGAAAGTCATGATCTTTCTGGGTCCTGGGATCAAGTCCTGGTATCTGATTCCTTGATCAGTGGGGAGCCTGCTTCTCCTTCTCCCTCTGCTACTGTTCCCGGCTCGTTCTCTCTCTCTTTCGCTCTCTCTCTCCCTCTGTGTCAAATAAATAAATAAAATCTTTAAAAAGAATAAAAATTACTTGAAATGAGTGCAATCAAATGAAAATTATGCCACTCTGAATTTTCACTTATTGTACCTAACTTCAGTCTATAAACTGGTACATCTACAAGGGAAGTTAATTTTTTCAAAATCTACAATTAGCCTAACAGTTAAGAGAAAAGGCAAAAAAAAAAAAAAAAAAGCCTATTCATTCCCCCATCTCCATGTTTTTACAGCCATATAAAACTAAATTATCTATGGGATGTCTGGGTGGCTTAGTTGGTTAAGTGTCTGCCTTTGGCTCAGGTCATGATCCCAGGGTCCTGGGATAGAGTCCTACATCAGGCTCCTTGCTGAACAGGGAGCCTGTTTCTCCCTCTGTCTGCAGCTCCCCCTTGCTCGTGCATTCTCGTGCGCTGACAAATAAATGAAATATATATATATATAAAACAACTAAATCACCTATTACATTTTTTAGTAAAAACTAACTTTACAAAGTCTAAATCTATGTAATAATTAAAAGTGCAAGTGTTTTCAATACATACATTTCAACACATACTATGCTGGGACAACTGGATAGTCATTCAAAAAGCTGATCTTAGAACCTCATCTTATACCATACTCAAAAATCAACTCAAAATGGGTCATATACTTAAATGTAAGGGCTGAAACAATAAAAATGAGAAGACTTTTAGAAGACAACTTAAGAGAAAATCCTTGAAACCTAAAGCAAAGATTTCTGGGCTGTAACACCAAAAGCAAGGTCCATAAAAAGAAAAAAAATCAATAAATTGGACCTTATGAAAATTCAAAACTTTTATACTTCAAAAGACACCATTAAGAAAATGAAAAGTCAGATTAGTAGAAAATATTTACAAATTGCATCTAATAAGGGACTCGAATCCAGAATTTACAACAAATTTTTATAATTCTTCTCATGAGATAAGCAAAAGATAGGAACAGACATCTCACCCAATAAGATATATGAATGGCTAATAAGTACCTGAAGATGTTCAATATCATTACTCATTAGGGAAATGAAATTAAAGCCTCATGGGACATAATTTCACACCCATTAGAATGCCTCACCAACAAATGTTGGTGAGGATGTGGAGAAAGGAGACCCCTCATTCACTGTTGGTAGAATTGTAAAATGGTAGGACCATTCTTGAAAATAGTTTGCAGTTTCTCGAAAAGCTAAACAGGAAACTACGATATGACCCAGCCATTCTTCTCCTAGGTATCTAACCAAGATACATAAAAACATGTGCCCAAAGACTTGCATGCAATTAGTAGTGGCAGCATTATTTATAACAGCCCATAAGTGAAAACAACTGGTGAAGGTATAGACACAGGTGGCATATCCACACAATGGAATATCATTCAGCAATAAAAAGGAAGAAACTCTTGACACATGCAATCTCATCCATAAACCTAAAAACACTGTTAAAGGAAATATGAAAGACTCCATATTGAATGATTCCATTTATCAGAAGTGTCCAGAGAAAACAAGTTTATACACACAGAAAACAGATTAAGGGTTTCCTGAAGCTGCTGGTAGGAACAAAGATGAACTATAGCATGAAGGATCTTTACTGTGGCAATAAAACTGTTTCAAAATTGATGTTTGTTCCATCTACGGTGACGGTTGCATCATTTAGTAAAGTTACCAAAAAAATCACTGAATTGTACATTTGGAATGGGTGAAAAATATGTAAAATATACCTCAATAAAGGTGTACTTTTATTTTTAAAAATACATGTTCTTTTATTTCTTGTCCCCTGAAAAATTAAATAACTGAAATGTAGCAACTTCCATCATTTTTATTGAACAATGGTACTAATTCCAATCTTGGTAGGAAATCATAGCATAAATTAGAGGGGCTCTAACATAGTGTTAAAAACACCCTTCTGACTGGTTGCTCGCTAGACTGGGTCCTCCAGGAAAAAGATTTCTCATAAACCAATGTGCCTTCCATTGGTTTATATTTTAAGAAGCCAATGCCTGGACGCCGCACAAGAATATATGCAAAAGAGATTTACATCGGCCTTTGACAATGGGCCAATTGATCTGATGGGTGTTTTAGTCTACATACAGAGTACAGTAAAAGAATTCAAAAAGACAAACATTCTAACACCGTTTGAAAGGATGTAGGCAAAATTATGTAATTTTGAGAGTGTACATACCCAGATGGCAAAGGCACAGTTTGCTTAAGTATCTGTATAATATGGTAACACAGTAGTCCTCAGTAATGATATTTAATGACAGGTAACCTTCCAGGCATAATGCCTGGATCTTCCTATATTCATTCTGAACAGATTCTCTTAGCTATCCACTCAATTTATGAAGTCTTTTATAAATACCCCAGGACTTTATCGCCCACATAGGACTTCAAAGACTTTAATAAACTTAGCAGGGTTTTTTTTAAGTTTTTATTTTCATTTTTTTTTAAGATTTTATTTATTTGACAGAAAGAGACACTGCGAGAGAGGGAACACAAGCAGGGGTAGTGGGAGAAGGAGAAGCCGGCTTTCTGCTAAGCAGGGACACGTGCAGGGCTCAATCCCAGGACCCTGGGATCATGACCAGAGTCAAAGGCAGACACTTAATGGCTGAGCCATCCAGGCGCTCCAGCTTTTCAGGTCTTTACACAAATACCACCTTGACTGTGAGACTTTGCCTGACCACTTTACTGAAAATGGTTAACTCACAAAACTCATTCTCCCTTCCCCCACTCATTTTTCTCAGTAGCACTAAACATACTACATATCTCACATACATATTCTGATTATTTTTTTGTGTTCCCCTACTGGAATACGCGCTCCACAGAAGGAGAGATTTTAATGTGGTTTATGTTCCTTACTGTATACCCACTGCCTAAAACAGCGTCTAGCACAATGTAGGTGCTCAATAAGGGTTTTCCAAATAGAAGAGCGTCAGCTATGTGGAAGTAAATAGAAGCTGATCTCTGCCATAGAAATGAATGAATCCCTTCTACCTATTCAGCATGCAAGGCTTGAGGCTAAAATACGAGTTTTAAAAGGAAATAGAGGCCTGAGAGTAAAATCTCCAGAATGCCTACCCAACATCTTTACAACAAAAAGAAAAAAAAAAGGGGGGGGGGAGCTAACGTTTGACTTATAATTCTGAATTTACAACAATCAAACGTAAAATATTAATAAGCTGGCTCTAGTTCAGAAGACAGGGCCAATTAATTAAATCCCATGTGACTCATAAACAGCCAAAAGGGGAAAAGTTCAATACTTAACTAGTAACAAGTTAAAAAAAAAAAAATTTTTTTTTTTTAAACAAGCCTGTTTTTCTACACCCAAAATGGGATCCCATCACCGAGACCTCAGCAAAGTATGTCTTAGCAGTTCTGGCGGCCTCAGTCCCGAACGCTCCCAGGTCCAACCCCAAGGAACCTCTCCCCATCCCAGAAGGCTTCCTAGGCTTCCTTCCACAGGCCAAGCCCCCTTCAGACCCACAGCTCTTGTCAAGGCCTGAGCCCATACAGGGGCCTTCCTGCGTCCACGCCCCCACCTGCAGGCCCCCGGAACCTGCCCCAAAGCGTCGGCTCCAGCAACCCCGCCGGAGTGCTGGAGCACGAACGAGTCGGACGGCAGAGCCGTCCCCGGCCTGGCCAGAACTGGAAGACATTTTACACTTCATCCTGGTTCTGCCCATTTCTGCGTGACCTTGGGTACATTCCCAAGCCTCTAGGGGTCCGCGTTTTCTCACCGTCAAGGTGAGGACAACACCTGCACGGAGCGGCTGTGGGGATTAAATGAGATCCCACGCGAAGCACCCAGCGGGGCGCCTGGCGCGCTGGAGACTCAGTCACGAGCGGCGGGTACTACCCCGGCGCTGCCCACACCGTCTCAGCGGGAAGGCGCTCTGCCCAACAGCCGGACCTCCGGCTTCACGCTCCCGGGCTCTCAGGTCCGCGAGCGCCCCGCAGACCCCGGGACTCCCGTCGTCCCCGCCGCCGCCCTTCCCCGCCCCGCCGCCCTCGCGGGGCTCCCGGGCCCGCTCCACCTGCCGCCAGGCCCGTGCCCGCCCGCGGCCCTGGGAGCCGGGCTCCCGCCGCTCGGCCCGGCCTCCCGCGAGCAGACAGCCCCGCGCGGCGGCCTCGGGCGCGTACTCAACTCTTCACTTTGCCGAAGGTGCCGACGCCCAGCGTGTCGCCCAGCACGTAGTGTCCGATCTTCACGCGCCCGTCGTGCTTCTGCTTCTCAGCCATGTTCGGCGCGCGCAGCCTCGCTCCGCCGCGGGCTCCTCAGTGCGAGTGCGAGTGCGGCCGCCGCTGCCGCCGCGGGCTCTTCAGTGCGGCCGCCGCCTACCCACAGTGCAGCGGGCTCGCGGGGGAGGGGGGGCAGGCGGGGGAGGCCCGAGACGCCGAGGGGCGCGAGGCAGACTCAGCGCGCGGGCGGCGGCGTGGGGGCGTCCGGGCGCGAGTGGCGGCCTCGGCGGCTGTGGGCCGGGCGGGGCGGCGGAGGGGACGAGGAGCGCCGGGGGCCACCAGGTGTGCGGGGGAGGGGCGGCAAAGGGACCGCCCCTCCACCTGCGGGGTCGCCGAGCGCGGGGTGGGCTTCGGGGCCAGCTGTGAGAAACGGAGCGGAGCGGACGTGGGCGCCGAGAGGGCCGGAATTTCGGCGTGCGGCGAGGTGGGAGTGGAATGTGAAGAGAAACGGGCCTGCCGCCGGAGGAGAGAGGGACGTAAAGACTAAAATGTGGGTGTACGGGGAAATCAGGGGCAGGCGGCGGTGGGGAAGGGCCCGGAACCGAGGTCAGCCTGGGAAGCGCGGCGAGGAAGTTTCTTGAGTCACGGGCGGGGTATTTCTGCTGCAGGTCCGTGGCACAGGGAGGACACGACCCTGTGCTCTCCCCCGTTCTCCTCCACGTAGAATTCTCGGTTCTCCCGTCGTGTGGATGCGCGAGCCTCCCCCCCCCCCCGCCCCCAGCTCTCCATTCTAATTTGCGCTAAGTTCTGCAATAAAGTACAGTCACGAAATGTGCTCAATTGTAATTTAGCACACGCTTGTAGAAAGTGTAGAAATAGCTTGTCCTAGAGCTGCGCGAGAGGGAAGTAGTGAAAGAAACGAGGGAAACAATGTAGTGAGCAAAGCAAATCTATAGAGAGCACAAAGAGAATGGTAAAGAGCAAGGGCAATAGAAGGGCACAGTTGAAGAGAAGCAGAAGTCGGGAAGAACGGGAAACGTGACGCCCAGGCAGAATATTAAAAATCGACCAGAAATTCGTAATGAATTATCACTTCCCACTCTCCTTTCCTTTCTTCCTTCCACCTTGTCCTAGTCTTCAGTGTTGCCTTCCACGGCTCAAAAAGTATTTGCGGATCGGAAATAAATGTTTAAGGATTAGCTGAACATTTTTAACATTGTACATGACCCTAGAGTTTCAAGGTCCTGTTCCCCGAACAAGAAGCCTCTTATCATACTGTTTATGTATGAAGAGAGAAATGCATTGATCAGGAACAATACGGGATGATAGAAGTTTGTTTTCTGAGGAGTGATAAATATACAAATGGCAAACAGACATCCCTTCTTGTATAGACACCGAGACAATCTGATGAGAGATGATCACAGTTTATAAATTATAAATATCACAGCTGTTGAACAGAGGCTATTTTTGTTCATTCTTGGGATCATCTTTCTTGCTGACAAGAAGTATCATTTAAGAATCACTCTGCCTAGCTGGCAATTTGGAGAAAATAGCCAGTTATTTTTGATGATGAACCTTCATTGGTTAAGGGTCTCTCCTTCAGTATCCATTCAAGTGAGTAAGAAAACAAAATACCTATTTTTGATTTTGAGATATAAGACATATGTCTGGGGGCGCCTGGGTGGCTCAGTTGGTTAAGTGTCTGCCTTTGGCTCAGGGCTCAGGTCTCGATCCCAGGATCCTGGGATTGAGCCCCACATTGGGCCTCTGTTTAGTGGGAGCCTGCTTCTCCCTCTCCGTGCTGCTTCCCCTGCTTGTACTCTGTCAAATAAACAAAATATTAAATTAAAAAAGAGTAGCATGTCTGTTTCTTGTTCTAATATACCTTTAAAAGACATTGAAAAGTCTTGGATTGTTCCTCGGATAGACCTGAAGGCAGATTATAAACAGATTTTTAAACCATTTTACATGCTATCTTAACTATTCACTGATAATTACAACTTAAGTTATTATATACTTCATAACTGTGATCCTTACCTAGCAACTGTGAACAACCTTGTAGCTTTAATATGCCAACAAAAATATGACACTTTGTTGATTAAAAAGTTCATTTAGGGTGCCTGTGTGGCTCAGTCGGCTGAACATAAATATCCGCCTTCAGCTTAGGTGATGATCGCAGGGTCCTGGGATAGAATCCTTCATAGGGCTCCTTGCTCTGGGGAAGTCTGCTTCTCCCTCTCTCTGCCCCTCCCCACTGTTCGTGAGCTCATGCTCTCAAATAAATAAAACCTTTTTTAAGTTCATGTAAACACAATTACCTCATTTGATTGCCATAAAAGAATCTTATTATTGCCCCCATTTTATAGATGATAAAATTTAATTTTTCACTTTCTGGCTTACCCAAGGCTAATCAACTAAGTGGTAGACTCAGAACTCATTTCCAGTTCTGACTTGTCCTTTTGTTTTTCTACTATACCACCGCTGCCAAAGAAAAACAAACAAACATGGTGCTCTAAGAACATTTAAAATTTTCACAATAATAGTCTCATTCTCGTAGTTATTACTTCTAGGGCAAGCCGACAATGTATACTTTAAGCTTACATTTTTAGCTGTTTTTCTGACTTCTGTTAGCACGATTGAATGCTAAAAGGGCGAGAAGGGTGGGAAAGAACCCTTGTCACCATCAGGGGCAGCAGGCAGCCTTTTCTTGCCCACACATTTCAGATGTGATTCCCTATTGCTTCACCCTACTCAGCATTAGTTCATCAGAACATATATCGTTCAGTGCCATGCCCCTTGGAGGTCTCACCTCCACTACCAGAGATGTTCTGGTAAATATCATATTTCCCTTTTCATTATTTTTCAGTCATGTTGTACTGTCCCTGTGTTCTTTAGTACCAATCTCTATAAGCAGTGCCCCAGGCGGCCATTCAATTCTTAACCCTATCCAACTGTTACTGCTTTCCCCACTAGTATAGGGTCCTTGGGGTTATTTTATTTCAAATTCTCTATAGCAGGATCTGAATAAGAGAATAATGGAGTGCCACTAAACTAATATGCTACACTTGATTCCACCGATATTCTCAATAACCAGTTCCTTCAAGTCTTTGCTCAAAGTCACTGTCTCCATAAGACTTCCCCACTCTGACCACCTTATTTGATACTGCCATTACAGCTCACCCACGTCCCCTGCCCTGCACACTCCAACCTCTTAACCCTTCACAACTGTTTTCTATGGCACTTACCTTCTAATGTACTATTGAATTCCGCTGTTTGTTATGTTTTTGT
The DNA here is from genome assembly GCF_030435805.1 of Mustela lutreola. Taxonomy (NCBI): domain Eukaryota; kingdom Metazoa; phylum Chordata; class Mammalia; order Carnivora; family Mustelidae; genus Mustela; species Mustela lutreola. Next base: position 45,388,369 of record NC_081299.1, on the reverse strand, counting down.
TTTTTCTAACTATAAGCTTCATAAGGAAGAGGATTTTTTTCTCTGTTTTGTTCACTGTTGGATCCTTAGCCCCTAGAACAAGGCCTAGCATTATAGGCACCCAAGTGGATTCAGGCTATGTGGCATCTGAGGTTTATATAATGAGGAGGACCTGTTTAAGAAAAAAAAATACAAAACTGGGTATGGGGAGTGAATATTTATTTGAAATAAGAGGACATAACTATAAGTTTTTTGAAGCTGACAAATAACACAAACATCCTGAAATCCAGAAAAATAACATTTTTTATGAGTTAACATCCCATATACCTTTATAATACTTGTTTTTACAATTTTGATAGTACATTCTTTGATTGTCTCTTCATATTTTTTAACATTCTTTATAAAGAATAGAAAAAGATAATTCTGTCCTTCCTCTGACATTATTGATCAAGTATTACTTTTTTTTTTAAGATTTCATTTATTTATTAGAAGGAGAGAGAGAACAAGCAGAGGGAGCAGCAGGTAGAGGGTGAGGGAGAAGCAAGCTCCTTATTGAGCAGGGAGCAGAACGTTGGTCTTGATCCCAGGACTCTGGGATCATGACCTAAGCAGAAGGCAGATGCTGAACCAACTGAGCCACCCAGGTGTCCTATTGATCAAGTTTTTGATTACATGTTTCTCTTCAGGGTGCCTTTAGGACCTTCTTCATACAGCTAATATAGCATCTATCAATTCTGTAACATATATTAATATCTCATACATTTTTCATATATACTTATATATAAATGAATATTTCATAGACATGTATAAAAATCACATACCCTCTCAGCTGTTCCTGAGCCTAACATGTTGAGGCTGAAATATGTGTTGAATTGAAATAAACAAAATATCACTAAACTACAGAATCAAGAAATAAGAATACAGGGCAGAACATTTTAAAGAAGTTGGGTGGAGGCACCTGGGTAGCTCAGTCGGTTAAGTGTCCGCTTTTGGGGGCACCTGGGTTTTAACTAATTAATTAATTAATTAAAATTAAAATAAAAAAGAAGTTGGGGCAACCTGGCTAAGTCAGAAGAGCATGTTACTCTTGATCTCAGGGTCATGACTTTGAGCCCCACATTGGGTGTAGAGATTACTTAAATTAAAAAAAAAATTTGGGCGCCTGGGTGGCTCAGTGGGTTAAGCCGCTGCCTTCAGCTCAGGTCATGATCTCGGAGTCCTGGGATCGAGTCCCGCATCGGGCTCTCTGCTCAGCGGAGAGCCTGCTTCCCTCTCTCTCTCTCTCTGCCTGCCTCTCCATCTACTTGTGATTTCTCTCTGTCAAATAAATAAATAAAATCTTTAAAAAAAAAAAATTTAAGATTTTATTTATTTGACAGAGATCACAAGTAGGCAGAGAAGCAGGCAGAGAGAGAGGGAAGCAGGCTCCCTGCCAAGCAGAGAGCCCAATGTGGGGCTCAATCCCAGGACCCTGGGATCATGGCCTGAGCCAAAGGCAGAGGCTTTAACCCACTGAGCTCCCTGGGGCTCCTTAAATAAAAGAAAAAAAAGTCAAAATTAATAGCAGTTTTATGAAAATGCATATTAAATAAAAAGCATAATTTTCCATCTCGGTGCAGTAGTCATTAGTGAGATTGAAAATAGGCATAAGGGGTGCATGGGTGGCTCAGTGGGTTAAGCCTCTGCCTTCGGCTCAGATCATTATCCCAGGGTCCTGAGATCAAGCCCTGCATTGGGCTCTCTGCTAGGCAGGGAGCCTGCTTCCTCCTCTCTCTCTCTCTGCTTGCCTCTCTGCCTACTTGTGATCTCTCTATTAAATAAGTGAATAAAATCTTAAAAAGAAAGAAAAAAAAATAGGCATAAGCCAGAACACACAGGACATTATAGATTCATGCTAACATGTTTCTGTTATTATTCTTCAAATTAAAATAAGAAAAATTGGGCATTCAGTGATTAATGAACTGTGTTGGTGGTGCCTTTTATGTATTATAAGTTCAATAATTACTGCATTTTTAATTTTTATTATGAAAAATGTCAAACATACACCAAAGTAAAGTAGTAGAAATAAGCCCCACCCCTTGATGATTATCAATACTGTTAACAATAACCAGTCTATTTTTGTACTTTTTATTTGTTTGTTTTGGAAGTGTTTTAAAACAAATAACCAGATAGAATAGTTCACTGATAAATCTTTTAGTGTGGAGCTTTGACAGAGGAGGATTTCTTTTTAGCATCACCACACTACCACTATCACATGTAACAAAATTAACAGTAATTTCTTACTATCCTGGAATTCCCATTTTGTATTCAATTTCTCTTGATTGCCTTAAGAATGTACTTTTTTTTTAAAGATTTTATTTATTTATTTGACAGAGAGAGACACAGCGAGAGAGGAAATACAAGCAGGGGGAGTGGGAGAGGGAGAAACAGGTTTCTCGCTGAGCAGGGAGCCCAATATGGGGCTCAATCCCAGGACGCTGGGATCACGACCTGAGCCGAAGGGAGAGGCTTAACCCACTGAGCCACCGAGGTGCCCCAAGAATGTACTTTTATGTTTGGTTTATTCTATTCAAGATTTTTAAAGTGTACAGTTAGCATTTTCTTGAAATGGATCTTATGTTTCTTTTAATCCATAATGATTTTTCCTCCCCCTGCCCTTTTTTTTAAATGTCATTTATTTGTTGAAAAATTGGGTCATTTTACCTGTTGATTATCCCAAACCCTGATGGATTTAGTTCAATAATTATTCTTGATCATAAACTATACTAAGGTATTTTAGATGAAGCACAGTATTTAGAAACAAAAGTCCTGAGTTATGCCCCAGCTTGCCACTGGAGCAGGGTGTCCTTAAACAGATCATTTCATATCTCACTGGCAAAACTAGTAGTGTTGAAATAGATTATGTTGAAAGTTCTTTTCAGCTATTAGGAAATTCAAGTCCTAATCCCACTCCCCATTTTAGAATGAAAGGAGCAAAGGGAAAAGATAAGATTACTAAAAAGTACGATGGGCAATAGTCCAAGGTATCCATAACCTGTTTGATCTTGGTATGTTATTTTCCCTACACACATTTTACCTCTTGACATTTATGGGGCCCAGCCTTCTTCAAAAAGAGAAGTAGATGCAATTCCTATGACAATATTTGAAACCCTTTCAAGGAAATGTACTATATAACTCTGAGGTGTAATTTTTAGGAGGTACCCTAGTATCATATTAAACTTAATGTAATCCATTTTCATTTTGGGGCTGAGTACATTTCTAAATTGCTTCAATATGGGTCAGCACTGTAATTTTCAGTGTAGCTGAGAAAAATAAAACATTTGGATGGAATTTCTTCCATGAGCAGATGCATTAATTGGAATAACAAAGGTTGTTTGTTTTGCTGTATAAACATTATGGATCTGACAGCATTTTTAGAAATTTGCTTTCATGTGTGTGTTGACAGCTTGTCTGAAAAAAGCTCAAACACACTTTCAGATCAGTTAAATCAATTATTTCCCTCCTGGCATGGGTTCAGTTCCTATCTATACTGAATACTTTAAAACTGGTGAGGTCGAATAGAGGAGATACCAGTGTCACCTTGAACTGATTATCCACTTTGTTATGGCTATGCTTTGGAATTAAAACAAGCCTTGACAAAACAATACAGTATATATATTATTTGAAGTCTTTTGTAACCCACTTTTAATGACCTCAAGTGGGTGTTAATGCTTTGGTTTATAGGCTCAATCCTGTTAACATTAACTACAAAGCTTTGACATGATTAATTAGTATAAACTTAAGATCAATTAGGTAATTTCAAAATTTCCAAAGGTTCTGTAAATGATAAAATAATTCACCTCCTAATAAAGACCTTTAAAAATTAAACTGGGAATTCAGTTTCTTTTAATTAGAACATGGGCTTGCACTAGGTACCCTTAAAGAACTCTTAACTGTAAGGTTCTCATTTTATGAAATTAAATGTGTTAATTTTTTTTTTAAGATTTTATTTATTTATTGGACAGACAGATCACAGAGAGCCAGATGCCAGGCTTGATCCCAAGACACTGAGATCACGACCTGAGCGGAAGGCAGAGGCTTTAACCCACTCAGCCACCCAGGCACCCCTAAATGTGTTAATACTTTTTAAAATATTTACTGATAAACTTTTCACCCTCTGTTTTTAAAACATTGAAGTGTTTTAGAAATGTTATGAAATTGACTTTACCCATTAAGGATTCCCAAATTCTCTGAGTGTATCACTCCTTGTTCTAAATATATTCATTTATTGAACAAGGATGTTTTGAACGCCTACTGAGAGCTAGGCACTGAAGATACAGTTTTAAAGAAGGTAAGGTTTTATTGAGGACTGTTGCTGTATTTGTATATATATCCCTTAGGATAAGGACTACTGCAACGGGGTTTATAGTAGGGAGAGATTTGGCCCAATTCTGAATACAGTAATGAAAAGTAGGGTTTTATAGCCAAGGAACAAGGTGGGAGAGTCAGTGAGTAGAAAGTTACTAAAAGAATAGGGTAATTCAGAGTGCCTGACTGGCTCAATCAGTAGAGCATGTGACTCTTTATCTTTAAGTCTTGACATTGTGCCTCACATTGGGCATAGAGATTACTTAGAAAAGAAAAAAGAAAAAAAGAAAAGAAAAGGATAGAGTAATTCTTTGCTAAACTGACCTAACAAGTCATGTAATCTCTATGCATTTCGTGGTAAGTCATTTTGTTGATATGGATCTTATGTTTCTTTTAATTAATTAGTTAATTAATTAATTTTCATTATTTATTTGACAGAGATCACAACTAGGCAAAGAGGTAGGCAGAGAGAGAAGAGGAGAAGCAGGCTCCCTGATGAGCAGAGGGCCCAATGCTGGGCTCCATCCCAGGACCCCGGGATCATGACCCAGGCCCAAGGCAGAGGCTTTAACTTACTGAGCCACCCAGGTGCCCCAAAAACACAAGGTTCTTTTCATTTATAATGATTTTTTTCCTCCCCCTCTTTTTTTTTTTAATGTCATTTATTTTTTTGAAAAATTGGGACAATCCCAATTTCATACAATTACTAACAAGCCAAGGTGATGGTAAAGACAAGGGATTTTGTTGGGTAGTGAGGGTGGTTACTCTGAACTAACTTAGTAGTATTTTTGCTAAAACTGGGCTCTTGAGGACATGCCCAAGGATGGGGCCTAATTGGGCTCAGAGGAGTCTGACAAGAATCTGGTCAAGGAGAGAGTCTTTGTCACATTCTAGTGAAAAGGGCAGATAATAAACAAGCAATCAAATATATAATATAATATAAAAATATAATATAATATAAGTGATATGTCCTATAAAGAAAAATGGGCAGAGTAAGTGGATGCACAGATGAAAGGGGGGGAGGGTTGGATAGGCATTTTATATAGGTTGTCAGAGAAAGTCTCTCTGAGAATGTAGCATTTGAGCAGAGACTTGAGAATTGTATGAAGGAAGGGGCCATTGAAATATTTGGGATTAGAGATTCCAGGCAGAGGGAAGAACAAGTGCAAAGACACAATACAAATAGCATATAGGAGATGTAGCAAGAAGGTCAATGTGTCCAGACTGGTAACTACAAGAATGAGAATGGAAAGGTTTGCATTCAGAATCCCTAGAGCCAGACCATATTGGGTAGACTATATTAAAAACTCTGGACATCTTAAAAAGTGTGATCATTTTTTGGAAGATTTTTGAACAGGAGAGTGGCATGATATAAATTATAAATTTAAAGGATCTCTCTGGATGACTGTGTGGAAAAAGTTTAAAGGGACAAGAGTGGAAGCAGAGACACTAAGAGTCCAATGTAGTAGACCAGATGAGGGCTAATAGTAGCTTATACGGGCAGGGGGGGTGAGGGTGGCAATGAAGGTGGGGAAAACCATTCAAACTGAGCATATACTTTGATGTTAGCAATTCAAGAGAACTTGCAAATGGTTGGATGTGAGGTGTGAGGAGAATCACAAAAAAAGGAGTGACAGACTTAAATATTTTTGGCCCAGACAGCTAGATGGATTGAAATCCAAAAGTCTTTGTGAGAGAAATACATTGGAAAGAAGGGAAGGATGAGAGGAGCAAAATTCTGTTTTGATCACATAAGTATGAAATGTTTAATAGAAATTCAAAAGGACCTGTCCAGTAGGTAGTCGACCACAAGAGTGTGAACTTCAGGGGATAGGTCGAGACTGAAAACGTACGTTTCATTATCATCAGTATGTATACAACAGAACTAGAGATCCCTTAGGAGATAAATATAAAGAGCAAAAAGAAGAAATTCTTTCACAGAGATATCTCAGATTTAGAGAACTGGAAAAGGAAGAAGAATTTGCAAGAGATAAGGAATATCTACAAGATAGGAGGAAATTTGAGAAAGTGTCAACTTTTTCAAGATACTCTTATTAGCCATCTCCAGTGCTACCAAGGGTGAGATGAGGATGAAGAGTTGACTATTGAATTTGATAACCTTAACCAATGACTTTATAGTGGAATAATGGAGCTAAAAGTCAGAATGGAGTGAGTTGATGAGAGAATTAAAGTGAGAAAATAAAAAAGATGATTCTATATGATTCTTTGCTATGAAAGGGAGCAGAGAAATTTATGAGGTTTGCTGTGAAGGTGGCATTAGAAACCAGAGAATGTGGAGACAAGAGTATATTTTTAGGAGAAAGAAAAATATAACATGCTTGTGTGCTGATGGGAATGATACAGTAGAAAAGTGGAGGGGGGGATGATGGAGTATGACAGAATGACTAACTGGGTAACATTTAGCAGTGAATCCTGATCTGACACTCCTCAGGACCTCCCATACCAGCTTTCAAGGGACTTGTTCTCTAATGGAAATCATATACATTTTAATAAATTTCAAAAATCGTGCAGTAAGTGGTATGGTTAACCAAAGTTATGGATAGAATTGACTAGAGAGTATTGAAGAGTAAGTTAGAAGGCTCTTGTATTTGACCAGGGGAAAAAAACAGGTAAGACTTGAACCACTGGCAGTTCCAGTAGGGAAGGAAGGGAACGGGTAGATTTGAATGCTATTTAAGAGGAAGAATGAATCGGAGTTAGTGACTGCTTATTTATGAATGAGGATAGAAAGGAGCAATTTTGATGACTTCCAGACTTCTGGCATGGTATTGTAGATGGACAAATCTTCCTAAAAGAGTTCTTACCCTACCACTTCCTTCCTTAAAAAAAGTTCACTTTACATTGCCTAAAGAATAATATCTAAAACTTCAGAGTCTGGAATTCATGGACTCCTAAAATCTTCTTTTTTGACATGCTTCCTTACGTACTTCTTAGAACTCAAGAACTGGAATCCAGCTTGAAAAGTACTGGTCTACAGAGTAGAATTCGAAGTCTCTAAATCTGCATTCAAGGCCTTGTATAATCTGGTCATTGCCAACCCCAATTCTTGCTTCATCTTCCTTACCCAAAGCTCTCTCCACCACACACCACACTATAGCAGAACACCGTTCTGCTATACACACCACACTATAGCAGAACACCGTTCCTTTACTCTCATTGTTTTCATTGTGTGGCTTTAGCCCTTGGTATTCCCAATCACAATCTACTTCAGAAAGATGTCTATATTTCAAAATTCACCTCCTCTTTGCAGCAATTCTGCAATCTCCCAGATATATCTGACCCCTCTATCTTTAATAATGCCATGTGCTTTATACTTAATTAAATCCATCACTGTGCTTACCTATTTATAGTCTGGTTCGGCATTTGACTATTAATCCCTTGAGGGCAAGCTGCGTATATAGTACTTGTTAATTGTACTTACTATATCTTAATTCATTTACTTAATACATGTTAGTTGAATGAATGAGTAACAGATGAAACCTCATTTCAGACATAACATTATCTTGATTCACCTATCCTCTCACACGCAACACTAAAGGGTTCTTCCTTCCCTGCAAGCTCCTATACCTGTTTTAGCACCCTGTTAAGCTTTAACATTATATTTGCTCTATTGCATTGTTTTTTTTTTCCCATTTTTCGGTGCATATGTCCCTCCCTGAAATATTCAAGGGCAGGGATTTTATCCTGCTTATCTTTGTATTCCAATCTCCTAGGTTCTCAATAAATGTTTCAAGAATGTATTGTTTAATAATTAAAGAGCTATCTTACCTTTAAAGTCTTATGTCCCAGGATCATGCCCATCTTTTTCCATTGCCACAAAGGATTTCCTAATCACTCTTGGTTAGAATTCATCTTATGCTCTGCATTCTATTAACCTGTAGCTGTATCTCTTTTGTGTAATTATCACTTTCTAGGACAGTAATGGGCATAAGGTGACTACAAAAGCCTAAGAACAAAAAACTCTTCCTTTTATTCCCATACAGTTGTAATTCTCAACTCTTCTTTTTTTTTTTTTAAGATTTTATTTATTTATTTGACTGACAGAGATCACAAGTAGGCAGAGAGGCAGGCAGAGAGAGGAGGAAGCAGGCTCCCCGCTGAACAGACAGCCTGACTTGGAGCTCGATCCCAGAGCCGAAGGCAGACACCCAACTGGCTGAGCCACCCAGGAACCTCTCAATTCTTCTTTTTTGTGCACAGTTATTCTTGGGTAGTACACACGCCCACACCAAGGTTAGGTACAATTCTACCCTTTCCCAAGGGAGAGGGAAAACACTCCAGAATGATAGGATTTATTTTGTTCAAGTAAACAATTATAAACTACTGCATTTATACTATGATTAGTAACTATTTATGACAATCTCTTGTCCCCTGGACCCTTACTTTGAAGGCATTCTTTGAATGTTTGATGAAAGACTAAAAGAAGGAAGGACTATTATTTCCATTACCAAGTTCAGAGGCAATTCAGTTTACCTTTTGTACAAAAGTAGTCTTCTCATTTAATCTATTACTGCTTAGAGTCAGAAATCATTTATCTGTATGGGCTAGAGGAAGATAGTATTGTCCCTTATAAACTAAATTTGAAATAAAATAATAGTTTTACTTTAAAAAATTATGCTTTTTTTCCCAGGCTATGCTAGACTTGGAAACAAATAGAAATGTTACAGGAACTAAGTTCTCCCTGAGGTTTTAGTTTCTTCTGACCTCTCTGTTCTCTGTGGAACTCAAGTAACCAGTGTTCATTCCTTTTGTGGGAAACAAAGGCAGAAGAAAAATTATTACATTTCCTTACTACGTGCAATCCATTGACAAGTCCTTCAAACAGGCAGAGTGACGTTCCTCTAGGAACTCAGCTGCCTGGATGTGAATACTTTGCTAAGGGCAAAAGGCCCTGGGTCTCAACCCCCAGGATCCCATAAGTTTACTTCAACATATAAAAATTCCTTTGGAAACGTCCTTTATCTCTAAGCTACCTAAGATGCATATTGGCAATCAGCCGCAAGCATATGACCCACCGACACACTTCTGAAGGGTCTCATGACTCAGGTGTTATTAGCCAGTAATAAATGACATTTCCCAACAATATCTAGCCCCCTGCAGATCCTGGAAACCTTGTTTCCAAAATACCTGGGAGTCTTAGGCTATCCTTAACCCCCTCCCAACTTGAAAGTATATAATGGGCCAAGCCTTATGACCCCAGTGCAGCTATTTCTGCCCGGGGGTCCTGTTTTGTGGTTTAATAAAACCACCTTTTTGCACCAAAGACATCTTGAGAATTCTTTCTTGGCCATTGGCTTTGAACCCTAACGTCTTTCCTACATCAATTTCCCTTTCCCCTGTCCTGCAGCAAGGCTTTTCCATCTGGTGCCTGCTGCTGCCTTCATGACCTTCAAAGCTGAAAAAGGGGGCTTTTAAAAAAAAATGTTCTCCTCCTGGTGACTTCAACTCCTTAACAATGAAAAGGTGATTTGGTTCTTTTAGTTTACAACCCCTCATAATGCAGAACTTGAAACCAATGGACTGAGCGAGCCCTGTGGATAGTAGCATCCACAGGCAGCCGGAACCGGTTATGCCTGCAAGCAATTGCTGAGTAGCCCAGATCCCCTGTGCCTGTCTCTCTGCTGCTTCTACCGCATGAGGAATCCTCACCTTCTCCAGGAACAACTTCCATTTTTGCTGGAGGCAGCTTTTATTCCCCTCACTTTGTTATTCCTCTTTGTGTGATCATCCTAGTGCCGTATAAGTCTTCTCCTGTCACTGGGACAAAGGAAGAAGGCAGGGAGGGAGGACTGCAGTGTGCAATTTCGACAGTTTGGTTCTCTTGCCCATATTGAGAAAGTGAGCATGTGTTTAGCATCCCCACCATGATCCTGCTCTTAAACTCTTCCATTATGTGATCCACTTGGATCTCATAGATTATGAGATCTACATAATATCACAGATTATGTAATACAGTGTATGGAATGTTGGGTGTACTTGGCTACAGACATATAATAGGAAAATACTTACAAATCATCAGGTATATGGGGCACCTGTGTGGCTCATTTCCCCGCCACCAAATACATGATGACAAATCATCATGTATATGGTGGTTAAGTGTTTGACTTTTGCTCAGGTCATGATCCCAGAGTCCTGCATTGGGCTCTTTGCTCAGTGGGAGTCTGCTTCTCCCTCTGCCTCTCCCCCTGGCTTGTGCTCTCTCTCTCTCATTCACTATCTCTCTCATTCTCTAAAATAAATAAATAAATTCTTTTAAAAAAATCATACTGTATAATGAGAAACTTATCATAACATCTCTCATAAGTGTTTCCTGGAAAAAAAAAAAAGAATTCAAAGCAAACTTCAGTTATATTCTTGGAAATAGGACTTTACAAATTTCCTCAGGACAAAAAAAGCATTCACCTTAAGCATCATCCTGATTTTTTTTTTAAAGAATCTTTTTTTTTTTTTAAGATTTTATTTATTTATTTGACAGATAGAGATCACAAGTAGGCAGAGAGGCAGGCAGAGAGAGAGGAGGAAGCAGGCTCCCCGCTGAGCAGAGAGCAGATGTGGGGCTCGATCCCAGAGCCCTGAGATCATGACCTGAGCCGAAGGCAGAGGCTTAACCCACTGAGCCACCCAGCTGCCCCCTGATTTTTTTTTAAATATATTATTTACAGTCTTTTAAAATCTTTTTCAAGTGTTATTTGGGGAATAACAAAAAATAAAAAATAAATAAATTTGAAGGCATTTGTTTTAGATCTGGTTCTGATTCTCTTTTATAAAACTTACAACCATTTTGATATGTTTTTTTTTTTTCAGGTAACTATTATTAGGTTTACTGTAAAGGTGAATCATTGGAGGGATTCTTTTGGTAAGTTAAATGCTAATTTTTCAGAATGTCATTCAAGCCTCAAGAATTTTCTAGTGCCTACCATGCTACATACAAAAGAAATATCTCATGAACAATACCCCTAGGCTCTCAAGAACACTTGTACCCGTGGAACAATTAGAAACAAGTCATTATTTTTTGGCTTATTCCTTCTTAACTCCTAAAGTAAAATGGCACCTCGTTTTCCCTCCAAACTTTCTTTAGTTGCATAGGAAAGAAATTACTTGATTTTTGTTAAGTCTTCATTGCCTATGACATAAATACTCTCAGAAACATGGGCTTGTAAAAAAGTCTGATTATACACCCTTCCTGCCCTTTTCTTTACTTCCTTCTTTGAAAATCTAATGTATCTTTATGATGCCTACAGAGAAAAAGCTGAATCAAGTGGTGATTGCTTAAAGTAAACAACCTGAAGGCAAGGAAGTTTGATTTGGGGTTTTTGGTTTTTTGAGAAGAGAGAGAGAATTAATCAAACTAGTCTTTACTAAAACCCATGTTTCTAAGTCCCAGTATTAACTCTATTTCTTGAATCCCAAACTCAGCCTCCACTCTGAACTCCTGCTGCGAAGGTTCTCTGCATTAGTTCTAAGGACACCCGGTGTTAGCTCTCACCAGTTGCTCCATTTTTGCTCTTTAACCAGTTAGTTTGCTGGTTAAATCTGTTTGGAATTTGTATATTTACCCGGTTTCTATGACTCCTCCAGCCAGGGCCTGAAAGTCTCAACAACATCCTGCTCCTCCCCACCACTGAGAAATTTATTCTACAAAATGTGGACTCACAATGGCAAAGTCCAAGTTTTTGCCAGAGAAAGGTTGCCATGGTATCAAACCAGGAACATGCTCCTCCGACAAGATTTTTTTTTTTTTTTTTAATTCATTTGAGAGAGAGAGCATAAGCAGGAGGAGAGGCAAAGAGAGGGAGAAACAGACTCCCCGCTGAGCTGGGAGCCCGACATGGGGCTCGATCCTAGGGGCTCCAGATTATGACCCCAGCAGAAGGCAGATGCCCAACCATCTGAGCCACCTGGATGACCCCGCACCCCCGCAACAAGTTTTCATCACTCCGAGTAACCCCCAACTTTGTTACCCATCAGAATTTATCAATGTTGGAAAGGGACTGTTTTCTCCTCTTTACAAAAGAGGGTGCCATAAACACTTATTCTTGAGTTTCATTTAGAGTCAGGTCTCTTGAGGAGTACAGATGAGGAAATGTTTGGATTGGTAGTAGAAGGAATGAATAGCTTTTATAAATTGGAGGAATGAATTCTTAGTTTGGTTAAAAGTACATTCTACACCTTATTTCCTGTTCAGTAAATGGAACATTTTTGTGGAAATAAGCCAAAGGTTTTATGAATAGCTCCTTACTTTTTCTCATCTGTTAGGAACATTTTTCAAATATAAATTAAAAAAATAAACCCCTACAAGAATTTTATGTTCTCACTCCTTTGCTGCTGGGGCTCTGTATCGTAGCTTTATGTCGTAAGTCTTGGCTGAGTTTGTATCGGATAGAATCCTCAGCACAGAGCCAAGCATCAGCTAAAAACAGTTTGATCTTACTGTATTGCAAATATTTCTCAGCATTAAGCCAATAATTTTGAGATTTCTTTCTTTTTTTTTAAAGTTTGTATGTGTGTGTGTGTGTGTGAGAGAGAGAGAATTGAGTGAGTAAGAGACAGCACAAGAGGGAGGAGGAGCACCAGGAGAAGGAGAAGCAGACTTCCTGCTGAGCAGGGAGCCGGACTCAGGGCTCAATTCCAAGACTCCAGGATCATGACCTGAGCCAAAGGCAGGGGCTTAAAGGACTGAGCCACCCAGGTGCCCCAGAAATCTTGAGATTTCAAATGCTAACTATTTTGAATCACCTTACTATTTCTGCCATGATATGTGTGGGTCTCTAAATTAAAATCTTCTGAATATTTTTTATAAATCAGATATTTCATGAAGCTGTGATTTTTGGATAATTCACTTGGTCTCTAAATTGTCATCACTCTTTTACCCAAAATGAAAACAAAAGCCAAGGTCACTTGCACTCAGAAATAATATCCACTTGAATCTTCAAAATTTTGTCATGAACAATCAAGTTTCCTATAGTAAGATGATATGTATATGTAAAAATCATGAGCAAATTTTGTTCCTTTTGTGCAGCTGCATAAAAATAATATTTTCTACTCTTGTCACATACTTTGCCTCTCTAATATCAGCTACAGAATTGGAAAGTCATGGTTTGGAGAAGCAGGGGGAATTGCAGAGATGATATCTCTATATTATTTCTGGATGACTTGCAAAGATGCAATTTCATATGAACTCCATTTAAAAATATCGCATGACTTCAGTGTGAAGTTTAAATCATGAAAAATACACAACTGAACCAAGGGAGTTTAACAATAATTTTATAGAAATTGAAAGGTTTATTATATGTGTTGAATGGTAATAGAAACCAGTTTGCATTCTACTGTGTCCTTTTTTGGGGGGGAAATATCATCACTTTCTCATTCTTTTACATTGTTGTCTGTTATTTACTGTAAGGGGACTGCATTATACGACCTATTTTGAAATCTTTTTAACTGTGCTAGTATGGTAATGGTCCTCCTGACAGGATCAGAACTGCATAATGTGACTCTCTGAAGGTTTTCCCAGTAAGCAAATCACAAAATAAATAAATGTGGAAAGAAGCCAGTTCAAGAAATGATCTTTATCATTGGTAAGTAAATGAATAGTGACTACCCTAAAGACACGTGGTAAAGGTATAAAAACTATTTGTACGGCTCTCTTTCTTTCTTTCTTTCTCTCTCTCTCTCTCTCTCACACACACACACACACATATGCACACACTGGCGCATATGTGCACATGCACAAAGCTTATCTGCAGGAAAATCCTTGAGGTGTACTAAACCAAGTGTGTTCAACTTATTTTATTCAAAATAAAATCACCTCACTGGGAGGGAGGAAAAGTGAAAAGTCCCATGGAGAAAAAGAAAATGGGGAAGAGAAAAGCAAATGTGTTGGTTCCCCCATGTTATAAATATAAATAGTTTCAGCATTGAGAGGAAACAATAAGGGGCTCCAGGGTGGTTCAGTGGATTAAGCATTCGACTCTTGGTTTTCACTCAAGTCATGATCTCAGGTGAGACGGAGCCCAACTTCCTAGGGGTTCCATGCTCAGCATGGAGTTGGAGAGTCCTTCTCCCTCCCGGTATGCACCTCCCCCCAGGACTCCCAGGCTCACTCACTCTCTCTCTCAGAAAAAAAAAAAAGAAACTATGAAAACATATTCTGGATTATGCATGCATGGATTCATTGAGAGCTTACTTCCTGCCAGGGATTTTACTAGGCCCTGGATATGCAAAGATAATAGACACTACTGCTGAGCTCAGAAATGAATGATCAGAAAGCACAGCAATAAGTAAAATGACAGAGGTAAACTTAAGGGCTAAGGAAGCCCCAGAAAGAAATTAAGATGTTTTGTTTTGTCCTTTCTTAGACTTAATTAATATATCTGGTTGCTTTCTATAAACTTCCACTCTGGCTCCCAAATAATCGTGCCCTTTGTAAGTAGATCTCCAAAAAAGTGGAAAATTTTACTTAAATCTGCAATGTTATTTCAGTATTTAACTCTTTTTATAATGCATGGGTATGATTTGGCTTTTTAATCTGTAGTCAAGACAGACTGTATTCCTTTTCAACTAGTATTTACACCCCCATCCTACCCGCGGGGAGAGGGGGAGGCGTATACTTCTGTATGGCTTTGACACGGGGCTTGCACATGTGACTTGCTTCAACCAATGGATTGCGAGCTGATGTGACATATGTGACCAATATTGGGATTGCTTGTTATTGTAGCAAAAAATGACTAATATAAGAGTCAACCTTATCAGCACACTTGTGTGAACATGAACAATATTAAGAAAGCAGGAATTTGAAGTGACTTTCAAAACAAATAAGTAAATGCTATCCATGGATTATGGGATATGCTCTATTTCTATCAGTCTTAACACAATGCTTACCTTTTTGTACCAAAATGTGTGCATAGGATCCAAATATTTAGGAGCCAGACAATAACCTACAGCTATGTCTATGTGTCTGGATGTTTGTATTAATAATTAACAGTTATGTATTTGTCATGACTCTTCATATGTTATAAAATTGTAAAATTCCTTTTACAATAAAATTGATTGCCCATAATCCAATTCAATGAAGAAATGGACATGAAGAAAAAGAGTTTTATTCTAATACAATAGAATGTGGGGCTTATTAAATGTTCAGACAGTTTTCACTACCCACTAATGGCCACATGAAATGAAATAAAGGAAAGAAACCATGTCACAGGTCTACAACGGTGTTATATATAACTCTACCCTCAGATACATGCGGTACTAAACATAACACCAAACATTGGTAATATCCTCATTTGTAGCAAGCTTCTGGTTCTGCCACTGAGAAAGATTTCTTATTCAATAATGAGCATTAATAGTTGATCTAAAAATTTTTTAAATAATCTGTGACTAACACTCATCTTGTTTATATTTCTGCTCTATGGTATTTGCGTATCATAGTTATTTGGTTATCTCAAAGCAACCTCCCTGTTCCAAAATTAATTCTAATATTGAAGATTTGTATATGTGGGTGGAGAGAATGTAAGCATATAAAACATAATGATATTATGCTATTTCCAGCATGAGTATTTTTATAAACTCTAAAATCATTCAGGAAAGCATATTTTATAAATGGAGAAATGTTTTATAAGCACCAATGGGATATAAACTTTCTTCACAAAAACACATATTGGCTCATTCCTGAACTATCTGCTATTTTTCATCTAAATGAAAATTATTTTTACAGCTGATTTTTGTAGCAGTTTTTCATTGTACCCTGCAGATATATTAATGTGTTTTTATCACGTTGACATGTTATTATAAATAAATCCACTTTACATTAAACTGACGGTGTTTCTCCCATGCTTATATTAAGAGGAAGTGGGGGACGAGTATGAATCAAAAGAAGCATCTGTAATAGTCCCTCCAGGAGTCCCTCTAGACCTTTGCCAGCCTGAGGCTGATTTGAGGTGGGGAGGGATTGTAGAATATAATAATTTAAAATATAAACAAAAACGTTTTCCCAAAGTTCCTTGAACGAAAGAAAAAAATATGTTTGGGATGAACTATATGAATTCATTTGAATCCCTTTGTTTATTCCACATGAACCCAACAGCCAAACAAGTAAAGCTGATGGTAGCACAGCTGGAGACTTATTACTTCTTCATTTCATAAAAATAAAACCACAGGTGATTGTGTACCAGTTGGTCTGAATTTGTACATGTAGCAAATAGGTAATGAATTATTTCCTCCACTTCCTCTCAGTACTGAATAGATGCATTTAACATGAATCTGTCATATACGGAATGCAGGAGACTAGATATTAAGGTTGAAAATAATGTGTTGAGAAGACGTTTTGCCTATTTGTTCCTTGATTCGTTCCTTTGTCCTTTTCTCCATTTATTTATTCATTCACTTAACAATAAATATTTATGGAGCTCTTCCTGCGAAGTTGGCTCTGTGCTAAGTTCTGGGAATACAGCGGTAAATAAATAAACACAGGAGGAGCTCAAAAGACAATTCCAGATCCTTCTCAGATTCACTCATCCATTTATTCACATTTATTTCCAACACATAGTACAATGAACAGAGTCAAACAAACATGGGTTTAATTTGCACTTAACAGCGGGGGGATCTTGAGCAAGCTGTTTAAATTCTCCGAGCCTCAACTTTCATATCTGCTGTTTACCTTGAAGAATGACAGAGTGGATTACAAACATAACAGGTCAAACTGCTCGACATTTTATTCTCTCCTGCCCCCACATCAAATCTCGCCTGTTCACCACATGTTACATCCTAGGGATATAAAATAGTTAGGATGCATTTCCTAAGTACTAGGCTTAGTTGGAGTTAAGAATATCGTCTTCTGGAAAATTAAATTTAGACTCATAATAAGTAACATTTAATATATACCAAGCATTGTCCTTAGCACTAGTACGTGGATGGACTCACTTCTTCACAATAACCTACGAGATAAGAATTATGCACATCTTGTTTTCTGTGTGAAGAAGGGACAACACAGGAAGATTAGACCACTTGGCCAAAGTCACACGCTAATAAGTGGCAAAATGGAATTCTCAAGCCGCCTGTCTCGGGATTCTGGGTTCTTAGCCAGTGCCTCTTGAAGGGAGGTTACTAATATAAAACAATAGAAGGTAAGCATTTTATGACTTGTCTAAGTATTTAGGGAATGAGGGAAAAGAACTCAGGGCATAGGGTCGAGAGCCTGAAAAACATAACATTTTAGTAACAAACGATAGAAATGATCCTTGAAAGTATAGTCTTTTTTTTTTTTTTTTCAGTTTTGCTGCTGTATTTATTGGTAACACATAGTACTTCTGGCAAATCTCACAGTTCATTGTGGCACACAAGCCAATGGACTTCAACATAGAGGTTAAAAAGCACACTCTGGATTGGGGCGCCTGCCTGGCCCAGTTGGTAGAGCATGTGACTCTCAATCTCAAGGTTGTGAGCTCAAGCCCTATGTTGTTGGGAATAGAGCCTGACAGTATAGTTTTAACATAACATTTTAGTAGAAGGAACAGTGAATCATGATAAGAGATATTATTGGGCATTTCAAGAAGGTTTTATTTTATCTTCCTAGAAAATGATTCTTCTATATATCTAACACAGAAGTATTACGCTGCGTACAAGCCACTCTATTTGGTGAAGATGAAAACGTATTGAGAAAAATGACTAAAACTTTCTATTGTTTCTGATTTATTAAAGTAATATATACTAACATAGAAAATTAACAAGATAACAAAATAATAAAGAAAAGCACTTTAAAAATCACTCCTAGTTTCATCAACCAAGATGATAATCACTTTATCACTTTAAATACAGGAATATTTCCTTTGATTCTCTTTTCTGTGCATATTGTATTAAACCTATTTGCACATAAAAATAGGCAATGTACTTTATGCAGTTTTCAGTCTCATTCTTTTTTTTTTTTAGATTTATTCATTTATTTCAGGGTGTGCGGAAGGGCAGAGAGAGAGAGAGAGAGACTCAAGCTGACTCCCAACTGAGCCTGGAGCCCAACGTGGGGCTCAGTCTCATGACCCTGAGGTCATGACCTTAGCCAAAACCAAGAGTCAGTCAACTTAGCTGACTGAGCCATCCAGGTGCCCTTCAGTCTTGTTCTTCTCACTTAATATTTTATCCTGAGAAAAAAATGTTGTTTTTTTTATCGATACCCCAGACATCCTACCCTTCTTCCCTGCTTTACCATCTCTGTAATATCTACCACCATTGATATACTGCAATGTTTTTATTTTATTTTGTCCATCTCTTGTTCCTCTCTTCCCCACTCCCTAAACGCATTTAAGATAGAAATCTCCATGAGAGAAAGAATATGTTTATTCTGTTTTCAACTGTATCCCCAGCGCCTAAAGAGTGCTTGACACACAGTAGGTATTCTATTTCTGGAATAAATAATGTAAAAGAGGGGACGGGGATATAAATATCCCCAGAAGCTTCCCTCAACTAGAAATTGCCTTGCCACAAAATGTTGGTGGTGCCAATTAGACACAGATAAAGCACCTCCTTGCAGATTTCCCTCTGAGAAACCAATGAACACTAGATGGCAGGACAGGGAAACTTTAAGATTAAGGAAAATAAGTCAGCATTCAAAAATCCAAGAGATTCTTCTGCCCTGTTAAAGTAATAACAGTTTTAAATAATAAGGTAAATAATTTTAAAATTTAAATCTAAATATAAATTTAAGTAATTTCAAAATAATAACAAGTTTTTATTTTTTTATTTTTTATTTTTTTAATTTTAAAAAAGAAAGAGACAGTGAGAGAGGGAACACAAGCATGGGGAGAGGGTGAGGGAGAGACAGGCTTCCTGCTGAGCAAGGAGCTCAATGTGGGGCTTGATCCCAGGATCCTGGGATCATGACCTGAGACGAAGGCAGACACTTAAATGACTGAGCCACCCACGTGCCCCTAAAATAATAACAAGTTTTTAAATTGTTTCCTGCATAAGTTTGCCCAAAGCAAATCTGAAATTCTCCTACTACACGCAAAGCATCTTAGAATCTCGGATCCACTCACTACCCAGATGAGAGGACTTCTCCTAATGACTTTAGAAACGATGAGTTCATTTCCATTTTTGTCTGTATTTCTAAAATGTTACTTGACTTTAGTGAAATCAGTAAGTCATTCTAAGTTACCTAAGATACTTCTTTGGATGTATCTACCTCATGCCAGCTGCTGCTGGACAGGCCTGCACTATATGAGCTCTGACAAAGTCCACACTGGCCAAAGCTGAAAACATTTCACGTCCAGCCCTGCCTTGCACATCTCTCCTCCTATCCCAGACCTTCTTGCTACTAGGGGTCCAGGCATACACAGACACTTGCACCTGGAGTTGCAGGGGGTGAATCCATGATCTCGTAGATCATAGCCAGCGGATAAAATCTTCCTCCTTTCTACCCTCTTCCCTGGTAAGTAAGTAGTCCTGACATACAGCATGTCCTAATTCTTAAGACCCTAGTCTTCGCATCCAGCAATCAATAGCATGCTGCCACAACTAGCATGTACAATTTCACTTTGGCTTTCCCACCGCCATTGCTTTTCTGTCCTTGTTCTTCACTCTCCTTCCCTGGGATTGTACTCCTTAACAAAATAAGAGCACATAAGCCCTCTGATTCGGGCTCTCCTTTTGAGAGTTTCAGACTCAGACATAAGTGGAGAATTGAAACGATCATCTGCTTAATTCAGACTAAACTCTTGCAGAGATCAATTTGGATTCATTTACAAGACAAGATGTTAAATACAGAAGAGTGGTAATGCCAACCGACAAGTTCAAGTGAGCTGTCAACACCGTGTGACCATCATACCACCTTTCTCTTAGAAGCTCACATTGGAATTCTCTGGTATCGGTTTGGTAGACTCTCTAGCCTCAAACTTCTATCCCTACCAAGATCACTTTCACCTGACAACCTCTCTTCCCATTTAATTGGGAAAAGAAATACCCTCAGATGGGCATGCTCTGATCATCTTATCACTAGATCAACAAGCCCATCTGCACCTGCATTCATCTCCTTTCCTCCTGTTCCATCTGGTGAAGTGTCCCTTCTCCAATCACCAGCCAAGCCCTCAGCATAGATCTGATTCCCTCTGGCCTTCTCGGGGACTTGGTTTCTTATTCCCCTCCTCCACCTTCTCCTTTTTTTTTTTTTTAATATTTTATTTATTCTAGAGAGAGAGAGAGAGAGTACATGAGCCGGGGGAGTGGCTGAGGCAGAGGGAGAAGCAGACTCCCCGCTGAGCAGGGAGCCAGAAGCCTGGCTTGATCCCAGGACCCTGAGATCATGACCTGAGCCAAAGCAAACACTTAACTGAATGAGCCTCCCAGGCACCCTTACTCCCCTTCTTTTTGAAGCAATAATCCCTCTTGCTCTGTTCCCATCTGCACTCAAAACACTCTCCCATCTGTAAAAGACCCCCCCTTTACTGCACGCTGGCTTCCAGCTATTTCTATACTTCTGTACTTGCTTTCCCAGCCATACTCCTCTGAAGCAAAAGCTGTCTCACCTTTCTCACCTTCTATTGTCTCCTCAGCAAACAGTGATGATCCTTCTACCTGCACCCTTTGCTGACAATGACCTCATGGAAGTTACTAATGACCCTTGCTCCATCTAATGATCATATTTTTTTAATGGCTTCATTTTAGCCCAACTTAAAGCAGCAATCAACACAACCAAGCATTCTCTCCTTTTACCACGCCTTCCCTGGCTTCCTTTTAACACCCTCCCCTCTCCCTCACCTGCCATGTGCCATTTCTTGATTACATTTGCGTGCTGTGATGAATGTCACCAGAGGTCAAGACTTGATCCCCTCCTCATTACATAGTGAGACATTCTGACATAGACCTATGATTGCAAGTTATTTCATTTGTGGATGACTCAGAAATGTATGTCACCAACCAGACCTTTCCTCTGACCTTTATTTCCTACCTAGTGCTTACTGTCTTATCTTAGAATTTCAAATGCGATGGAGGCAGTTCTTTCTGCCCATGAGTCCTGTCCCTGAGCTTTAATAAAAACATATTTTTGCACTGAAAAAAAAAAGAATACCAAATGCACCTTGGACTCAACATGTCCAAAAATCCAACTCACGATTTCTACCCTACCTTCCACTCAATCCAGTGATGAGTGTCTTTCAGTGATCAGATTGTTGTTCATGAAGTTACAGGAGCAGGAACAAAGTTAAGGGAAACACTCTCTTAACCAACCTATCACTAAGTCCTGTGTATTTGTAGAGATTCCAAAATATTTTAGTTAGTTTCATTTATGTTAAATCTATTTTTTTTAAAAGATTTTATTTAGGGGCACTTGGGTGGCTGGTTAAGCATCTGCCTTGGGCTCAGGTTATGATCCCAGGGTCCTGGGATGGAGCCCCATGTTGGGCTCCCGGCACAGCATGGGGAGAGGGGCGGCTGCTTCTCCCTCCGGCCTCAACCCCACCTCCCCTTGTGCTCTGTCTTGTTCACTGTATCTCTCAAATAAATAAGTACAATTTTTTTAAAAAATAAGATTTTATTAATTCATTTGAGAGAGAGAGAGAGAGAACACAAGCAGGGGGAGAAGCAGAGGGAAAGGAAGAATTGGGCTCCCTGTTGAGCAGGAATTCCCACGCAGGGCTCCATCCCAGGACCCCAGGATTATGACCTGAGCTGAAGGCAGATGCCCATCCAAATAAACCATCCAGGCACCTCTATATTAAATCCACTTTCAAATATTTATTGACTGTCTACTTCACCACCACCACTGCCATCATACTCTATCAGTATCTTTTGCCTGGATTACTCCAATTTTTGTTCACCCAGTAACCGGAATGATGATATCAATCCCCAAATCTGATTGTGTCACTTTTTAAAAATGGTTTCTATATATTTTTAGAATAAACTAGGGAACCCTTCATCTAGTCTATGAACCTTGCATGTTCTGGCCTCTATCTCTCCAGTTGGCTTTCTTGTACTTTGTGCTTTGAATTCATTAGCTTTCGTTCAGTTCCTCCCAGTATGATTTCCCTCTGCCTAGAAAGCCCTTTCTGTAGTCAGTGTCTGTTCAGTCTTCAGGTATAAATTCAGGAATCATTTTTTTAATGCAAGCCTTCCCTGACCTTCCAGCCAAGTCTAATTCCTATTATATACTCTAATGGGTGTGTGCCCCAAGACGCTAATAATATAGTGTGTAAGAAAGCATGTCCAAAGAGTTTACAAGAATTTGAATTAAAACCATGGACTTCAGGGCTAAAAGTCAGAACCCAATCCCGGGAAGGCAAAATTATTTAAATTTTACGTCTACTTTGATGGAGGCAGGGAAAAAAAGGAAGGTTGGAGGAAATTTCCAAATGTCTGACTTGTTGGACTGGATGAAGAAGATGCCTTGAAGGAAAACGGCCAATGTAAGAGTAGAAATAGGCTTTATGGCAAATGAAAGCATGAATGCCAATTCACACCTAGCAAAATTACATATGTATTTGCTCTTTGACTTGGAGCTACACTTCTGAGACTCCATCTTCAAGGTGAACTGAAGACCAAATGCTGAAAACAACCCCACATCGTCGGTAGGGGAAAGGAACTTGCTGTGCAACTTCGTATGATAGAATACCAAACAGATGGAAAAGAGGAACAAAGTTTTCTATATATTACAATGGACTTATCTTTAGAATATACTGTTAAGTGTAAAAAGCATAACATGGTATGCTACCATTTATCTAAGAAAGGGGGGAGAGGAGTCAAATATCTAGGCTCGCTAGTAATTGCTTATATTAAAAAAACAAAATGACAAACCACAGATACATTGAGTGGTTACTGATAGAGGGAGGGCATCAGAATGCAATGCAGATCTGACTAAGTCTTCATCAGCTTAATGAAGAGCTCTAGAGCAAAGGCTAAGAGTTCTGGTTGGCTATTAATGGCCAGTACATTGATTTCATCTTCTCAGGTGGTGGTAACACACTGTCGTAGACTGGGAGACTTGAACAACAGATTATTTTTCTCACAGTTCTGGTATCTGGGAGGTCCAAGATCCAAGTTTGAGAGTATCCAGTTCCTGGTAAGAACTTCTTCCTGGCTTCCAGATGGCTGCCTTCTCTTTGTGTCCTCACGTGGCTTTTCCTCTATGTTCATGGGGAGAAAAAGAGAGATCTCTCTCTCTTCCTCTTCCTCTTACAAGAAGGCCACTAATCACATTATCAGGGCCCCTTGGTCATCATGACCTGATCTAACCCTACTTAGTGTCAAAGTCCCCACCTCCAAACATCATCCGTCTTAGTCTGTGCAGGCTGCTATTACAAAATACCACAGACTTATAAACAATAAAAATGTATCTTTCTTTCACAGTTCCGGAGGCTGGAAGCCAGAGATCAGGGTGACAGCATGGTCGGATGAGAGCCGTCTCCTTGGCTACAGACCACGCTGAGTCCTCACATGGTGGAAAGGGCAGGGAATTCTGTGGGCTCTCTCTTAAAAGAACATGAATTCCATTTGTGAGAGTTCCACCCTCATGACCTAAGAACTTCCCCTTCACGACATACACACCTCCCAAAGGCCTTACCTTCTACCATCTCACTGGGCATTAGCATTTGAACAGATGAATTTGGCAGGGACACCAATCCTCAGACAATTGCACCATCACCTTAGGGGTTAGGGTTTCAATGTATAAATCGGTGGGAGAGGAACACAAACATTCAATCCATAACATACATCCAGTGTTCTTAGTCATTGGCTTGGGATTGCCTGGAAAGAGTAAGTTTTAGGTTAAACCAAAGTGACTCTGAAGGTACTGAAAATGGAAGGATACGAGATGCATCAATTTGTCTTTTGCTTTGGAGGAGATGTTCTGGGATGTGCCTGACCACTGGAGCTTTAAACACGTGACTAAAGTGGCAGGTCCCCAAACCATCACAGGATGCGTCATCTACCTCCTAGTGTACATGCACATGCTTTATCAAGGTTTCCAGTGTGCTGGCCAATGCTTGCACATCCTGCCAAATCAGAATGACGTTGTTGCTGTAATGAGTTAATATGATGTTTTGTGGAACATCCAGAGAGTTTGGGTCTCTTTGGACCATATTACTGTCAGATAGCAGAAAAGTTAACATAGCACAAGGATAAAACTGTGAATATGTAGAGTGGTCCATTTCATGTGAACTGACACTGGTCCTTTATCTTGATTGGAATAGAATAAAATACATCCTTTATGTTAATGGCCATATGCCATGTGTCTAAGAACATAATTAATCTACTCAAATTACAGTACCATGTTGAGGGGACACCTGGATGGTTCAGTAGGTTGAGCATCTGATTTTTGATCTCAGCTCACATATTGATCATGGGGTTGTGAGTTTGAACTCCATGTTGGGCTCTACATTGGGTGTGGAGCCTACTTAAAAAAAAAATAGTATGTTTAGCATGTTAGCTACAGTTGAGGATATTACTTAGTTGAGCTTGCTGTGATCTACTGTCATTCTCCAGAATCTAGCATCTGGTTTGTACAGAGGCTAGACTGGCTACATACATGGAGATATGGTTGTAGCCCTCTCATCCCTGAACCTTGAGATCCTTAAGAATGACATTAATCGGGACGCCTGGGTGGCTCAGTTGGTTAAGCAGCTGCCTTCAGCTCAGGTCATCATCCCAGCATCATGGGATCGAGTCCCACCATCGCAAGGAGCCCGCTTCTCCCTCTGACTCTGCCTGCCACTCTGCCTGTGCTCGCTCTCACTCGCTGTCTCTCTGACAAATAAATAAATAAAATCTTTAAGAAAAAAAAAAAAATGACATTAATCCTTTCCATTTC
The DNA here is from genome assembly GCF_030435805.1 of Mustela lutreola. Classification (NCBI taxonomy): domain Eukaryota; kingdom Metazoa; phylum Chordata; class Mammalia; order Carnivora; family Mustelidae; genus Mustela; species Mustela lutreola. The sequence continues at coordinate 45,363,237 of NC_081299.1, read as the reverse complement.
CAACTAAGATACAATGTTGCTTCTATCTTTATTAGGGATGAGGATGGGCCAAGTTCAGAGGTTTTTACTTGGTCTAGCACTATCATATTTCTTGCTTCTGCAAGCCAAGGGTTACTCCAAATGCTAAGTAATTCAAACGCAATTATGGATTCAGGAATTGGGTGGGGGGAACCACAGGGTCAGTGCACAGACTAGTATATTGATTTTAGCCATACCTTGGCCATTAATCTACTAATTGCCTGGTTCACTTTTGCATCCACTCTACAGAGGGTTATGACGACACAGGGCTTCTAGGTATCTGTACTTGTTGAGGTTTTTCAGGGAAACAAAATAAGTGTGTGTGTTTGTGTGTGTGTATGTGTGTGTGTGAAGAAAGAGAGATTTTAAGAAACTGGTCCATGTGATTATAGTAATAGGCACATTTGCAGTGTTGGACTGCAAGGTAGCCTGGCAGTCTGGAGACCCAGGGAAGAGTTGTATTGTAGTTCAGGTCCAAAGGCAGTCTGGAGGCAGAATTCCTTTTTCTTAAAGAAGACCTCAGTCTTCATTCTTTTTATAAGTTTGTGTTTTGTTTTGTTTTGTTTTGATATAGAGAGAAAGCACAAGTAGACAGAGAGGCAGGCAGAGAGGGAGGCGGAAAGAGGCTCCCCACTGAGCAGAGAGCCCAATGCGGAGCTCCATCCCAGGACCCTGAGATCATGACCTGAGCAGAAGGCAGAGACTTAATCCGCTGAGCCACTCAGGCGCCCCTCAGTCTTCATTCTTAAGCCCTTCAACTGATTGGATAAGGCCCACTCGGAATTACAGAGGGTAATCTGCTGGACTCAAAGTCTACTAAGTTAAATGCTAGCCACATATGAAAAACATCTTCACCATACCATCTAGACAGGTATTACACCAAACACCTGGGCATCATAGCCTAGCCAAGTTGACACATGAAATTAACTCTCACAGCATCAATGTCAAATATTAGACCCTGCTCCAATAGCTTTCAAAATGTATTGGTATTTCTCTTTCCCCAATGTACAGTCACCCAAACCAATGGCCATTTGTCCCTTGGGAAAGAACAAGGAGAACTGAGGATATATTTGTGGGGGTGTTTCTGGGTCCTTCTTCCTGGAGACAAACCACCTCTTTATTCAGTGGTGCCCTAGTTATGAATTTATTATCTCTCAGCTCCAAATTTACTCTTCAGTACTTACTCTATGATAACAAATGAAATTCTTTTAAGGATTTATCCTTTACAGTGATGAAAATGTTAATCTTTCTCAATGGCAGGTGCTAGAGGAATATTACAGGAGGAAGAAGCTTCTTCCACTCCTTCCACTCCTGGCTGCTGTGCTGTCAGGCAATGATGTGCTCTGTGGTGCTGACCTAGCCTGTGCTCCCAGCCTAGCACAACAATCTTCCCATAGCCCTCTCAATACAGATATGTTGACTCTCAAGCCTCTCACCTCCAAACCCTATAACTTAACCTCTTCTCCTGGTCAATATCTCTCTCCCAGAGGTTTGTCCTCTATATCTGTGGCAGTGGTGTGGCCTTCCTGACATAGACACTGTGCTCTCTAGGTGTCCCATCTGCACTGGCCACTGTGGGCAACCCTCCCGCACAATGATTGTCTCCTTGCTTATCCAGAAATTAGAGCATCCTTGGCCTAGGAAAACCAGCACACTTCTTTGTCATTCAGTGGATTGCATCCATACCTTCTTTAACAAGATCTGAACCTTAGCCTTTGGGGGAGCCCTCAATAGAATTTTGTCCTTCCTTGGATATCTTCCCTCAGCCCTAAGGTACCTTTATATATTACACTTACTCTTTTATCATAACCTAATTATTCTTTAAAAAAAATTTATGTATTTATTTGACAGAGGGAGCAGGAGAGAAAGAAGAAGGCTCCCCACTGAGCAGCGAGCCCAAGATGGGGCTTGATCCTAGGACACTGGGATCATGACATGAATTGAAGGCAGATACTTAACCTGCTGAGCCACCCAGATACCCCTACCCTAACTATTCTTAATACTGTACTTACCCTTTTTAAAATTGTGGTGTGGCTTCTGTCTCTTACTGGACCCAGACTGATGACAGAATGGGAATGGCCCTAGAAAGTCAAGATTTGGGAATTAGATTGTTCATCCTCTGATCTTCAGTGCAGTGCTGAGCATGTTGCTAATGGGAAGCAGGAGGCTAGTAACTCATTGCATGCATGGCATCACAACGAATCAAGATTGATGGTTAATTGTGATGAAGTGCCAGATGAAGCCAGAGCCTTAGAAATGTAAGTGGCTATGGTGTTTGATGATTATGGCTCTCTATAAGGACTGTGGTATGGGATGGATCTGTTTTTTTTTTTTTTTTTAAGATTTTTAATTTATTTATCAGAGAGAGAGTGGGGGAGAGAGCGAGCACAGGCAGAGAGAATGGCAGGCAGAGGCAGAGGGAGAAGCAGGCTCCCCGCTGAGCAAGGAGCCCGATGTGGGACTCGATCCCAGGGTGCTGGGATCAAGACCTGAGCCCCTGAGCCGAAGGCAGCTGCTTAACCAACTGAGCCACCCAGGCATCCCTGGGATGGATCTTTTTGAAAGCACTTCCTTTGGCACTTACAGAGAAAAAAAAAAAAAAAGATATACTGAAGCTCATTCATTTTCAGCTCCATTATGGAAGCAGCTTTTTCCTGTACCCTGTGCCCATCCGCTGACTGTGGCTTGCTTGTGTCCCAAAGGACTGCTTCCTACTTGCCTGGTGACAGTAGACCATCTCTGGTCAGATAAGTTGGAGAATTTTTCGCCATCCAATGGACTGCAACTACACCATCTCCAGTGAGGTCTGAACCCTGTCCATGTTTGTCCTGCCTTGGTCATTCTCCCTCAGCCCCAAGATCTATATGTATCTTATAGTTACTCTTCTATCATAGCCTGATAATTTTTTACATCGAACTTCCTTTGTTTAAATCACAGTGTAGTTTTTATCTCTGACTGGATCTATATGAAAATGGACTCCAAATTTTATACCTGGCACAGGTCCAGAAATGGAGCAAGGTGTCCTGGATTTTTATTAAGACAGCTTTCTTCACCCCTCTGTTTATCCATCCTTTCTTTTTTAATTATTATTTTTAAAGGATTTTATTTATTTATTTATGGAAAGAGAGTGTGTGAGCCAGAGGAGGGGCAGTGGGAGAGGGAGAGAGAGCATCTCAAGCAGATTCTGTGCTGAGTGCAGAGCCTGACATGGGGCTTGATCTCAGGACCCTGAGCTCTGACCTGAATCGAAATCAAGAGTTTGACACTTAAATAACTGAGCCACCCAGGTACCCCATATCCTTTCTTGCTTTGTTTTGATTAGAGACACAAACCAGCACTTTTTTTTTTCTTTTTCACATAAATTTTGCCCCTTCCGACACTGTGTTCTACTAACCATTTCTATAACTCTGCAGGTCAAGTCCTCTGGAATGCCACATCAACTGTGCCCATCATGGTGATCATTGTGAACCACTGGCTTCCAGTGGTTAAGCACTACCACTTGTTTTCATGCTCTGCTATCAATGAGTCAAGTTCTACTCTGCTCCTGTAAGATCAGAGCTACCACTAGACTTCTTCATGACACTGATGCTTCTCACTGTCATATACCTGATGGCCTTGGTAAATTGCATGATATATGGGACATCTATGAAATACAATCCTCTGATAGGTTTTTCATTCTCACACTATATGTCCACTCAAGTGTGCTCATTCTTTCTGTTCATCATATGCTACAAAAATTTGAGCATTTCAACTTAGCTCAGCATAAGCCATTTCTTTCTTCAGCCATGCTTGCATTGAGTTTGTATTGTCCCCTGAGTTTCTTGAAAGGGTGCTATACCCAGTATCTCAAGATAATTTCCCCAAAGGATACCTGGGTGGCTCAGTTAGTTAAGTGTCTACCTTTAGCTCAGGTCATGATCCCAGGGTCCTGAGAGAGAACTGCACCTCGGGCTCCCAGCTCAGTGGGGAGCCTGCTTCTCCCTCTCCCTCCGCCTGCTGCTCTGCCTGCTTGTGCTTTCTCTCTCTCTCTCTCTCTGTCAAATAGATAAAAATCTTAAAAAGAGAGAGAGAGAAACTTCTGCCAAGTCAATAAATTCTACCTTACTTAGTCTTCAGTTTTAGCCCCTTTGATAAAAATGTTCTCAAGATCTAGTCCCTCAGGTACCCCCTGGTTCCTTATTGAAAATATTAGCTAACTCTCACAGTTCCTGTGGAGTACAAGCCCTGTCCTCCCTTATCAGGCTCACATGAACCCGGCTGTCGTTCCACGTGCCTATTAACTTGGTGGTTATGTCCCAGTTGCACTGTAGAGGAGAGGTCTATAAAGGATCTTCCTCTATGAAGACGGTATTAATCTTAGTGAGGAGTAGGCCACCTTTGCAGGCTCTGAAGATTTTCAGTAAGTCTGGAAACAAAACTTCAAGAAATATGCAGATATCCTTATCCCATGTTTTGGGATTCCTGGGTTTCCCACACAGGACCCTCACATTGGCATAACAGTTCTTCTTGGGTTATGTGTTCGATTTTCTTTGAAGCTAGGGACTCTATTCAATTCTGAGTTTGGTTTTAATCTTTTCTTTTTCTCACTATAAGAGAAAAGGGGCCTCTAGGATGCCAAAGAAGCTCTCTGGCTTTCACAGTTAATTTTCCATTGTTAATTGCCCTCAGCTTTTCTTTATCCCTGTGTAAAACAGATGATCTGTAGGCTTCAACTTCATAGCAAAGGGCTAATTCCATTGTCCTGTGTGTATGGCTTCTCAATCCCAGGCCTCAGACCAGTTTTGCAACTTGTACATTACAAAGGGGAGGGGTTTAGATTCTATCACCCTTCCTCCCCTATAGATGGAATCAAATGATCTAGAGGCCAGATGACAAAGCCTAGAAGAATTTAGACAGCCTCCCTAGCTTTCTCAGAGGAAAATTTTTATTGGCTTACATGAGCTCTCAGGCTCATGTTTTTATCTTCCACTCTTTTTGTTTGGAAGAATCTGTTTGCCTGATACGGAATAATACATTTCTTTTCCTCATTTGTCTACACATTCTAGAAATTTGAGCATTTCAGTTAGTTACCAAACATGGAACACGAATCCTCCCTAACAGAATGTAGTTGCTAGTAGTCTCATTCTATTACTAGATGGCGAAACAGTCACCGCGAATGGAGCATTTTATTTTAACGTACATTCTTTATTTATTCTGTGCCATAACACTACAAAACAGACTCAGCTCTCCTTATTTTACAGATCAGGAAACTCAAGGACAGGGAGCTGAGGTAACCTGACGATGATTACACATTCTAGCAAGTAGTACAGCCTATCTGACTCCACACTCACAATATCAAATGTAACCAACGGAATCATTTAGGTAATTCAAGGAAGACTTCCCCTTTCCTCCAAAATGAAATATTCAGAGACATGCCTATTAGGGGTTAAGAAACTTCTTCAGACATTAGCCCGAATATTTTGTCTTGTGTTTCCTTCCTTATTTTAAGACAGAATTTCTGCATCAAATCCTGGAATCTGCGTAACCACTAATTATCCTAGGAGAATGACCAGGAAAGAATGCTCAAGGGCATACATAAGCTTTTATGTGTGACTACCTCAGGATAGTCATCTCCACTCCAATCCAAAGTTTGGGGCATCAGACAAAATACTTTGCCCAGATTCAGCTACAAAATAATGCCTTCTTTATTACTGTCATACCAACTGGGTTTAAAAAAATGAAAAAAATTGAGTTTAAATCATATTTAAAAAGAAGATCTTTTATTTTATTAAGGCAAAATGGCCTGTCATTCTTGTAAGAGATTGAGGGACAACAAAGTCCCTTTGTGTAACCCGTACTTCTTGTTACTATGGGACTACTTTCAATATTATTATCCTTTCCTAGAAAAGTCCCTAGAATCCCAACCCCCAAGTGTACACCTATTTCCATTGGCTCCTGGATGATTTTTTTTCGCCAGGGGTACTGTGGCTCCAGGTGTACCCCACTGCTTTGGCACTTGCTGGGCTCATTCCCAAACTGCTGCTTCATCCCTTCCCGATATCACTGGCATGCCAGGGAATGGAAAGGGTGTTTCCTTCTAACATCATACATAGCTTTGTATTTGGCTCACAAAGAGTTTTATGAATTTCCCTGTTGGCTGGAATGAAACACATTTGATAGTGAGTCAAAGTTCTACTTGAAACAATTCCCCTTGGGGAAAGATTGACTTAAGCCCCAAATTGCCTCCTGTGTCTTAATTCTTTCCTACCTGAAGATGATTTTACGCCATGAAATTAGGGATGATCTTTCTTTCTTCTCTTCCTCCCTTCCTTCTTTTCTTTTCTTTCTTTCTTTCTTTCTTTCTTTCTTTCTTTCTTTCTTTCTTTTTCTTTCTTTCTTTCTCTTTTTTTCCCTCTTTTTTCTTTCCTTCCTTCCTTCCTTCCTTCCTTCTTTCATTTTTGAGGCTTAAATACCCATAATCACATTTAGAATTTACTTCATGCTTTCCTGGGACCCACAGTGAGTATCTGTGAGCATCTTGAGGACACTTTTTGTTCTTAGAACTTAACAAGTGTCAACATTTAATTGATATTTATTTGCACGAATGGCCACATTGGTAAGACAAAGCTATTAGGTAAGCATAACAGTTAAGTTACATCAGAAAAGTGTACTGCAGTATTTCTGTACTTAAAAATACATATGTAATTTATTTACATGTATTTTTTAGACATTATGATTTGTTTATTGGGACATGTAATTTTTATTGAAGTATAATTAACATACAATGTTAGGTTAGTTTCATATATAAACATAATGATTCAACAAATCTATGCAATATTCAGTGCTTACCATAGTAAGTGTAGTCACCGTCTGACACCAAACAACATTATTGCAATCTTAATGAAATCTGGCCATTTGCAACAACATGGATGGACCTAGAGGGTATTATGCTAATGAAGTAAGTCAGATAGAAAAAGACAAATACAGTATGATTTCACTCACATATGGATTTAAGAAACAAAACAAATGAACAAACAAAGCAAAAATAAAAAAAAAAAAAAGAGAGAGAGAGAGAACTTAAATACAGAGAACAAACTGGCAGTTACCAGAGGGGAGGTGAATGAGGGGATGGTTAAAATAGATACAGATACAGAGGAGATTAAGAGATACGAACTTCCAGTTACAAAATAAGCAAGTCCAGGAGATGAAAATCACAGCACTGGAAAATATCATTTTTAACAAAGTACAACTGTAGCTTTGTTTTAAAACACTTCTTATTGAAGAATCATGCCTAGACTCACATTAATAAAATGATGGGAAACACTTAGGCCAAGGAAGGATGCTTCTGTATCTACACCCATAACTCTTTATTGGTAGTTGGCTGTACCCTTTCAACATAATGTCTCATATTTGCCTCAACACTCTTTCTTCATGTTTTTACCATTAGTAATGATGAAGAGTGACATATACAGTTTAATAATTCATTATAAATATATCTTCTAAAACACTCACAAAACTTACTAGGTGTTCCATATTTAGGCTTTCCATTCATTTTGTAACTGCATGACAGACCATGACCACCATGCTCCACGGGGCTGGGGCACCCCCGTGAATGAGGATGCTGGAATTGTGTAGCCATACATAGTGGTTCTGAGATTACATGCATTTCCCAAAGTTTCAATGGCATATTTCTCTGTCTCCTTCAGAAACAACAAAGCTTGCCTCTCAAGTCAAATTCCTATCAAATCTTAGCATTTTCTGGTAAACTCTTCCACTGAAGAATTTTGATCATTTTAACAGTAAAAATGATGCAATAATAGTATATATTCTCAGAATTTTTTAAAGGATTATTTATTTATTTATTTATTTGACAGAGGGAGAGAGATCACAAATAAACAGAGAGGCAGGCAGAGAGAGAGGGGAAGGAAGTAGGCTTCCTGTTGAGCAGAGAGCCTGATGTGGGGCTTGATCCCAGGACTCTGAGACCATGACCTGAGCTGAAGGCAGAGGGTTTAACCCACTGAGCCACCCAGGCGCCCCTATTTTCAGATTTTTAAAAAAAGATTTTATTTACTGGGGCACCTGGGTGGCTGAGTTGGTTGGGTGACTGCCTTGGGCTCAGGTCATGGGGACTGAGTCCTGCATTGGATTCCCAGCTCCATGGGGAATCTGCTTCTCCCTCTGACTTTCTCCCCTCTCATGCTCTCTCACTCTCTCTCTCTCAAATAAATAAATTCTTTAAAAAATATATTTAAAAAGATTTTATTTATTTATTTGAGAGAAAGGGAGAGAGCACAAGCAGGGGAGCAGCAGAGGGAGAAGGAGAAACAGGGTCCCAAAAAGGGGCTTGATCACAGGACCCAGAGATCATGACCTGAGCCAAAGGCAGATGTGTAACCAACTGAGCTACACAGGCACCCCATAACTCCCAATTATTTTAAAGATAACTTTTTAATAGAGACATTTCAGGGGCACCTGGGTGGCTCAGCTGGTTGAGCCTCCAACTCTTGATTTCATCTCAGGTCATGATCTCAGGGTCCTGAGACTGAGTCCCAACTCCTATGTTGGCTTCATGCTTAGCACTGAGTCCATTTGATTCTCTCCCTTTCCCTCTGCTCCTCCCCTGTTCTCTCTCTCTCTCTCTCTCTCAAATAAATAAATAAATAAATAAATATTTCGGGGTGCCTGAGTGGCTCAGTTGGTTAAGTGCCTTCTGCTTAGGTCATGATCTTGGAGAGTCAGGATCAAGCCCTGCATCAGGCTCCCTGCTCAGTGGGAAGTTTGCTTCTCCCTCTGACCCTTCCCCTTCTCTCATGGGCTCTCTCCTCTCTCTCTCTTTCAAATAAATAAAATCTTTAAAAAAAATAAAATAAAATAGAGTCATTTCAGTCTACCAAGAATTTCCATATTCATTATCCTAATGTATTCCCAAACCAACCCAGGGTATAATGTCTATGATTCTTACTGTACCAAATTTGGAACTGAGGTTTAGAGAGACCGAGTAACTTGACCAAAAGTCACAGCCACTTAGTGACAGGCTTGGGATTCAAAACTCTGATTCTTGGGCGCCTGGGTGGCTCAGTGGGTTAAGCCTCTGCCTTCGGCTCAGGTCATGATCTCAGGGTCCTGGGATTGAGGCCCGCATCGGGCTCTCCGCTCAGCGGGGAGCCTGCTTCCTCCTCTCTCTCTGCCTGCCTCTCTGCCTGCTTGTGATCTCTTTCTGTCAAATAAATAAATAAAATCTTTAAAAAAAAAAAAAAACTCTGATTCTATATGCTATAATATTTCCGCTATCTACTTTTTTTAAAATTTATTTTTTTATTTGTTTTCAGCATAACAGTATTCATTATTTTTGCACCACACCCAGTGCTCCATGCAATCCATGCCCTCTATAATACCCACCACCTGGTACCCCAACCTCCCATCCCCCCGCCACTTCAAACCCCTCAGATTGTTTTTCAGAGTCCATAGTCTCTCATGGCTCACCTCCCCTTCCAATTTACCCCAACTCCCTTCTCCTCTCTAACTCCCCATCCACTATCTACTTTTTAAAAAAATCAGAAATATCTTCCCTGTGCCAGAGAGAATTCAATGACCATATAGGTATGTATAAAATAAAAGGGGGTATTACAGGAACAATGCATAAACAATATTACATTAAAAGCTCAAAAGAGCAGAAAAACCACTTGCAGACACCAGAAAGGAAGTTTTAGTTTATTCTTTTGTATAGGAGGTTTTTAAAAATTTATTATAGATGGTTTGTTGACTTGCTCATTGATTTGGTATACATTTCTGGGGTATCTGTTATTGATGAGGCACTGAACTGAACACTATAAGACGGTAAAAATGATACAATTGCTAGCCTGAAATATATCATCTCTAAGCACACAAATAACTGTAATGGGTGGAAGCCATTCAAAAGCCATAGCTGACACATGAGTGTAGGGTTATGAGAAATTGGCAGAGGCAACATAATTTTCATTTTTATCTATATTAAATACATATTACTCTTACAATAATAATTTTAAAAGCTTCATTTAATATTTAAAGAAGAGAGAGAATTATATTTATGGAAGAATAACAGGTACAGAAATGGCCATGGTAAGTCAGAAATACAGGTCTTCCACAATTTACGATGGGATTATACCCTGGTCACTCATGGTAAAATGAAAAATTGCAAGTTGAAAACGCATTTAAGGAGCACCTGGGTGGCTCAGTCAGTTAGACTTAGGCTCGGGTCATGATCCCAGAGTCCTGGGATCAAGTCCCATATTGGGTTCCCTGCTCATTGGGGAGTCTGCTTCTCCCTCTGCCCCTCACCCCACTCATGCTCTCTCTCTCTCTCTCTTAAATTAATAAATAATATCTCTTTCAGAAAAGGCCTTTAATACACCTAACCTACCAAACATCATAACTTAGCTTTGCCTATCTATCTTCAACATGTTCAGACTCTTATATACCAGTCTGCATCTGAACATAATCGTTTAACATAAATCCTATTTTATAAATAAAGTGTCTATAATACGGTGTTGAATATCTCATGTAATTTATTGAATACCATATAGAAAGGAAAAAGAGCATGGTTGTAAGAGTACTGGAGACTCATCCTCGTGAACCCCGGGGCTGGCCGGGAGCTGTGGCTCGCCGCCCCTACCCAGCATCACGAGAGTGCACTGTACCAGGTACAGCTAGCCCAGGAAAAGATCAAGATTCAAAACTGGAACTATGGCTTCTACTGAAGGCATATCACTCTCACTCCAGGATGAAGATGGAAGATTGTAAGTTGAACCATTGTAAGTTGGGACTGCTTATATATAAACCAACTTTTTCTTTGTCCAGTGAATTACCGGAAGAAGGAAAAATAGCTGCCTTCCCCAGCAAAGTTCCAAGGAAATGATATCACCTGAGGAAAAATAGGCTTCGGTTCAGATGAGCAAACTGAACAATTTTTTAGGGCTGGGTAGGACCATCTTGACCATCCTCTTGCACAACTGCCTGTTTTAAAGTCAAAGAAACTGAGGCACAGATAAATGAGGATACTTGCCCCAAGGTCAGGTAGCCGGTTGGAACAGAGACAGAAGCAATATTCATGTCTCCAGACTCCACACTGCTTTGACTGATGACTGGCAATAGAAATGGTGGTAGATTATCTTCATAGGATATTCACAGTGCCTTATATATAATAGACATTCACTAATTATTTATTGAATAAATACAGAAAATAAATTAGTAATATGCTATAGAAGATGTGTTTATGTTATGTATTTCCCTCCTACTTTGGTGACCTTTTTACAGTTTAAGTCTCTATTATGGTATAACATACAAGCAATGAAGTATAAAAATTTATGGCCACATATTGATTTCACACTATTACATCTTATATATGTTTATATCCACGTAAGCACCCAGAAAACTTTCACATACCTCTGCCCAGTTAATAACCCCTCCCAAAAGGTAACCACTATTCTATCAGCATAGACTAGTTAGTTACCTGTTGTGTACTTCTTTTTGTGTACTTCTTCTTTTTTTTTTTTTAGATTTTATTTATTTATTTGACAGAGAGATCACAAGTAGGCAGAGAGGCAGGCAGAGAGAGAGGGAGAAGGAGGCTCCCTGCTGAGCAGAGAGCCCAATGTGGGGCTCAATCCCAGGACTCTGGGATCACAACCTGAGCCGAAAGTAGAGGCTTTAACCCACTGAGCCCCCCAAGTGCTCCTGTTGTTGTACATTTTATAAAGCAATATAGTAAGCATTTTTGTGCCAATTTATTTTTTCAAACATTATGTTTGAGAGATTCATCCATGCCCCTCAGGGGAGAGGCTGGTCATTTCTTTTTCATGGCTGCATAGTATTCCACCATGTATAATATAATTTAGTCATTCTGTTTTGGATGGATGTTTGTGTTGCTTCCATTTATGAGATATCATGAATAAAGCTGCTAGGAATCATTCTGTACAAGTCTTTTGGTGGACATATGCCCTTGTCTTTTGGGGCACATCTGGAGGAGTGGAATTGCTGGGCCACGGGGTAGCCATACATTTAGTAATTAGAAGATATTGTCGAAGACCTTTCTAAAGTAGCTCTACCAATTTTCACTCCAGCTAATCCACATACTCACCAACCCTTGACAGTGTCAGGACTTTTCATTGTAGTTATTCTGATAGGTAGGTAGTGGTATTTAATTAGGTCTTAATTCATATTTCCCTAATGACTAATGACTTTGAGTATTTTGTGCTGTGCTTATTGGCCACTTGCGTATCCTCTTGAGAAGTGCTTATTGAAGGCTTTTTCTTCCTCCCCCTAAATTTTTTTTTTCCAAGTAAGCTTTATACTCAGTATGGAGCCCAACATGGGGCTTGAACTCATGACCCTGAGATCAAGACCTGAGCTGAGATTAAGAGTCAGATGACTAACTGGCTGAGCCACCCAGACACCACCCCTCACTTTAAAAAGAAAAAAAATTGGTCTTGTCTGTATTTTTCCAATTGATTTATAGTTCTTTATATGTCCTGGATATGAGTTCTCTTTGTAAATATATGTCTTTTCCTAATCTGCCCTAATTGCCTTCTCATTTTCTCACTTGTGTATTTTAGCCATCAGCAAATCTTTTCTATAAAGGGCCAGATGGCAATTACTTTAGACTTTGCAGGCCTTGGTGAGGTCTGCTGCTACTTTTCAACTTTGCCACTGTAACACAGAAGCAGCTGCAGACAGCCATACATTACATGAATAAGCGCATGGCTGTATTCCAATAAAACTTTATTTATGGGCACTGAAATTTTGAATTTCATGTACATTTCACATATCATTACACAGTATTCTTCTTTTGACTTTTTTCCACCATGGGAAAATCTAAAAACCATTTTGAGCTCCCAGGCTCTACAAAACCATGCAGCAGAATTAGGTTAGTATGCTGGCCATAGTTTGGTGGCCTCAGATGTATTTCACACATATGAGCTCTTAATTTTCTTGAGTCTCAAGTTATATCTCTTCTTTTGTCATTAATATTTTTATTTCTGTATAAGAAATCTTTGCCTATTCCAAGTTCCTGAATAGGCTCTCCTTTGTCTTATCCTAAAGCTGCATTTTATCATTCACTTTTATGTCATTGATCCACCTAGGATGACATTTTGTGTATGGTGTGAGGTAGAGGCTTTACCCTTGGTTTCTATGTACTTGAGTTTGATCATAGATCTTTTCTGACTTTATCATGTAGTCATGACTTCTCGGCTCTGTGAAACTTTCCCTGGTGGCAGAGTGGGGAGCTAACACCTGTCCGGTAGTCATTCATTCGACAACTACTTTTAAAAGGCTTATTGTGGTCCATGCTAGACACAAAGGCTTGGCTTTTGTCTGAAGGAGATTTTAGTCTTTTAAAAAACAATAAATAAATAAAATGTGATAAGTGCCATGATAATATTGCAACTATTCATTTATGTTCATTATGTTTTTCATTATGTTTTTCTCCTATTGAAATTGAGTCATTTGAAGAAAGGGACCACAGGCTTTAATTTGGTTATCTCTAGCACCTCGCGTGAACTCTAATATAGAATAGGTGCTAATGAAAATTTGATGAATGATTAAATGAATAAATCATCATGCATATACAGGATACAAATACACATGTATTCATACAGTGCATATGTATACAGAATATGGACATATATGAATTCAGTGAATAACATGCATAAATGTACATATGTGTATACACACACACACACACACAAACTTCGACCTCTTTCTTCCAGACATACAAGCTAAAATGCCTCTTGGGCAATCACTAATCTCTTGTACGTTAGTCAGAGGACAAAATTCATGCAGTAAAGATTCATGGTTGAAGTTCTGGTGGTTCTTGTAGTAGACTGCCTCTGTTCAAATCCAAGCTCTATCACCCAGTAGCTGCGTAACCTTAGACCAGTTACTGAATCTTCCCGTGCCCCAGTAACCTCATCCATAAAATGGGAAAACTCTCCTCGTACAGTTGTTCAGAATTTTAAATGAGTGCATACTTGTAAAATAATCAGAGGCCCAAAAAGCTCCATGAAGGCAGGAATTTTTGTCTGCTTGGTTCATTGCTTCTAGAAGAGTGTTTGATACATACTAGATACTCATTCAACACATCTGTCGCATGAATGACCAATCCCTGGATCACGAAAATCTCTAATTGTTGACTGGTATCATTTCATACAGAGATTTTGGGTTCCCTTTCCAGCCATTCCCCATCCCCCATTGATGACAATTTCAGTTTGGGAATCATAGCATTTTTTGACATTGACGCAAGGTGGCAGCATCAGTCTCCTTTTGAGCCATCAGCCACACTATCTTCGCACATTCTAGAGACAAACTGGGCAACTTGCTGCAAGTTCCTCCATCCATTCTAGATTCTGTTATTTTAAATAACAACATTAACCGAATCATTATAAGGCTACTTCTTAGCTGCTCTAATTTCTAGCTAAGGAAAAGGTGAATGCTTGTAAAAAGATAAAAATACTGACATTTACCCAGGCTGCCTTATAGTACCACAACTGTTTTGTGTTCTTAACACTCTGGCTTTGTAACAAATAAGTGCTTGGCAAATAATAAGCAAATCTCTTCCATTTCTGCTACACAAGGTGAAACAATGTTGTTCCTTTCCAAGTTTGCAAGAAAAGACAAAACAAAATCAAACTTCTCTGTTTTCTAAATAAAGACAGGAGGTTAATTCTGCAGTCCTTCTAACTTACTCTGTGAAACCACTGTTGAGAAACAGAAAGTTCTGGGCACCTTTGAGGGTAAGACCTTGTGGCATAAAGAAAAGAATCTTGGTTTAGAAATGAAGAGAACTGGGATTCCAGGGTTGCTTCAAGGAATCTCCTTACCTCTAACTTTAAGCTAAGTTCCTTTCTTTGCAGAATTCAGCATCCTTATTTCTAAAACAATGATAGCAATCTCTGTCTTACCTACTTGAAATGAGATCAGTGAATGTAAATACCTTAAGAAACTGTAAAGGGCTCTATTTTATACGGCATGAGCTAAGGTTAAAATCATTTCCATTTTACCAACGGGGAAAACCAGTTCTAGCCAGTTAAATGGGCTTGCCTCGGTTTTCTCATCTATAAAATGGGCTAATGAAAGCAACCCCACCTACTTCAGTGAGCTGTAAGGATAAAATAAGATAATAGATGTGAAAGTGCATTTAAAATGAACGTACTCTCACTTGTACAAGATTATTAAGTTTAAGCAAATGGCTTTTCTCGAGTTTCACAAACAATCCTGAAGGAAGCAACATGTAACTAAGTAGTTTTTAAAGAAATAAGCATGTTTGATTTGCTTCAGAATCTCAGGAAATTGCACATTTAAAAAAGAGGAATAAAGAAGCTCAAGGTATCACTGCATTTAGGGAAGGATAAATAAAATTAAATGGTATATGCAGAGTTAGTTGATAAACACTTCTTGAATATCTGCATTTAAATTAAGTATATTGTAGAAATAAATGTCTTCCCTTAAAATCTTAACATTCAACTAACACTCGACAACTGCCTATTTCGTAGCAAGTATTTTAAAAATGGGTTCTTTCATTTTCAGTGTTTTGGTCTTCAAAATCAGAGAGAAATTGAAATTAAATTGAGATTTAAGGAAAATTGAAATTAAAAGTTGAGAAAAGTGAGATTCAGAGAAGTTGCTCAGCTTGCCTCAGGTCAAACAGTGACTCAAGATACAGACTTCAAATCCCCTGCTCCCTCCTGTCTTGTCTTACTGTGGAGGCTTTTAGTCACTCCTATGAAGCACTCCCGATACTGCATCTGCCCTTACAGCAGCAAGCTAGCAATTTTTGTTGAGTATAAACCAGAGGTGGAGTGTACTGGTTTTAAGGAAACTGGTTAAATGGGGACTTCAGAGCTGAAACTTATCTGTCTTCTTGTGTGAATTTCCATGGCTTGCTCTGACCTTTGGACTATCATTTTCCCAGAAAGGCACTCAGTTACCTTTCCTCTAAATATTTCCAGAGCCAATTCAGGCCTTTTCAAAAAATAAAAAATGATTAATTATTAAATGTTAGGGGTTAAAGAGAAAGAGAAATAAAATTATGAGGTAACAAGAGATCTTAGAAATGAAAGCCATTTAAGTCTCTTGGGAGGTATCCATTGTTTAAGAATGATGTGCTGTTGTTACCACACATAATAAGTTAGTCTTAAAAAGGCATTTATCCCCGCTGATGTTACAGTGTTTCTACAGACTAGTTTAGTGAACTGGATGCCATTCTCAGGTGTGAATTTTGGTCAGCTATGTTTAGTAGGAATTTTAATTACGTAAATTACTTTGAAATGACACCATTTTAACTATGGAGTCTGTTCCATTGAATTTAACTTGCTAGTTAGATTCTTCCTTTTAAGGGTTAAAGCAAAGAGGCCTTCCCATTTCCATGTCTGGTTGGGTGGTTTAACTTCCTATTATCTGAAGAATGATATTGACAATGTGCTTATGACTTGTTCAAGTCCATTTAATGAGTATCTGTAGTATTCTGTTCCCTTGAAGAGTCATTCATATATAATACTTGTTTGCATGCAACTACATGCATTGATTAACACTATAATCTTTTTGTTGTGAAAAAAAAAAAAATAGCCCACAGAGACCTGTGAATGGAAATATAAAACTTATTTAAACATCCATTAATTTTCCCTCTTATCTGCTCCTGGAGCACCAGACTTTAGTCTTCCTATTAAATGGCTGAGTTCAATCCCGAGGACCTGAATATTAGGTTCCTGGCATTCAATCTAGTGCCAGCAAAAATCAACAGTCTTACCCAATGGCTTTAGGGACCAACAAGATTGAGGAGTTGTAATACCATTTAGTTAGGGTAAAGGCCTGGCTTCTAAAAATGTTTATTCTTAAATGAATAAAAGTCATTTCACAGATAAGGAAGAGCAGACAGGAAAGGTAAAGGGAGGTAATGCTAAAATTCTAATGATAGAACAGAGTAGTTTATCATGGAAAAGAAGCAGCCGCCTGAGGGGCACAGGTGCCCAAGGAGGTGGGGAGGTGAGAGGGATCTGCAGTTTCAAGACTGGCATTGACTTTGAGTTTAGAGTTCCAAAGATAGGGTTTGCTGACTTAGAATTTCAAGGATGAATATAATTACAAAGAGGGTTGGGTGGGCAAGGGAAAGATGCTGGAATCCCTGAATTCCTTTTAAAATGTCAACAATCACATTGTATTGTTTCTGCTATTTTAACTTTTCCAGGGGTGTTTCTCACTGAAAACTGTCTAAGGAATTTGTTCTCTTACTTATCCTGGCTTGGTTTTACCTGCTGCTCTTTGAAATGAGAGGACAGTGGCTGACAGGCATTGGATGCCCCAGCTGCAGAACAGTCTTGGAGATTCCCGAAGACAGTGATTTGACCTTTCATTGCCAACCCCATTTTTTGTCCAGTCTGGACTTGAGCTTCATTCAACAGACACCAAACCCTGTGTTGGGTACTGGGGAAATGCTGCGGAGCTGATAATTCACAGAGCTGACTAGTTTTACTAACTATAATGCCAAATCAGACTGCGATAAGTGCCTCAAGAGTGTTCTAAACAAAGTGTTGAAGTTAATTCTGTCCAAGGGTCCAAGGGTCAAGGAACAGCTCAGAGAGAAGGTGACATTTCAGGACACTCTAGAGCAAGAGAAGCATTTTGCTAGCTAGAGAAGGGACAGAGGTGTGATGTAAGGGCACTCTAGAGCAAGAGAAGCATTTTGCTAGCTAAAGAAGGGATAGAGGTGCGATGTAAGTAGGAAGGCAGGCGTGTGAAGAGTCAAAGGAGTGTTCCAGAAAGGACAAGTGGTTGATGGTGTCTGGATATAGCGGTTACTGAACCCCATAACATGTCACTGTAAAAGTATCAAAAAGCTACAGCTGTGTCTATTTCTGGATGCATAAAAAGAGGCACCTGGAATAAATATCCATTTATTGCCCACTGGGTGCCCAGGTCTCTGCTTGGCTCTATAGAAGATATACGGGAAGACCCATGCCTTGGGAATGTTTATATAGCCTTCTGTCTAGAAGAAAGATGAACTCACATAAAATAATGTAAAATAATATTACAGCTTCTAAAGCAAAGCATTAGATTGCCCCAGAACTCAAGCTGAAGATGATACCTCCAGAGGGCACTCCTGCTGTCCTGACACCCGCTCCCCAATAGTGGTACAGGCAGGCTTAACACCCCTCCCCGGCCCCCCAAAACCAGCAGAAAGGCTGAGGGCTTGGGATGCCATCACCTCAGAAACAGGTATAAAGGTCACAGCTAACCCTTACTTAGAACTTGTATGTACCTGCAGATGTTTACATGGATTAACTAATTCAGTCTTCACAATTACTGTATTTGGGAGAAACAATTAACATCTCTATTTACATATAGAGAAACTGAGGCACAGAGTCATCTGCCGGAATTCAGATCTACAAGATCTGGCTCCAGACTCTTCACTCAAATTCAGATTCTCAGACTCCAGCCCAGTATCTGGTGCTGGGTGTTTTTCCCTGAGTATTTTCAGGATAATACGATTCAAAGCGAAATAAATACTCGAGAGCACCAAATCTGTAAGGGAGGAGAACGCATGTTCGCTCTACAGCCTCAACTTTTGCCCCATCCAAGGCCAGCAAGAAAGTGTTTCTTTTTATTTATATAGTTTTCTTTTTTTGTGACAGCTTGGTGTTTCTGAACGCTAGGGGCTCCCGGATTCTCTGGTTTGAGAGTAACTTTTCCTTTTAGGATTTTTTTTTTTTTTTGAAGGGGGTGGGGGAAAATGTGGCCTTAATTATCCTACGTCTTAGGCAGCTTAAGGAAGGGGCTGTGCTTTCGTGATCTCTTCAGAGCCAAGTAAGGAGGTCCCTCTCTTTGCCTCTGTCTGTCTCTCTCTTTTTAAAAGGACCTCGTGCAATAAAAGTGCAGAAACAAACCCAGGCGACCACAACAGCAGCCGCAGCGGCAGCAGGAGGAGGAGGAGGAGGAAGAGGAGGAGGAAAAGTCGGAGTTGGGGCAGGCGCTCCGGAGCAGCAGGGCTCGGAGCGGCTCCCATTCATTAAGTAAGCAGCGGCCGAGGAAGGTGGCCGAGCGCCCGCGCTGCCCACTCACCCGCTCCAGCAGCGGGACACGCGCCAGCCCCGCGCGCCCCGCGCAGCCCAGCTCCGCAGCAGCGTCTGCGCTGCCGCCGGCTCTCCGCCCCCTGGACTCTCGGACGCTGTGGGGCTGAGAGAGGAGCGCAGAGGAGCAGCGCGGAGCAGAGAACAGCCCGGGCTGCAGCGGGAAGCGCGCGGCGGGCTGCACCGTCGCCGCAGCGCCGCGAGCGGGGGTCCGAGCCTCCGCGTCCAGGAGCAGCCGCGGCCGGGAGGCGGGCCGGGCGCGCGGGAGTGTGGCTGCCGCCGCCGGGCGTCTTCGCGGGGCGGGAGGCTCGCGCCGCAGCCAGCGCCATGCAAAACTACAAGTACGACAAGGCGATCGCTCCGGAGAGCAAGAACGGGGGCAGCCCGGCGCTCAACAACAATCCGCGGAAGGGCGGCAGCAAGCGGGTGCTGCTCATCTGCCTCGACCTCTTCTGCCTCTTCATGGGTGAGCCCGGCCCCCGGCCCCCGGCCCCGCGCCCCCGCGCCGTCAGCCCCCGGGGTAGGGGTGGGGGTGGGGGACAGCGCTGTCCCGGAGCCCTCGCGCAGCACGGAGCCTCAGCGCCCGCCCTTCCCCAGGCTGCCGACTTCCCGGCCTGGAAGCGGGCGTGGGGCGCGCGCAGGCTCTCCCGGGCCACCGGAGCCCGGCCCCTTAGAAGCCGCCTCCGGCCGGAGGCGCAGGCACGGTCCCGCGGAAGGTTTGGGTTCGGCCTCTCAGCGCAGGGCGGTGGGCGGAACCGTGACCCAGAGCCCGCGCGGAGCTTGGTGCCCCCCGTCCGAGTAAGATGGATCTCTTGGGGCGCCGGGCCCCTGCCTGCAGCCGCGCTGCCTCCTCGCTGGCTGTGTGTAAACACCCAACCCTTCCGCTCCCGCCTCCTCGTCCCGGCCGAACTCCGAGCTGGCCTTTCCCCCGCTCCCCTCCTCACCCCCACCCCGCACCCCCCCCCCGGGGGGCTGGGAGCTGCGCCCCGGGGACTTGACGCGGGCACCCACTAAACTGCCACTTGTTAGGCGCCTACTGTGTGCGGGCGGTAGGCTGTGTCACGGACACGGTTTCAACCAGCCCTCGCCCCGACTCGGTGCAGGGTAGGTGTGGAGCCCCATTTCAACAATTAGAAAACTGAGGCGCTGGGAGAGCAATCCAAGATCAAGATCGTGTTTGGGGACCACGATTAACTGCCGTCCCAGAAAGTTAAGGTGATGGTCCATTTCTGTTTTCCAAACTAGTTGGATGCCCCAGCCCGAAGTGCGGTGGGCGCTAAAAAAAAAAAAAAAAAAAAAAAAAAAAAAAAAATTGATCGGGGAGTGAGGAGGATTTATGAACTTGGGGGGTGGGCAGGGAGAAAGCTATTGACATGAATCTACAGGAGTTCCAAGGTTGAAGTCAGAGTAGTTTTTTTTTTTTTTTTTTTTTTTTTTTTTAACGATTCATGGTGTAATGGAAAGGGCACAGGACTTGTCATCAGAACATTGCTACCCTGCCACTTGCTGGGCGTGCCACCCCCTTGCCTTCTGGGCCTCAGTTTCCTCATCAGTTGAGTGAGTGGGTTGAATTAGATGCTCTTCTAAGGCCCCTTCCTGCATTAAGAACTCGGATTTGGTCCAGGAGCTGTTCTGCCAGCTCTGCTAACTGAAGAAACATCTGTGTTCCCAATTCAGTTCCCTTAAAATAGAACTCCTGCACGGAGACGTAAGTCCCTTTTGAAATGGTTTTGTCCGTGCAGATTGTGCAAACCAGAGACTTAGTGGACTGGAGTTACACTTCTTTTGTGTTTTATGACTCTTTTCTGCAGCTCGGTCCTCACTGAGGTCTGTCTGCCCTGGGCTTGAACGTCCCTAGTAAGTTTGGGAGTCAAAGGAAGATGGGGCACCTAGAATTATTAAAACAAAAGAATTCTCCCCTTTGGGTACAGAGAGACAGCTGTGGGTAAAATTGTGTTCTGTGGAAGGGAAGAGAGATGGACTAGTTCAGGTGGCAAATCTGCTTCCCACCTCTTCATAGAAATTGGAGGTTTAGATGCTATGTAAAGGAATTGTCACTGGGGGGCCTGCCTTCCTGTGGGCTGCGGGCCTATTATCCTGCACAGTGGGAAGATTAGTATTTAAAGTCTGCTGCCAAGCTATTGAATTTTTAAAAGGCCCTCCCTGGTCCTGGGGGAGTGCAAGGAGAACACTAAACACATTGAAGTTGTTTGCTGTAAACTTGTCTGGGGCTTCCCAGTGTTTACTGGTGTGTTTTGTTGGTGGTAAGGTAAACTCTTCCCAGACGGCATGTGCTGAGTACCCTCCTACCTCCTACTTTGTGATTAGGAAAGCAAAGCTAGAACGAGCCTGTCAGCCTTTGTACAGTTTCATTGTTCTCCTCCCCTCTTCCACTCTTCTGAGTTCAGAAGGCAGTCCTGAGACATGGTGCATTCTTGTTAAAGGGAAAAGAAGTGTGAGGAATTTGCAGGAAGACACACCTATTAGCTAGAGTTTAACTGAGCACAGTGTTGTGCTGTGAAGGTGCAAGTAAGGTGGATGTTTGCACATTTCACTTCATCTGCTCCAACTCTCCCTGTGCCCCCCCCCCCAAGCTAATATCCTCTACCTAGCTATTGATTATGTTTACTCACGGTTGGTCTGTTGGAATAAATGATTTTGTTTACCTCGAAAAGGTGATATCTGGACCCTGCATTGTCTTCTGAGGCACAGAAGGGTATTTAAAGGGTATTTGCCTTGCTATTAAAAAAAACAAACAAACATGCCAACGAAGTCATTTTCAAAGTGATGTATGGTCAGTGTCTCCCCTATGCAAAGACTGAAATATAACATCACTAATTTAACGCCTTACCTACCTTTAATAGGAAAAACTGTAAGATAAATACTTGAGAAATTTATGCGGGAGAACTCTGGCTTCCAAGAGAAAATTAATAACACAACATGTGATTTTAATATGCCCTACACAACAGTCCTAAAAAAATTATTTCTTCTTGGTTCACTTTTTGCCTAAGACTGTCAGTGTGATTTAATTTTTATATGGTTTATTGATCATATGGTCTGGATTACAGGGCACTAATATAATAAAAAAGAGAAACATAGTTTTCTGTTTATTCTCTCACAGAAATATATACCAAGCTTCATCTCCTTGTATCTGGAAAAAATAAAAGCTGATGTGCTACATAAGTGTTATGTGAGTGGAAATATGCAAGCAGTTGAACTTGTTTCACATACCTTCTTGGAATGTGAAATTCTTAGCAAAAAACAAAAGTCCACTCTTGTTTGAAGGCCAAAAGAATCTGGTGTCCGAGAACCCCAAAGGGAGTTGACCTCCCATTGAACAGCTGTCTTTGCCAACTAATTGCTTTGATAAATACAGTTCCAAATCTTGGTGTGCTAGTCTTTCTGAAATTGATTTTGTTTTCCTTTCAATTACATAATATGTCCTGCCTCCTGTTTTTCAAGCATGGGTTCTGGTGTACCAGGTGACAAGAGACCAGCAGAGGCTGTTCCCAGGCAAGAAGGGAGGGGCATCTACTGTCTTTCTCAGTTTTGTTAGCCTCTTCTTAATATAAGTGTGTGTACTCTTCGCTGTAACCTTCATGACGAAATAATCTCCATTTCACCGGTGAGGAGACTGTGTGTTAAGGAGGAAGCTCTGAGATGCACCATGAAGTCGATTTGGGTAGATGCTTCCTTCTCAGTGAATGTGACTGGAGCCCATCTCCCTTTCAAACTCAAGATACTTATCAGAAAATGCTGAAGCTGTTTGCAGAAAATCCTGCCTCTCCGCATTTCCCAGTTAATTTATTTGCACCAAAGCAAATGGAGAAAGGTGGTTGAACTCTTCTGGTCAGAGATACGGTCTTGTTGCCCCACAGCATTGTTTGGATAGTAAGCTAGTTCCAAGACTACGCAGTTCACAGATTTTTGAGGGCACCTTTTTCCCCCATGAGACCGTGGTGCCACAGAAAGGACACTAGCTGTACGTGGCTGGAGCAAAATGCAGAGATTTTGGTGAAACCATGCTGAGTGTCTGTGCCCCCACTTTCCCTCTCTCCTGTCCCTCATCCCAGCTAGCTGCTGAGTGCCTCCTTCCAGCCAATGCACTTGGAGGGCTGGGCAACTTTAGACAGGTCCAACTTTTTCTGCGTAGACTTTGCTCAAGGCCCATTATCCTTTGAGTTCAGTTAGCTCATGTGCTAAGTGATGAGCAGAATGGCCACTCCATTACACTGCTGTAAGGATCAGAAGAAATCTTGGGTGTGACCGTTTTTTTTTTTTTGTTTTTTTTTTTAATCTCCTGAGACTTGGGTGAATGCAAGGGCAAACGCAGGGGATTTATAACCTGGGGCCCTGGACGTAGTTTTCTGGTTGTCTTCCTACGTCGTGTCTCAGAATCACAGGTAGATGAGGCCATGAAATAAATACTCAGTAATAATATTATGCTGAAGACCATAAAGCTGTACTTCAAATAGGAGAATGTCACATTTGCCCAGTAAGTTGATGACAGATGATTTCCATTCATTTTGACTCTACACTTGAGCTGTGAAGGCAGCCCCTAAAATGGAGCAGAACTCGGGAGCCGACTGATCTTCACAGTGTACCCTGAGCTGTTCTTAGAGAAGGTTCTCTTGTTTAAAAAAAAAAAAAAAATGTTCCTCATTTGGCTTTTGATACCAGAGGGTAGATAATCTGAACTTAAACCATGAGGGGTTGGAGGACTTGAAGAAGCGGGTGTTTGGTCAGGTTTAGACTGAAAAGCCTGACTCCTGTGCCAGTCCCCGCCAGGAAATGCAGTCAACAGGATGAGTGTCATAAAGCAAAGGGAAAGAAGCTCAAATAGGTAAAAATGTAGAGTTTGGATGCCCAGCCATCATGCTGTGTAATATAGCAGTTCCAGAATATTCTTGGCCTTTTTTGACTTTCAGTTAAACGGTTGAGACAGAATTCCTAGAACTGGTTCCGTATATGGGCTACGTAACCTCATCTTGTGTTATTATTAAATTATTCACTTTCCATCCCGGAAGAGAGGCAGCGTGGTATAGCGAAGAGAACCGGAGACTTAGAGCCACAGGCTTCAGATTCCAGGCTGGCCAGCGCCAGCATCCGGGTTATGTGGTTGTGGACAAGTTGGTTTTCTATGGATCTCAGGTTTTTCTTTTCCGTTGGTGAAGTGGCTGGCTGGGCAGGATCACGTCTAATGGGTAAAGCTGCCCTGCAAGGTTCTGTGACGGATTTCTGGCAGAGAAGAATGACCCTCATGCATGCACTTTGATTAGCTCTTCATTGTACATTACCACAGGGGGTCACCGACCCCAACAGTGCTGAGCTGCAGACTCCTGTAGACTCCTATAGGAACAGACTCCTATAGAAATAGGAGTTCTGGCCTTGGACTGCCACTTCAATGCTGCGTAACTTCAGAGAAATGCCCTTGACTTTCCTGGGCCTGGGTTTCTTCATTATTGCTGTAGAGGGAAGGGCCTGAATCATTTTCTCAGACCTCTTCTAGCACTAACAGTTTTAGGATTCTGTATTGGTAGATACATCCTGTGATGCAGAAACCCAGTCATTCTGGATTGACTGAATTGAACAGAACCCATTCCTTCTGTTAGACCATTCATCATTGGTTAAATTGTTACATTTTTTACCAAGGACTTAATGCTGACCTTAAGCTTATATTGGTATTCATTCTGGAGGGAAAGTTAGCACTGTTACTGAAGTTAACCCAATATGCTGGGAAACCAGCTAGATTTTTCCTTGGCCAGATGTGTCTTATAACCTGCCTCCTGAAATTTATAGTACAGTTGACCCTTGAACCATGCATATGACGTTTTGACTTCCCAGAAAACCTAACAGCCTGCCATTGACCGGAAGTCTTCCCGGTAACATAAATATCAGTTCCCACATGTTTTGTGTGTTAAATGTATTATAAGCTGCGTCCTTACAATAGAGTGAGTTAGAGAAAAGAAAATGTTCTTAGGAAAATCGTAAGGAAGAGAAAATACTTTTTTTTTTTTTTTTAAAGATTTTATTTATTCATCTGACAGACAGAGATCACAAGTAGGCAGAGAGGCAGGCAGAGATAGGAAGCGAAGCAGGCTCCCCAGGACCCCGGGACCACGACCCGAGCTGAAGGCAGAGGCTCCAACCCACTGAGCCACCCAGGCGCCCCAAGAAAATACTTTTATAGTACTGTATCCGAAAAAAAAAATTCTGTGTATAAGTGGACCTGTGCTGTTCAAATCTGTGTTCTCAGGGTCAGCTATAGTCACAAGCACATAATCACGACGGGTAACGACTTTCCCTTTTTTTTTGGTTACTCTTATTATATTCACTAAGTATGTGTTTTTAATAACTCAATAAGTTTTGATAACTTAATCTACCCTGTGAACCACAGAATATAGAAGTAGATTTTCATTGATCCACTGGCAAATGGTCCAGCCAAACATCTTGCATGGGTTGAAATAAAGAAGGGAACTTCCATTTCATAGGTAAGCCTTGCTGACTTTTCCAGAATGGTTGAAAACCCCTATTTCCTCATTGTCCTGGGGTCTTTTTGTTCTTGCTTTGTGATTCTTGGTTTTGGGGTTTTTTTTCCCCTTAGCCTGCTCTTCTCCAGCTTTCTAGCATACCAGGGGGTATAGCTGTCTTTGTGGGATACTGTTAAGGTTAGAGTTGGTGGCCGTTTCCACTTTTAGCCCTTTTTTGATTTCCTGTCAGTTTTGGATTCTTTCTTTCCCCTTCCTGTGCAGTTGCTTGGGCTGGTAAGCCCAGTTGGTTGCAGCACGATGCTAATGAGACCGTAGGCAAGGACTTCTTCCCTGGGTAGGCAGTGATATTTGTGGGGACACCCTACCCAGCCTGTCAGTTCAGCCAGTACACATTGTTGGAGGAGCAATCACTTATTTGGGGGGTGTTTATTATTATATCAGCATTTCACAGACTCACCTCATAAGGAGACCCATCTGGTGTGAAACAGAGGTTCTCAGGCTCCTTCTGAGGAAATTCAAATTCAGCAGGCTTTGGGCCAGGGCCTAGGAGTCTGTATTTTTTTATTTAAAAGCTTCTGGTGATTCTCCTCAGGCCAATCAGGCAATCACTATGTTGTTTAACAGCTGTTGTCTTAAGGGCAGTTGGCTAGGGCCTGGGCTTTTTGTCCCTGGACTGAATGTTCTGGCACTTTTCACGCTGTTAGGTTTTTTTTTTTTTTTTTTTTTTCTTTGTGGCCTGCACACCTGTCTTTCAGTAAAGATAATGAAGCTTGTTAGAATTCGTTCGGCAGGAAAAATTACTCTGGGTGCAGGCCTGAAGGTCTCTGGTGACTTTTTTAATGTAGGGACTTGGTGGTGTCTCCTAACTGCTGAGAGGCTGGGATTTTTATCTGTTTCTGGGTCCTAAACTGAGTTCTGTGTAGTGGAAGTTGCCCACCTAGTGACCACTTTTGGAAAAATGAGGTGTTAACTCTGTAAATATTTTCTTTTGAGATATTGAAGTTTGTGTCTGAGTGAAAAGTGAAATGAATAAATGAGATTTGGAATAGAGCCTTTAAAAGATCAAAGTTAGCTTGGCATAGTATTGTGGAAACAATACAAGCTTTGGATTCACTCCCATCTGGGTACAACTTGGGCAAAAAGTATTTCATCTTTCCAGGCAGAAAGGTGTCCTCATCTGGGAAACAAACAAGACTCCCAGTGGCACCCTGGTACAGTGAAGCTCTGATGAGATCGTGATTCTGAAAACCTTTTAGGAAGTTAAAAAAGCCCTCTATCATGATTATCAGGTATCACATTGCTATTATTACTCATAGTCATAGTAGTATTTTCCTTTCCTTCCTAGTGTTCTTACTCTTCAATGGTGCTGTGAAATCGTCTCATTTTGGGGGCAGCAAAGTTGCCTGAAATATATTAGGAGGAAAAAACTGTGAAGAGAATCCTAAGAAATAACCAGGCAGAGGGAACACAAATATTTCCCTTTAGCTGAAGAAAAGCAGGTGCAGGCAAACGACCCCATCTGGGAAAGTCCCAATGCGGGGACCTTGGTCATCTTTGGTGGTTGCTTTCTTCTTTCCCTTTGAAAGGGACATGGCCATATCATCTTAAGAGAAGACAAAGACTTGCTCTTTTCTAGTTTCTTCCATTTTATTCGTTTTAATTGTATTGAGTCTGAATGTGTACCGTATGTTTTACAGGGTCTGCTCTAGGACACAAATAGGAGTCTTTTTTTTTTTTTTCCCAAGATTTATTTATTTCAGAAAGAGAGAGAGAGAGAGCTAGCACATGAGCATGGAGTGGGAAGTGGTAGAGGGCGAGGGCGAGAGAGAATCTCAAGCAGACTTCGCACAGAACCCTATGTGGGTCTTGACCTCACAACCCTGAGATCGTGACCTGAGCTGAAATCAAGAGTCAGATGCTGACACCACTGAGCCACCGCCCCAGCACAAAAGTCTCAAGGATCATGTTGGGCGGTGAGGAGCTAGGTATACATAAATAACTGCAAAACAACCTGGGGTGTGTTGAATGAGCCTTTCTGTGGGCAGCGTAAATTATGAAAATGCTGTTGGAACAGTAGTTCATTGCCTAGTTCATGGAGTCTTTAGAATTTGATGGTTGTTGCGGCGCCTGGGTGGCTCAGTGGGTTAAGCCTCTGCTCAGGTCATGATCCCAGGGTCTTGGAATCACGCCCCGAATGGGGCTCTCTGCTCAGCAGGGAGCCTGCTTCCTCCTCTCTCTCTGCCTGCCTCTCTGCCTACTTCTGATTTCTGTCAAATAAATAAATAAAATCTGTAAAAAAAAAAAAAGAATTTGATGGTAACTCTTGGAGTTGTCATTATCAACAACGTCAAGGTCATTTTTTATGTCCGTCAGAAACACAGGCCTCTTGGGGCAGGGCAGGGCAAGAGGTGGGAACCGGGGACCACGGGTTTTCGAGTCTGACAGATGGGAGCGTGCTTGCTGTTATTGGCTGGGAACCCTAGGGAAGTCACGAGAGTCGCCGAGGCCCCCGTCTTCTGCTTTGTAAATTGGATGGTATGGGCATCTTGGAGGTGGGAGGCTATGCCAAGTTTGGCGTCTGGTGCTGGGAGCCCACAGGTGATAGCTGCTGTTAGGCTTGTCACTACAGCCTACCCTGTGGCCTCGGTGTGATGGGAGGAGCCCAAGGCCTGGACTGGGTGGGTGGTGATGGTCTGGCGATCCTAAAAGATCAGGGCCTGCCGCCCATGTTTTGCCTTTATACTATTTTGCTTTTCTGGTGTTGTTGACTTGTCAGTTTGAAATTGGTATTGTCCAGGAGGTCCGGTTATCCAGAGAGCTATAATCTCTTCTTTCTCCTGCCTGTGTCATTTACAAAAGGAAAAAACAAATGGGTTAACTCTTCATCCCGATGGTCGGGTTATAGTCAAGTGAGGCCAGAGAGGCATGAGGCAAATTTGAAGGAGGAGGCAGTTTTCAGATACCACTGTTCTTCCAACTGGCACTTGTTCTAGAAAGTGCTTATTACCAAAGATCACCACAGACTGATTGGAGCTTGAACAGGCTCCTCCTCTTGCAAACGATGTATCACAGGATAGAAGAAAGAGAAACCCAAGTTCTCCAAGTTCTTGCTTTTTAAAAACCTCTTGAGGTAGAAGCTATTCTCATGTGACCAAGGAGGAAACGGAGTCTCAGATTAAATAATTTTCTCAAGGTCCTGCCTTAGTTGGCAGGGCCAACATTCAAAAGAGAGCTAGGTCAGGTTCTCAGACATCCTCATGGAACTCTCCTTCCCTTAGATCCAGGCTTATAAATTAAAATCTGCCTTGAAATTCTCCCAATTTAGAACCAAACCAAACAACACACATAGGAACCAGTTGGAAACTTTTGAAGGGAACTTGCTGATTTCTGTATGCTTTCAAAGTATATGTTGCAATCAGAATATTGGTGGTAAGCGTGTTTTTGAGGTTTGTCACAAATTAACAAAATTATATGCCTCGAGAGTTTTGCAGAGAAATGCAAATCAGTATAAGCACCTCGTCATAATAAGCAGTATGCTTTGGTTCCTGTTTATGTATCCCCCAAAGCACATAATACACATAATTATATTGACACGAAGGAAGCCATTCTCATTGATGGTTTCTTTATATCTGGCCCCCAATTAGTTTGCGGTATCAATCAGTGTAATTTCTAGAGAGCCTATTTAGTTAAGTCTAGGTTTGTATCTGTCTTTCAAGCATCAGTCTTGTCTTCCGTGGTTGCTTCCTGAGCACCTACTCTGTGCTGGGCCCCCAGGGTCTCTTGACCTTTAAGTATTCTCAGGCTGGGAGTGAGAAACAGACTTGTGCGATTAAACACACTAAGTATCACGAATGTGGATGGTAGAGGAGGAGCTTTAGCAAGGAAATGAAGAATGGGGAAGTTTGCCTGAGGGCGTGGAGCTCGGTCACCCAAGAGAAATCCCAGCTCACATGCCAGGAGAGGGGAGAGGGCGATCCAGCACAGGGAGCAGCAGGTGCTGAGCAGGGCACGCGGGAACAAGCCAGGGAAGGGTGAGTGTGAGAGGCTGCCGTGTAGTACGGCGTTGTGTGTCTGTACCGTGTGACGGAAGGAGGATGTTGGAGATGAGGCCGGAGAGATCGTTGGGAGCCAGATCAGGGAAGGGGGCGGTGAAAGGCAGGCAGTGGGGGAACTTGAACTTTGTTTCGGAGGATCAGCCGAGCCAATGAAATTTTATTTTTGTTTTCGTTTTCCTTTTTATTATGGAAAATGTCATATAGAAACCAAACACCGTATATAGCTAGGAGTGGAATTGCTAGGTCATATGGTAACTCTGTGTTTCACTTTTTAAGGAACTGCCAAATGGTTTTTTCCATAGTGGCTGCACCATATTTCAGAAATAGCGTGACATTAGTTAAAATATGTAAGGAAAAAAATGAAACGTTTTATGGACAACATTTGGAATTAGCATATTCATCAATAGTTTTTAAGAGAGGATGAATCTGCTCTGAGTTGCATTTGAGATCGCTGGGTTTGAGGTGAGGTAAATGGGAGAGAGGGGAGGGGACCCATAACAGGGAGGCAGAGTTGGACCGTAAGCATTGGAGAATGAGAAGAGAGGGTGGGTGAGAAGGATGACCGGTAGCTCCTGATCTCCTGGGTGGGAACCTCTGAACAGGTGCTGCCATTCCCTTTCCAAACACTTTCCAGGCAGTGTTTGTAGAAAGCTAAATGAAATCCATCTTGTAGGATTGCTGAGATGCTTCATGGTCATGGCCTTACTAGGCAAATGAAGCTGTAAGTTCTCTTTCTACCCCCACTCTGGAATTTCTTAGGTTCTCAAATTCCCCTTAAAATAAATGGGCCATTGGAAATCCTTCTGTTTGGGGTGCCTGGGTGGCTCAGTGGATTAAAGCCTCTGCCTTCGGCTCGGGTCAGGATCCTGGGGTCTTGGGATTGAGCCCTGCATCGGGCTCTCTGCTCAGCGGGGAGCCTGCTTCCTCCTCTCTCTCTGCCTGCTTCTCTGTCCACTTGTGATCTCTGTCAAATAAATAAATAAAATCTTTAAAAAAAAAAGAAAGAAATCCTTCTGGTTTAGAGAAACAGTTTTTCTTGGGTTGTAATGGTATTTTTAAAAAATGGTGTTAAGATATAATATCTGAATTATATATATGTTATATATGTATGTATGTGTTATATATGTCATATATGTGAATTACACATATGTTATATATAGATAATATACAGTTCACAGGCTTTCAGTACAGTCTACAGAGCTGGACAACCATCACCACTATCAATTTTAGAGCATTTTCGTCACTGCAAAAAGAAACTTGAACCTGTTAACAGTCACCCTCCAATTTTGGTCCCGCCATGGCAACCACTGACCAACTCTTTAGGTCTGTACATTTGCCTGTACTCAACATTTCATGTAAGTGAAACTGTATAATATCTAGTCTTCATGAATGGCTTCTTTGACTCGAGATAATGTTTGCAAGGTTCATCCATAACTTATCACCAATGTATAGCATGTTCGTTGAGCATGTGTTAGAATTTCATTGACTTTTTTTTAAGATTTTATTTATTTATTTATTTGTCAGAGAGGAAGAGAGAGAGCGAGAGCACACAAGCAGGCAGGCAGGCAAAGGTGGAGAGAGAAGCAGGCTCCCTGCTGAACAAGGAGCCTGATGCGGGACTCAATCCCAGAACTCTGGGATCATGACCTGAGCCGAAGGCAGCAGCTTAACCCACTGAGCCACCCAGATGTCCCAACTTCATTGACTTTTATTGCCAAATAATATTCTCTTGTTTGGGCATACCACGTTTATTTTATACACTTACCAGTTGATAGACGTCTGCGTATTTTCCACTTCCTGGCCATTCTGGCTGCTATGAACACCTGTGTTCAGGTTTTTTGTGTGGGTACACACTTTCAGTTCTCTTGGGTATCTATGCCTAAGGAGTGGAATTGCCAGATCACATGGTAACTCCGTGTTTAACTTCTTGAGGAGACCGCCAAACCGTTTTCTACTGTAGCTTTGCCATTTTAGAACTGTCTTAGGATTAATTAAAATATGTAAGGAGAGAACACAAAAGTTTTACCAAAGAACTTTGGAATTAACATATTCATGAAACCACTCTAGTGTGGCTTTGTTCTTCCAGCCATTTTCCACAAAGAAGCAAAGTTTTTAATCAGTTCACTACTGTCACTGGGTTGGAGATGAGTGAGCGGAGAACAATGAAGCTGACTGAGAAAAAGATGCTGGGTGGTCAGCGAGCTCTGCTCACCCGCTGAGTAACATACTTCCACAGACCCGGGATGTCACAAGCACATTCCTGCCTCCGCCAAATGAAAACAAGCCTGGGGTCTTCAGAGGCTCTTGAAAACGATTAAGTGTACAGATGCTACTATTAAGCTCTTCATATTCCTAGGATCTGTTTTACAGTATTGTTTAAGACCATGAGGTAGAATTGTAGTTTCAGATGAGGTTGATCGTTCACCCTTTACCAGCTACATGTGTGGCTGTGTAGGCACCAGTCATCCCAGAAGTCAGAATTACTGTGTATCTTTTGGCCTCACGTGCTGGATGCCAGAGATGGTTAAAGACTGTTAAGACCCGAACACACATCTTTAGGAATTAGTCGAAGCGTCAAGTTGTAAGTTACACTGAAAGTTAAACTGTAAGTGCTTAAAAACTTAAAGCACCCCTATGACAAAAGGGTGCAGAAGAGACACTCGCCTTTGTTCCCAGAAGCATTAGATGCGGTCTTGCTTCATCTTTCCAGTAATAAAATAAGGAGATGTCAGTCACCTGGTTTAGCAACTCAGAGATGGCAAATGGTTTGCCCAGGTTCACACAGCTCATGTGGGTGGGGGCTGGGCTGGCACTCAGGCCTGCCTACATAATGACAGTTTGTGACATTTGTCAGGTACCTGCTCTGTGCCTCTCTCTGGGTGGAGCTCGTTTAACCCTCCCAGTGAGCCTGTGGGGTCCTGCTTACTGTTTTTCTCCATTTCATAGAAATGAGGTTCAGAGAGGTTCAAAAAATCATTTCTCAGAGGTTCCGTGGCGGGGACTTACAGCGTTGGGGTCAGACCTAAGACGTCTGACCCAATGGGCCATCCTTTGCCACCGGGCTCTGCTGCTTTTGTTCTCCGGGGCTTCTGAAGTTCCCTTTCTGTCCGCACCCCTCAGTGCTGGCTCTCCCACTATCACATGTGATGGTTTATCCAAAATAGGTTAGACTTGGGATTCTCACCCTGGGCTCTCTGGACCTGTAAAGGTATATTAGGGCAACTAGGAGCCATCTTATGCTATTTTCAGCGCTTCAGAAATAGCTAACCTATACTGTAGCACATTTATTAGTGTGCAGCTAGTCGAGACTGACTCAGAGCATCGGCCTCTGCCTCGCTGAGTCGGAGCACTGGCATTCTGTGCTATGAGGTGAATGTCGAAGGACCCCTGTCCTCTCGCTCTGGTCTTGCTGGTTATTTCCACTACTCAGGAGACGGGGTTGCTTTGATTAACAAAAGGAGAGAGATGATTCAAAATGTAGTTTACTTGGGAAATGAAGACCTCTTCCAGACATCACAGAGGGTCAAGAAGGAAGTGGCAGGTATCTTTGGTGGTCATAAGGCTGGACATCCTAAAATACATCAGCCACTCTGTGAATTTAGAGGAGGAGAAGACATCGTATCATAGCAAGATGGTCTAGAGGGAAGAAGGGGTAGGCCTTTGTCACTCATATCAGTAATGAGTCGCTCTGTCAGTAACCTTTTTTGTATCATGGACTTGATCTGCTGTCCTTGTGGTTTGTTGTAACCTTTGGGTCACATAGAGAAATTGTGAGCTTCTCTGGTTAGTGGCTGTGGGCACAGCACCTTCATTAAATGTGGTGAATAGAATTTCTGTGAGTAGCCTCTTCCCCACAAATGACCCACATTGTTGTGGAGTTAGCAACCACTAAAGGGAAGTGGCAGAAATGCTTGTCAGCCGCACAGTGGATTTCATTAGACACTTGCCCAAAGTAGCTGTTTTGGTCGATTTGGCCTCTATAGGTTTCTGGGGAAGAATGGCCTAAGACATTAGTCCCAGCATTGCATTTGTCTTGCTGTCATCTTGGCCTTGGTGGACATTCTGATTAAATACGTAGTATTTTCTTCTGAAGTAATCTCATATGCTATAATTATAGGGAAGAACTTCTAGCAGGCTGAGATTTTTAAAAATATTCCCAACGTTGTTACCAACTTACCTGAGTCTTGTTTAGTGGGCTTCTCGCTTGAATCTCTTTGGAGAAAGTAACTCCAGTAACTAGGAGGGAGGAATGATGGGCTCCCCTCTTCCTAGTAAGCCATTGCTTTGGAGGATCTGCACTGTAGGCATTGGGTGACTCCCAGGGGCTGCTTGGGAAATTAAAATACATTCCTTGGGTCAAAACATTAAAAATAGTGGGTGCTCTCGGTCCCATGAGGGAAATAAGCCATCTTGACTTTTGGTTTCATTCGCCTAGGGCCACTAAGGACTGAAGAACCTTTAATTATGATTTTGCCTTGAATTGGATGTTTGCGGTTCTGTAGTCCTCTGCTGTGAAATCTGGTTATTGTTAATTAATAGTCTCTTTCCGTGGCTAGTTCCAGCAAATGATAAAATGCGCATCTGAGAATTAGAATGTAAATGTCCTTTTTTGCCTCAGTTTCTCTCATTCTAGATCTCTAGGTGCCTAAACCCTGAAAGCTAACAAAAGATAAATGCCATAACACCCAGGATGGCATTCTCCAAACGCCAACTGGAAAAAGACTGGGAAAAGGACATTTTTGAGCCCTATGGTATAGTCAGGCATATCCACGTGTCTCATCAAATAGTATAATGCCGAAAGGGAGAGACTGCTAGAACTGATTTTTACAGATGAAACCCTTGCCCTTTGGGAGGAGGTCGAGTAGCTTACTGAGGATCCTGCAACTGGAAAGTGGTCGAGCACCCGGGATAAGAACCAGTCAACACCTCTGCTCTTTCCTCCAGCCATGAAGACTGGCATTGGAATTTGCACTGACTTGTATTTTCAATAATAAGCTTACGAAGCAAGCACATCAGCCAGAAAGTTTTGAAGTGAAATTATCAGGCCTTGCGAAGTGTTCCAAGTGTGGTTTGGGATTTAAAGCCTTTTGCCCATTTCAGTTTTGCCTTTTTCTTTGTAAAATTCCTGGAGGACAGAGATTAAGCTGAGAAGCTTCAGGCTGGAAGGGGGAAGGGCATGCATTTTGCCGAATACTTCTCTGGCAGACTAGACTGTAAGGCAAGGGGCTTTACAGGCATTATTAACTGACTTGAATTTCATAACAACCCTGTGAAGGAGGAGGTTGGGGTTCATTTTAGTTTTCTGTGGACCTAGTCAGCAATGCCTGTCTCAACTCCTTTTGCTGGGGGGAGGGAGGAGAGGTGGGGTGACACACCATATTAATAACCCAACTAGTTAATCACTAGCAGAGATCATTTACTAAGATTCCAGGGGAAGTTCTTTGCTGGAATGTGCTTGGTGGTCACTCACGCCACGCAGACACTTTTATTGAAAATACGTGGGAGGGGCTCAGCTTCCGTAGAGCATCAGAGAAGGACAGGCCAGGGCAGGAGAATATTTTGCCAGTTCCATACAGAAATGGAGGGACTTATCTGCAGAGGGAGAGCAGCTTCATATTCTACTGTTGCCTCTTCTTATCAGTCTTCCCCAAAGGAGTTAAAAAGGCAGGGAAATGCAACATTCTGAGCTCAGTAGCCCACACTTCGCCCAGAGGCTCTGTGTATTTCCCAGGCTATTGTAGGTTTCCTATTCATCTGGGATTTGAATGGTGGTGTGATTAGCATGAGAGCAAGTATATAAAGTAGGTCTTTTTCTCCTTTTCCTAAAAGAAGTTTTGTGGCGTTTCTTTTTCTGAGAGAGTTGGCATGAAGCTTTGACAAACACAGACCCATGGAAAAGTTAAATAGGACTCAGAGAAGACCCATTTTGTACAGATCTTCGCACTTAGAATGCAGAGCAGCAAAGCAGTTGGCAAGAGGCACCTCAGATCATAGTCACGGCAAGGGCTTTTCCTCTACTCTGGACCAGTCAGTGATGGATGAGAAACACCGACCAGACCAATGGGAAAGTGCATTCTTGGCTGTTGCCCAAAACTGCAGATGAGAACATTCCTGGGACCCTGTTGTCTGTCTTATCTGTCCTTCAGTATTTATTGAGATAAATGCAAAGGCTCAGTGAGATACAAAGAATTACAGGAGGTAGAGCCTGCCCTTGAGGGGTAGGTGAGAAGATGAGGAGATAGACACACAGAAAACACAGCCAGGTTTTGAGTACAAAATTAAATGAGAAATTTCCAACATGGAGTCTAGGAGGCAGCTCTGTGTTGATCTTGGGCTCTGTTCCCTGCGTTGCTGTATTGGCTGGGGGACCCCTGGAAAATCATTGCTACTTTAGGAATGATACAGTGGGGGTAAAGATTCATTCCCTCCCTACCTCATAGAACTATTGCAACCCAAGGGTATGCTGTCACAAATATATAGGAAAATGCTTTAGGCTATAAAGTCGTATCTGTATTGTGCAATGAAAAAAAAAAGTAATATATATAATCTTCTGAATTTGTTCTGTCCTCTGCATTCTCCCTATTTTTCATTTGAGGTGCATGGTGTCACATACCTGTGGCTGAAAATATTTCTTTAGAGGTTTTATTTCGAGGTTGTCTGCTCTCCCCCATATATCTTTTATGCATTAAGTATACAGGAGTCATTTCTTAAAACTGCGGATCACATCGGCCCTTCTCTACAGACCAGGACTTTATGACCTCTCATTGACTACAAAATAAACTTTCAAATGTATCTGAGACCCTTCAGAATCAGGCCCCAGCTAACCTTTCCTGCTCCTCATTCCCTTGCTTCCCACTGCCCCCGCCTCACTGCACTGCTCCATACTCTTGTCCCAGACATCTCCATCTTGGCCAATCCACATGCTTTCCCACTGTCATTCTTTCTCTTCATTCGGTATGTGCTCCTTTCCTCACGATACTCACTCCGTTCAAGGGCAGCCCCTTCTGTGAAGCCTTTCCTTATTTCCTCTGGGCAGAATTAGACCTTCTTTGGGCCCTTTGTGTTTATCTTTCTTAGGTGGAAAATTATGGTTTGCTTTCAGTTTTGTATAGTTCCACCTTAATAGGATATGACTTCTTGGTATATAATAAATGCTTAAAAATTTTTATTAAAGAAAATGGGGGAGGAGGGAGATGGGGTAACTGGGGGATGGGCATTAAGGAGGGCACTTGATGGAATGAGCGCTGGGTATTATATGTAACTGATGAGCCACTAAATTCTGCTTCTGAAACAAATAATACACTATATGTTAACCAAATCAAATTTAAATGAAACATTTTAAAAAAGAGGGTGCTTTCAAAAAATTTTTTACTAAAGAAAATGTCAACAAAAACTTATTTTAGAAAAATAGAGACAAGAAGCAAGAAGAAAAACAACATTTTTTGCAGCCTTTATAACCACAATGGTAAGGTGGCCACTGGCACAGTATGTCCTCTTTCTATAAATAGCTACATTATTATTAAGTATAATTATAAAGCTAAACAGTGGATACTTAATATGTACTTTCTGCAAAGCAGTGTGATGAAATGGGGGGGGGGGGAGACCTTTGCTTCTGGAGTTTGTAACAGCCCATCAAGTACTAACTAACTTGAGAGAATTGGGTATATATGAAATGAAAGGCAGTTAGATATTTTGACTTCAAGGTTGTATTCATATAGTGTTTTGAACTTGGTCAACAGACTGAATTTGTATTAACGATGATAGCTCCCGTTCAAAAAAAAAAAAAAAAGTTTAACTTACCTTAAAAGCTAGGGCTATTTTTAGAGTGAAAAGTTTTTCCTCATCTGGTCCTGCCTTAGGTGGGGTTCTTCAGGGAGAGAGCAGAAGCCTTCTACAGAGGAAAGTTGCCCAAATTGGAATAAGAAATCTGGGTTTGAAAGAAAGAAAGAAAGAAAGAAATCTGAGTTTATGTCCTAACTTTCTAACTTATTGGATTACCTTGCCCAGTTAACTTTCCTTGTCTGTGACTATCAGCCTCAGTAAGTATGTTAATATGAAATCTGCCTTCCCGTAGTTATAACACAGCATCAGCTATGCTTGGGACTGTGTTGTTAAGTAATTACTACCATTATTAATAATATTAATAGATTTTATCATTAATGCCCCAGAGTAAGTCACTGTGATGTGTTATTTCAACAAATATTCCTTGAGCATCTTTAATGTACCAGGTACTGTGCTTGGTGTCAGGATCTAATGATGAATTGGATGTGGTTGTTGCCCGTGAGTCTTCTAGAGTGGACACTAGTAGATCAACTCTAGGATTACAGCACTGACATCATATAGAGGTAGCAGAACTGATGGGGGAGGCTGAGTGGCAACATCACAGTTGTTTGGACGGCGAATCAGGAGAATGCTATTCAGCCCCGCTGTCAAATAAGGCATTCCACCAGCAGAGCGGTTCTTGTGTCTCAGCTCTGACCCATATTGACCACCACACTTTAGGAAAATCTTAGAATGCAGGAGGTGGGGGGACCTGACCATCAAGTTCCCCCTGCCTGCTTCTATTTTATGGATGAGATGATGAGGCTAGGGGAAGTTAACTGTCTTGAAAAATGGGTAAAATCCAGAAGAAATAAAACCCTTAACCTTGTGCAAGTTCAAGTTCAAATCCAATAAGGCCCATATTTTATTTATTTATTTATTTAGTTCCCTATTTTAAAGCCTGGATACTGTGGATTCAGTTCTTCTGCAAACCAGATAGTGGCCCCATGTGTCAGTAATCTACAAAGCCTTTTAAACCTTAAAACAACATCCCAAAGCATAGTAATAGATTCTTAGAGTAAAAAAAATTCCAAAAATACGATTATGCTTAAAGGGAATAACCCTTTTACCCGTCAGTCCTCTAAATTCTAATCCCCAGAGGCATCGGCTATTAACGGTTTCGAGTTCCTGCCAGCCTGATTTTGAAGGCATAGGTATTCTCATTGACATCTGCTTTCCACCATATTACTCTCATTGTGTCCTAGACACACCCCACAGATGTCTGCCTTTTGGCCTTTGATCATGTCTTCCCTCTTCCAACACCCTCTCCTTCCTCTGTGCCTGTGGGAAAGGGTATCCATGCGGGTGCCGGCTTTCTGCTCATCCCACTCCCTCACTTGTTTATTTTGAGGTGCTTTCACCACCCCCCATCTCAAGTCATCTCATCTCAGCTCTGGCACTGATTAGCGACTTTAATTAAGCAGAGCACTTGTGCTCTGTTGGTCTAATACTCTTCACCTAAATAATGGGGCCATTGAATTGATGGTCTTTAAGATCTGCTTGAGGCCATAAAATAGAAAAGACTGCCCCTAGCACAGTGCTTAGAAAATGGGCAAAATCCAGAAGAAATAAAACCTTCATTGGGAGTCTTGACCATGTATCGAATGCCTGAATCCTGTCACAGGACGTCAACATAAGAGGAGGGACAAAGAGAGTCATCTCAACTTAAGGCTTGCCTAAAGTGTTCCACTCTAAGAACAGAAGCAGGATGTGTCCTGGGGCAGTTCTGGGCTCAAATCTTGGTTCCACCATTTTGCTAGCTCACAACCCAACGCAAGGGTCGTAATCTTTCTGAAATTCAGTTTCCTCATCTGGCAAATGGGGACAAGAATTCCTATCTTCAAGGTTGCCCCAAGGTCGGAAGATGCCTGGCAGAGCATGGGCTCTTCTGCATTGATCTCTGCCCTGCCCCCTCAAAAGTTTTTATTCAGAAACTATTTTGTGTCCCAGATAGTTGGCAAGCTTCAGAACAAATAAGCGTGGGGGAGAGTGCTACCTGGATTGACGGCGTGTGTAGTACACAAAGTACGGGTTGGACGTAGCTTACCTGATCTTTGAAAAGTAGCTCTGGAGTCCTTCCAGAGAATCCGATGGCAGCTGCACTGATGTGGCTACCTTTCCATCTGCTCTCGCTGAAGGAAGGTGTTTTCCAGTTGGGAGAGTGCACGCTGGGAACCCGTCTTTAATGCATTCCAGTGTTCGGAGGCAAACCTTGCCTGAGAGATTAAGCTGAGCGTATTAACCAATATCATTTAAAGTTGATTAAAACTATCTTCTTAATTAAATACAAGAGAACAAGAAGTTCTCAGTCTTCTGGTAGCAATTAAAGACTAAAGAGTCAATTTGAAGTTGTTTTTGCAACTCTTAAAATAATACTCCCTCTCCCCACCCCCTCCCATGAAAAGAGTTTCTTAGCTATAGACATGCCCTCACATTGAGGTTTTTGAAAGCTGTTAGGACTACAAACCTGCTGGCAAGGCCTTCTGCTGCCAAGGCATCGGAGTTCTCAAAAGCAAGAGGGTTCAAGCTCAGGATACGCTGATTTGGAAAGAGAGCCCAAACAAAGGGCCTTTTGAGGCAGGAAACGGGGCTTTGGCCTCAGCACAGAGCAGTGTGGGATTGGAACAGCGCCCCGGGACTTGCTGAGGAGGAGAGGGACTATGAGATCGATGGAGGAAGTATAAACTTTCTCCATACAGTGAGAGTTTATTCCAAAACCCTCGAAAGTTGTTTTCAGAAGTTGTTATCTTTCCTCTGTCATCTTAATCACCTCTCTTCTAAGTCTTCTAACAGAAGAGGGAAATGATCCCTGAAGGGACACACAGACGTGGCCTTTCTAGCAAGGCTGTCTGACCTGAGAGCAAAGGTTTTCTTTCAAGACCCAGAGCAACTATGTTCATGAATTCACTTACTGACCCATTTATTTGTGCAACATTTACTGATCACCTGCTTTCTGCTAGGAACTGTGGAGTGGGAAGGGTATGGTTTCCGCTCAAGGAGCTCATACCTGAGTTGACCAGAACTTGAAGGCTTGAAGGGAAGGAGACTGCCTTTCCTCATACGTATCCATCATTGTGTTCACATATGCGTGACCCTCTTCACACACCACCCACCAAACAGGTTTTTTTTTTTTTTAAAGATTTTATTTATTTATTTGACAGACAGAGAGATCACAAGTAGGCAGAGACACAGGCAGAGAGGAGGCAGAGAGGAGGAAGCAGGCCCCCTGCCGAGCAGAGAGCCTGATGTGGGGCTCGATCCCAGGACCCTGAGATCATGACCTGAGCCGAAGGCAGAGGATTAACCCACTGAGCCACCCGGGCGCCCCCCAAACAGGTTTTTAAACATGACCTTCCCTGCAGTGATGCTTCTAATACTCATCATCACAGCAGCAACCGACCCAATATTGAGCCCCGAGGGCACAGATCAGTTAGAGAAGGGTGACAAACATGGAGAAGGCTCAAGGATGTAACTCGAGCAGGAGACAGTAAGTTCTGGCAGATTCTAGTCTCCTCCTGTTCTTCATTTTTATGTATCCAAACTGTACCTACTAAGCAAAAACTTCCCTGAACAGTAAAGACCCACTTCCTGTCAACTGCTGGGTAAGGTTGGGAGAGGGGGCCGGGGGTTGAGATAGAACAATGGGAACAACAAAAGGAAATGAGTGGGTTTGGCAGAGCCACTGGCCACAGAACTGAGCCTGGGAGGAGGGCCTGGGTCCACTGGAACCATCACCTGGATGAGGGGCAGTGACTCTGGATCACACGTTTGGAAAGCTTGAGTTTTCTGGAACAGATGGGACTCCAGCTGTGAGCAAGAAGGGACAGTTAGTCATAGATGATCTGATCTTAAATGCATCCTCTGTGCCCCCCATGAGCATCAAGAATGGAGCCCATGTTGGGTGGTTTTTGAGAGTCAAGATCTAAGGGGACCCAGCCTTTGCCTCTTAGCATTGTTTATCTGGCCCTTGAAAGCTATTGTTCCTGCACAGTTTTACAGATGTGCTGGACCAGCAAAGGCAAGCACACTTGAGTTCAGACGGGCCGGGGCCTTGGATCTGCGAACAGGTTGGGTTACCCTCACATCAGTTAGGTGTTGTCATGAGATGCGGGGACAGCTCGTCTGTCTCTTGATTCGCACTGGCAGGTGGTGTTTCTGACAACTGCGCTCTAATCAGAGAAGTGACAACAGCTGATTGGTTTATTGAACGGGGGCATTTAGAAGAAAAGTTTCTGATGTGTTTATGAATATCTGGACCGCACTGGCAACTTTTCTTTCCCTCTTTGTATTAGAGCATTTTGCACGGGAGATTAAAATGTGGAGGAAATAGTGCGTGCCTTTCCATACTTGGTGGGGTGTGAAGGATTAATATTGGTTTATGGAGAACCCTGACACTGAAATCTGAGGCAGGGATGTTCTCTTTCTACTTCCACTTTCCTAGTGCCTAACTTGGGCAGAAGTTGCTCTGTAAAGATGGAAAAAATAGAAAAATCCAAGTAGTTTGACACTAGCATACATATTTTTAGCCTTTTCCCCTCTAAATCTGTGACTTTGATTTTCATCACTGATGTTTTTAAACTACCCAAATTTGGGAAAAGGGAGAAAATCACCTATAATCTACTACCTAACACAAATGTTACTACCATTTGGCGTTTTTCATTTTAGTCATTTTTATTTGATTTTCTTTGATTTTCTTTCAGTTATTTAGGTATATATACATACATATATATTTGTGCAATTTTCTGTGTTGTTACTGATTGCCATATTTAAAGTTGTTTCTTTTTAAAGTCATTCAAAATGAAGGACTACCCTTTAATTACACAGATTTCTCTTCATTCCCTTTTGCTTTCCTTTGCCTTAATCCCCCAAATTAAAACTCTCTGGGGTAGGTACTGTTGCCTCTGCTTGCTAGGGCTGCTGTAACAAGGTACCATGAACTGAGTGGCTGAAACAGCGAAATTACTAGCTTACAACTCTGGTGGCTATAAGTCCAAGATCATAGTGATTCAAGGAGGTTCCTTCTGAAGGTTGTGAGGGAAGAGTTGTTCTATGTCTCTCTTCTTGGCTGAAGATGGC
This sequence comes from Mustela lutreola, assembly GCF_030435805.1. Classification (NCBI taxonomy): domain Eukaryota; kingdom Metazoa; phylum Chordata; class Mammalia; order Carnivora; family Mustelidae; genus Mustela; species Mustela lutreola. The sequence goes on along the minus strand of NC_081299.1, from coordinate 45,320,697 downwards.
GGTCTTTATGTGAATATGGCGTCCTTTCTGTATGTCCTCTACAGGCGTCTCTACGTCTATGTATCCCCATTTTAGCAGGTCACTTGTCATACTGGATTAGGATCTACCCTAATGACATCATTGTAACTTAATTACCTCTGTAAAGACCCCATCTCCAAATCAGGTCACACCCCAAGGTCCTGGGACTAGAACTTCAACTATGTATATTTTTGGTGGGGGAGAGGGAACACTGCAATCATAGCACCCCTCCATTCATAGACAAAATGAGACCTAAGTCAGGTAGCTTGAGAATTTAGGCTTCTGTGAGTCTGAAATATGCATTATCATCACATCCTGTTTTCTACCCATGAATTGAAAATACCATGAACAAAGAAAAAAAAATTACTTCCTTGATTTGAATTTGATTAGTGTGAGACAATGTTTGATGATGATGATAAATTGCTAAATTTAACTGACCAGTTGAAACCTGTGTAATCATGTTATTTAAAAATGAAGTTAAGTATAGTACACTATGCTTTGTTAGAACTTTTCATTGTTCTAAAGTGTTTGCTAAACCCATTGCACAGATTGTTCCATTCTTATTTGAAGTACCGGGGAATACGGCAACCCATAGGCTCAGGGGCATCCCAGTGTCCTGGCAGTTGGATTCTGTTTCTTAGTAAGACCACCCAATGTAACATACATTTCATCAGTTTTCGTTTCTTTTATGTAGATTCCCCTTCGCTGTTTGTCCTTCTGCATGACTAGCTACGTGTACACATATATGCATGCTAACCAGACCCCCACATTTTTTTGCCAGAAAAGTAACATTTATTCAATAATATCTGATACACGGTTCATACTTGAAATTGTTTAATAGAGTTTTTTGATCTAAGATCTAATTAATCAAGTTTCACTCATCATATTTGATAAAGTTGTCTCTTTAGTTTCCTTTATCTGCAACAGATTCTCCTCTTTTATAACATTGAGTTTATTGAGGGGTTCTGACCAATTATTTTCCAGCATGCCCCACACTTCGGGTGTTTCTGTTTCCTTATAACTAATTCAGTGAGACAAGTCTGGCGTGAACGTCACGTACACACCAGTAGGCCCTAGGGAAGGCCAGAACCCATGTAATAATACCCAGCTAACACAGCCAGCCGGGACGTGGTGCATAGGGTGTGATGTTCACAAGAAATACAAGGCCCCCCGTGAAGCTCTTGCACAGAGGAGGTTGCGTGGGGCCTGCTCAGCCTTCTCCGTGAAGCAGGAATAGAAATGGCACTGAATTTCCGTCCTGGCTGAAACCGAAGCCTGTAAGTAGTGACCTCTGGAGCCATACAGTATGCAGATCCCTGTGTCTCTTTCTCACTGAGTGCCCTCGGGCAAACCCCTGCCCTTTTTCTTACCTTCCTCATAGGAATTTAAAAAAGGGGTTTGACCTATAATCACCGCATAGTCCCCAGTTGCTCTCACGTCTGTCCTTTGTTCATTGTGGGCGCGTCCAATAAATATTTATTGGGAAAAAGTGAACAACGAGAAAGTGAACAGAGTCTCCATAGAGATGAAGACGGCCCATATGAAGTGAGGGCCAAGGAAGTCCCCCAAGGGACACTCCATTCAGACCAGCACGGAATGCTGAGAAAATCCCCACTCGTTTTCCTTTAGCTGGAAATAATCAAACGTTGAAAAGACACTGGTGTTTTAGAAAACTCTCCATACATTGTTGCCCTTGGCTGCTTTAAAGGAAATGAAGAGCTCCCACATGGGGCCAAGGGCTGCCCTACTTGCCTTTCTTCACGCTGATGTCTTGGGTAGGAAGACCATGAGCGACGACAACCCCTCCTGTGAACTGAGTGCACGTTATGTGTCATGCTGTATCTCTCAGCTTCACAGTCACCCCTCAAGATGGGCTCAGCTAGCTCCCTGGGACAGATGGCTTTCATCCAGCCGCTTACCTGATGTCACAGGACTAAAAAGAGGCAGGACCAAGCTTCAAGTGGTGATGTTCACGGTACCTATTCAGTAACTGTACATGAGGTAGACCGTGGATTTCTTCGTGGGCCAAGATGACACCCGTCTCTGTCCTTGCTGCCGAAGACACACCATCCCTTCGTTGTCATGGTGACAGTTACCAATGTAATGAGGGTGAAGAGACCCAGGTGCGTCTGGCTCCGAAATTCATGTGCTTAGAGCTACACCAGGCCATTGTCCTTGTACTGCCAGGAGATGGGGTGCCCTCTCGAGCCGTTAGCTTCTAATCTACACCGAGGTGTGCTCCCGAAGAGCGCTGTGTGTTAAGATAACCTGAGAGTCTGAACAGGGAGGCTGCAGCAGTCGGTTTCCGAGAGGTGTTTAAAGCAAGAAGGGAAACAGCCCCAGACGCTCCTGGAGAGCGGGCAGTGTTTATTTGAGTTGCACTGGCCAGGACCTAGCGTGGCGTCAAGGCTGTGGGGGGCCTTCATACATCTTATTCAGGGCTGATGGGGATGTGTCTACAGAATGCAGAAGGCTTTTCCTCGGGAAGGTGGTTGGTCACACCTCAGTGAGCAGGGAGCTTGAATTCTCAGCGCCTTGTGCTCCAGCCTGTCCCCCACAGGCCTGCCACAGTCATCTTTGTAAAACGGCCTGGCCATGCCACTGTCTACCCTAGACGTCGTCTTTAAGGTTGGGTCTCTGCTGTGTATCCGGCACTGCAGAGGGTGGATGAAAAACCTTTCTGCCGGCTGAGAAACGAGTCTTGTTTAAAAGCCATATCCATGAGACATAATTTTAGAGCCAGTGAGAGATCATTTCGTCTCACTTTTCTTGGGAGAGTGTTCTGGAGAGCTCTGGTTCTTCAAGTTTGTACAACTGCCTTTGAAACTCAGCAGTGAACTTTGAGGAAGGCTCCAGGGAAAGGCTTATGCTACACATGCTTTGCGATATGACCACACAGTCCATTTTCCTCTCTTTTGTAGATAAGAAGACTCAGTGAAGAACAGGGACTTATCCAGGCTTGGGCTCCAAAACCCAGCCCAGGGCTTTGTCTGTTGCACAGGGACCCACTCTATCTCTATCTTCAGCCTAGGCAGTCCGAAGGCCCATATTTTTTCCTGGATCTTGAAGCCATACGTTTCTCTGGCTCTGTCTGCCATCCTAAGATAGGCCTCTGAAGTTGGGTGTCTGGAGTCATTCTGTTTCATATTTGATGCCATCTTGGCGTAGATATTGGAAAGCCAAGGCCAGCATGAGGCAGAAGAGAAAAGAGGAGGGAAGAACTGCAGGTTTGCAATCTCACAGGATCCCAAGGTAGGAAAGACAGGCTCTCCTGCTGGGCTCTTGCTGCATCTCCTTGATAGGGAGCTCTTCTGAGGACAGGAACCCTGTTTTATTCATCCCAGTATATCCCATCTCCAGTACACAATAGGTCCAACAGCAAACATTTGATACATATTTGTAAAGGTTTTATTTATTTATTTGACAGAGAGAACACAAGCAGGGGGAGCAGCAGGCAGGGGCGGAGAGAGAAGCGGGCTCCCCACCAAGCTGGAAGCACAGTTCAGGGCTCGATCCCAGGACTCCAGGATCATGACCTGAGCAGAAGGCAGACACTTACCTGACTGAGCCTCCAAGGCTCTCCAGACATTTGATATTCATTGTGGTTTAAAATTGTGTTGGTTTGGTATAGGTATATATCAGTTCCATTTTATGTATATTATGCATCCATTTTTTGTAAAGCCCTTGAGTTCAAAAATGAACTTTTTTTTACTTTTTAGAGCAATGACTCCCAAATCACCGGGGGATAGAATCCTTTCAAAGGCTTGTGAAAGGCTCTTGTCCTGGGAATTCCGATTGAGTTATTAAGCACGTCTGGGTAGGGCCTGGAATGTGCTCTTTAATGAGTGGCCCTGATGATTTTGATGATTGGCCAGATCTGAAAGTCCCTATCCAGAGAATAAGCTTGTTCAGGGCCCAGTTTTACCCTTCAAGACGGACGTGAACATCAGCAGTGGCCTCCAGGCCTGGACGCTTGAAGCAGATGAGACGCTCTGAGAAATACAGGAAAGTTCTAGGCAGAACAATAGACCAGTATACCCGGTATTAGATTGAGAAGGGGTGCTAGAGAGAAGTGGCTTGGGCCCCTCATTAGACCTGCTCCCCAGTTCTCAAACCTGCAGCTCGGAGCCCCCTGCTAATTGGCAGTCCCTTAATAGGTTAGGCGCTGGCACCAGGCTTGCATGTTATTATAAACCACACACAGAAAAACCCGGTGGCGGAGGAACTTCTGCCAAACCCAGACCCGGGTTTTTGTGAGGCTTCTGAAGCGCGCTGGTCTTTCAGTATTTTGTATAGCCAGTGTGCTGAAAGGCATCAAACCGTTCCTTTGGATGGGAATTGTGAAGGGCCAGTTTGTTGAATAATGAATTTCCCGAGACCCATTCTGTCGTCTTGATGGACAAATAGGAGCCCGCCTCCACAGTTTTGCTCTCCGCGGTACAGGGAGCAGGACGGGAGAGATGATTTCTCACGGATCCGGTCCTGCACCCACCAGCCTGTCTCCCTCCCTCGTGCTGGGGCGGGGTAGAAGGACCCGAGTGCGGGCGCTCCGTGCCGTGGTGCCCAGCTATGTGACTCCCGACCCCAGACACCCCAGCTCGGGTGATCTTCACGGCAGCTCTTCCACATGGCCTGACCTCTTTTGCTGACGATGAGGATACGGAGGCCCTGAGAATTCTCTGGGCCGGGCTCACAGGGCCACGAGAACAAGGTCTGCTCCTTCCAAGCGGTCACAAAACCTGACCAAACCCAGAAAACCATTTTCAATTCTTCTTGGCGCTTGGTCAGTTCAGATGGGCTGTGACACAGTTTCCTGCTGTTGACCTCAGTGCCCCAGGGATGGATACCTGTTTGCACCCATGGGTAACATTATGTGCTGCCAGTGTCCACCCCCCCCCTGCAATTCCATAATAGGGTCCCTCCTCTGAGGTGAGGCTCCCCCTTAGAGAGAGTCACACTGTGCCCAGGGGCGAGTGGAGGCAGAACGGGCCCGTTCCAGGCTGCCAAAGGCACAGTCAGGTATCCTCCCGCCTCTGAGCAATCTCAGGGGCCTTGCTCTCATCTGCCCAATTAGGTTCCAGTTAGGGGCCTTCCATTTCTTTCCAAGTCCATTTCCACAAAGGGAGAGCTGTAGTGGAGGCCGAGATTTCCATGAAAACCTTCCAATTTTCAGGCAAACATACCAGGCAGCTCTCATGGCAATACCATGGTGAAGGGGAATAATGTTGTTTGGCATTTCGCCCTTAAAAAAAAATGTATGTTGGTGGGGGTAAGGAGGATGTGGGGAGGATGGGCAGAGAGAACAGTGGGGGCTTTGTAATTTACTGCTATAGAGAGGTCAGGTGGGCAGGGCCATGAGGGGAGGAGGGGTGCAGAGAAGGCCTGAACCCCCACCCCACCCACCCACCCTTCAGCTTCGCTCCCTTTTTCTCCCTTTCTGCCTGATTCACACATTTTGGGAGGTGGTAAGGGGGAAGTTGAGGAGTTTTTTGTGTTTTTATTTGGAAGAAGGACTCTAGACATTCTGTTCCTCTGGGGGAAGCTGGCTCCTTGCTGCTTTGCAAGGATTAAGGGCCTGGCTTCCAGTACCATTGAAGAAACATCCCAGGAACTACCCTTTTCTCTCAACAGCTGAAAACTGCATCACACAGAGTGTGGCTTCCTGGAGAGTTTTGGCAAAAGAGCTTCCCCCTGGAACAATAGGGTTCCTATAGCAAGCCACCTAGGGGTTTTTTACTGCAGCCCTTTCTCCTGTATCTGAATGCCCATATTTTGTTGTCCCCATGCTGGTGGGGGCAAGGGGAGGCCTGCCAGAGCAGCTGAGGGTGGCCCCAGAGCACACAGATTTCTAACTGCGGGGAGCCAGCCCGCTTGACGGACGCACCCCTTCTTGGTCTGGGCGAAAGCACCTACAGATAGGAAGAGTGCTGGCTGCCCAGAGCCGTGGACAGCCAGGCCGGCCCAGTGGCATTTCTGCCCTGCTGCTCCACGACCTTGCTTCTGATCTTCAGTCTGGGCCTTTGCACAACCTAGCTGGTACTGCTTACCTGGAAAGGATGACCGGAAGGAATGAAAGAGGCCCCGGTCGAAAGCACCTGGAAGAGTACCCAGTCTGCTGCAGTCGCTGATGCTCATTCCCACCTGCGTCCAACCCACACGGTGTGGTGTTCTTGCTGTCAACCTCCTTCTTTGACAGAGCCAAGAATGGCCAGTCATTAATTCATTTGGCATCTGGAGGTCTGCAGATTCGGGGATCTTTGCTAGAGCTGTTCTTTTATAAGGAGCACCTTTGAATTCTGGAGGGCGCTGCTTGGCCAGTCTGTCTTCCCAGACTTAAAAAAAACCATAGTGTGCCCCTCAGTTACCCCTGAGGGGATAGCGGGCAGGTGGCGATGCTGTCTGTCTGGATGCCACAGGTAGGAAGCCTGCAGTTGGTTGATAAAACACCTAGATTAAAGGTGAAAACTCCAGAATTAGTAATGTCCCTAGGACACCTTATAAAAACCGCCCCTTTCATTTTGCACATGAAGAAACAGAGCTCAAGAGAGCCCAAGTGTGACTATATAGTTAACCTCAATAACACTGATGAATACGGGTCATTAGGATGGTCAGTGAGTGTGGGTTGGTATTTGTTTTCTGAGGTCCCCTTGCCAAAGGAAACTTAACGAAAACTCCTGAACTCACTTGTGTTGTCTTATGGATAGCAGGCATCTCTTCACTGAATCACAAACTAGTGGAAATCATTTTCTTCTCCAAGACACGGGCTGAGCTGACGCAGCTCTGGCTCCCGGTGACTTTGTTATTCAGTAGGTGAAAGGTTGCCTGATTTGCTAGGATAAAACACAATGTGGAATGACCCTAGTACAACTCTTTGGATTCAACTCATTTAAGTTTGTAGTAATCCTAGTGATGATTAGACTAGAGGCCTTTGTCTCCAAGTAAGACATTTCTTCTGGAGTGAACAATATTTTTAGCTGCCAGTGTTCCTCTTTAAGCATCTTTTCAGCATCTGTGTTTTAGGAATTAGATAGGCTCCCTCCATCTCCTTTTTTCATTTTTCCCTCAGGGTTAAAAGTTGAGTAGGAGATGAGGGTGGGTTACAACAGCCGTTTTGTTAACTGTTTGCAGGGGGGACTCTTTGCAGTTCTGGATTTTTATTTTTTTTTTTTCAATTACTTTTATTAAAAAAATTTTTTGTATAGCCTTAAGTCCATTGTTGGCATTCAGATGACAGCAAGGACTCTTTGAAATGTGTTTACTGGGTTAATCAATAAACTGATCTTACATCCCTGCCAGCAGTCCAGTCCTGTGCTCACGTGCGTCCTCCATGCTCCCTGAGCATTTTGGAAAGGCCTCCCTGGCTGGTGCTGTCCCACTGCATCATGGGTAGCTGTCCCCAGAGTCTGCCTTCTTAGAGGGCAGGGACCACATCCTATTAATTCCCGTAGCCCATAATTTTCCCAGTAAGGACTCTGCTTCAAAGCAGCCTTTTTTTCCCTTCACTTTCTTGCCACCCAGAGCCTTCTGGAAATCTTGGTGGGGGGGCATTCACCAAGCCTCAGATGTGGGGGAGAGAAGTTTGACTTCTGTGCTTTAATCAGGTGTTCTGTAATGCCATTCACTCCCCGGATACTTCTAAAACGAAACGTAGCCTGTGAGTCCAGCACTGAAAGAGGAAATAAACGACAAATTAAAAAGTGATTAGTGAGCGTTTAGGCAGAAGGTCAAAGGGATTATTTTGGACTTCAAACTTTCCAGCTTTCGGGCCCTGTATTCAGTTACAAAACTGCATCCCTGAATTATTTGTGCAGGTGGCAGCTGTCAGATTGGAAGAAGGTTTCTGGGTTCTACAAAAGGAACGTTGATGGCCTGGGAGTGGGGAGTGTGCTCCTGGCGTGAGGGTTGTCTTATCCCTGGCTTCCTGGAATGGCTCCAGCGTCGCTTGACTGCAGTGACAGTCCTTGTTGGAGCTGACACAGCCTTGTCCCGGTTAGTCTGGCCACCTTCTCGAGGAAACCAGAGGGAACCAGTCAAGCAGGCTGATTAGCATCAGCTGTAAACAGCTGTAATCAGCTGGAGAGTAGGTTTTCAGGCTTGGAGGGCAGAGAACTCACCTTCTTTAAATCCCTGCCCTATGATGGGTCATGCTCTCAGCTCTTCAAAGTGGGTATTGGCTTCCTCTTTTTCAAGTGGGGGCTCCGAGAAGTGAAGCCACTTGCTGCTGGTTACATGGATTTTAAGTGGCAAAACTGTTGTTGTTTTTTTTTAAGATTTTATTTATTTATTTGACAGAGAGATCACAAGTAGGCAGAGAGGCAGGCAGAGGGGGAAGAGGAAGCAACTCCCCACTGAGCAGAGAGCCTGATGCGGGGCTCGATCCCAGGACCCTGAGATCGTGACCTGAGCCAAAGGCAGAGGCTTAATCCACTGAGCCACCCAGGCGCCCCAAAACTGGTTTTCAAACCCAGATCCGAGCTGCTTTCTTGAGACTTGTGCTCTTCCTCTGATTGGGAGCTTTCTCCTGGACGGTGATTCCCAGAAGGATCACAAGAAGTGGGTCAAGGGTGTGGAAATGGATCTCTAGGCCCTGGGGACCACTGGGCAGGGTGGAGTGGGGCCGCTGGGTCACTGGGGTTAGGGGGGCGCCCTTCAAAGTATTTCCTGATAGTTTCACTACATGAAAAAGACTGGGAAACTGAAAAGGCAGGGTCTTAGCTGTCATCTAGCCCAATAGCCATGCATCTGAGACTTGAAACTGGTTAGACGCCCCGTAAATAATTCCTCATGGATCTGTCGGCTCTCCATGAGGACATCTGGTGGTGTTTTGTTTGGGGCGATCGTGTTAGAAAAACAGGAGCGAGAGGCGCCTGGGTGGCTCAGTCTGTTAGGCGGCTGCCTTCGGCTCAGGTCATGATCTCCAAGTCCTGGGATCGAGCTCCACGTCAGACTCTGCAGAGTAGGTGTAGGAAAATCAACAGTAGAAGTTCAGGGACAGTGACGACTGACCTGTGGCCTGGGTGTCAGGGAGATAATACGAAGGGTGGAGAGCGTGTCCAGCCATGGTTAGTGCTGCCCCCGTTGCCACATGGTGTTGAAGCTGGTTCAGTAGCTGGAAATCTGGACATTGCGTGAGACCTGCTGTCGTGAAATGGCAACAATTGATGTTAGGAAATTTAAACCGTGGATGGCCAAACAGACCATCTCTGTGGGTCGGATTTGGCTAGCATGTGACCTTTGACCTCAATTGGCCCATGCAGTTCAGTGGGTTACTTTGGGGTATCCTGGTGGCCTTGGACTGCCAGCCAGCATGATTTGGTTCTCATGGCGTCTCCAGAAGTGTGCCAACTCCTCATTTTTGGCACTGCATCTGCTTCCAGTCTTGCCCTTGGACTATCTCGAACTTTGGCCCTCCCAGGACTGTCCTGCCAGTCCACGTGTTGTTTATCTTAACCACCGTGTGAACCTGGGGCTTTGTGTACACCTGGGCAGCATAGCTTGGTTGGGAACGTGCCTGCTGACAAATGTATGTTTAACTCTTTGGGAAGATGAAAAGAGAATTTTTTTCGCCCTTCTCGACTTAACCTCCCATTTGGCCTTGTGTAATCTCTTGACAGAGCCTGGCGGGATTCTTGCTGCGATACTTCTTTGGCCATCAGGGTGCCAGGTCCTGCTCACCACTGTTGAAGCCCCTTTTATTTACACAATCCCAAGAAGTCCCTGGAATTAGAGGATTTTATGAGTGTGCTTTTCCCGTGGAATCAGATTGCATTTGGGAAGGAGTTGGCAGGCCTCAGCTGCTTGAGGGAGCTTTCAACTGAACTCTGATCACATCTTATACCTGCTTAAAAGCTTTTAGGGGCTTCCTGTCACATGCAGGAGCAGGAGCTAACATTTATGGAGCCAGGCAGTTGGATATTTTATAAACTGTGTCATCTCAGTCCTCACGATCCACTCTGTACATTGGGAATTATTGTACAAAGTCCTGTTGTACAGTGATGAAGCCCAGGGAGGTAAAGTGACTTGCCCAAGGTCAAATGATAAGCCCAGCAGGTAATAGAAGTAGGGTGTAAAATCCTATCTTCCTGACTCTGAAGTTCATGGATAAATTGAATGAAATAACTGTGCCAGAGTGGCTAATGTGGCTCAGTGAATCCTTTGTAGAAGGGGTATTTAAGTCTTCAAAGACATATAGGACTTTGCAGGGGCAGAGTCTTTAGATGTTAAGACATTATTTCATGGGTTTGTTAGGAAGGTCAAATGTGATATATATGTAAGAGCTATTAAACCCCATGCACACATTGGGATTCTTGCTGTGTCCTAGCTCTGGGCAGCCATATTGGAAGTAAACACATTTGGGTCATCAGGGAGACTGGAGGCAGGAGAGTAGCGGATCAGTATAAATCCATCTCAGCATCTAAGGAAGAGCCTTGCCTTTTATCCTTGTTCTAGGTCAGCATACACTTTTCCAGAGCTTTGTAGCTTTGCTAATATCTGCATACCGACCTCGTTCCTATGTGTACTTGGCAAGAAAGGCTAACCCCATCTCTGAATGAACTTCAAAGGCCTCCATATTCTCTTATGTATCCTGGTTACCCTGTTCTTATCAACAGTGGTGAAATATAATCTCTCTGACTCTTGATTCTTTGGCTGTATCCTAATAATTATTTTAGAGGATTGTTTTGAGTTATATCAGTTGACATATCCAGAGCTCCTGGCACAGAGTAGGTACCCAATGAATGCAAATTTACTCACATCCTTATTTAAAAGAGGGGTCAAAGAGGAAGGAGGTGATCCAGCTTAACCTGGAGTAGAGGAAACATAAATCCTATTAGCTCTGGTAGCTGTAGATTACTAGAACTATCATGTCCACAAAAGGGGGCTGGGATTCTCTTCATGAAAGGTCTGTATCATGCCATGTTGCGAGTTTATTTTTTAGTCTCTGATGGATCTGACAGCCCTTTCAAAATCCAACTGAAAAGACCAAAGCCAGACAGAGCTAAGAGTTTTAAGGTAGCCTATATTATTTTGGAGAATAAAATGTTTTCTCTTTAAGCACTTTTCAATAAGAAAGGCTATCCAAAGTTCTTTTTGACACCCATGAGTAGACTAGAGACAGGTGTCCCTTTGTCATGGAACCTGAGACTTTTCAAAGTTGAGAAACTCAGAACTGGTTCGGGATCTTGATACTGTGTGTCCCCAGCACCTAATAGTGTCCCGTACCCAGGAACTGTCCTACATGTTTGTGGAATTCCACTGCAGGCCCTGGACTTGGACACGGGAAACCCAGGCACCAGGACTAGAGGTGCCACTAATTTCTTCACTTTTACCTCGGAGTTGCTTTCAGTTCTGACAATCTTCTTTTTGTGAAGAAAGGGACTGGACTTTCCAGTTTTGAAGAATGAGCATTTGTCAAAGAAAACTCCTAGACCCAGAATATTGCCTGTTCACACCAGCCAACAGCAAGTGTTTTTCATGGCAGCCTGTTTCAAAGGTGGGAAACGCCTTCATAATAAACTTAGTTTTGTCTCATCTGGATTGTGTCCAGTATAAAAATCTGGACAAATATCGTAAACCAAAGAAAGTTTGCACACTTCTAAGACCAGTAGCAATTAATTACTTTAAATAGAAACCCTGTCACTTACAAGCAACATAAATATTTGTATTTTGAACCTCTAAGTAGTAGTTCGGTTGACCATTCTGGCCTTAAGAGATTAAAAAAAAAAAAAAGCAGTTGGTCATATTTTAACAGGGAATACATTTATAAAGAAAGAGAGGGTCAGGTCATGGAGTAAGAAAACATGAACCTAAAGACAGACAGACCTGAGTTCAAATCCCAGTGACCACCTGACTCATGTGGGAACCCTGGCCACAGCTCTTAGGGAAGTTCAGATACATTAATTCCTAATTGGACTCTATGTTTGAAATCAGAAGCCCCATGCCTTCCATCTGTATTTCTAACATCTGTCTGTATTGGTACTCTTTGCCAGCTTTGCCCTTTGGATGAGCTGCTTAAACTTTCTGAACCTCAGTTTGTCATTTGTAAAATGAGCAGGGCAGTAGAATCTGCACTGTAGGTAGGTTGTCGAAAGTACCGTAATGGAGTTCTTCTACTAGCTGTCTGATTGAAGTAGTGCGTCCGCATCTGGATTCTACACTCACTGTTCTTCTGTGGGTAGGTGTTTGTTTAATTATTACTCTCACAGATCCTGGACTCTGCTTATTTTAAGGTAACTACAGATGGGGTGAAGAGAAAGCCGGGCAGCTTTGGGAAAGGCAGTCGAAGGCTTTGGTCTATAGGGGCCCGGGCAGCCTCTCCTTGATGCTCTGAGTTGGGTCCTGCAAAGTGTGGAGATTTCTTATTCACTTTCCTGCCCCCACTCTTTCCCTGACACACGCCACGGCTTTCTACAAAGCACTTTGAGAGCAGGAGGCTGTGTTTAATTTTGTGCAAACGTGAAGCTGGGTCTGAAGAGAGCAGGGTTCTGGGGTTGGGTCACTTTGGTAACACTTCCCACATGACTTTATCAATGGGTGGGCCGCAAAAACTTACCCTGTGTTTTTTTTACACCCCACCCCCAAACCACCCAACCTGCTCAAGTGTTAGTTTTTCAAAGCCCAAGAAGTTTCAAAGGCCTGAACCCAACACAGGGGCCTTTCTTCATGCTTTGATTTTCTGCCCATTAAGTGTTTGTCAGTGAGTTCGTATTTCGCCTCCTCTGCAACCTACACATCCCAAGAGGTCCCTCGAGGTATAGGAAGTTAATTGATCCTTGATTAAAAGAAGGAGAAGTGCTTTGAGTTGGGGTCTAGAATCACCAGATGGTATGTACACGCACACAAACACACACTCAGAGTTTGGTTTTGCCTTGCAGAAAGCTTGTAATTAGCTTTCATTATAGATAAATCTCAAGTCCAGGATATTGGCTTCAGAATGTTGGTTAAATCAGATACTGAGCCCATGCGCGGTACGTGTTAAATGTTCAGTGAATAATCGCCTGTGCTATTGCCTTGACCCTTCCATGGAAAGCATCTTTTTCTTCAAAGGCCATGAAATTTGCTGAGCTGTAGCTAATTTATCAATACTCACAGGGGCTTCCTTCTCTGTTTTAAACTCGCTGACTTTAGAAAGCACCCAAAAGTCCTAGTATCTCTGTTAAGTCAACTTTAATACCTTTGAATCTTGGGGTGACTGAATGCATTCATTGTTATGACTCTTCTCCCATTAGACCTTGGGTGGCTTGAAGGTTGGGACTTTCCTTAGCACAGTGGCTGGGTCAGTGCTGAGAACATAATAGGCATCCAGGTTCATCAAACGACAGACATTCGTGTGGGGTTCCTCAGCCCAGTTTGGGCACATAGCTGTTTAATAAATGTTGGCTTCTATCATTGTGTTCTGTGCTAGCTTTCCCTTTCTTCCTTTCGTTGTCTACTGGTGCGTCTCTTCCCTGCTCTGTAGCCAGATTTAAAATCATATTCTCATAACAGCCATATGTTTGGGTAACTGCCTTATTGAAATCACTAAACTACATTGAATTTTTTGAGTGTACTTAGTCCCTGGATTTGTAATTTTCTTAAAATACCATGAGCCTCTCGAGGGCAGGTTCTATGAGATTCACCTCTAGATTCCCAGGCACTAGCACTGGGAATTTTCTTGAAATGAAGGGATCGGGGACTATAGTAGTTGGCAGTAAAGATGGTGCCAGTGTTGGAAATGGAGATCCTGCTGTCAAAAAGAACAGCCTTCTCCCTGTGTCCTGGAGAGACAAGGCATGGTGTTATGTCTCTTGAGGACTAGCTGCCCTATTGAGAAAATGTTTATGCTTTTTCCATCAAATGAAGGCAATCTGAGGTTACTCTTTTCTGGAGCAAAGTCAAGACTTGACTGGCAACCCCCCCACCCCCCACCAACACCACCAGTCATACCACAAGTTTGTAGGGAAGACAGAAAAAGCCATTGGGTTTTCTAAATGCTATCTCCATGCCTTTCAAGAAAATAAACAGAACCCACTCAGATCCAGCTTCTTGTCTGTCTGTGGTCCTCATCCATATAATCAGAACCGGAAACTCCCCAAGCCTCAGGCAAAGGAGGAAGAGAAAGGATTTGGATTGCTCCCAGGCTAAGAGAAGCCAAAGGAACAGAATAAACAGATTTTCTTCACTAGCCCTCTCTGTGGGGTTGCCCCCCTACTTCGTCCTTTTAACATCTCCTCAGTGTCCATAGTGAGCGCCCTGATGCCGTGCTGACTTACCCAGTGCTGTTGCTCGGTTTCTTTTCACTAAAGCCACTTCCTGTGCTGATTTCCTTCCATTCCATCTTCCCCTGCTAGATGGTAAGCTCCCTGAGGACAGGGTTTATACCATCTCCATATTCCTTGTACTTCAGGTACACAGTGAAGATGGAATAAAAGTCTGCTGAATGAATGAATGGACCCGTGTGCTATCATCCCCGCCCCCACACTGGATCTCGTTCTTCACATTGCATAGATGAGAAGGGCGTTGGGGAAGATGGGAATAACTCACTTAAGTAGCAGGGAGCCGAGTTGAGATCATTAACCCAGTTCTGTCTAACTCCACAGCTCTTTTATATGTGTTTTATTGTCCTTAGAAACATATGTTTTACAGGCCTATCATGTGAACACTATTAAAAATAGAAGCCGGGGCTTGAGAGCATAGCACAAATGTAAGGCACTCGGGGGTCTGCTCCCTTCCTGAGTTTATTAGCAACGCATTGGCTCCCAGGCACCACGGAGGCTGCGGCTGGGCTCAGACACAGAGCTCAACGTTTTATCACGACGTGTGGAACTTTAAAAGCGGACTATTAATATCATACTGCTGGCTCCTCGGCTACTTTTCATGGCCAACTTGGCCACAGTTCAAAACGTGGAATAGTAGAATGAAGATGGTTCGGGCCTATGTGATATTTTTTTTTTTTTCCCTCTCAGCCCTTCTACCTGCAAAGATTGGCTGCATACTCTTGTCAATTTCAGTGCCACCACGTTTCCCAGCTGCCTCCCCTGGCCTGCTTCCCTCCTTTGCAGAGACAGTCTCAAGAGCTAATGGTTACTGGCTTCCAGGGCCCCTCTGTGTTTACTTTGAGAAGGTCAGGCACAATGCTGTGGTGTGTCGCTGTTTCTTTCTTTTCAAAGCACCAATATGAATTTGATAAAGTAAATTGTTGTTCTAGCAGGAAGCAGTTAGGGGTCACAAAATAAATAGCTGTAGAATTCAAATAAATCCGAAGAATAAAACCAAATAAATCCATGTGTGTATGCACAGTGATACATAAATACACTTTTTAGAAAGTGAGCGTTTTTATAGCTGCTGGGCTGGACCAAAGTAATTGAAAAATTGTGGAGTTCATGGTACATTTTTTTTTTTTTTTTAAGAGGCGGTCTGGGGCTGCGAGCAACGTGACGTGAATTTAATTCCTTTTTGAGAAACATGGAAATGGAATTTTATCTTTTCAACAACCTCTTATCTTGGGTTTTTTCAGCTAATGAAATTCACAGTTGGATGAAACCAATTTGCAAAGTTAAATTGGGGGATCCAGGCATTTGGGGGTAGACTAAGAGACTCTGAATGAGCTAAATATTCTTCATCTCTGTTTTCTTTTTTATTATTATTATTTATTTATTTGACAGAGAGAAATCACGAGTAGATGGAGAGGCAGGCAGAGAGAGAGAGAGAGGGAAGCAGGCTCCCCGCCGAGCAGAGAGCCCGATGCGGGACTCGATCCCAGGACCCTGAGATCATGACCCGAGCTAAAGGCAGCAGCTTAACCCACTGAGCCACCCAGGCACCCCTGTCTCTGTTTTCTTCACTTGAAAATGAATGATGTGTGCTTAAATAATTTAACTTGACCTCTTCAGATTGTTGGAAGATTCAGTGCAAAAATGGATATAAAATACCTTCCACGTTGCTGGTGTTGCTGTTCCGTCAGTGCTGGCTATTAATAAGATACTTTTCTTGGTCTTCCCCAGTCCTCTAACATTTAGTGGCTCACCTTTGACTTTGTGAAGTAGCATGGTGGTTTGGTGTTGAACTTGGGTGGTAGGGGAAGGAGAGGTTTTCTAGTCGGAGAGAAGAGTATGAAAAAAACACAGTCTCTGTATACTGTCTCCTTGGAGGCCATGTCCAGGAAGGCAGCAGACCGTGAGGCAAGAGAGAGGAGGTCCAGGTCACAGGGAAACCCCGAGGTCATATTTAGGGACTTTATCTCGTCCTGTGCAATGGAGAGCCATCAAAGAGACTTAAGCAAGGCACTGATGTGCTTGTGGTCAGGAAGTGAACTGGTAGGTACATGTGAGAGTCAGTGAAAACCAGGAGAGTGATGTGGAGGACATTGCAGTGACCAGGCAAGAGATACTGTAGGCCTTCGCTTTTTGCTTCAGAGTTATGAAGAGCTTTTCCTGGCAGGTGATGGAATCCATTTGCCATGACCTTTAAGAGAATGGCATCTAAGCTAACACTGATAAACCGGCAGCAGCTGCCAGGGCGGCCCAGTGCTCCCGGATGCCCTTGGGCTCTGCTCCAGGACTGCGGGCAGCAGGGCCCCACTCAGCTCACTTAGTCTTCTTAGTGACTCTTCAGTGGAAGAAAGAGGTTGAAAAGGGCCCCACTGAGCAGCTACTAAGTGCCAGGCACCATGCTAGGAGTTCTGTGGGCTTCATTCTCTTTAAGTCCCCACAACTCATTTGCGAGGAAACTGAGGCTCTGGAAAATGGAATTAGAACCAAAGGTCACATTGCTAGGAAGTGATGGATCTGAGATTCAAATTCAGGTTCTGTGACTCCAAGGCCTTCCTCTGCTCCAAGCAGCAGAGCCCTGGGAGGAGCTTCTCCAAGAGGGTATGGTGACTACTAACCCTCTTGATGAATGAGACGTCATTAGACTTGAGTCTCCGTTGGTCAATATTACAAACTGGGCTTAAATTTTAGGAGGGTATTTTGCCACAGGGGGAAAGCTCCTTCCCTGGCTCTTCCACTGCCTCCCACAGTACCCTTGGATGCTCCTCTTGGGACTGACCAGGAAGGAAAGCGCGTACATGTACTGAACACTCTCTGTGGCCCATACATATCACTACAAATGCAAGGAATTACTGTCACTGTCAATATTCTTATTTGGGGTGGTCTTTGCTGTCCATCAGTGTTTCTTTGGCCTCCTTTCATTGATGTTTTCCCTTTCCCCCCCTTTCTCTTTTTTTTTCTTCTGGTCCATATGGTGGTTCCATCTTGAGCAGCTGGCCTGCCCTTCCTCATCATTGAGACAAGCACCATCAAACCTTACCACCGAGGGTTTTACTGCAATGATGAGAGCATCAAGTATCCTCTGAAAACCGGTGAGACGATAAACGATGCCGTGCTCTGCGCTGTGGGGATCGTCATCGCCATCCTTGCGGTAAGCATCCGGGCCACTGTGCTCAACTCCACTCACTGCCCCTGGATCCCGTTTCAGAAAATCCAAGCCAGCACAGTTGGCAGATCAAGTAGAATTTCATGTTATTAATATTGTTTATTTACATTATTACTGTTACTTAAAGTATTTTCAGGGGCACCTGGGTAGCTCAGTTGGTGAAGCAGATGCCTTTGTGTCAGGTCATGATACCAGGGACCTGGGATCAAGTCCCACATTGGGCTCCTTGCAGGACTGCCCCTCTCTCAGCTTGTGCTCTCTCTCTCTAAAAAATAATGAAAAATCATTTAAGAAATACTTTAAGAAAAGTATTTTCAAATACTAAATATATATGTATACATTAATACACCAGAAGTATAATTTCTATATGCATGTATATACTAAAAGTGTCATGAAAGTACACAAAGCCCCCCGCCCTAAAATACTTTGCCTGATCCTCACAACCATCTGGTAAAGTCTAGATACTGTTCTTTTTTTTTTTTTTTAAAGACTTTATTTATTTGACAGACAGAGATCACAAGTAGGCAGAGAGGCAGGCAGAGAGAGGGGGGGGGAAGCAGGCTCCCTGCTGAACAGAGAGCCCAATATGGGGCTCTATCCCGGGACCCTGGGATCATGACCCGAGTTGAAGGCAGAGGCTTTAACCTACTGAGCCACCCAGGCGTCCCTCTAGATTCTGTTCTTATCTTTCTTCTACAAATTGAGATACTGAGGTCTGCAAGAGTAAAAATAATTTGCCCAAGTTCACTTGGAGCTGCAGAGTCAGGAATTGAACCCAGCTGCCCCTTAGCCCAGAGTCTGAGCTCTGAGCCCTGACACTGAGCCCCAGAGAGAGGGGGATGCCATCAGATGTCACAGGCATTTTCTGGGCTTTGTTCACACCATGGCTGTGCTGCTGTAACAGTGGTTATGCCACTGATGTTCTCTGGCATATCATTCACTTCTCACACCCAGGGATGGTGGTGGAAAAGTGAAGATAAAATGGCACTTGGAATAGAGAGACCGAGGTTCTAGACCTGGCATTCTGCTAACAAGCCGTACATCCTTAAAACCAGAGATGACCATCTTGCTTCATAGTATTGTGATGAACAGTAAAAGAGGTCATGAATACTGAAATAGTTTGCAAACTCCCAATTGCAGAATAGGTTACTCAGGTGCAAGCATAAACATACAGGTCTTCCCTTAAAGGATGAAATCCTCATTGAGGATGCAAAAATGAGCCACAGACTTTGGAACCAAGTCTAAAATTATTGTGAGCAACAGTCGCATCATGGAAATTGGGGTATGGCCTGACTTGGAAGGTCACCACCCTGTTTTAGACGTGTCCATTTAGGGCAGGGGTGAGGAGCGTAACTGATGGTAATCTGTCTCATAATTTATGAGTCTTGCATTTTCACAGCTGTCCATGACCCACCTCCAGAATTTTCTGCTGATCTCTGCCCTTGAACCCCAGCCACGTGGGCATAAGGGACAAGCGTCATGTCTACCAAGGTCATAAATTCCTTCCTCTCAGTTCCTTGAGTCCTGTTTATATTAGCCAGAACTTGGAAGCTTATCTTTGGCCTGTATTAGAAGCCAAGAAGGAAGGAAACTAAAGTTAAGACTATTCTACATGAGTTAAGTGCTAATATCCCCATTATACAAATGGAAAACTGGAAGCTCAAAGGGGTTAAATGATATGCTCAATGTCTCTAGCAAATATAATTGGGGGCTCTAGCCTATCTCTAGCTTTTTTCATAACTCTGTTTCCATTTTGGAGACTTGACTTCACATTGTGAGTGGCTCTCCTTTCCAAATCAATTGCCCAAGGGATAGGCAGTTGGCTACTCTTGCCTATTCTGGATCACATGCTGCTGATGGTACGGAAACACATTTCATGAAGTTTTTCTTTTGACTTCCCCACTCTGGGGGTTGGTTGTAAACTTTGAGACCCCTCTTTGTTTTTTAATAACATCGTAAACCAGGCACACAATCAACAGTTTGAAATTGGGAGAGGGGGATGGGGACTAGCAGAATTCTTTCCAACCTTTAAAATAAAAACAGTCCATTTGGCAACTCTACAAGTTTCTTAAAGGTGGACTGAGGATCTTTGTGTTCAGAAACTGAGAGATATAAGATCTAATTTTACTATTGCTCCAAACTGACCATGTGCAGTTGAGTTGCATGGCTTTTCGTGGAAGAGAAGTTTGTCACGGCAGGCAAATAATTGTACAGTATCTTGTACTAAGGTTTGAACAGGTGTTTTTGACACTTGGAGGATTAGTTAACTGAGGGCTTCTAGGAAGTGGACTATAAACAAGGAGTGGTTAAGATAAGAATAGCACGAGGACCAGGGGAGTTGTGTGCCCTTTGCTCTCTCTGCATGCAGTTAACATGGGCTTGCCTGGTGGGGCAGCTCCTGGGCCCAGTGCAGCGGACAGCGGCACCCTTCAGAGGCTGTGGTACCCACTGCTACGTGAACCCGGTGAACCACCACTCTCTCCAGCCCTCGCTGTCCTCATCTGTGTTGTGTTCACTCATGGAAATGGCTGTGAGACTCAAACGCCATTATTCGTGGGAACGGACCTTGTAGTGCTGGGTTAGATGGACACGGTGCTAAAGACGCTTCTTGAAGGGCTGGGCTTCTCGCCTGGGCTTCCTTCCTTAAGCAAAACTCCTGCTCAGCAGCCCTTTCCCTGCTGTTGGCCAAAACCAGCCCCTTCTTCCTCTTGAAAGGCCAGCATTTCTGAGAAAGATCTGCTTTAAGGAGTTGAGTTTGGCTTGCTTTTCTCCTCATGTCATGTTGGTGTTTTAATTAAAGTGCTCCTTGACCTCTCGGGTTTCCTTGAAACAGGCAGTCACGTGCTGTGGCCTTGGATCTAGGATGAGCAAGGGTATTGCTTCCTTATCCCGTAGGATGTCAGCAAAATAGGCTTGGAGAGTGCTTTCCTATAGTTCCAAATGGGTGAGAGGGTGGGGGAGGGAAGCAGGCAAGAAAATACCACAATAATTGGTGTCCTTTGTTAAGCGCTATTATGTGTCCTAGAAACCTATGAACCATGTTTAAGCATTTCACCCTCCAGAAGCCCCAGTAGCTAGGTAATCGTCAAGGTTTCCCTTTAGCCTAGGGGTTAAAGGTATGAGCATATCTGAACTCCTGCTGTGGAATGTGTAGCAAGTGAATTAACCCCTTTTAGCTTTAGTAGGCTCATCTGTGAAATGGAGATGATGTATGTAAAGTAATTCCGTGCTTGGCATCTATAGTGTACTCAATAAATGTGAACTGTTTTATTGGCAAATGAGTAAACAGTCAAAAAGTGGTGAAGTGACTTGGCTAAGACCTCATGTCTAATAAAAATAGAGTCAGGAAAGGAGCTCCAGCCTTGGGACCCATCCTGTCTCCCACTCTTTCCTTGTAGTTAATTCACTAAAACCCAGATCTCTTGACTCCCTCCAGTGCTCTTTGCAAGAGGGCTTGACCTCCAGATCCAGCTACGTCCGCTTTTCATTCGGAGGCATGTGTGAGTTGTGGGCCCATCGTGAGGTCTGCTTACCTACTTACCTGCCATTAAGTACTTGAGTCCTCATGGAAACAAGCAGAAGCAGAGACCTCAGAGGAAAAATGAGTAATTCACTTTAGTATGCTCAATTCTGGAAAACCTATATACGGCCTAAATTCAACAACAACAACAACAATAACACATTTCCCACTTTCCCATTACGACTGGCCCTAGATCCTGGCTGGCTCCATCCCGGATCTGCTTCTGATCAGAGGGCGTGAATGACAGTCAAGGAGGGAGAGGGGGACCCAGGGCTGGAAATCTAATCATCCCACTTCTTGCTGGCTGGGCCTTCTCTTGCCTGCCGACCTCGAGTTTGTTTAAAACAACAAGAGAAGCCTTTGGCTGATTTGGGTGCCCTCACTCCAGTGTGAGTGTCCCCACAGCAAAGGAGTGGGGGGCCAGTGTAAGACAGAGTATGATGTGGACACACAGTTCGTCAGCAATTATAGAGAAAGCAGACACCTTTCTATGGCAGGAGATGTGGAAAAATCTAGTCGTTTTGACTGCTTTTTCAGATGTATCTCAGATTCTGGAATTATAGCATAATAGGAATTCTTTCCAAATCCACAGAGCGGTGGTTCCTATCCCTGCCTTGTAAAGGTTTAATGACTCTAGCAGCAGTGAGATTAGGAGCAAAACCAGTCAAGTATCACCCCCTACCTAGCCTCCTCTCAGTTTGCCTTACGCTACACCGTGAAAGCCATTATGCGCGAAGATTTTAATACGGAAAAAAATGCTCAGGATTCATTTCAAATAAACATGGGCTCTGTGCTTGCTTTGGTCAGCCCCTGAAAGTGGTTTATATAGATTCTTAATATCTAGGAGTTGAAGCGTGGATGAGGCGTGGGTGCAGCCCCTCCCTCCTCCCTCTGGCCATATGAATTCTACTCCTCCTCAGAGATCCTGTTGAATGTGACTTCTGTAATAATACTGCTCATTAGAGAAACAGCTCAGACTTGGGCATCATCTGGTTTAGGTTCCCGTCCTAACTTTTGTGCGTATTCATGATCAGACCCCTTTGGGAAAGAACTATACCTTCCTTTTCTGTGGATTGGGGACAGTGGTTCTCCAGCTCCATAGGGTTTTTCTGGAGGTCAAATCAAGTGCCATTATGCATGCCGTTGGCGAGAATCTCCCTTTCATTTCCGTAGCATCCTGCAGTTAACAAAGTGCACATTTTGGGCACATTCCCTGATTTGCACCTGGTGGTGATCCTGGGAGGTGGACTGTGACAGCCAAGGCACCTGGGGATCAAGGATATTAAGTGACTTTCCCATAACTAATTAATGGCAGGGCCAGAACAGGGGTCCTCTGATTCAAAAGCAAGGCTTTTTTTTCCCTTCTTTTTTTTTCCCCTCCCTAAATAATGGCCCCACTGCTGCCTGGTAAAGCCTGCCTGTCTTCCACAATTACTTCTCAAGCACTCCAAGGTAGCAGGTGCTAGGGACCTGGTGTGCACCTCTACCCTAGTTGCAGCTTAAGCAAATAGCACCTTCCATACTTCTGGCCTGGTCATGTGCTCTGTGTCCAGGTCTTGTCTCCCCAGCTAGATAATAGGTTCCTAGAAGGCCGAGACCAGGCTTTCCCCCTTGCCCGTGGTAGGAACTAAATCCACCCCCGGCAGACATCTCTCTCTCCAGGAAACATTCCTTGGTTGCCTCCTCCCCCAACTTCCAAAGGTCTCAGAGATTCTCTGGGCCAGCCTCGGACTTTGCAGTCACTGGATGGAACTGTCCTGTGTGTTTACTTGTTTATTCTTCTGTTACCCTGCGAGCCACAGTAGGGAGGGACAGGGACTGACTGGCCCGGTCTGGCTTTGAATTGCTCATGCAAGGCACAGACTGTGGTGCTCAAATCACAAGCGATACATTTCGGGCAGAAAATTAAAAAAAAAAAAAGAAATTAGTCCAGGAAATGTCAAAGGACCTGTGTAGCAGGGAAAAGTATGCCATCTTCTTCCCTCAAATCTTAAATATGGCCCAGGATGCACATGGGAACATGCTCTGTAGGACGTGCAGATTTTTCACTGGAGAGACAAGAAGAAGAGCTTAATACCTCCAAGACTTGTTTTGTTTATTCAGGATCGCGCTTCAGTGTGCCCACATCTGGATTTCATTACTTCCTCCCCACGCCCCCAGCCCCCTTTATCTGAGAGAGCACTGCCAAGAAAACAAGGTTCCCCAAGATTGCCTCCTCATTAAAGGTTAGGCGAGTTTTCAACTCTGAAAACAGTGAAGCCGGGCTGGCCCAGCAGTGCCTTGGTAGGAGACCCGGTCCCCTGGTTTACAGTCCACGACATCTGTGCAATTACCAGGACCACCCACGGAGAGTGGCCCCATGAATCCTTCCACTGTGCGGGTCCTTGATCAGATGGCTACAGAGTTCTTCTGAGACCTTCTTACCCCTGAGGAGATGGGGGGAGGAGGCATCTATTTGCCATTTAACAAACACAGGCGTTGGATTAGGATTTAGTTTGTACACACACACACACACACACACACACACACACACACACACCTCTCCAGCCCCTGGAAGACGTGAGAGCTCCAGCAGTTCTCCCTTAGGTCTGTGTAGTTCTTAGGGGTTAATGACTACTTGGAAAATGTATCCAGCATGAAAGTGGTTTTTAATTTAGCCATTTCAATTTTTTATTTTTTTTATTAATATACAATGTATTATTAGCCCCAGGACTACAGGTCTGTGAATCGCCAGGTTTACACACTTCACAGTACTCACCATAGCATATACCTTCCCCAATGTCCATAACCCAACAACCCTCTCCCTGCCCTCCTCTCCCCGGCAACCCTCAGTTTGTTTTGTGAGATTAAGAGTCACTTATGGTTTGTCTCCCTCCCAATCCCATCTTGTTTCATTTATTACTTTCCTACCCCCCAAGCCCCCCACGTTGCCTCTCAACTTCCTCATATCAGGAGATCATATGATAATTGTCTTTCTCTGATTGACTTATTTCACTAAGCATAATACCCTCTAGTTCCATCCACCTCGTCACAGATGGCAAGATTTCATTTCTTTTGATGGCTGCATAGTATTCCATTGCATATATACCACATCTTCTTTATCCATTCATTTGTTGATGGACATCTACGTTCTTTCCATAGTTTGGCTACTGTGGACATTGCTGCTATAAACATTTGGGTGCATGTGCCCCTTCAGATCACTACATTTGTATCTTTAGGGTATAATTTATCCATTTTAAGTGATAATGCTCTGGAGGCTGAGAAATCCATTCTGTGAGTCTGTGCATTAGGGGATGGAGTGGGAAATCTGATAACATTTATAAGTGATCTAATGTTGGGGTGGTGGGGAGAGACTAAGGCCTTATCTTAAATCCTCTTAAACAGTTAGGTGACATAGGTATTATTTACCCCTTTTTATAAATAAGGCAGGATAGGAGGCTTCCAAGGTAGAGGCCGCTAGTGCAAGGTTACTCTCAGTGTAGTGAATGAGGGAACAGGAATTAAAACCCCAGTCTCTCTCTGGCTTCAAAGCCCAGTGCTTGGACTGACATTTATTGAAGGCCTGCTCTGTGCTAGGTACTATGCAGAGTGCTCTTTATTTCATGAGCTATAAAACTGTGTCATTTCTGGGCTTGCTTGGAGAGCTCAGTGTATGGAGGAGGTCTACATGACCACTGTGCAGATGATCGCCTAAGATCCTAAGACCAACGGTGTGCAGTAGGGTTTTGTATGAAGTGGCTTTGCAGAAGGCAGTGGCCGGCTATAGGTGAATGCTCGGTGAGATTGCCCTTAGAGTAAGGAAACATTGTGGTAGACACCTCGGCCTACAGCTTATATTAAGACGCAGATATAAAACTAGGAGCTGGTGGTTTAAAGGGGAAGCCAGGCAAGGAGAAGACCAACTGCACTATTACTCTCAGGAAGACTGAGAAGTTGATCAGAGAACATGAGGAGAGCCAGAGCACTCTCTGCTGGTGGTGGGCCCCAGAGCCGAGACCTTCAAGGACAAAGGAGACCAAAGGCAGTAGATGGTGTGAGGTATAAATAAAGTGCTGCTATGGGAATTCAGAGGAAGATGACTGAGGCTATTTTCGTTGCTGAAGACTTCATCATCATTGCCACCATCATCATCCATTGAGCAATAGTCCTACTTAATTATCACAATGACCCTGGAGCTCTTGGTACTGGTGTCATCGCCTTTTTACACGTAAGGGAACAAGAGTTATAGTGCTCAATCATCCAAGACCTTGAAGTTAAAAGCCAGAACTCTAACCCCATCTGTGAGTTGACACTAGAGCTCTACTTTGAAGGACTTTCATCAGAGATGCTTCCAGGCAGAAGGGATTGCTTCAGGGATGAGAAGCTGAAACAATGGAGTATTTTCAGGAACTATAAAGCAGACCTGTTCAGCTGGAAAAATAGAGTATCTGGGAGTAAGTAGATAGAGATAAAAGATAAAGAGAACACAGCAAGATGGTGAAATGCCTTGAATGTCAAGGAGTTTTTACCCAAATTAGTGGGCTGGAGACTGATGGAAGTATTTGAAGCCAGCTTCATCAGTTTTGCAGCTAAGGTGAGGATGAGACCTGAACCACGGTGGGGGTGATGCAAGGGGAGGAGGGAGGAGATGGACAGGAGGCAGCTTGCAGAAGCAGGGTGACCACATGTGGATGGCAGTGAGATAAGGAGGCCTACAGGGTCATGTCTTTGCAGTTGTATGGTGGTGACTCGAACAGAGATGAAGGGAAGAGCCGTGAGGTTTGGGACAGAAGTTGAAATGAGCGTGATGTGAGACTGGGTTGGGTTGACATCCTAATGTGATCCGTGATGCTAGTTGGGAGATTTGGCAGAAGATCGGTAGAGGGCTGACTGGTAAAAGGGGTAAGCAGAAATGAGAGAGAGAGAGAGAGATGCCCTTTGGGTAGTCGTCTTCCCAGAGGTAATAATTCAAACTGCTGAAGCAGCAGAGATCACAGCAGAAAGGCAAGGAGATAGGTATTTGAGACATAGGAAGAAAAGCACTGTGGTGCATTATTCAGGAAGCTTAGGGAATTCGGTGTCAAAACAGAGTAAGAGATGGGCCCCAGGAGGTGGTACAGAAAACCCATCCTGAAGCTCCTTGCACAGATAGGCAGGCCTAGTCATGTAGGAGAACCGTGGCTCTAAGTCCCGACCTTTGGGAAAATAATGATGCTTCATCCCTCAGAATGCCTTCTTCATAAAGTGTCTGGGCTTTGGGCAGCCACCACTGAGTGGTGCTGCCCAAAACAGTCTGCAAACACTAGCTTCTGGGCCTCTCTCTGGCCTCTTTGCTGTCTATATGCTGGATTTTGGAGTTTTGACTTACCCACGGGGCCCAGAAACTCCACTGGTGGCCTTGCACAGAGCTAGCTCTGTCCTCCTTGCCTTTCCCAGTCTGCACTGCACCGATCTCTTGCCAAAACGCTGAAGACGATCAAGCGGGAGAAGAAGCGAGGATGAAATTTCTCATCAGTTCTTTCTAGTCACGAAAGGTGCTACATCTTGTTGTACGAGATGGAGCATTCAGCTTCAGAGAAAATGCAGCTACCGTCCCCATCTGTAGCAGCAGGACCCAAATACGTTTCCCTTTCTCTTAGGACTGAGAGCCCAGTGTTTGTTGAATGAATGATTCTGTTCTGTACAGAAAGAAGTTCATTCATGCACACAACCAAGATGTGAAAGAACAGCTTGGTGCACTGTGGCTCACAGGGGCTGAGGTGCGCAAGTGCCTGACGAGTAAGTGACCACACCACATGCTCCAGGAGCATCCGTCTCCCCAGAAACTCAGATCATGCTGCCTGCTAGGACTTCACACAGAAAGCTGCCTTCATGCCGTGGGACAGGGCACAGGAACTGGAGTGGGGTCCATGCTGCGGCTGCAGCCCTGCTATCGCCGAATTTCTGACCAAGCCTGATTCACTGGCCTCTCTGGTCTCCCCTATACTGACTTTTAAAGTGGTGACAAGAATTGAGTAATTCCTAGGGTGTTGTGAGAAGCAGATAGTGCAGCAGATGTGAAAATGCTTTGTAAGTAGTAAAACACTCTGTAAATACTATTATTCAAGCAGATCAGAAAATAGGGATGTTTGTTCTTGGAACTCTAAAGTCTCTTGAAGATGGATTGTTGGGACACTGTCCACAAGTCTTAACTTTTCTTGGGATCATTTATAGAGAGGAATGTGACAAGTGACCTAAACAGTACTATAGGCCTGCCCTTGCTTGCCTGGGGTTTAGGCTTCTCTTCTGCTTAGCTCCTCTGAGAAAGACATCCTGTAGGCACAGTGGTCAAAACCAACGTATCGGTACACATATCTTCTGGTTCTACTCTGGAGGGGTGGTACTTCCAAACTCTTCGATTTGGAATGTTCATTTCTAAGGAGCTTTTGGAAGGAGCTTAGAAAAGATATTTTCTACAAGTATGTGTTGATTTTTTATTTCCTCTTCTCTGAGGGAAAGAGAAAAAAATTAACTTTTGGAGGGGTCATCTGCTGGGGGCCAGCCAAATGGCCCCCATTTGGCATATCACCTGCTTGCATCCCTTGGCAATCCCACCAGGTGGATGATTTATATCTTACTTTTATCGATGAGAAGACCTAAGCCCAGAGAGGTGAAGACACTTGCCTAAGGTAAGAAATGGGCTTCAGACTAAGGATTTTCTGGCTTCAAAGTCAGTGCCTCTTTGACCACCGCATGCTCTCTCTTTTCCAAAAAGTTAATGTTCTCCAAATTTCCTCTCTGGAACACTTTGATACTTGTGAACATGTGGGCCATCAAGCTCTTTGACAGCAGAGAGGATAGGCAGAGAGGCATGCTCTGGAGCTGGGGACAAACCGTTACCGTTGTCAGGCAAGTTAAGATCCCTTTTCTGTCCCCTCGTAGCTTAATTGCAGTGCTTTCCTACTTTATTAGTTTCCAGATTCTGTGCCAAGTGCTTTAAAAGGCAGGTAGGGGAGAACTCTCCTCTGCTGCGTGGCAGCTTGCCATCCCCCTGAATCTGTTGCTTGCTCCTTCAGAAAGGGATCAACATTGAAGGCATCCTTCTGGGCAGCGAAATTTACATATCACAACTTTGCTGACTGAAGCAGAAATGCGGGCTCCAGGGGTTGGAGTCCTGGGTGGAGCCCTAGCCTTCATAGGGGGAAGGAAGAACTGATTTTATGACCCAGGAATAAAAACATTGTGAGGGATGAATAAGGTCCGAAAGCAGTCAATCTGGAACTCCAGCATTAGGTGTGTAACGTGTCAGAGAACAATTTAAGCTTTTGCCTCTTCGGCAGAGGTGAGGTGTTTGCCCGGGTCTCCCAGCCCGAATCTCCTTCAATGGTCTTTTAAGGGTTAGGATTACAAGAAGCCAAGTCCGGCTGGTTCATAATGATGATTTATGGCCGTGTTGTCGACTCCCCGACCCTTCTGTACAAGGGGATAGAGAAAATACATAATTTGTTGCTCATTAACTGCGAGATCTGTCAGGGCTGCCCCAGAAGGCCATGTGGTCCTGGAGTCATGTGTCTGCTAAATGGCTTCAGCCCGTTCCTGTCCTTGAAAATACTCCATTGCTGTTCTGCAGTGGAAATTGTTTTTAATAACGATAGAAATACAGCTGATGCCCAGTTTACGATGGTTTGAATTACGACTTTACAATGGTGCACAAGCAATGCACAGTCAGTAGAAGCTGTACTTGATCCCCCCCCCCCCCGCCCATGCGCTAAGAATCTGTGGTACGGGTGCCTTCTTGTGAGGCGGGGCAGCAGCAGTGAGCCCCAGCTCGCAGCCAAACCATGCGATCACGAGCGTAAACAGCCTTTCTGTACTCATGCTGCCCTTCTCTTTTTCACTTTCAGTGCAGTAGCCAATAAATTACACGTGCTATTCTATACTTAATTGCAACACAGGCATTGTGCTAATTGATTATGCCCAACCGTAGGCTAATGCCAGTGTTCTGAGCATGTTTAAGGTTGGCGAGGGGAAGCTATGATGTTTGGGCGGTGTATTCAGTCTATCTTTGAGTTACGATATTTTCTACTTAGGATGAGTTTTATCAGGACGTAACACCATCATAAGTCGAGAAAGCTCTGTAACAAAACATTCTGTCCATATAGTCTGTTGTGAGTCTTTGAACTTAAGGGTCAGCATATCTGGGCTCCACTTTTGTTCTGTCACTAAGAAGCCTCAACTCCTTCAGCGAAGTGCCTGTCCCTCCAGAGCCTTACCATCCTCAGCTGTACAGTGGGTGTAAATTCTTCACAGAGTTACAGATCAAATGAAACTGTAAAGTTCGAAAGAAATGGACAAGGGTACTGCTATTAATAGCTTAGTTACTAGGAATTTGAGATGCCACGAAACAGCTTCTTTACCCCTTTCTCCTCCCATGAGAGGAGAAAGCATTTTAACTGGTGGCTTGCCACGTGCAAGCCCCTGGCACTGAAACTGAAGTTTTAGAATGAAGGGATGTTAGAGCTGAAAGTAGCCCTCGAGCTGTAATCAAACCCTTTCTCCTTGAAGTGATGGAAGCACAGGGGTGACTCGCCTGAGATTAATCAGTAAATTCACCTACGAGTTGCTGATTGGCAGTGAAAAGCCACATGTTCTTTTTCAGCATCAAATAGGAAGTCAGGCTCAAGCCAGATCAGTTTAGAGTTTCTTAATTTGTAGCCGTGACACATCAAGGGCAGGGACTATGCATAGGGCCTTGGTTCTGCCTGGTGGCCATGGCATCGTCTCTGAGGAAGTACTTTCCTGTGCTGTTGCTTATTGCCTTTGCTTGGTTGGGAGGCTAGTGGTGGAGGTAGCACAGGGTAGCTGGAAGTAAATGTCATTGCAATTATGAAGGGATAAATTACGGCGTCTAGCGTCCTTATTTTGCAAATGCAGATACTGGCTTATCTCACGTTCACTCAGTGAATAGGGACTTGAACCCTGGCCATTGCCTCCTAGTTGAGCGTTTGTCTCCTTGAGTCCAAAGTCATGCGAATGTGATTTATAAATAAAGAAGAAAGAGGATGATGGTGGCAGTGGACATCTGGAACTTGTTAGCCCGTAAGGTTACACAGGGTAAAAGTATAAACAGGTTCAAAGGGGAATTAGACCGGCAACAGTAGGAAAGATTGCTGGGTGGGGAGCTAGAACACCTGGGTCCAATCTTTCCTTGCTAGTTAATTTGGACCTCAGTTTCTTCCATGTATAATGGACCCTTTCATTTCTGATGTGCTGTGCTTCGCAGGTTTTAATCTCTGCAGCATGTTATCAAAGGCCTTTCAGTAATATTTAGAGGATATTTCCAGTTTTATAATAAAACAACTGTGAAGACTATGGTCCTTCTTCCTTTCATTCATTCATGCAACCAGTAGTCTCTGAGCACATCTGTGAGATCAGTGCTCTCCCAGAGAATGGCTAAGCCAGTACTGTGTGCTAGACTGGCCTTTGACCATCTCCCTCTGAATCACACTCAGTGTGATCTGGGAACCAAAGCGTAGCACTTAGAAATAATCAAGTATTTATAAACACAGACTCGCTGTACAAACGTTAGCAGTGCTGGTGGCTGTTCTCGCTCCCGCACCTGCTGGCTCCTGGGCCCAGCTGGCATCTTCTTTCCACCTGGCCAACCCCTCCCACCCCCACTAGACTTGGGAGCCCCTGAGAACTTGGATCAGACCCCATGCCTTGACCCCTTTCCCAGCTGTGAAACAATAACGGGAGACTTTGGAAAGGAGTGGCCGGATACGTCTGTCTATTACTTCCCTTGCGGTTGTGAACACACACTGGGCTTCCCTGAAAGAGCAAGCGTGGCTCATCACCCTGCCCCTCGAGAAGCTGTAAAAGGAGCTCTGTGGGGCGTGAGGAGTTGACTGTTGCTGTCCCTGGACTGTGGTTGCAATCAGGAAGTGGCCGGGGCTGTGCTGTGGAGTTAAGACAAGAGCAGCAGGCTGTGTGGTTGGGCATGACCGAAGTGGGATGGTCCTCTGTTGTGTAGGCATCACGGGCGTTAGCCTTGCGAAGAACGAGCTGGAGCCCTGTTCTTAATGTCACACCAGGCAGTGTGGGTCGAGCTGCCACTTCCCTTGTCTGAGCTTCAGCCATACCTGTCTCATGGCCATTGTTAGGATTTCATGAAATAAAGCGTCTGGGAGCAATCTCTGGTGGACACCGGGTCATCTGTGATTGGTGGCTCTTCTTTTCCCAGGGGTGAGAAGCCTCCCTGAAGTGTTAGGAGTAAACACGGTGTGATGGGGGAAGGGTATGAAAGCCAAGACTCACTGGCTGTCCTCTAGAATTGAGGAGATGGAAGACAATGCCCATAGACTTGGAAATTTGCAAACACCGAAGGTCATTGTATTAAAAGTTCCTTAGTTTGTAGGCCAGTGTTCTCATCACAGCATTATTCTAAAAAGGAAAATGAAAGAATCACTTTCTATGACCCAGGTAATTTCCCATCCATGTTACCAGATTTAAGCCAACGACTCACAAGGGCATGTGGCCTCCTTTCATGGAGAAGGAAACTGAAGCTTTTGGAGAGGTTGTCATGACTGAGCAACACCAGGCCAGTGGCACAGCCGGGACTCAAACCCGAGACATGGTCTTGGGCATTCACCTTCCCGTAGAAACTCCCACCATGGCTCAGTATTGACACAAGCCTGGTGATCCCTGACTCCGAAGCCCACTATCCTGAGATTGGCTCAGATCCTCGGATGCCTTGGCCACGCTTCACCATGCCCATGATTGTTCATCTAATTTTTTTTTCCTATATTTGGGTCTTTGTCTCTTTGTTTAGTAAAAAAAAATACATATAACTATGATATACAATATTTATATATATTTAATATTACATTTGTATATGTATAAATATATTTGTATATTTTTGTTTTTACAAAGATACTATAGGGCCATGTGGGACTTTTTCAAAAAGGGGAAAATGACCATGTTAGCACTCCTATGTTTCCTCCCGTGCATATTTCTGTCCATGTATTTCTCAAATAGAAAATTGAGATTTTTAAAAAAGATTTTATTATTATTTATTTGAAATTTATTATTATTATTTATTTGAATTGAATTTTTTATTATTATTTATTTGAAAGAGAGAAAGAGAGCGTATTCACAAGGGAGGGGGAGGGGCAAAGGGAGAGGGAGAAGCAGACTCCCTGCTGAGCAGGGAGCCCAATGTGGGGCTCGATCCCAGGACCCTGGGATCATGACATCGCCGAAGACAGCTGCTTAACCGACTGAGCCACCCAGGTGTCCTGAAAATTGAGCCTTTCTAGGTTATAGCCAGCAGTTATACACAGAACATTCTCTTCCATCAGTAAATATTCTTTACAACATCCACTTTCATGTCAGGTCTCGATACTGCCTAACTCCCCTATTGGTTTCCTTTCAGATCATCACTGGGGAGTTCTACCGCATCTACTACCTGAAGGAGAAGTCCCGGTCAACGATTCAGAATCCCTATGTGGCAGCCCTCTATAAGCAGGTGGGCTGCTTCCTCTTTGGCTGTGCCATCAGCCAGTCCTTCACAGACATTGCCAAAGTCTCCATAGGCCGCCTGCGTCCTCACTTCTTGAGCGTCTGCAACCCCGATTTCAGCCAGATCAACTGCTCTGAGGGCTACATCCAAAACTACAAATGCAGAGGGGACGACAGCAAAGTCCAGGAAGCCAGGTGAGTCGCCGCCTGCCATGGACACGGTGTGCACGCCTTGAATGCAGGCAGTTTGGGGAACACTTACTAAGGCGCCTGCTGCACGAGGTGCCAAGTTCAGGGCTGGGCTTCGGCTTCAAGGGGTGTATAAGGCACAGTCCCCATTCTTAAGGAGCTCAGGGTCAAATTTTTTAGATATATTGATAAATAGCAATTATGGTAGAACACTGATAAGTCCATCCATCCATCCGCTTGCTCACGCATCCATGGGTGCCTGCTAGGTTCTAGACAATGTATCCAAAGCACTACCAAGGATACAAAACCAAACAAGATAGTGTTTGGTCACAGTCTAGGGAGGGAAGACAGACAGGCAAACATGTGTCAGGGTGTGAATATGGCCCCCTCATGCCCCTCTCTTGCTCTTGCAGGAAGTCCTTCTTCTCTGGCCACGCCTCCTTCTCCATGTACACTATGCTGTATTTGGTGGTAAGTACCTTCCTTCTGATTCCAGTGCAGTGCAGGGCCCCACACCAGCTCACATCTCTCCGGAGCAGAGAGCCCTCGGGATGGTTAGGGAGAGCTGTCATTTTGAAATCCTTGAAAGAGAAGTTAGCTAGAAAAGTGAAGTTCTGTTTTGAGCTCTGCCATGGCATCATTAGAAATTGTTTTACTTTCTAGATGTTTCCCATTTTTCAAATAAAACTAATACTTATCATGGCTCTTTGATAAGGACTGTGCACCCATTTTGAATTTAAAGGGTGACAAAGACACATGTATCACATTTTAATGTAACAAAACTGTTTTCTGAACATCCCTTTAACTCAGCTGACCCTTCCAGGCACCCTAGGTTAAAAGTAGTATTATCTCTTTTGTGGGAACGGATTATTAAGTAAGGCTCAGAGAATTCAAGTGAATGGTCAGAATTCACACGGGCACTAGCACTGTTGCTCACATCTAAGCTCTGTCATAAAATTCCTTGTGGTGTTCGCCATGCCAACCCTCCTCCATCCCCTGCAGAGGGAAAGGCTTTCAAAATTATCAGTATCTGGCGATGGGGAGTGATTTCACGTGTGACAGTATAATTCTGCGTCCCTGAGCACACGTGATCTCATAATAACACAGCGAGGCATGACATGGGTATCCCTGCTGCTGGGATCCAGAGACCAAGCCCCAGGGAGGCTAAGCAGTGTGTTGTGGGGGGGGTCCCTCAGCTGGTGGTGGGGCCATGATCTGACCCCCCGTGTTGCCTTTCCCATGGCCACGTCTGCTCTGATTTCCTAGAGGCGCTGGGACAGGGCAGGCCAAGGGCTCGTCTCCAGCTGCTGCCCAGACAGCGGCTGGTCTGTTTCTCTTTGTGAGTTACATGCGGTCCCCTGCCTCTCCTCTCCCCTTGAATGAGGTCCCTGTGCCAAGGCACTTCCTGCTTTCGGCCCCTTTGATGAAGAGCAAGAAGGCGCTGAGAGGTCAGACGTAGCTCAGGGGAGCATAAGCTGTTTGCAGAAAGAGCGTTTTGATTTTGACTTACTTACAAAACATAATTAGGATTTGGAAAAACTAGCAGAAGGGTTTTGTTTTGTTTTCCCTGGCCATCCTTTCCAAGCCCGGAGACCTTCGGGCTTCCCATTACCTGGGATACAGAGCTGAAAGGTGGGCCCCAGCCTAGGAAAACCTCAGACGTGGATTTTATTTATTCACGAATTGTGCTCCCCTCCCTTCTTCATTTGTTGTTGTTGTTTTGCTTTTGCTCTGCTTTAAGAAAGCTAATGTAGCGAAGATATTTAGTTTCCTATTTTTTTTTTATACTTTACTCCGGTCTGGGAACAATTTTACAAATGTAATTTCAGTGTTTGCAAAGGTGCTTGGAGGAGTGGGTCTATGTTCATTTTTCTCCTATTCCTTCTTATTTTTCCCAAGAGAAAAATGCTGGGTAATTTTGAAACCAACCCTGTGCACTGTGTGCTCTACAGCCACTGAAAAGATAAAGGTGCTGACACATTGCTGGTGCCTTCTGTGTGCTGGACACTGGGGCAAGCTCACAAGACGGCATTCGGTTCTCTCAGTAACTCGATGAGATGCATTTTGATTACCTCTTTCTTAGCTGAAAACCCACCAATCAACCCAAATCTTAAGAGTGTTAGTAATAAAATTTCTATCTCCTATAAAAGGGAGAAAGTGGATTTGAAGGCTTTTCTCGTTGACAGCAGGATCACAGTCTGTTGTTTTCATGGTACTGCTCTTCAGAACACAAAAACAACCCCACCAGGATCACCTTAAAGAACAAAAGTTTGCCAGGTGTTCATCTGGCGCAGTTGGTTAAGTGTCTGCCTCCGGCTCAGGTCATGATCCTGGGGCCCTGGGATCAAGCCCCGCATTGAGCTCCTTGCTCAGCTGGGAGTCTGCTTTTCCCCTGTCTGCTGCTCCCCCCTGCTTATGCTCTCTCTCTCTCTCTCTATCTCTGTGTCAAATAAATAAAATCTTTTAGAAAATAAAAGAAGGGGCACCTGGGTGGTTCAGTGGTTTAGGCCCCTGCCTTCGGCTCGGGTCATGATCTCAGGGTCCTGGGATCAAGCCCCACATAGGGATCTTTGCTCAGTGGGAAGCCTGCTTCCCCCTCTCTCTCTGCCTGCCTCTCTGCCTACTTGTGATCTCTCTGTCAAATAAATAAATGAAATTGTTAAAAAAAGAAAAGAAAAGAAAAGAAAAAGAGTATAATCTCCCCACTCTAACTTCCATTTCAGCAACCTGCCTTTCTTCAGATCTACTTTAATGGAGGAGCTGTGCCCCACCGCCCCCACTCCCCATGACCACCTCCCACCAGCTATGATTACAGCCAGAAACCTCCTCCGCAGGGGTGAGGAGTGAGGGTGGATTCGTACCGAATGTTTGTTTGCATCTTTGGGGGAGGAAAAAAATTATAGTGCTTTTATGTTTCTGGAAAGAAGGAGGGGAAGGAGGCAGGGAAGAGGGAGGGAGGAAGAGAAGAGCCTCCTTAGCCTCCATCGCCCTCGTGTCTCACTGCACATACACGCACGCAGCCATGCACACACCACTGCACACATTGTGACGTGCACAACTCACGGATCCCCATATATACAACATATAAACCCAGCGCTCTTATTTTTAGCTCTACGGTTATCTTGCCCTGAAACAACCCCTGAGGCTAAATTCCAAGGAGGACGGTCCTCTTTGTCAGGTGCGTTTCTACAGGACGCTACGCAGAAATCTCAACCCTCTGAATGTCCGGTGTGCAGAGCTTTCAAGAACACCGTTGCTGCGGGTCAGGGTCCATGGGAAATGCTGCCCTCCGAGCAGCCCCCCGCCACCCACCCCCAGTGCTGCTCTGTGGAGCTTCAGGAATTGGAGGTGGGCAGAGGCAGCCCTGGCCTTCCCCAGCGCGGCTTCTCTGGGGCGTTGGGGAAAATCACCTTTGAACCAGTTGGGTGTAGCATGGATGGTGTTTTCCCTCAAGGTCTGGCAGACCCAGATGATTCCGCCACCTCCTGACTAGCTCTGGAACCTGGGTTGTTAGCTTAGCTTTCGTGCCTCAATGTACTCCTCTGTTAAGTGGAGATAGTCACGTCTCTTTTGAAAGGCTGTTGCCACACTTCATCTCTAGACCCTGCTTTCTCCATAAAGAGTGGAATTAGATAGTATCTACTTGTTTCTCAATCTCTGTGGTTCTATTTGAAAGAAGTTTGAACTACCCCCAGCGCTACAAGAAAAGATGGGAAGCCCTCAGGGAAAAACCTACGCCCTTGTTACTTCGGTGTTCAAAGGGAGGTTGGGGGATGGGAAGCACCAGCCACCCCTACCCCAGGCCTGTGGGCAGCAGCTGCCCTCCGAAGCCTCCCATGGCTCTGAAGGACTCTCCACGTTAGGTTTTGATTTGTAAAATGGTTAGCTTGGAAAAACCATGCCCCAAACACCAAATTATCTCTGGGCATGGAAGCTTTGAGACAAGGTTAAGGTATGTTAGTGATTAATGCAGATTCTAATAAGAAAAACCCACCGCATATATAAGTGTACGTGATGCTTTTCTAACCCTGAGTCCGGCCGAAGCCTCAGAGAGCCACATCTGGACCAGCCCTGTGCCTCCACGGTCAGGGGTCGAGGATGACTTGGCTTTCTGGATAAGATGCCAACACCTGCGCAGAACCCAATCTGTGGGCCTACCTGGTGTTGCTTGTGTTGTCTCAGGCCCTCTGTTACCTCCCAGGGCTACTAACATGGATCAGACCTGGGCCCAGCCCTCAAGGAGCTCAACGTGGCTTCAGCATTCGGCACATCAGCCCATGTTTAGGGGGTGACTGATAGACCCAGTGGCATGCTAGGGGTGGGGACATAGACATTGGTAAGTCATGGGCACAGGCCTTAGGGAGTTCAGTCTAGTCTCAGGGAGCAAGTAGACGATGACAGCAGCTTGGTACATTGTGCGGGGCGGGGGTAGGGGCAGGTGTAGGTTCTTAAGGAAACTTAGAATCATGGCGCCCAGGCCAGCCTGGAGTGGCAGGTGGTGGAAGCTGGGGAAGGTTGCCCGTGGGGTGAAGATGGGCGGATTGGAAGAACTGCCTGCGCACGGGTGAAGAGGAGGGTGGCGCTTTGCAAGCTGTAGGTTTTCAGTTCAGTTCGGCTGTGGTGGCCGGGGTGAAGGGGGTGGAGGGTGCATTGAGAGCTGAGGGGGCTTTCGGGACCAGCTGCCCCAGCCCCTCCTCCTGCAGCTCCACCAGGCAGCAGGAAGCTGGTGGCGAGGCCTTTCCTTTGCCACCACGCCTCCCTCTCTGAACGGGCGCCATGCCCTCTTGCCTTCTTCAGGGTGCTGTGTCAGAAGCCTTCCCTGGCCCCTCCTGCAGCACTCCCTAACTCCCTTTGCAGCCTCATTCCCCTCCCCCTGACGTCATTTCTCAGCCTCTGACGTCAGTATCCATTTCTCTACCAGAAAGTGTCAGCTTCATGAGGGGGACGTTTTTGTCTCTTGATTCCCCACTGTATCCCACTGCTCCAAACAGGGTCTGACCCTTAGCTACGTATGCAGTGAATATTTGATGAGTGAATGAATGAATGAATGAATGACTTCATCGCGGGCCTTGGATATCCCCAAGCTGTGCTCTTCCCCATTCCGGTTAGAACTGTGTTCATTCCCTCATCCCTGAACTGATCGCTGGGAAAGGACTTGGGGGATGTAGGAAAGGCCTTTGCCGTCTCTTTGCCAGACCGTTGACATATTGACTCTTTACTGGGGTGCCCGTGGGAACTGTTTATGTGTCAAAGGGCTTGTTGGATACCAAGGAAACAGGGAAGTGTCTGTCCT
This sequence comes from Mustela lutreola, assembly GCF_030435805.1. NCBI lineage: Eukaryota > Metazoa > Chordata > Mammalia > Carnivora > Mustelidae > Mustela > Mustela lutreola. Next base: position 45,282,787 of record NC_081299.1, on the reverse strand, counting down.
CTGACAGCCATGTTCCCTGGCCTGTGGTTGTTAGTCATTGAGGTTTTGTTCAGCATGTTTAGAATCCTGGAGCGGTGGGGTCTGGTATGCCCACGAGACATGCCCACAGAACCTGGGAGTGTCTGGTGAAATCCCTTGCAGGGAGAAAATTGTGGTTCTACAGAGAATAAACCACGATGTCAGATATAGATGTTTTTCCTTGTCTTTCCCCTGCCTATATCCATCCATCATTCATCTACCCATCCGTCAGTCCATCTGTCCACCCATCCATCTGGCACTTTCTGAGCCAGACCTTGTGTGAGCACCTGGGGACACCAAATGACCTCCTGTTTGGTGTGGAAAGTCTGAAAAGTAAATAGTCTCAGAGCAGGTGGAGAGGGGGTCTCTGACTCGGGTGGCCTGAGGCACGGGGCCTGAGGAGGGGGCTGCTCACTCCATTAGGAGGGACACTGACTGCACGGTTCACAGGTTCTCTAGTTGATAATCAGGGCAGAGATTCTAATACTCTCACTATTAGAAAAGCTACACTTGGATTTTAGACTTGGGCCTTATAAAAGTATGTGATAGGTGAATTTCAGGAGCATGTGTTTCCAGATATGCACTATAGACTGTCCTGTAGCCCCCAATAGCCCCATGGTCCCCTCACATTGCTTTTTTCCTTAGACAGAAGTCCAGTACAAAAAGCTAATACTTGCTGTGCAGAGCCCAAATTTCCTCTAATTCCTTGCTAAGGAAGCCACCTTCTGTGATTAGAGCTTAGACTTAGAAAAAGACACATCTTACTCAGTGTAAATCCTGCATCATGTCACTTGAGCAAGTGACGTGGCCTTTTGGGCTTGATCTCTTCATCTGTAAAATGGGCAGAATGTGTCTACCACGTAGGATGGCCATGATAATTGCAGGGAAGGTCATGTGAAGCGTCTGGAACAATGTCTGGAACAGGGCTCAACACACTGGTAGTTTCTTTTTCTCCCTGTGATCGTGACAGGAAGCAAGAGCTGATTCCCTCTTGAAGGAGGAGAAAAGCCCACTAAAAATTCTTCTTTTGTCCTGAAGGCTGTTGAATAGCTTCCCAGAGAGAAATTCCAGCTCTGCCCCACGTAGACAAGTCACCAGGCACATGAACCAGAGCCAAGCGTGAGCTGTGGTGGAGATGAGAGAAGGGAGAAAGTTTCTCCCTGTGGGTGTCAGGGATCTGGACAGACTTCCAGGAAGAGAGCAGGCAGGGACAGAAGGAAGGACAAAAGCCTCCTTTTCGCTCTGAGCGGAGCAGTCCCAAGAGCAATGGAAATGAAGTGAGAGGACAGTACGGACCTGTTTCGCCAGTATGCAAATCATGTAATGAAACACAAATGACTTAGCAAGAACCCAGTGTGACTCACCCCACATCTGACTCTTGCTGGTTCAGACCAGAGGAGCCTGCGTGAGTTCAGCCAGACCTCTCTAAAGAGGTTTTGTTGGAATTCCACAGGACCCCAGTTTTGAAGCTAGGACTAGGAAAGAGGAGAGAACTCCATTTATGGAGTGAGTTCTCTGTGCTCGGGACTTTCACATACATCATTTTGGGGATGGGGATCGTGGGCAGGGCATACAGCTTTCTGTTGTAACCTTCCTGTCTACAGTCAGCATTTTATTTTAGCAATTGGAAGAAAAATCTTAGTACAAGAACAAGATTTCATTTTTTAATTTTAACCTTTTTTTTTTTCAGGAAGGGAGCTTAACTTTATTCGTGTTGGCTGTCTTTTCACAGTTTTGAGCTGTGTCCTTTCTCGACAGGTGTTTGTTTTTTTAAATGAGTGAATCTCATTACATAAGAGGAAGCAGAACTTCAGAGGACAGTGGCTTGTTTAGGGTCCTGCAGGTGGCATGGAACAGAGAAAAGATTCAAATTTAGTTTTGCTCTGATTGCAAATCAGAACCTTTTCTGCAATGTCACTCACACAGGTGCTTAGAAGTGGATTCCTCCAGCCCAGAGACCTTCAGGCGGCTGGGGAAGTAAAGACAGATAAGTCTTGACCTCTATGAGAGGGCACGGCAATTCAGCCTTTCTGGTTTTGTCCAGTTCTGCTTACCATTTTCCTAAACACCCTTTTGCAGGATGCCTAGGACTTCCCAGAAGCCCCTGCAGAAATTCTGAGTCCAAGCAAGTCTCCTTACTATTTGATCTGGGACATGGGCCATAGTATCATTGTGGTCAGGAGTGTGACTTCCTCTGGTGAAATGGGAATGAATGCAGTCACTTGCTCCTTGTCCTATCCCCTGGCGCAGGTTTCCAAGGCAGGAGGGTGCTCCAGAAAGTTCTCTCTGGTCATGGTGAGGCCCAGGCCTCTAGTATGGAGAGCCTCATGAGAACTGGGCTATGAACCAGCAAAAGCCAATCCATTTAGCAGTAGGACATAAGGCACAGAAGGACTTACCCGATCCTTTGGTCAACCTCAAAGCCCATTGTGGCCATCTTCTCAGATGAGAAGTAGGCACCACGTGGAGGGTCATCACCCAATCTTTTGCTTTAGTAATCGACTTGTTTTGGTGAAATCAACCACAGCCATTGAGTAAATCTCATTCACCAAGGCAAAGGGTGGTAAGATTTCTGAAGAGCCCCTTGAGTGCCCGGTCCTGGGAGTCCCGTTGATCCTGGCAACCTGGAGAGGGAGACTCTCTTGTACCTCTTTCTCAGATGAGAAGTTGAGGGACCACCCACTTAGGAAGTAGTAGCGTTGGGGCCGTTTCACCCCCAGATTCACCCTCTTCTTGCTGCTCTGCTTTGCCCTGAAGCCCCAGTTGCAGACACCTGCCGAGGTCAATCCTGAGACCCTGAGCCGGGATCAATGTGTTTGTTACTAACTATAGCGAGGAGCAAGCTTCAGTGTGGCTCTGGCTGTTCCACATCGGACTGCTTCCCCAAGGCATTCTTTTCCCATGGCCTCTCTCCTTTCTCATTCATAAGCACTCCTTTCCTGAAGCTCTTCTGGTGACGGGTCTCTTCCTCTCTCCCAAGTTCCTCTCCTGTATTTATTTATTTATTTTCTTTCCTTAAGCTCCAGCCTTAAGTATCTGAGTCAGTGGAAGGGGAGATGTGTGCCATGTCCGGTCGGGAAACCCACCCTTCCTCTGCCCCACCCTGACTGCCAAGGTCCATGACCTAACCTCTTCACAGAGGAGCGGGGAGGAGTTGGAGGATTTTAAATGAGCATTTTCTGAGGATCTGCAGATTATTTTATTTGTGAGAAAACCAAAGGCTCAGTGAGATTTTTCTGATGAGCACCTGGCGTTCTTTCTGTCCCCAACCTGGCAAACGGATGGTTGAGGTTTTTTTTTTTTTTTTTTTTTTTTTTTTTTTTTAAGTTTTTGTTTATTTATTTGACAGACAGAGATCACAAGTAGGTAGAGAGGCAGGCAGAGGGGGAGGGGGAAGCAGGCTCCCAGCCGAGCAGAGAGACTATTGCGGGGCTCGATCCCAGGACCATGGGATCATGACTGGAGCCGAGGGCAGAGGCTTAACCCACTGAGCCACCCAGGCGCCCGGGATGGTTGCTTTTTGGCCCAAGACTTGTGTGAAGTGGGAGCTACGCCAGTATCATCCCATCCCCACTCCTTGAAGGAAAGGATCTTTTTTGATTCTCCATTACAGAATCCACTGCTGGCTCATTTCTGCACAATCGAGGGTGTGGCCTTTGACCTGCAGGTTATTTGTTATGGTACTGATAGCTTAAAATCATGTAATTTTCACCATTTGCTTATAATAACATTTCCCTATTGTGATTCAGCAGGTAGCTACCCTGTAAACATCAGTAAGTGTTGTTGGTAAAGAAAGTAAAGATTTCCTATGGAGCATTTACCATCTTGTTAAAAGACCCTTAGTATTCCACGGAGGATGGTTTGGGAAAGACTGACCTACTAAGTAAAAGTTGGGTTCTTTAGTGTGATATCCGTACCCTTCCTGAGCGCTCCCCTTTGCCTCCGTAGCTCTGTGGCTCATCAGTCCCCCCATCCCCACCCTGTACACCCTGTTCAGCTATACCGAAAGCTGTGAGGTTCTCCAGAACTCTGGCTTCTAAGCCGTTGCTCTGCCTAGATACACACCCCTCCCCGGTGTCCCCTCAACTCCTAAGCAAACGCAGATGCATCTTTAGGACTTCAGCCAAGTGCCCCTTCCCCTTAGTAACTGACCTTGGTTTCCGAATTTTCTTCGTAATTCCTAGGAAGCCTGTAAGTGCCCTTGCTCATGTTCATGGATTCCCCCAACGAATGAATGCTCTATAGGGCAGGAATTACAGCCTCCCATTTCTGTGTCCTTAGCATCTGTTGGAGTCCCGGGCTTATTTGTGTGTCTTTTCTGGCTAGTCGTATGATTTGGGCCTTTTAAGTTATTCCTAGTGGAATTTCTTTCAAGTCTTTTTCTCCAGTCTTTTTAGGATGTCCCTAGGATTCGGATGGGATTTACCTATCAATTTTATGAGCTTACAAACTGAATATTTATAAATAAAAATTCTAGCTGTCTATTCAACATGTCCTTTATGTCCCTTACTTCAGAAAGGGTCCTGTGTAGTTCGTGGTAGTGTGATTACTGTTTATCAAATCACCTTGGCTGCTGTGAGGATTTTACCTCTTTTTAGATTTTTAACTGGTTATATTTTACATACAAGATACTGTCGATCTTTATTGCTTGTTTAGCAGCTAACCTCAGTGCATTCTTTATTATTATTTTTTCATTTGTTATTCTTAGATTGCCCAAGAAAGCATTTTGTAGACTTTCATCATGATTACAAAGTTGTCTGCTGTTGTGTAGGCCTGGGTTTTGAAACTGTCTTCCTGGTAGTTGAGAATTCAGAGCTCGGGAGTCTTCCCTCACTGGCAAGGGTGGCTCCGGAAACTTCCACTTGTCTTTCTACTCAGGTCCAGCCACTGGCTAGCTCCTTCCTGTCCGCCAGAGGGAAGGTGTCCCTTTGTCTCAGGAAGGGCTGAGCCCAACCGCTGCCGCTGTCCCAGGTCTATCTTGGGGCCATCGGCTCCTCCCCTCCGCTCTCTTCCCCTTTCTCCTGGTCTCCCCCAGTGACTGCCTTTGATTTGTCGTCGGAAGTTCCCCTGGTCCAGTTGCCTTTTCCCCCTCATTTCCCAAGTTCCCACAGGAACCTGGGAAGTAGATTGTGCCCAGAGGTTAGAACGGAAACTGCAGCAAGATAACTCTGAGGGACAATGCTCAGTTGACGTCATTTCAACTTCTTTGCTTCAGCCAGAGGTGTTTTTTTTTTTCTTCCATTTTTCTTCAGGTTACTCTCCTACTCCACCCAGCCCAGTGTCTGTCAGCCTCTGTGTGAAAGCTCTCTGGCATTGTCTGCTTGCTTTATGTGTTTCCTTATATTCGAACTCAAAAATCCATAGCTGGGAGTGGTGACTTAGAAACTTGTTCTTTGGTAGAGGTGCTTTCTGTTGAAGTAGAAATATCCCTTTTTGACTGTCACAAGAACCTCCTCTATCAGTCCTGCATTTCTTTCCAAGATGGTCCTAAGCAACAAATAGTATACAGACAGCACAATGCTAGTGTCCAGGGAAACACACAAATGCGGTGCATGAGTCGTCACGGATTGCGGAAGAGAGACCTATACTCCCCCTCGTTACTGTGCTTTCATTAGTTTAACCATGAAGAAGATGAAAGGGAACACATGTTCATGAAGTGTCTAGAATGTGCCAAGCAGTGGGCTCTAGGGCATTCTTTGGCTCTTCTCATTTTTTGTATTTTTTGTTTTTGTATGGGGACTAAGGCTCCAGGTTTGAGTAACTTGAAGTCATATCCAGGTCAAATGCTCTCTGCATACCATGTCACCAAAGGTCTAGATGGTTCCACTGAGTGGAAACAGAATGGGCCTCGACCTGGTGTTCTAATGCACTTAGTGTCTGTTCCTTTTCTTTCTCCTCTCCAGCTGTACCTGCAGGCCCGCTTCACTTGGCGAGGGGCCCGCCTGCTCCGGCCCCTCCTGCAGTTCACCCTGATCATGATGGCCTTTTACACGGGACTGTCGCGTGTGTCTGACCACAAGCACCATCCCAGTGATGTGCTGGCGGGATTTGCTCAAGGAGCCCTGGTGGCCTGCTGCATAGTGAGTAGCATCTTATTCTCGGTCCACAAGCAAAGCTCCAGATGGCTTGCTCGTTCCATGTTTCCAGCCTGGTGACCCAAACTAGCAAGCTCTCAATTCTTTTCTCTGCATGGTGTATCAAGGGTCCCCTCACCCCAGGACCCCTTCAGTAAAAGGACGGTACTTTCTGTTTCCTTCCAGCCTGTGAGTTTTCCTTCGGCAGAATCTAAAAGTCCTCTTCTCTCTAACCACAGCTCATAAAATGTTGCAACTTATGTCCACCTTGCTGACTTTACTGATGAAAACATTTAGGGTTTGAGGGGGGAAGAAACTTGCCCCAGGTCACATGTCAAGTGACTAGCAGAGTCTGGGTCCCTGACTCATTTGGTGCTCACGTGCTGCTTTGGTAGACACTTAAAATTCACTAGAACTCAGCTTCTTGGAAACTTCTCCCCTTCCCACTGTGACCTTAGGGTGACTTGGTCAAAGTCTAAACTTGGTGTTGGCTAGAGAAGAGGGGTTTGGTCAAGGCCGAGCCCTACCCTGGCTAGCCTAAAGGGCCTTGTCCACCAAGAGAAGAGCCTAGAGAATGGCCTTGGGATGGGCCAGGTTCTCGTTTGCCCCAGGTGACCAGGTTACCCTTTGCTCACACTTCACCCCTGACTCGGTGAGTGCAGCATGAGGCAACTCACTTCCGTATGTCTCCGTCTCCCCAAGAATCTGTTTTTCTCACCTGCGAAATCTTGTGGGGCTTATTCAGTAAATGCCAGGATCACCTGCTCTGACCCCGTGCCTTCCCCGGCCCCACTCAGGGGAGCTCACGCCAGGCCCGTGGGAAGCCCAGGGCACAGTAATGGCTGGGTGTTTAGACACCACGCATGTGGGTTGTGTTGTTTGTGTCACCCTTGCCCTACCCACTGTAGGACTCATGAACAATCCAGAGATCTAGACCTGGCCTTTCCTCCTTCCCTCCTTTCTGAGCCTGGCTGCAGCCCTGTGTCTCCCGATGATAGCCTCTCCCAGTCTCCTCTGCTGGTGTCTGTTCCCCTGTGCTGATGTTGCTGATGTGTGTCTCCCTTGAGACTGTCAGGTTGACTGGACACAGGGACCATAGGTGACACGTACATGTTGCTCTCCCTGCCTTCACCAGCACCTCCTAGAATAAGTAAACGTGTTTTTTAATCAACAAAAAGTTAGGATCAGTGGGTGGCTGTCTTCCTTGCGAACACTACAAGGGAGTGTAGTTGAAGGCAGAGGGATGAGTAAGGCAGGACTCTTGCTCTCAAGGAAACCCCAGTCTCATTGCTTGCACTGCTGGCCCAGGACAGGAGTTAAAATGTAGCAGGGGACCTCACAGAGACACCCACAGGATGCCTGGGGGAGAGGGGCCACTGCGGGGTGCAGCGGGAAGGGAGAGAGGGGGCAGGGGCCCGGGGCTACCGGAGTGGGCACCACGCAGACACGCAGAAAGTCGTATCTAAGCTGCATGCCGAGGGACCGCCTGTTTCAATGGTTTTATTCATTCATTTTATTCATTTCTTCTTTTTCTTTTTTTTTGAGTCAAGGCTAAGGGGAGAGAAATTGTGAGAGCAAACCGTTAATGAGAACAGCTGTCACTGGCATTTTAATGGGCAGGGACAACAGGGGTCGGGTGTTTGAAGGGAAGGGTCACCCTTTGCTGACTAGGCCCTTCTGAACTGTGCTCTCAGCAGGCGGACGGCCTGCTGCTGCGTTTCCTTCTCCGTGCTCGGCTGCCTTAGTTCGAGTCTCCTGCACCCCCGATTTAAAAAGGTGCTGGTGTTCCTTCCTTGCTGTCCTCTTGCATTTCCCGTTGCACTCTCCATGGGCAGTGAGATGGCGTCCGGAAGGACCAGGGTTGTTTTTTTTTTTCAAGGAGGGAAGTGACGGGTCTGAATTTTATCCTCTTTGGCTCTGGCTGACTGTAGCACAGGATAGGAATTTGGTAGTAGTGATTGTAAAGCCCCTCGGAGAGATGAGCCAAGTTGTCCAAGGTCAGAACTGGTCGATGGCTGCCCCCACAAGACCCCTGACTCTAGACCTTGGCCATGTCCACTGGGCAAGGGAGGATGGTCGCTGGAGCTGAAGGGCAGCCAGAGGTAACCTGAGGCAGAACAGCATAGACACCTGCTTCAGGAGCCACAGGGCCCTTCCCTACCCTTGGGGCTGATCTGGCCGTTGCTTCGGGTTTATTTATTTATTTATTTTTAAAGGATTTTGTTTATTTATTTGACACAGAACACAAGCAGGGGGAGCAGGAGAGGGAGATGGAGAAGATGGAGAAACAGGTTCCCTACTGAGCAAGGAGCCCAATGTGGGACTCGAGCCCGGGACCCTGGGATCATGACCTGAGCTGAAGGCAGATGCTCAACTGACTGAGCCACCCAGGCTCTGGTCATTGCTTCAAGTTGTTTTGTTTTGTTTGTTTTAGGAGTTTATTTATTTGAGAGAAAGAAAGAGAGAGAGTGAGCACAAGCAAGGGGAGTGGTAGAGGGTGAGGGCGAAGCAGATTCCCCGCTGAGTAGGCAGCCCAGTGTGGAGCTGATGTGTACTAGGACCCTGGGTTTATGACCTGAGCAGAAGTCAGATGCTCAAAGAACTAAGCCACCCAGGTCCTTACCATCGCTTTGAGTTTAAGAGCCTGTTTGACATTGTAAGGACGTTTGGAAAGGAATGATAAATATCTTTCCCTGTCTTTTGCCTACTTAGCTAAGAACACATGATGGCAGGGGTTTGGTCTTATTTATCATTTTTCTCCAAAATGCCTAACATCCAGCCTGGTACTCAGGAGCTCGTGGTCCTGACAGGCTTGGCATTTCAGCGCTGAGCCCATCCACTTCATGGATGACATCGGAGGGGCCAGGGTAAGAATACACTGTATCTAGTCAGCCCAAGAGCTCAAGAGTGCTCACCTTGGAGGAGGGAAGCCAGTGGGTGATTGCCCATCGCCAGAGCTGTTGTTCTGGCTTTGAGTGTGAGGAAGACAAGCAAAGTTCAACCCTGGCCTGAGCTGGAGAGGGATCTGGGCAATCCAGAGGCCTTGTGAGCACCCTGTGTTCACTGGAGGAGGGGACAGGTGGCAGGCTGTGGCCCCACAGGTGGTACAGTGCCTCAGGTGCTCTCCTGGAGTGGTGCAGCATGGCGTTTGCAGCCTAGGCCAAAGCCCGTGGCCTCCCTTCTCTTTGTTTCTTGTGGCAGAAACTCCCCCTCAAGAACCAAGGCTGGCTGTCCCAGTGAATCCCAGGAAAATCCCAGCGCTCCTCTCTGAATGTGGCTGTACTGATGGATGTGGAAACACAGAGCATGGGGCGTCTCCTGGGGTTGGTGAGGGACACCCGGAAGAGGCAGCACAGGATGGTACCAGGCCGCTGCCTGGGTGCCAGGAACCCCGAAATCCCTTTCTCCCTCTGCCCCGTCACCGAGCTGGGCTTCACTGGATTTCCCATCACCTTAACAGAGAAGTAACATTCGCAAACACGTATTGAGAGCTCCGTGGGCCACCCGTGATAAGCCCTTTTCACAGATCATCCTCAGTCCTCTGAAAATGCCGTCCTACCATGTAGCCATGATTGTCCTCTCTAAAGAGATGAGGAAGGGACGCGAAGGATTGAGTACCACGGAGAGAAGATAGAGGAGCCAGGGTTGTCCGTAGGCGGTCGACAAGGGCCAGCAAGAGCTGGCACTGAGAGATCCAAGGGCCTGGAGGGTCTGTTCTCTTCCTCTCTGCACCCCTCACACCTCCAAGCACACCAGACTTCTCACCATTTCCCACCCCCTGAGCGCCCGTCTTCGATGGCGGCCCCCCTTCGGCAGAGCATGGCTCTGGTTTCACCCCATCGCTGGTGGAACCTTCTGTGTTTCTCCTGTTGTTGCTGCAACAGTTACCTCAAACTACAGTGGCTTAAAACACTTTCTTACAATTCTTGAGTTTGGAATTACAAAATAGATCTCACCGGACTACGGTCCAGGTATTGGCAGGCCGTGTTCCTTCTGGAGGCTCGAGGGAGAGTTTGTTTCTTTGACTTTTCTAGCCTCTGGAGGCTGCCTGCATTCTTTAGCCAATGGCCCCTTCCTCCCTCTTCAGATCTTTCTTTCATTTTCTCTGGCCTCTGCTTCCATCACCACATCTTCTGAGATTCCAACTCTCTGCCTCCCTCTTATGGCTCTGTGACTCACTGGGTCTGCCTGGTTAATCCAGGAGAATCTGCCCATCTTGAGTTCTTTAATTTCATTGCATCCGTAAAGCCTGTTTGACCGTGGAAGGTGACGTAATGGCCAGTCCTGGGGATTAGGACACATACATCTTCAGGGGACCATTGTTCGTCTGCCACACCTTCTCCTCCCTCTTCCCTGAAGACAGAATTGTCTGACTTTCTCCTCCTGCTCCCTTGACCCTTTGTGTGATTTTCCTGCTGTGGCCTTCAGCCTGGTTTTATTGTGTGGTTGCCTGCCCAAATGTCTGTCTCCCCAGCTAGACAACCACTGTCTTATTAGCAAAACCCATGGCTTCACCTTCTGCAGATTTGTCCTTAGGCTTAGTGAGGGGTGGGCACCATAGATGCTCGATTAGCTGAGGTTAAAGAATGAGTCATAAATGAGCTTCTGACCCCAGACCAGACACTTCCCCTTGGAGCCTGTTTCCTCATCTGGGCAAATGCATGTTGCAGGCCCCTCTGTGACCTTCTTTCACAGAAGTTCAGAGGCCTAGCTGACTTTGTAGTAACTAAGCTTGACCTCCCTTCTCAGATGGACCCGTCTCCCTGCAGTGTCTGTGAAGGGGGGCCTCTCTTTGCGGATGGGGACATGTCTCTAAGTCCCCAGTGGGTACAGGGTATCACCCTAGAATGTTGGCTGAGTCACTGGAGAGCCTTGGGCAATAGGTTGTGACAGCGAAGCACTTTCACCCAGGTCAGTGGAGACTAAGCCCTATCCTAGCAAGCACATGTGTCTAGACAGAAACCACGTGTCAAGCAGGAGCTGACTCAGTTTCCTCCCCCCCATTGCTCACTCAAACCCTTTCCAAAGAGGAAAGATGATGGCACTCGTCACAGAGAGCCTCTGTGGTGTCAGGGACTGAACAGAAACGTGGGCACGTAGGGCTGGATGGGCCTGTGCCCTGATGTTCATCTTCATGTACATGGACGAAGGTGGAGAGATCCAGAGACACATGGACAGACCCGGTAAGACCCAGACTCATAGACGGCCCTCCTCTCTCTCTCTCTCTCTCTCTCTCTCTCTCTCTCTCTCACAGACACTGAGAAGCTCAGACACACCAGATAGGCCAGTGCAAACACAGGCACATACTGACCTTCATAGTCCCCCTCCTGCCTATCTACACACACACACACACACACACACACACACACTCTCAGTCATCCCTACCAACAACATTGGAGCTCTACAGCTGGGCTTAGCTGACCCACCCCTGGAGTAACCCAGGGACTCAGACGAGGCAACAAACATCAGTTCATTTCCTGTCTGGTGACAACTTGCCTATCTGGTCACCTCCTCCCTGACCCTCTTGCAGATGGCAAATTACAGGGCCCTGGGAGGGGTCAGGGCAGGGCCAGGCCGCCATTGCTGTGGGCTCTGCAGAGGAAGCAGCTGCTGTCGAATGTCATAAACACACAGCAGAGTCTTTCCTGGTTTTCCTCTTCCCTGGGGGTGTAGCTCGGCTAGCAGTTGCTCTTTTGTGTGCTGCTGTCTTCCTCCAGGATGTAGGGAAGGGCGAGGGTGTTCTTTGTCTCTGCCCCAGTGAGGTGACCTTGGGAGAGCAGACAAGCAAGAACAGGAGTGTGAAGAAGAGCTCGGTAGTGACACCCCTTCAAGAGCAAATGGGTACAGAGAGGGCGTGAGACGCCCAAGGACACACAGTGGCAGAGCTGGGACTAGATCCTGGCCCTCCTAATCCTATCTCACAGGACTAAGACTGTGAACTCTAAACATGCTTGGTCTATGTCAGGAATCTGAGATCTCCTTCTCTAAGGGAAGATTCCCATCTATTCCCATTGGATTTATCCCACTGCTGCCCGGGCACGGGACAATGGATGAAATGACCTTGCGAGTCTCTTTTTGATCTAGCAAAAAATCTAGGTCTTTGCCCAGTAGGCAAAGACTGGGCTGAACTCACCTCCCAGGGGCCCCTACTCGCCTCCCAGGGGCCCCTACTCGCCTCCCAGGGGCCCCTACTCTCGGGTGGATATGGGTGCCAAGACTGTGGATATGGGACAGAGAAGGAAGCAAAGGTGGAGATAGACGTTGACCCCAATAGATGATGAATCTGTTCTCCACCTTTGGTAGTGTCCATCTCAATTCCCCTTTCTCATTGAGCTGCTGAGATGGGTGAGATGAATGATGAGGCAGAGACTCCAGGAGGGGAGTCTCACTAGCCATCTGCTAATTAGGCATACTGGGCACATCGCTTCCTCTCAGCCACCTTTCCCCCTTGTGTGATATGGGGATGGTAGCTCCTCCCAGTCTTTGGACTGAGGATTCAGTGAATAAAAGATGCTCATGCTTGGTCCATGCAACCCAGATGGAATGTGTCATGGGGAAGGTACTATATTTTGTCTTTAAGATTTGGAGCTAAGAAGAGTTGGTCCTTAAAGAGCTCTCGTGCAGGAACTTCCCCAGACTTGACCGTGATCCATGGTAAGAAAAACATTTTCCATCATAAGCCAGTAGAGGCACCAGCACATAACTGAAACATTTCACCAGATAAGACTTACCCTCACTTGTGTGAGACAGTCTAGTATTTTTTTACTCAACCCTTTAAAAAGCAGTCCGTGGATTTTATAACTTACGAATGACTTGTGACATGCAGTTTGAAAAACACTGATCTACTGGGGACCGTGGGGACACATGAGAGGGGATAGTTCCTGAGGGTGGTGGAAGGCTAGAAAGAATTCCTTGAGATGGAACCTTGATGAGGGGGCATTTTCTATGAGTTGCAAAAGAGAAGGAAAGGCATTTCACACAGGAGGAATGTTTCAGAGACACAAGGATGGAAAAGAACAGTGAGACTACAGTGTGTCTTCTGATCCTGGAAAGCTTCAAAACGTAGGACTTCTGGGAGTGAGGGCCCGGCCTCTTTCCAGCCTCTGTCATCCTTTTGTACGGTGTTCCTGAGCGCTGGCTCCTGCTGGAACTAGCACCCCACTAACAGAGCTGTCAGCCCGGTGCTCCCCCTTCCCAGAAACCCTCTTTCATCATAACCTAGAAGTGCCTTCCCAGAAGGCCCCAGGCAGCCACCGATCACTCTCCTCCTCCACAATGGCCCCCACCCTCTCTCTGCTGCTCCGAGCCCTCCTTCTTTTTGTGGGATGAACTTCCTCCACATCCCTCAGTAGCAAGGATGGCCGTGAATCATGGTAACCGAGGCAGCATTAGAATGACCCTTGATGGATAGGAAGTGTTTCCACATAAATTCTTCCATGGAAACCTGACAATAATTATGAAGGTAAATTTTTAAATAATGTTTGCACTCAAGTACAGGGCAGATCCATCATCTGAAGTCACAAAACTCTTCGCTTTGGATAAATTCAAGCCCTGACAAGAGTGTGGTTTGGCCTAGGTGACACAGCAGGAGCAGTTTGGGGACCAGATCCTGCTGTCTGACTCTGAACGAGACACTCTTTCCACCCTGTCAAGTTCCCTCACAGATAGACCAGGAAATTATTCAACAGTGGTGCTGGCAGGTTCCCAGTGCCGAAAGCCAGTGGAGGCCCTTTTTTGAGGTCAGAAGTGATGACTGCAATTGGGTCACTCTCATTTAGTCAAAAGACAGGGCTTGCCCAGGATGGCTTTTCTTTAGACAACACTTACCCTTAGGGTATGAGGGTGAGCCAGGTCCTGAGGCTTTCTCCTACAGAGAAAATGATTTCTTTAATCTAGGAGATTGTTTGTTCTGATAGAGCAGGATGCCAAAAGGAAATCCAGGGGCCAAGGCATGGGGGATGTCTGCAAAAGGAGCAATGCAGGGGCGCCTGGCTGGCTCAGTCATTGGAGCCTGGGACTCTTGATCTCAGGGCTGTAGGTTTGAGCCCCAGGTTGGGTATAGAGAGTCTTTAAAAATAAAATCTTAAAAAAAAAGTGGGGGGAGCAGCACATGGTCTCTATCCTCACATGTGGGTGGATTCAAATTTATTGAGGGCTATAGTTGCTAGGCTCTGAGTAGTTCATGGGTTTGAGTAGGTCATAGGCTAACGTGGAAATTTGTTGCAGCATTATGCCTGAAAACCTATGCCTAGTGCTAAGATGGCAGGTCTTTGAAAGTTGCATGGGTAGCAAAGAGAAGATACGGGCAGCTTGGGGAAGGAATCTCGAAATCCAGTGTGCAAGATGTGGAAGACGTTCAGCCACTCAGTAGCAGAGGCCGTGTTTGAGCCCATCTGTTCATCTGTACCCAGTGTCTGGTGGTTCTCCTCACTGGAGTCCGTGTAGCAGATACCTCCAGAATCACTGAATGCCTGTTCCAGGCCACACTCCCAGTAGGTCGCCGGCGGGCCCAGGCCTCTGCTTTTTCAAGAGGCTGCCAGCTGATTCTGAAATAATGCTCTGAGGATGACACTCTGAGAAATACTAGAATGGACAACTTGCCGTTTTCTTCTGGTTGTAAGATTCCAACATTCTTCTCCTTTTTTATTTATCTGCCCCAAGCTGGCATCTAAGCTCACCTGGGCGGCTGTTGGGGGGCGGGGGGCTTCTAAAAACCTCAATGTCTGAGGATGTGATTGCTCTTTTCAAGGCGTTCACTTAACCATTCTCAGAAGTTGCCACAGGCAAGGACCCCAGGAACACGTAAAGAACAATTTTGTCACCATAAGTGACTCTTAACAACATGACCTTCCGCATCTGCTGAGCTGGCCATTCGCAGCAGCGGGAGTGGAAACCTGGCAGTAGACCAGGATGCTTGTTCCTGGCTGCCTCGGTTCTTGGTGAGCTCCAGCCAGGCAGTACCCCAGCAGCGCTGGACTGTATGGGCTCCCGGGGGTTTGACGTCTCTTGGAGCCAGTAAGTGCCAGTGACAGAGCATCTTCCTTTTTGATTGTGCTGACTCATTCCCCAAAATAGCCTCAGAAATTACAGGACCTAGCAATCAGATTCTATCTGCCTTCTGGAAAACTCCCACCTGCCTATGGTCTTCCCCTCTGGCTTGACTTCTACCTGTTGGCTTGTAATTCTGATTCATTCTTCTCTCCCTCTTTCTCTCCTTTTCCTTCTTTCCTAGTGCCTTCTCTTGTTTGTTGCCTTCCCCCACAAAGGGTGGGGGAGGAGAAGTGACATTGTATGGATAGGCACTGAACACACAAGCCAGTGACAGTGGCTCCTATTTTTTAACTTCTTACTGGGCCCCAGGCACGTTGTCATGCTTGGGCCTTTTGTTATAACATGTCCTTAGAGTAAGGCTTGGAGGTGGGTACTGGGTCTCTCATTTAGGTATTTTACTGAAAATGGCAGCCTGGGTTTGAAGGCTAGTCTGTCTTGCTCTAGTGGGCAGAGCTGGTTGCAAGCATGCGATAGTCTAGGAAAGACAGCCACCGTTGGTAAGGAGATTCCCTGTATGCTTCTTACCCCCTCATAACCGTGAATGGCGTTTCTTGCCTGGGATTGCCTTGTTTGCATGTAGTCTTGCTCTCAGTTGAAGGAGCCCACCGTCCTGATGGCTTGGGTCCCATCAGGTCACCTTGCACCCTTAGGTCACAGAACAGCCTGCCAGGAGAAGGTCAGAACCACTTCCCCAAAAATACTGCAAGAGGGACCTTGAATATTTGAAGGCTGAGGAAAGCAGAGCTGGCACTTCCTTCCCCTGGGGTTACCCAGACCTTAAGAGGTTTGGTGGGAACAAGTGCAAAGATTTCTAGAGTTAATGCAAAACTCGAAAGGAAAGTACCACCTCCCCTGCGCATATAACCACCTACATGGGTACCCAGCATCTCTGTCGACCGCAGTCCATTCTCAACGGCTCAGAAAACTGTGTCTTCTTGGCCTGTACCACAACCATGCCGTGGACTTATCCTCCCCGAGGTGCTGCAGGGCCTACCTGGTGCCTTTGCCTTCAGGTTCCCCATGCCCTTTTCAACTGCTTCTGCCTATCAGCTACTGTCTTCTCACCATGCTTCTTCCCTGTAGACGCCCATGCAGTGGCTCTGGAGGCCCTCCAGGATAAGGTCCGAGTTCCTTAACATGTCCTGGGAGGCTCCTTGAGACCTGGCTTTCTCCTCTTCAGCTTTACTGACTGCTTGGCGGAAGCCAGACTGAGCTTCTTCCTTCATAGCTCCTGAATGTGTTGTCCCCTCTCCTGTGCTCCTCTGCCTGGAGCAACATTCCCGGCGTTCACCACCTGCTAACTCCTACTTATCCTTATCGAGCTCAGCTCAAATACACCTTCCTTAGGGGAAGCCTTGTAAAGCCGCCTCCTGTCCGCTTCAGTCTGGGTTAGATGCCACGTTCTCTGCACGACTTCAACACCCTGGGTTCCCTCTGTCATGATCTTTAACACTGCATTGTAGCTGTCTGTTTGCCGGGATCTCTCCCTCCTTGCCCTGCGAGCTTTTGGAGGGCAAAGGACTCTTATGTGTTTTTGTCTTTCTAATCTCAGGGCTTGGCACAGAGCAGATGTTCGGTGTGAAAAAGCAATTTATAAAATGCAAAGAATCAGGGAAATGGAATTGAAGGTAAATGCTTCACGCAGCATAAGCAAGAGCTGATTTTGCTGCTTAGGGTGTAGATTTCTGGTTGCCGACACTGTCGTTTATTACCTACTGCGCTCTTTCCTAAAGAGAGATCTGTGGACCGGGGCTGTGGGCTGAGAGCGGTTCCCTAGACATCAGATAGCTGCCTCTCAGCCTGGGCCTCTGGATTTTCTTTTTGGGTGGAGATCACCTTCTGCAGGAAATGGAACTGCTCCGAGAGAAGTTTTCACTTCTGCTAGTCCTTTTTGTGTTCCACTCTTCAAGCGTTAGAAAGACTGAGCCCTGTTTTGAGTCCTGACAGGGTCGGGTTTCATGATCCCAAAAAAGTGTTTGTGTAAGCTCAAGCCACGCTGAAAGCAAAATACAGCTTAAAGGGGGATTCTGCCGGACCTCACTCAACTTTTCATCCCACTGCCCGGCTGTGTACATGCAGGGTATAAGCGCGTGGTTCCCCTCAAGTCTGGGGCGTTTGCCTGTGCCCATAAGATGGAAGGCTAGAGTGCTTACTTCCAGTAGAGAGGAGTTTAGAAATTCAACAACAAACATGGAGCCCCTCATGTGGGGAGGGCCAATGCTAAGTGTTATGGGTGATGTGGGATCATTAGGGCCCGGATTCCATCCCCAAGAGGCCTCCCATCTAGGGAGAAAGGCTGACAAGCAAGGTCACATGAGGGGATTGACTTACTCGAGGTCCGTTAGGTCTTTACTTTGGGGTCCAGAGCATTACAGAAAGGAACATTTTTTTTTTTTTTTTAAGATTTTATTTATTTACTTGACAGAGATCACAAGTAGGCAGAGAAGCACAGAGAGAGAGAGGAGGAAGCAGGCTCCCTGCCGAGCAGAGAGCCTGACGTGGGGCCTGATTCCAGGACCCTGAGATCATGACCTGAGCCGAAGGCAGAGGATCGACTCACTGAGCCACCCGGGCACCCCGAAAGGAATATTTTTTTATTGAACTATATTCCAGACTCAGGTTTAGGTCTCCTTGAGTACGTTATTGCCTTGAACCTCGATATTATCCCCATCTTGCACCTGGGAAACAGAAACCTTAATAGGCAGTAGATACGAGCTCTGAAAATTAAACTGGGAATGAGCCAGTAGATGAAGGCAGTGTCAGAATCTTGAAGGGAAGACGGTGATGGGGGTTGGCAGACTGCCCCCTGCTGTGTTTGTCTTCAGCAGGTGGAGTGAAGCTGGGAGAAAGATCTCTGAGAAACGGGGAGCAGTAAGAGATCTTATTTGGTGAGGCCAAGCTGCTGGGCAGGATCAAGTACAGCTGGGAGCCAGCCATGGAGGGGTTAATTGAAGACACCCTCAGAGACAAAGTTAAGGAGGAAGGGAGGGTGGTTTCCTGGTAGAGTTGGGGACACTGACTCTTTACCTGTCAGCCAAGAGTTGAAAGTTTGATTGTCTCCACGTTTAACTTTAATTGTGTTCCTTAGTATTTCCATATCCCAGGAGCACTTGAAAGCCTCTTCTCCAGATGTGCATAAAGGATCCCGGGGGACCTAGAACCTCCCAGCAGGGTTGGGTCCAAATCTTTTCTTTCTTTTCTCTCAGTTCTTTCACTGTTGATACCTCCGTGGAAAGGAAAGGGACAGAAGGCTTCATTTTTTTCCTTTGTAAAATGGAGTAGCTCTTGGACTGCAAATGTTTGAGTAGGTGATCTGTGACCTGGGTACAAAATGCAAAAGGTGTCACAGTTTTTTCATGGCTGGTGAGTCTCTGCTTCCCATTTGTCTTCTAGTCACTTGAGCTCCTGAATAACCATCATTGCCAGTTTCTTGCTGTGATTTTTGGAGCCCTTTTGTTGATTGCTATATTTCTCCAGAAAGGACATTTTGGAAATTGGTTCAGCAGGTGATCCAAGTCCCTACGATGGCCAGGCCTTGGCTGCTCCAAACCTTGGTGTTGGCAAAACCTTATTAAATTAAGAACATCACTTGCCAGCCTATGCTGTGTCCGAAGTCACAGTACCATCACCATTAGTGAGCGCATGACCCACTGCAGGACAAGGATATCTCAATCCAGAAAGCTGCTAGACATAAGGAAATTGTTAAGGGTGTTCTAGTCTCCATTCTGAAACCCAGCCATGTGTTTCCTATTAAAGGATGTGACTGATAACTGCCTCTTATGGTTTATTCAATAGAAACTCCTATTGCTGAGTGGCTGAAATGGATGCCTACATGTTTACTTTGCCATCTAATACAAAGCACAAAGTTTTCTTACTCTGCCAACTCATCAAATTCTTGAATCTGTCGTTGTCGGCTGATTGAGACAGGAACTACACGTGAGCCATCCCCGTAGCCCTACATGTTGGCTGTTCAGTGAATGTTCCTCAGTGATTCTAAGACTGGGTGAGGTCTTGTTCACAAGGAGGAAGGACGTTGGGAAGGAGCGATAGGAGTTTTCATTGACCTCTCCTCCGGGTTAGTTGCTGACTCTCCCTCAGCCACAAAACCCCAGCTCCTTCACCCCCATCAAATTGTTGAACTCTCTGGGCTTTCAGGAAAACATGGTCACAACTGCTTCCTTCTCCAGTCCTGCTGATAGGAATTCGTGTTGGCTGATCTCTTGTGGTCACACCCTAGATTTCTTTATGGGGAAAGGGAAAGTATCATGGATTAATGAGCGTGACTAATTACGACTTGCTTCCTTGTTTAGGAACTTATTTTCCATCGCTCTTTATTTGCCTTGAGAAATCAAGGAAATAGGGTTTCAGATATGGAACAGTGGACTGAGGGTCCAGAGAACTGAGTTCTACTCCTGCCACAGCTGTGCAACCTGGGGCATGTCACTGTCCTTCCCTGGGCTTCAGTTTCTCTAGCTGTAGAACACAAGTTGGAATGTATTGTATATGTGATCTTTATGTGATCCTTACTTATTCAAAGTCCTATGGTTTGGGGTCCCCTTTTCCTAAAGTCTGTGCTCCTGTGACCTTCCCTTTGCCTATCCCCAGACCCCAGATTTCTGATTCGGATGTCTGATTTTGTGCTTCTAGGTTTTCTTTGTGTCCGACCTCTTCAAGACCAAGACGACACTCTCCCTGCCTCCCTCAGCTCTCCGGAAGGAAATCCTTTCACCTGTGGACGTTATTGACAGGAACAATCACCACAACATGGTGTAGGTGCTGCCCACCTCCTGAGCTGTTTTATGAAATGACTGCTGACAGCAAGTTCTTGCTGCTCTTCAATCTCATCAGACAGTAGAATGTAGGGAAAAACTTTTTGCCCAACCGATTTTAAAAAGGAAAAAAAAAAGTCTTACTTTGTGGCCTTCCAAAATAGGTAGCGTTCACCTATGTGGAAACAACAGCAAATTAACACCAAGTGCCGAAATCCTGGATGTGCAATTGGTTTAAGTGTTCATGTTCTAGTGAACACGGGCTTGTTCTGGAACAAACACTAAAAATGATTTGCGTAGAGTCTGCCGATCACCCTTGCGACCCGAGGAATCCCAGGCCTGTGAGAAAAAGCTCAAATTCCCACTGTAGCACACAATGCCAGAAATAGCACTGAATCAAGAAAATAGCCATGGGGGGCTCCTCTCTCGTGTCTCTCTGTCCACACCACTCTCTTCTGTACTGTGACTTCGGTTTGGGAAGTTAAATCTAAGGAAAGACCAGGTTTTCTACGCCAGGTGATTCGATCCTGAGTCCTAGCTCCCAGCCCTGAGGCCTCAGCCCTCACTCCCCCAGCCCACAGGCCAGCAACCACAGCCCCTCACATTAGTGATTAGGAGACATTTTGTGGATGAGTGAATTTCGCAAATAGCACAATTTCAGAAGAGCTCGAAGGTGCTGGCCCTCCTTTGTCTTCTTTTGCCACGTACTGCTGTCGTGGGGGACCGTCGGCTACTGGAGGCCGCTGTTGTGTTCACCAGTCACCCAGCACCTGCACGCCCTCGGATAATAGTTAGTTAGCTTCCGTCACTGCTTTCTCCCTCGAGGCCCTTGCTGTGTGCCCGCCAGGGTTTCCCGGGAGGGTCTGGACACGAGCCAAGGCGTGCTCTGCCTCCAGCTGATGGAAAGCAGCCTTATGCACACAAGAGACATGGGAGTGAAGGGGCAAGAATGAAAAAACCCACCAAGTTTTTGGCTACTCGAAGTCAGAATGAGCCAGAGTAGCAGACAGTCAGTCTCACGCCTGAGAGGCTACCCTTCCAGATCTCGGAGCTGACGAGGGTCTCTGTGAGTGCTGCTCTTGCTAAGCTGTGTAAAGCACTATTGTCTTGGGGTTGATCTCTAGGGCAGTTCTTGGTAGGTTCTGCTGGGCAGAACACATGGGTTAAATCTCCGTAGAGTTTTTCTCATCCTCTATCCGTAAGTGTCCTTCCAAGCAAGGCCTTGCTCTAGGCAGTAGACAGGGATCCTTTCTACTGAACCTTGGAGGAAAGGAGGAAGGAAGAAAGGCTTTCCGATCACGGATGCAGACCTTTCAAAGGGCTAAGTGTAACCACATGGATCAACCGCACGCACAGCCTTACTACAGAAGCCGTCCTTTCATTTCAACTTCTAGCAAGCTATGATTTTTATATATAAATATTATATAAATAATGTATAAAACATTAAAAGTTAACTATGTAAGATATTATTTCTGAAACAATTTTAGCTATATCCACTATGATTATAAACTGTGTCTCGACCTGTGTTATTTACAATAGCTGCTTAAAAAAGCATTGAGTTATTTTTTTTTAATATCAACTAAAATACCGTAGTTCTGTGGTAGACGTTGTTTTACAATGAAAGAAATAACTACAACTAGAGAAAACTGTATAAAAACATTAAAGTGTCAGTATTTTTGTAAGGTTCCATTTTGTAAAGAGAATAATATTCAAAGACTTTTGTAGAATACAAAGTGAAAACTTGTATCTGCGAAACTATACTTGTATTAAATGTGCTTTTTAAATAAAAGCTCATAACACAACTAATGAAGGAGTTGGAATCCTAGAATGTTCAAGGGATGTGTTGTCTCCGGTGTGTGGTAGGAAGAAGGGGGACTGTGGACGATCTAAAATCTTGGAATAGGCCAGCCTCACCTCAGGACACCACTACCCCATCCTTCCAATGGGAAATATGGTGGCCATTGGACTGCCATAGCTGTCTGAGCTGCTCTTTCATCTCTGAAAGCCTGTTTGCCCAGCGAGGTTCTGCCTCTGCTCTGTCTCGGACCCTTCTAAAGAGCTTTTGTATTCTAAAGGGGTTTTGTCCGGAGGGAGGAGCAGTGGGCCCCCCAAAGGCAGATAAGGAGCAGGGCTCCAGATAATGTGTGCTTGGGGAGCTCCCAAGGGAGCCCTTTATACTTCAAAGGAAGGAGGGTGGAGGGCGCTCCAGGGAGAATGGCCGCTGGTCCTTGCTTTCTCTCCCTATGCCTGCCCAGCTGGGAGGAACGGGGAAGCTAGAAATTTCTCCTTCAACACGCACCTGTGTGCCAGGCACTTCTGCCTGTTTGTCACTTTTGATCCCGATGGCAGTTTTTATTTTGAGAAATGAGGAATACGAAGGAATGCAAAGATCAAACGACTTGTCTAAGATCCTGGAGGAGTCAGCTGCTGGCCGGGACTTGTATTCATTTCCTATTACTGCTGCAACAAGTTATCACAAAACGTAGTGGCTTAAAACAGCCCAGATTTATTATCTGGCAGTTTGGGAGGCCCTCGGGCAGAAGCTGTTTCCTGGTCTTTTGCAGCCTCTCGAGGCCATCTGCATACCTTGGTTTGTGGCCTTCTTTCTTCATCTGCAAAGGCAGCAGCACTGGGCCAAGTCCAGCTCACTCTCTCTGAATCTCCGTTTCTTCTACCTCTTCCACATTTAGGCCCTGGTGATTATGTTGGGCCCACCTTCTCTACCTATGTTAAGGTCAGCTGATTAGTAACCTTCATTCCATCTCCACCTTAGTTCCCCCTTGGCATGGTGCATAGCAGATACGTAGGCCCTAGGGACTGGAACATGGACAACTTAGGGGAAGCGAGGGTCATGCTGCCTACCACAGTTTACCCTCCAGGCCACAAAGATTCATATCCAGCCAACACACGAAATACTTTCACTGGATCCCAACATCCCACAAGGTTTCAACACACGGCGTCAGCTCGAATCCAAAATCTTACCTAATTTTGAACTTCAGAGTCTCAGATCTCATCATTGAAACGAGATCATCTGAAACAGGTAAAGATGAGGTGCGGGGTTGAATCTGTTCTGAGGCATAATTAATTGCCCTCCATCAGTAAGCCTGTGAAACAAGTCAGCTGCTCCCAAAATTCAGTGACGGGATAGGCATAGAATAAGACATTCTTCAAAAGAGAAAATGGACAGAAAAAAAGAAGCCATGGTTAGCACACAATTTCAAAATCCAACCAGGCAAAGTTCATTTGGTTTCAGGCTATGGGAATAAGCCCATGTGGCTCGTAGCTCCTGCCATCCATGTCAGTCAGCTCTTCGCTTCTTTTTTTTTTTTTTTTTTTTTTAAGATTTTATTTACTTATTTGACAGACAGAGATCACAAGTAGACAGAGAGAGAGAAAGGGGGAAGAAGCAGGTTCCCCACTGAACAGAGAGCCTGATGCAGGATCCTGGGATCATGACCTGAGCCGAAGGCAGCAGCTTAACCCACTAAGCCACCCATGCGCCCCAGCTCTTCACTTTGAGACAAGCCCGGTCAGGCCCTGATATTAGCTCAGCACTTTCCCAGCATTTTCCTGTAAGCAGAAATGTTTCATTGGGCCCCAGGATGTAGCCAGTGCAATCCTTGAGGTCAGAATCCAAATCTTCCTTTCAAATCGAGGGGAACAAAGGTCCAGATAGACAAAATAACTTGCTGGGGGAGGGGGATAAAGGAAGACACACAGCAAGTTAGAGAAAGGACTGGGAGACCAACCCCCAAGTGTCCCATACTGCTAATCCTCTCGTCTTCCCATCACAACTTTTCAGTAGCACTGGACAGACTCAGCTGGTCTCAAGAAGAAATAACCCCATTTCCTGGAGACTTAAGGAGAGGCAGAGCCATGCCATAGTACAGATAACTCTGGGATTCATGTCCAAACCATTTCAATTACTTGTCGATTAGGATTAATTACCTACTGTGTCCTGAGCACTAGCAAACACATGAGATAAGACTGTGGATTAAAGGAATCGGATGTCAGTTTTAAGGAGTTTATAGGCTAGAGGAGAATGTATAAAATCAAATAGTCACACACATTTGTAATTAAGAACCAAGGCAGAAATAGAAAAAGAGCCAACCCATTTTTAAAACTTCATTATGGAGGGGCGCCTGGGTGGCTCAGTGGGTTAAAGCCTCTGCCTTCGGCTCAGGTCATGATCCCAGGGTCCTGGGATTGAGTCCCACATCGGGCTTTCTGCTCAGTGGGGAGCCTGCTTCCTCCTTTCTCTCTCTGCCTGCCTCTCTGCCTCCTTGTGATTTCTGTCTGTCAAATAAATAAATAAATCTTAAAAAAATAAAAAATAAAAAATAAAACTTCATTATGGAGGATATACAAATGGAAGATAAACAAAGTGTGCTGAACTCTGTTAGTCACAGGGAAAGGCACATTAAAGTCGCAATGAGATATCACTACATACTTGTGACATCCTTTTCTAACTTAAAAAAAAAAGAAAAGAAAAAACAACCCAATACTACAAAATGGTGAAGGCATGAAAACTGGATCTCTCATTCACTACAAGTGTGGAAGGAAATTGGCACAACTATTTTGGAAAATGTTGGCAGTATCTACTAAAGCCAGTAATACATACCCTATCCCCCAGAAATTGCCCTCCTAAATATGTACCCAACAGAAGGATCTCTGTATGCTCACCAAAAGACATATATAAGAATGCTTATAGATGCACTATCTAGGACTGGAGACGACTCAAATTCTCATCAACAATCAAGTATATAATTACATAGTCACTGGAGGAACACTATTTAACAACAAAAATGAACAAAGCCCCATTATGCAGAGCAATATTAGTGAATTTCACAGAAAGACTATAGAATGAATGAAACCAGGCCCAGCAGAATACACACGATGAGTTCATTTTTATGAAGTTCAAAACAGGCAAAATTCAGTGAAAGAAATGATCAACAAAATGAAAAAACAACCAATGGAATGGGAACAAATATTTGCAAATTCTATATCTGATAAAGGGTTAATATTCAAAGTATATAAAGAACTCATTAACTTTAATAGTAAAAAACCAAATAACCCAACTCAAAAATCACCAAAGGGCCTGACTAGACATTTTCCAAAAGAAAACATATGAATGGCCAACAGATACATGAAAAGATGCTCAGAATCACTCATCATCAGGGAAATGCAAACCCAAACCACAGTGAGATACCACCTCACACCTGGTAGAATGACATCAAAAAGACAAGAGATAACAAACACTGGTGAGGATGTGGACAAAGAGAAACCGTCCTGCACACTGTTGGTGGGAATGCAAATGGTGCAACCACTATGGAAAACAGTATGGAGGTTCCTCAAAAAATTAAAAATAGAAATATCATAGGATCTAGCAATTCCACTTTTGAAAGATATCTGAAGGAAGCAAAAACATGATGTCAAAGAGATATCTGTACCCTCATGTCACTGCAGCTATGTTTACAATAACCAAGACAGGGAGGCAACCTAAGTGTCATCCGTGGATGAAGAAGTTGTTGAATATATGTACAATGGAATATTATCCAGCCATAGGAAAGGAGGAAATTCTGCCATTCGTAACAACATGGATGCACTCTAAGGGCTTTAAATAAATCAGAGGGGGAAAAATATCATATTATCTCACTTCAGTACAAAATGTAAAAAACAAGCAAGAAAATGAAGCCATAGAAGAGAAATCAGATTTGTGGTTACTAGAGGCCAGAGGCGGGAGGAGAAAGAATTGAATGAAGGTGGTAGAAGGTACAGACTTCCAGGTATACGATAAGTAAGTACTAGGGATGCAATGATGACTATAGTTAACACTGCTGTACAGTATATTTGAAAGCTTTTAAAGAAAAACCTGAGTTCTCGTTGCAAGGAAAAAAAATATTCTTCTTTCTCTCTTTTCTTTTCTTTTTTTTTTTTTTTTGCTATTTTTATGAGATGATAAATATTAGTTAAGTTTACTGTAGTAACTATTCACAATACATGTAAGTCAAATCATTATGCTATATACCTTAAACTTAAACAGTGCTGTATGTCAATTATATCTCAAAACTGGAAAGCAGCAACAAAAAATAAAACCATCCTAACAAAAACAGTACTTCAAGAAGCTCAAGCTCAACAAGAACAGAAAATTCCACAGTAATGATTATACCTTAGACAGAAAGGACACTTGAACCAAAATAAATATTTGTACTACTTGATTCCTAGCGTCGAATTGGCCTGGTTGGAAACCAAGGAAATGGCTTGACCGTCATAATGGCCCCCACCCTAAGAAGGTTGTTCTTAACCTACCTTGACCATGGAGTCTAAAAAAGAGGGGCACTGGCTTTCCAAGCCCACTTGCAGCTGCTCATTTTCTGTGTCTTTGAGACAACAGGAAGGCACTTGAGGAGACGGCTCATGAAGCTGGTTATTGCTGCTTCCTTCCTTTGGCATTGTCTGGTGAGGGTATGATGTTTGGGGTGATGACAGCCACCTTGCCAGCCTAAGGAAAAAGCCAGAACTTCAGAGAGCTGTTGACCCAATACCCTGGATGGATCGGCTCTGAAGCCACCTGGATCTAGACTCTCATGATATGTGATTATTAAATGCCTCTGTTATTTTAATAAATTCATTTTAGTGTTTAAACAAACAAACAAAACTGATGAAACTCAGCTTTGGTGACAGAGTCAGATATGTGATTACCTTTGGGGGTATGTCGACCGGGAGAGGTCTTGCCCTGGGTGGTGGTCACTGTGAAAATTTCCGAAGCAGTCTACTTATGATTTATGCATTTGCCTATTGTTATGCCATACTTCAATTCTAAGGGGAAAAGGAAAGTGTGTAAAAACAAACAAACAAAAATACCAAAGGCTAAAGAAAAAGACTGACAGTATATTGGCAATTTTACTTCCTAAATAGCTTTCAAACTCTTCCCTTCCTTTCACTCCCTGACCATGAATTTGCGCCAGGCCTCATTAACTCTTTCTTAGTCTCTTGCAATAGCCCTGTCTCTGCCTACCTTCTCATAAAAATTCCTCCACACAGGGGCCAGAGGGAGCTTTCCAGAGCATAAAACTAACCATGTCCCTCTCTGCCCAGGGAATTCAATCCTTTGCATGGCATTTATTCTTATTTTAAAATTTCAATTTATTTTAAAAATGTAATACAATACAGAGTTACATAGAAACCATATGCCTCCTCCTCAGATATAACAGATTTACATTTTACCCTCTTCCAGATTAAATACTGTTGTAATTAAAAAACAAATGGTTAAGATACAGTTTGAATTCAGTCCCCTTCTTCCACACAGTCTGTCCCAAAGGTAACCATTACCCTGAATGCTAGTTCTTTCATATCCGATCTTATTTGGCCCCATATATGGATGCATTCGTGAGTAATGTGTAGAACTGTTTTATGAATTTTAAATATGCATAAATGTAAAAATTATCAAAATAGTATGTATTTTTATAATCTGCCCTAAACACTCAACTTGAGTTTTTGCAAATTTTATATGAAGGAATACAGATCTAGAATGTTCATTTTAACCACTCTGTAGCTTTACTGCACAGGTAAACCATTCCTTATCAATCCTTTATGATGTTGAAGGACATTCAAGCTGTTTTCATTTTTGAACTATTATATACAGAGCAACATTGCACACCCTTATGTCCCTCTCCTTGTCCAAGTAAGTGAGTTTGAGTCCCAATATACATAGAAATGGAATCACTGGATATTAGTGTATATAATTGCCAAATACTCTCAGAAGTAGTTGTATCAAGCTTATACTATACTATGATTAGCAGCACATGAGATTTCCAATTGATTTCCTTCTTCAGCAATTGGTCTTGTTAAATTTTAACAATCTGATAAGTGTAAATAAATAAAATCCCCTTGCACTTTAATTTTCATTTTGGATGCCAAATAGGTTGAGCTTGTATTGTTTATAATTGTTTATGCTGAGACAATCTATAGAAGAACTTGTATTTTCTGTAGGAGTCCCATGTGCCCTGGGTCTTTAAAAGTAGTTTTGTTTTTGCTCTTGCCAGGAGGGAGTCCCAGGGATTTCACAGGCTTTGGCCTATGCAAATCTAATCATACTATTTTCTTTTTAAGATTTCTAAAGAAGGATTGCAGGAAAGAGTTGAGACTTCTTAGAGGCACAGGATGGCATGATTTGACCTCTACCTACCTCTCCAAATCAATTTCAGCCTCAAGGTATTACCTTGGTTTTATACTTTTCTTTCGTTTCAGATTTAGGGAACTTCTACTGATCTGGTCCATGGATTAATGGGGCATGGAACTATTATACTTTATTCAGTAGAGAGAGAGAGTACATTTTATTTGGTATTTCTATGTGTTTTTTCAGGGGGAAACAGTTCTATACCAGTGAAGTCTGCCATGTTGTTAGATTTGGAATTTCAGCATAGATCTGGGACTTGCTTTCCCTCTAGCCCTACTTTTTTTTTCCCCAGTGTACTTAACTTTTCCCCTTGTCCCTTAAAATCCAGCCATGCTGAACTGCTTGCTATTCTCCTAAACTCATACTACTTCCCTTCTGTATATTTAACTAGTCATCTTTAAGGATTAGATCTACCTCTAAGATCCCTGGAAAAACTCTGAGCCCAGAGATTGTGTTGGATGGCTTCTCTGGACTTCCAACTGCCTTCTTGTTCTGCAACTGACCATGTATCTCTCCATCTCACTATTGACTGGGAACTTGGGGGCAGTGACAATGTCTTATCCTTCATTTTTTCCTTAGGATGGAGAATGGTGGCCAGCGCAGAGTAGGAACTACATAAATAATTTTTGATTGAGTAGGTGACTAGAGAGTCCCTAGCTTATTTATGTGGAAGTTGTATATGCTTGTGGGGGTGTGTGTGTGGGGTGGGGGACGGGGGTTGATCATATGTGCCAGTGTGTATATGGATTTGTAAATACATGATTGTGTATCTCTGGGTAATCATGCAAGTATGTGTGTGTGCATTCAAATATATGTATGTCCATGTTCATTCTGCTTCTTCTGAGTGGGAGACACAAGCCGTTAGGTGGCATTTATGGAGATGCTGTGATGTTTGTGGTGGCAGTGGAGAGGGGAAATAAAGGATAATTGCCACTTTGGTGACCAAACTGTGGAATATGTGGTCCAAGCCTCTCTCAGTCAGAAACTCTCCCTATGGAAGGTGCCTGTTATGGGGGATGGAATCCATTCTACCTAAGCAAACACTACCTTGCTTTTGCATGTAGGGTGTTGGGAGGAGGGGTGGAATGAGTTTTGACATCAATGCAGACAGTGGTTCCTGTGATCTGATCTCTTTCATGCCAATGGAAGCTTATGTGCCATGTTTTCTCTTTTCATTTTCGTTTTAATCCTTTGAGGCCAGTTCCTGCCACACACAAGGGCCTCTTTCCATCCCATTAAGCCTCTGCCTTCTATTTTTCTGCGTCTTTTCCTCTCATTACTCTGGCATGTGTGGGCAAACAGAAACTTCCTACCAGCACTGCCACTAGACATCTTTCTCTTTCTGCTTGATTCATGGGATGCTGTCTGGGGGTCCACCTTTATTGGCACAGGAGTTCCATGACCATGATGTCACCTCTGCTCAGTTGGAGGACCCCAGCATGAATCAAAACATCAGAGGAAATGAGTGGTGATCCCCCAAGGAGACAAGCTCATAAAGTCATCATCAGTGACAGCAAAGGAAATTAAGAAAAACCGAGGTCAGAGTTGTAAGAGTACAACCGGTGTTTGTTGACTCATTTCTCATTCATTCAATGAATATTCACTGAGATTCTACACTGTGACTTCGACATAGCTCCTGCCCTCAAGGAATTTACAGTCTAGTGAGAGATACTGACATGTGGACAAACAGAAAGACAGACATAAGCCCAGGACACTATGGAAACCCAGAGAAGGGGAATCTAAAGGCAAGAAGTTCAGAGAGGAAGCACATCTCATACAGTGATAAGGAATGTGGGCTTAGAAGCAGATAGACTTGGGTTTAAGTCTCCATTCTGCCATTTAACCGTAGGAGCCACCCACTAATGGAGCCTCCACTTCTTCAGTTGGACATTGGAGACAACATACCTATGTGAAATAGGCTGCTGATTAGATGACTTGAGTTTTTAGCGTAAGGTCTGTTTCACTGCAAGTATTTAAATGCAAGATTCTATTCTATTCTATTTATTTTAGTGATTGTATGCCTAATGTGGAGCTGGAACTCACCTCTCAAATAAATAAATAGTAAATTTAAAATTTTTTTGAATAAATAAAGAGAACAATATGTTTAGATTTGCATTTTTTCAAAGTTACTCTGAGGCAACTTAATAAAAGTGTCAGGAGCCTTAAGCACATTCACATAATTTGATCTGATAATTTTACTTTTAGGAATTTATCATAAGGAAGTAATCAGAGATAAAGACAAAGTTTATGTGTGAGAATGCATATTGAATCTGTTTATAATAATCAAATTAGAAACCATATAAATGTTAAATAATTGGAAAACGATTAAATACATTTTAATACGTCCAATTGATGTAATATTTTAAAGCATTCAAATGTATTTGACAGCACTGAAAGGTATAGGAGACAGTCATAATAAAATGTCAACCCCCAAAGAATTCAGATCTTAAATACAATGGTTCTAGTTTGGGTTTGAAAAAAAGAGAGGGAGAGAGGAGAAGAAAGAAAGAAAGAAAGAAAGAAAAGAGGGAGGGAAGAAGGTTAGAAGAAACAATAAGTAAATAAAGGAAGAAAGAAATGGATTTATCTCTGCGTAGTGGGATTATTGGTAATTACTGTTCTATTTTACATTTTTCTATACTTTCCATATCTTTAGAATGAATGTGTAGCTTTTATAATTTAAAAACATTTTTAAAATTATCACTCTTATGGATATTGTACAGAATAGAGGTTTAAGTAGGAGAGAAAGGTAAAAAAATGAGACAACTCGTTATCTATTACATTAATCCAGGAGAAAAGGATAAGGTTTTTTGCCAAGGCATACCCAAAAGAGATATATAGAAGCAGGGACAGATTCTAGAAATATCAAGAAAAAATCCTATCTCAGTGTGAAATAAAATTCAGAGTTGGTATATACCTACAATGGAATATTTATCAGCCTTAACAAGGAAGTGAATTCTGACACAGGTACAAATGGATAAACCCTAAGGACACTATGCTAAGTGAAATAAAACCGTCATAAAAGGATAAAGGAAGTATGATTTCACGTATACAAAGTATATAAAATAGTCAAAGTAATATAGAAAAAAAGCAGAATGGTGGTTATCGGGCTGGGGGGAGGAAAGACCAAAATTGTTAATGGATATAGAAAACCTATAAAAATATAGGTTTTACAAGATGAAACAGTTCTGGCAATTGGTGGTACAACAATGTGAATATACTTAATACAACTGAACTGTACAGTTAAAAATGGTTAAGATGATAAACTTTATATTACATATAACTTAATTGCATTTAAAAGTTAAAAATATAATAATAAAATTCAGACTGTGTGGCTGGTGATTAAGTTGTACCTGGGTCTGTGTTATTCCATTCTCCTGAGAAGTTAAAGAACTCAGGGCGCCTGGGTGGCTCAGTCGGTTAAGCCTCTGCCTTTGGCTCAGGTCATGATCCCGGGGTCCTGGGATTGGGCTCCCCGCTCAGTGGGGAGCCTCCTTGACCCTCTCCCTCTGCCCCCCACCCCCTGCTTGTGCTCATTCTCTCTCTCTCTCAAATAAATAAAATCTTAAAAAAAAAAAAAAAAGAAGTTAAAGAACTCAGAATGTCTGTGCTCCCAGTGAGAGTTCTTTCTACTGCCAGATTTTGTGGACCCCCATGAAGGCGGAAAGGGAAACTGAGAGGTTGTATAGCTTGGGGAAGCTCACACTGCCAGCAGAGACCAGGTCCTGTGATTAGAATTCAAATATTTTTAAAAATATTTTATTTATTTATTTGACAGAGAGAAAGAGAGAGAGAGAGAAGGGGAAGGCGGAGGGGCAGGCAGAGAGAGAGGGGAGAAGCAGACTCCCTGATGAGCAGAGAACCCGAAGCAGGACTCCATCCCAGGACCCTGAGATCATGACCTGAGCCAAAGGCAGATGCTCAACCGACTGAGTCACCCAGGTGGCCCCAGAATCCAAATCTTTTGATTTCAGTTCACTGCTGTTCCCATTCCACTGGCAGTCCGGATGATGGTCAGGATTAAGGTCAGGGTCAGGGTAAGGGTCGACCTCTGCAGCCACTCTCACATTCTGATGCTGCCTGGAGTTCCACTGTTTTCACCACAGCAGACAGAAAATGGATTTCTTTGACATTTCTGGCTAAATGTCTAATATGCACCTCACACTGTCCTAAACTGAGCCCCTGATTTGTCATCCAGTAGTACACTTCTGAAAATAATTTTTGATGATAGTTCACTATGTGGTTTTTGGAGTATGCCTTAGACGTAATTCAAAGAATTGAGTCATATTTCTTTAACAAACTCTTTCCCCATGAACTTATTTTTGAGAATAAGGTTTCTCAGTGCTGACATCTGTAAATATGAAAAATGGGAACAGAATTGATGCTTAACCTTGTTCCATTTTAGCAATAAATATGTACCAACGGGTGTATGAACCAAATAAAGAAAATCATATATCTCATTATGAGATTTATTTCCAATAAAATTTGACTTTATGTGTTTAAGAATTAAATTTAAAATTCATACTGTATTTGTTGTTTTGATCATTTGTATACTATTGATTATTATATTTCAGATGGAATTTTTTAATATTTAGAACCACATGGATACAGGCAACAGAACATTTTACATTTCTATTTATATCCATATTTTTGTTAGATATATGGTATGATCATGAATAAACGACTTTCAGTCAAATAATCTGTGCTAGGCTAAGTTCCTGGAGTGGAGTAAATGGGAAAAAATATATGAGTTCAAGGAATAAGAGGAAGTATGTACAGTTTCTCATTCTTTAGCTCTTTCATCTATTTTTAAAGTAAATGTAAGCATCAGAATGCTATATTTAAATTCACCGGGATACACCTAAAAGAGTAAATATTTTTATGATGTCGATATTTACGAATTTTCATAAATCATCATGTTTGCAACTCTTTAAACTTAAAATGAACATTTTTTTCAAATTTGCGAATTTATTTATGATGAAGTTCATGTAACTGCATAAAAATTAGATTCTGTTGTGCATTTACAGAATTCTTTTAATTAAATTAATTAAAAGCGTATGGCATTGAGAGAGTGCTGGGAGATTTCTGGAGACCATTCATGTAAAGTAAATGCCATGCATCTAACAAGCGTGTATACATGACAGGGATTCAGGGATGGATGAGATCATAAACATAAAATGAACAACTTTAGACGCTAGGTTAAAAATGTGCTTTAGAGTACATAATTTTTCCATATTCTTTCGGGGGTAGGTGAACCAAATAAGCTTGACCACCACTGGCCTAGATTGTTCTGGAGTTTGTAGAGTGTAGAGAAACGGGTAGGAAGTTGGAGGAAGATTCAGAACCAGAAGAGATTTTTATTTCTGGTTTGGTTTTGGTTTGTTTTTGTTTCTAAAGATTGGAGAAAACCTGTGTGCCAAAGGGAAATGACTGAGGTGCGAGGGGCAAGTGACAGTATGGGCAAGAAGACCCGGGTCACAGAGCGCCTGCAAGGCTTAGGAAACCGGAAGTGCCACCTGCAGATGCTGAAGCACGAGGGCGAGGGTGGGCAGAAGACCCGCCGCGGATGTAGATGCGGGGCCGGGCCTCGGTGGCACGTGTGCGGTACGGCCGCATGGCATCTACCTCCGCAGTTAAACAGGGGCAAGATTAGGCGCCTTAAGTCAGGATAGGGCAGGAGGTGCCGGGGCTGGTAAGAGAGATGTCAGTGGTCCTTTAGGGAAAGAGCCACTCAGGAAACGCAGTGGACTTGGAGTTGGTGACAGGAATTTATTGAGACCAGTCAGCAAGGTGGTGCGGACCTTGGCAGAGTCCCCGAGGCCGGCGCACGTGAGGGCAGACGGGAGGCGGGCTTCAACCAGCTTGGGGGCGCGGTGGTGGGCCCAGGGCAGAGGCCCCGTGAAGGTGAGGGAGCCTGGCCTTGGAGCCGCGGAAGGAGGGATGGGAGCCGTGGATCACTGAATCTCT
Source organism: Mustela lutreola (assembly GCF_030435805.1). Taxonomy (NCBI): domain Eukaryota; kingdom Metazoa; phylum Chordata; class Mammalia; order Carnivora; family Mustelidae; genus Mustela; species Mustela lutreola. Next base: position 45,248,729 of record NC_081299.1, on the reverse strand, counting down.
GAGGCGGAGTAGGGGTTTTTATTTTTTGTAATTTTTAAAAATTACTTATTTTTTTGGAGTAGGGATTTTTATATATATTACATATATATATGGGTTTCTTTTTTTTCCCCTCTCCAGGAACACTTTGTAATTCTCCAATTCTCCTTTTCCTTTTTGTCATAGCCTCTGCGTCGTTTTCCCGTGTGGCGCATACTCTGACTTCCGGGAGGAGGTGAGTGGCACTTCTGTCAGAGTTACTTCTGCGCGCGAGGCCCCAGCCCTGTGGCTGTTCTCTGCCAGCTTTCCCGCGCGCCTGCGAGGGGGCTGGGAGGTGGGGCAGCTCTTCGGGGCCAGCACGCAGGTGGCGGGAGGCGGAAGGAGGCGCTGATTGGAAGCCCGCGTGCCGGGGGCGGGGCCTGTCCCGCGTGCCAGGGGCGGAGACCCGGCGGTAAGCTGGCGGAGCTCCTTCCTGATTGGCTTGGGCCCCAGAGTCTTCGGTATCGCGTTGGAGCGGGGCGTAGGGGTTGGGGCGTGGGGGCCGCCTGGACCCCAATTCCTTGCTTTTCATGCCCATCGCGGTGATTTAGACTGCGAGTGCAGAATGCTGCGTGCAGCGGCAGTACGCTTGTCTGGGACCGTGTTGGGGGCGACTTGATCAGAGCAGGAGGGTTTTGTTTGGCGTTCTCCCTCCGCCGCGGCCTGGGGAGGGGGCCCGCGGAGGGCGGGGCGGGCACGGGCCCCATGGGATAAGCCCGGCCTGCTTTTGAGAGGACTGGGGACAGAAGAGTGGTTGGACAGAAGAGTGGTTAACTCTTTGTGGCTGTTAACTCTTTGTGGCTGCGGCTTACCCGGGGGGGCGGCGGGGCGGTGGGAGGCTTTGGATTTCCAAGCAGGTCGGAGCCGGGCGTAGGGCCCTCCTGCAGTGGATTTCGTGCTTTGTGCCACGCCCAGGGGACGTTTCAGAAAAAGGGCAACTTCCAGCCTTTTCAAGAAACTCTGTCGTGCCCCAGCTCTTCGCCGTCCCTGCATGGAATCCTCACAACTCTATGATGTAGATACTCGGCTGCCTCTTTTTAGATAAGGAAGGGTTGAAGTGACGTGGCGAACATCATCCAGAGGTTAGCGACAGAATTCGGGTTGGCCCAGATCTGCTTTGATAGCCTAGGAGCTTTGTAATACTGCACCTGCGCCATGCCCTCCAGGGGTACCGGCTTGGCTGGGTGCGGAGAAGAGAGAAACTCATGATCAGTGAAGTAGTCAGTGCTGTTTCTGCTGAATGCTAACAGCAAGGGAAGATGCCAGCGTTCATTTTTTTTGTGTGTGTCTGTTTCTGTGTGATTCGGTGAAGCATCCCCAGATGAAATTAAATGTAACCTGGCCAGTGAGGATGAGTAAGGGAGTTCACAGCGGAGACACATGCTTCAGGCTCAGGGAGCAGGTTCCAAGGGGCAGATACCCGGACTCTCAGAATGGAATGCTTAGAAGACCCTTGCGGGTCCCCCATCCTTTCATTTCCCTGAGGAAATAAATGGAGGCCCAGAGAGGATAAGGAATTATTTAAGAACCCCAAACGGGCCTGGGATGCACGTTCTCCGCCCTTGATGCTGTGGTCTGGCTTTCTTAATAATTCAGTGGTCACTCTCATCCTGTAAGAGTAGTTAACACTTGTTTAGTACTTACTAAATAAAGTACTTTATTACATACTTAAGTCTCTTTTAGCTCCTGTAACTAATGAGGTATTTGGGCAAAATACAGTATTTTTATAAGTATTCTATGAAGGAGAGAATTGAGATAGAAGTAACTTAACCAAAATCACACTGCAAATCTCAGCCTGGAGCCCAGGCTCTTCAGTCCTCTGTTATCTGTAAAGTAGATAAGAGGTGCTTGAGGAAACAAGCACAAATCTTTCAGAAGTAGAAATGTGTATCACCCCCTTATTCAGATGCAGACCTGAAGCTCAGAGATGTTTGGTGATTTGCCCAAGGTCACAGAGTGAGAAGGTGGTGGACAGCCCACAGTGGAGAACAGGTCTGGTTTCTTTCTGGTCCATCTAGCACAACCCCACCTTAGCTAGGAAAGGCCATAACAACTCTCCTCTTGACTCACATCTTTACTTTATTTTTTTTATTATTTTTTAAAGATTTTATTTATTTATTTGACAGACAAAGATCACAAGTAGGCAGAGAGGCAGGCAGAGAGAGGGGGGGGGGGAAGCAGGTTCCCTGCTGAGCAGAGAGCCTGATGCTGGGCTCAATTCCAGAAGCTTGGGATCATGACCTGAGCTGAAGGCAGAGGCTTTAACGCAGTGAGCCACCCAGGTGCCCCGACTCACATCTTTCTGACAGTGCCTTGGGGATATTGGCCTCTACAGGCAAAATAGCTCTAGTCCTGGCCTGGTTGTATGGTCAAATATCACTTTTCCCATGAGGAGTTTCCTGCTCAAACAGGACAGGGACCTGGGTCTCCTGACTGCTACTGTGGTGCTTTTCTGCATTCCTCCTCACTTTCTCCTGTGCAGCATGTCCTCAGGAGATCTGGATCACATTATCCCCCCAAAACCAAAGTGTGAGATGTTTTTAGCTCTGGGATCCTTGAGAGAAGCCAGTTGATAAAGCTACTTTGGTTTAGGTTTGGAGGTTAAGAATCAAGGGGGCAAAGCCCGGTCAAGACAGCCTACACTAGAGGCATGGGGCCTGCTGGAACTCAGTTAGCACCTCTTAAATCTGGGTGAAGAGTGATGAATAGAGTTATGAATTGGGGATGGAAAAATGAGCCCCCCTCCCAAGTATTTCTCTTCATGAGTAACCCTCACTGACCTAGTGAATAAGATGCATAAGACTTCTCAAAATTAATTTAGCTCCTCTGGCTTGTCTTCACTGCTAACTTAGGTGTCTCTGAAGGCTTGGCTTCTAGAAGGGTTATTTAGAAGGAGGGCTTCTACTGTGGAAGGCAGCTCTGGACTCGATTCCAGGAGGTCTGGGGGGCTTGAGCCAGCGCTGCCAATCACTGGTTGTGTGACCCTGCAAAATGCAGTTCCTTCTCTAGAGCTCAGTCATTATTCATTCAGTCATTCAATAAACATTTTTTGAACCCCCACTGTGGGCCTGGCAGGGTCCTGATGGATGAGACAACTTCTAACAAAACAGCCCCACAGCGGAGGAACTCACAGCCTCAAGGGGGGGAGAGACAAAACCAGACATTGTGAGTGGATCCTCAGCTACTCTGGGAATGGACAAAGACTCTCTGGAGGAACTGATGTCCACAGGGCCACAACAACCCTTATGGAAACTTCATGAAAAATTGAAAAAGGTGCCGCCCGCCTTCCCCCTCTACCCCCCAGGGCAAATGCAACCCCATACTAGAGTGCACAGCTTGGCCAGCTGAGCCCAAGCAGATATTTGTGTTTCCAGTTGCCCCCTGGGCTGGTCACTCCTGCCTGGTGAACAGCTTACAGATCTGACCATCGCAGTCCTGAATGTCAAGACTGAGGTGTAAAGGTCCAGTAGAAGGCAAAGGTGGAAGAGTCCATTTCAGGCGAGGAAGGAACATGTATAGAACCTGCAGGCTTGGGAAAGTGGTTCTTTCACTTGGGAACCTGCAGGTGTTCAGTGTGACTAGAAGGGAGCGTGAGTGGCACCCTGGGGGAATTGAGACTAAGTTGGAAGGATTGGCAGAGGAATTTATTCACTCATGAACTAAATAATCAGTGGGCATCACTTTCAGTTTGCTGTTGGAGGGAAGTAGAAATAGTAGTGAGCAAAGTCCACATAATCCCCTGCCCTGGAGGAATGAATTTACATTCTAGTGAGATGATGGGCTTCTGGTGTCTATTACCGAATCAGAAGGGACCTTCCCTCTTGCACTGTATGTAATGAGAACTGGGAACTTTTGGATCATTCCTATGAATAAATATTTTAATTTTCATCTGTGTGGCCGAAACCACTGCTGACACATTTGGGGGCCTGTTCCTGACATCAGGCACCTACTTGATTGTACCTTGGAGCTGAAGTGACCTTTGGTTGTGATCACAGTACTAAAGGAACTATGACACTTTCCCACCATCTGCTGTCACTGCCCATCCTGATTTGGAAAGAAATTCTCTCCCTCTGGGTCAGCTGAGCAGGCTAGGTGACCCGTGACTTTCCGGGGCCTGTATGGGAATTCATCGGCTCATCCTCAGGCTGTGACCACCTGCTGCGGTCAAAGGCTCTTTCTCTTCTGGCCGAAATACCAATGGAGTTGAGAGAGTCACTTAAAAATTATTAATGAAAGGGGAGCTCCATTTCTGGCATAGGGGTGGGCTGAGGGATTGCAAGAGCCTTGTCAGGTGGTCTACAGGTTGGAAGCTGTGTGGTCTGCTCAGTAGCTCTGATTCAGGTGATTGAAGCTGATTTTTAGGCCTGGGAGCTTGGCTTCTTCCTCACTATGTGGTTGTGGGCAAGTCACTTCCTCTTTCGGGATACTAGTTCCTTCCTCTATTAACCAGAAGGTTTCACTTATTGAAATGTGAACAACAGAGTTCTTTGAACTCTTCTGTGGCCCCATAGTATATAATCCAGATGAAAATGGTGGTGCTGTGGTTGAGGCAGTTTGGGGGCCTGGAGTTCTCCTGATTTCAACTGCACCTTGTCTTTACCCTCTCAGGACTTTGGGTTCTACTAGATATTGCCCTGGAATCATAGTGGAATTTAGTTTGAAACAATTAGATTGAACATTTCCCCTCTCAATCGGCTCCTCTGGTCCCTGGGCTTAAGGTAGAGGTGAGGGCAATTAAAAAGTCTTGTGATCATTTTTATAATTTCACATATAAATTAAATGATTATCCAACTCTTTCCCCATTCAACATAAATATCATCCAGCTTATTTAGGTGACCCATCTTGACCCATCTTTCCATGGACAGACACGAGATTTTATATGAATGACTTTGGCAGCAGCCTGAAAACATCTAAAAGGTTCCTGGTTTCACTTTCTATGTAGTATGTTTCCCAAACTGGGGAATATGTGATTTTTTTTTTCTTTTAAAGGGTTGTATCTGTTAGAAGATAGTGGCATAAACAAGTAGGAATTTATTTCTCTCATGTACAAAGTCCAGATAGGCACCCCAGGGCTAGAATGATGAATTCTCAAGTATCAGGATCTCAGATTTTTCCATCATGTTGCTCTATAGTCTTCAATACACACCTTCCATCTTGCGATCCAAGATTGTGGCCCTAGTTTCTGCCATCAAGTCTATATTCCATCCAGCAGGAAGGAGGATAGGAGTAAAGGCAAGAGCCTACCATTTCCTTTTAAGGACAGAAGTTGCACATATCACTTCTTTTCACATCCCCCTGCCCATAATTTGGTCATGTGTGCATCCCTATGTTCAAGGGAGGCCAAGAAATCTCTTTAGCTGGGCATCCTTGAGACGAACTAAAAATTCTTTTGCTATGCAAAACAAAAGAGAACAGATAAAGGGGCCAAATAGAGATTGCTGCCATGGGATCTAGCCATTTCTCAAGCTTGAGAAAGACTAATTTCCACAGTCCTTTTTAGCTGTGAAATTCTGTGATGTGCGTAGACTCTAAGGACTTCAAGCTCTAACAGAGCTCAAGAGTTTAGCTAATCCACTCTCCTTCATCAAATGATTTTACAGATAAGGCCACTGGGAGTGTATAGAGGTTAGGCAATTTGCCCAGGGTTAACTCAGTAACAAAGGGAGAAGTCAGTTGTAGGAGTGGCAGGATTCTTTGGGCATGTAGAAGCGCTCTTGGCTCTGTTCTTTATATTCCTAAGTCTGTGATGTCCTGGCCCTTCAGACTATCCCTTTCCATTTATGCCATCATTTGAGGGATATAGTAGACTCTGCCACAGGCATCAGGTTACCCTGAAAGGAGGATGAGCTTTGGAGTCAGGTGTAGTTGGCTCTCAATCCTGCTTCTGCTTCTTATTGCTGTGTGGCCTTAGTCAGGACATTTCATCTGATGGCTTTCCTATCCTCATGTTTACAAAGAAGATACTATCCACCTTACAGGTTTCTTCTTTCCTTTCACTCTTCCTTCTTCTACCCCTGCCCTCCTCTTTTCTTCCACCTATGGGATTTCAGACATAGAAGGGAAACCAAAGGTAGTTTCCTTTCTCTTTCCTCTTCTTCTTTCATTTTCTTTCTTTTTTTCAGTCTCCTTTGATTTTATACTGCTTCCCACCAGCCTTAATAATCACAGAATCCAGAGGACTAAATACATGTAAGAGTTTGTATATGCCAGATTCTCTTCAGAATCTGAGATGCCCAGAAATAGTTTGCCCTGGCTGGTGAACTTCTACTTCCTTTTACCATTTTCCCCCTTTATTTCCTATTTTTTAATCAGACAAGGAGAACTATAGTTCTTCTTGGGTTTCCCCCTTGACCATCTCATCACTGGCCCCTGATGTAGCTATTTCCTCTCCTTCTCCATGACTTCTGAGCTCTTCACAGTGTTGATGTAATATCATGCTTACTGTGGGTTTTTTCTCTTCCTTGTCTTTGGTTAGAGTCTTCTGAGAGCTCCTAGAGGACAGGAAAGGGACTTATGTGTATCCCTGTAGCTTGGCCCACAGCCTGGTTACACAGTCATGTGGTGTCCCAGAAGTTGGTTAGGGAGCATGGGTCTGGAGAGGCCATGTCTTCCCACCTTCGCGTTTTATTTTTATTTTTAAAAAATTTATTTATTTATTTGACAGCGATCACAAGTAGGCAGAGAGGCAGGCAGAGAGAGAGGAAGGGAAGCAGGCTCCCCACTGAGCAGAGAGCCTGGGGGGGATTGATTCCAGGACCCTGGGATCACGACCTGAGCTGAAGGCAGAGGCTTTAACCCACTGAGCCACCCACGTGCCCCCACCTTCACGGTTTATAGGCACGGGAACTGAAGCTCGACTGGGGCTGAGCTTCCTCTGAGCAAATACCCTGTGCTCTACCTTGCATCTTTCACAGTACCTGTTAGGAACAAAGCTGGAAAGGAGTGGAGGGAATGGGGAAGAAGAGATAAGGTGGGAAATCACCTTTTATTCAGCACTAAAAATACCTGCTTTTAAGTAAATGCGTTACTTCATCTTGACAACAGGAATGTAAGGTAAATACCAGTATCCGTCCTGCAGAGGGTGAAATTAAAATGGAGGTCAAGAAAGGTAAAGATATTTGGTTGAGTTCACACGGTGCCTCGGAAGTGGAGTGAGAAATGAAACAAGGTCTGTGAAGCCAAGGCCACACTCTTATTCTTGAACCATGAGTCAGAGTTACTGACACGGTCAAGTGTGAGAATTAAATGGTCTGTGTAGGAAGCCAGATCACTTTAGGAAATTTCTCCTAACAACACTAATGAGGAGGTTCTGTGGCATTGACGGGACATGTGCTTTGTGCTATAAGTCCCTTTCAGCTCTCGAGTGCTGGGATTCAGTCTGCCTCTCTGAACTCCTCCACCATGAGTGTGAGCTATTTAAGAAGGACAGATTCTTCCAGGAGCAGTGATGTCTCTTTAGCTTGAATCATCAAGGTCAGGCCAGGCATATTTGTTTGGGGTTTTTGATGGGATTTCTCTTAATTGATTGGGGTGAAGAGTTCAGAGCAATGTTGGATTGGCTTTTCAGCTCCAAGCTGCAAGAGACTGGGCTTGGCACGATTCGAGGCTGTCTGCTGAGGCTGCTCCTGACCCTGCTTCTTCAGCCCACTGGTAAGCACCTACCAGCACCCTCTATTCCCTGGTGCATATGGAGGTAGCTGCTACGCAAGGAATAAACATACTCTTAGTCTCCAGAGAAACCTGTCCAGTTTCTGGGGCTTTCCTGTTTGGATTCTACTCACTGTCTGGAGGGGTTTCTGTGTTGTTTTGCCATCTTTCTCTCTTTCTCTCTCTCTCCTCCCCACCACTCCCCCAGCATCCTCACTTTATCTTTCCCCCTCCTTACCCACCCCCTGCCCTTTTTTCCTTCTTTTCTTCCTTTCAGATATTTTATTATTCTGCTTTAAAAGTGTTTTAGGGCAGTAGGCAATTTTGAATTATAATGCTTCCCAGAGTCTAGCATACAGTAATTTTTGTCTTCCAAGTCTTGGTATATGTTCTTTCTCTTCCTTTTTCATTTAACTAAGATTCACTAATAACAGCAATAGTTTCAGTGGGAAAAGTTACTTACTGATGGGTACCAGGCACCAGTCTTTCAGGGACTAACAAATACTACCTTTATTCTGTCAGCAGTGTTGAACATCTAGCCATTTCAGGGCACCATCATGGACATGATCAGGGCTAGTCCCCTTTTTCACAGAGCATACCCTGTAGTTGGAAACACAGGTAGTGAACACATAAATATATAATATCCTTCCAGATTATCTAATTACATTTTCAGAAAGACCTCACACAGCAGTTGTTACAAGCCCATTTTAGATATGCAGAAATACTGAGGTGCAGGTAATGAACTTATCTGCCCACAAAGAAAGGAGAAGTTGTAATGCAGCCCAACCTGTGGTCTTTTTAGCATCTGGTGAGGCTTTGTATTATGAGCTTAACTCCAGGGTCCCTCACTTGCATGGGCCCTTTCTAAATTCATTCATACCTAATTGTTCACCCTTTTCTGAGGGCCTACCACATCTTATAAGACTCAGTCCTTGGGCTTATAAAACCTGGACTGGTCCTCACTGATGTAAGGATTCAGAGACCATTCTGAGTTTCCAAAAGACTTCCAGAGGAGACAGATATGAAAATAAATCATCCTAATTCATAGAGATAAGAACTGTCATAGAGGTGTTATGGCCTGAGTTTTGTTCTCCTTTCCTAAGTTCATATATTGTTAAATGAGGTAAAATGGGGTTCATTAGGGTAAGGCCCAAGTCCAATAGGATTGGTGTCCTTGTAAGAAGAGACAGAGTTGCTGGGGAGCTCCCTTCCCATGCACACACAGAGGAAATGGTGTGTAAAGTCGCCAGAGAAAGCAGCTGTCCCTAAGCAGGAAGAGGGTTCTCATGGTAAATTGAATTTGTTTACATCTTGATTATAGATTTTAGCCTTCAGAACTGTGAAAAAATAGAAGTCTGTTTTTTGTACCACTCAGTCTGTGGTATTTTGCACCTGGACCAGACAAATAAAGGAGGGATGTATGAGGCAGCTGGATTTGAGGAGGGGGGCACCTTCTGGACATAGACAACAGTCTCGGGTACGGAGACCCGAGAGAGCATGGAATATCTGCAGACCTACTAGTAATCCTCGTGTGCCTTGAGGCATGGGAGAGGCAGAATCCCAAAAGGTGTGGTATGCCATGCTGCAGAGTCTGGGTTTTATCTGGCAGGTGTGGGAGTGTCCCTGGCTTGCCAAGAACTGGGAGTGTCCCCAGAGTCATGGTGGCTGCAAAGAGGAAGATGCATTGCAGGGTGGGAGACCAGTTAGCCCACTAATGCAATAGCCCAGGGAGCTGACGGTGTGGCTCTGGAACAGATCTGCAGTGGCACAAGGAGAGGGACGTGTTTTGGATCTGGCAGGAGACAACAGAAGGGAGAGGGAGGAGCTTGGATCGCACATGGGTTTCTGTTTGGGCGTCAGAATGGATAGTTTTAAAATATTTTGGTCACGTCTAAAGTAACTTGAATATATACATGGATTAAATTCGCTTCTGAGGAAAAGTGTTTGGAAGTCCCATATTTCAAAGAAATACCAGGTGAAGATGTGCTGTGATCCTAGATCTATAGTTTTGGTCAGCTGGCTGCTCTGCCATTACAGAGTTTTGGAAGGAATCAGGGTTAAACTTGGTTAATTACTTGGCTTGCTGCAAAGTACACTTCTCTCCTAAACTGAGTCTTGGTCCTGATCCAACTTGCTGTTTACCTTTGGGTGAATCATTTGCTCTGTCTGGTCCTTAGTCTCATGTTCTCAAAAAGGAACCACTTGGGTTAAGTGAGCCTTAATTTCCCTTTGAGTGCTAATATCTACACATCCATGTTTAATCGGCCTATGTACAAATCAAGACTTGGGCAAAGATTAAAGTCTAATTTCCAAGAACAATATCTCGTTCAGTCCTAAAAGACAAGCTTTGAGCCCCACATCATTTCAGCTCTGCTTAGACTCGTAGATTCATAGAGGACTCTAGAGGGAGGAGGATACTTGGAAGCTATCCAGTCCAGCTTCTTTATTCTGCACTTGAAGAGACTGAGAAATAGGAAGAGCACTGTCTAAGAGCACCATACAGCTAGTTAGAAGCAGAGCCAGGAATTGAAGCCAGGTCTCCTAACTAGGGGTGTGGGGGGCTGATAATGTGCCACATGACTGTAGGTTCTGATATGGTTGTAGCCCCTGAAATTATGGAAGTGGAGGTCCTGGTCATCACCCCCATTTTGCTACTGCTCTCACTCTATTTATCTGATTGTTTCAAATGCCTCCTACAGCCTCTGGATACCTGGTATCCCCTCTTCCTCCCTTTTACCTGCCTGGTGGTACTCTGTTAATCCTTTACAAACATCAGCTCTCTGATCACCGTTCTTCCCTTTGTACATACCTCAATGGCTATATATAGTGAACACATTATGTGAAAATTGTTGTCCTTCTTATCTCCTTACAGTTGACCCAACAGGGGTGGAAACCATGTCTTATTTATCTCTGTACTTCTAACATCTAGCCCAGGTACTTAGTTAATGTCCATGGAAAGAATGAATACAACAGATAAATAATGATGTCATGAATGAATGAATGTAAACTGAGGTCTGCTGGAGAATATACAATCAGAAAAAGCTTAGGAAGCCGTGCCCCATGAGGGGTAAATGAGACTAGGGTTTTCCTCTCTTCTGGTTATTTCTTAGACCTACAGGTCATCACCCTCATTAAGGATAGCTCCCCTAAGCTGTAAGCAGGAAATGCCTCGGTATCAGGTCCAATGGCCCATATTGAAGACATAATCCTTTGGCCCATGACTCACCAATGGATTCCAGAAGGCTCTGTGTGGGTGGCCTTCCTCAATCAATCAATGGTTGGGCGTCCTAGCTTGTGATTGGATCCCCTTTCTGCCACCCAAGCTTACAGGTCTCTCAGATGCAACCTGTATGGAGACCTCTGGACATCAGGCCTGCTCAATTTCTAACCACCCACCAGGAGACTAGGGAATCATCCATAAAAGCTAGGTTTTATGACCATTGACACCACTTGAGCATGGTCATTATGATTATTTAACATTTATGAGACACCCTCAGTGCACTGGGGGCAAGGGAAAGGCAGTTTGGCAGCCTCAGCACAAACGGATGTTTCTCTATAACCCCACAAAGGTGCTCCCTCCCACCCAGATTAGTTCATTTGCAACTATGTTCAGGAGCTCATATAGGCCAGGGCAGGATTCACTTAGAGCATCCTATGTACTTAACCCGGACATTTCCAAGAAAATCTCAGTTAGCCAAATCCCAAAAAAGGAGAACTAATTAACCAGATTTTTGTTTTTGCAGTTCTCTTGCTTTGTTCTCTGAGAGATGTTGATGTGAAAAGTCCTTCATTCTTTCTCATTCAAAAAAATATATGGGCTTCTGACTTTATGCTAGACTATGTGTCTAGTCTTGGCATTATAGAAATAATGTAGGACAGCCTGTGGTCCTAGACAGCTCAAGCATGGAAAAAAAAAATACAGTGCCACAGGTGATCTATGAGAGCCAGGTTGACGGAAGAGTGCAGGCCTACAGGAGGATGTAAGTGGTCAGCTCACTCTGTTGGCAGGGCACAGGCTAAGAAGGCTTTACAGGAGGAAAAGCTCAAGATAGCATTTGATTGATGATGATTTCAGAGTGGGTGGACATGGACCTCATAGGCAGAAGGAATGACTGAGCAAATGTATGGGAGGGTGAAATGGTAGAGCATAGTCAGGAAATTCTAAACCATACAGGCAAATTGGGATCTATGGTATGAGGGGATGAGATGGGAAATCTAGGCAAAGTCTAGATTATAAAGGGCCTTGCCCATTGCTGAAGAAGTGTGGTCATGACTGTTGCTTTGGGAAACTGTGTCACTCTCCTGGAAAGGCACTCCTCCTTTGGTTTGGTTGACATCACTCTGATGGAGCAGCTCCTGCCTCCCTGGTTGCTCCCCTCCGTCATTCGCATGGGGTTGTCTCTCTCTCTGCCCACCTTTTAATGCCAGTGTTGCTCAGTGTTCCTCCACTATTTGTCCTGCTCTGGACCTTCCTCTGGGGAATTTCCCATTGCAGTGATTCCCCACATGATCTCTCTCCCCAGACGCTTTCCTGAACTCCAGACGTATACATAGACCCCACTGCCTGGTGAAGTCTCTACCTGATGCAGGTGGCCGTCTGCTCCCTAACTCTTCACTCATCCTCTGTTTCTTGTGCTTGCAGAAATCATCACGGTCTAGCTGCTCCAACTTGGAATTACACTAGACTCCTCATTTCTACTCATAAGTTACATCAAGTCCACTGAAGATTCATTCATTCAACACTACACAGTTTTTACTTTCTGCCAGGGCTGTGACTAGCGGGTAGTGTAGAGATGGGTATAACAGAGCTCTGGCCCTTGAGGAGCTCAGTCAGATGGGAAGAATGGCTCATGAGTAGCTGACTGTCATTCCGGGTGCACCACGTAACCAGAAAGGGCTGTGGGCTGATGACTTACCTGGGTTCTAGAAGGTGGTGTGGAAAAGGCACCTACCGTTGCCAGGTGGCTGGAGTGGGGTGAGGAAGGCCTGGCAAGGGTTCCTCAAGGGGATGATCCTTGTGCTGTGCCTCAAAGAATGAGTCGGAATAGGAGGCTATGAGGGAGGGGAGATGTGCCCCAGGGAAAGGGAAAAACATGAGGAAGTGAGTGGTGATGATAAACGGTGGGATGCAGCTTTAAGCAGCTCACAGGTGCCTGAGAAAAAAGTGGAAGGCAGAAGTGGTAAGGAGGAGATGAAGCTGACCTCTGTGGGGCCTTGTGTTTCTTGATAAAGAGTTTGGATGTATCCCAAGGGAAATCGGGCGGGATTCAACAGTCGGAGCAGAGAACTGACTTGAACAAGGTAACTGTGCGGGAAGATCAGACCAGCAGGTAGGGTGGGTTGGCAGGTGGAGGAGGGCTGCTGTGGGGTTGACAGGTGGAGGAGGGCTGCTGTGGGGTTGACAGGTGGAGGAGGGCTGCTGTGGTGTGGAGGCCACGAGAGAGGCGTAAGACCTAGCCTGGGGCAGGTGCTCCAGGGGTGGAGTGGAAGGGATACTGGGGAGACATTTTTCGAGTATAATCAACCACCTCTGTTTATCGTTTGAATATGAGAATAATCTAGAGATGAAGTGAAGATGCTGAGTTGTCTTTCTAGCTCAATGGTAGGTGAATACTGGTGTATCCTGAGAACGCAGGAGTGGAAGTAAGCTTGCAGGGATAAGAGACCTCAGTCTTAGCCAGTTTTGAGATATTGTACACAAAAATGCTTTGTAAGCATGAAAGATTCTTTTCACATGGGGACTCAGCGGTGACTGCTGCTCTGGGATCTGATCTTAACTTCTCCAGGTGGAAGCCATGTCTTTGACTTGGGCACAGAGGCCCAACACAGAACAGAGGGCTGTTCTGTAATGTGGGCAGCAAGGATTGAAGTCCTGGTGATCTTCAGACTGAGGAGAAGCCTTAGTAACCTTCACTGACCCCCAGGCTGCTGGCCACATGGGGACTTGTGCTCTCTGCCATCTCCTGCTGGGAATTCTGGGCCATTTGGGACATGTGGTGAACCCCCATCCATGCCAGAGAGCCAGGAGCTTCTTGAGCTCTGGCCATCCCCGAGGTTATTACTCTAATCCACCTCCATGTGTTTCTCATGAAAGGGGTGATGGAGAGGGCTGCTTTGGTTGGTGGATGCATCTCCCTCCTCCAGCTCCATCCTCCAGGAAAGCCAGAGTCTTCCAGAGAAAGGGGCTTTGAAGAATAAAGTGCAGGGAAAAATGGATTTTAAGGTTCTGTCTAGATAATGGTTTTCCTTTTTCACTGTTTTGCTTTTATTTTGTTTTAAAGGGCAGGTGTTTCCTGCTGTCTTGGAACAGAGCAGCATTTCTCTGGTATTTGTTTGGAGTGAAGGGAATGAGGCTGGTCTTAAGGTGAGGGTGGTCAGCTTGGAGCCCACCCTTCTCCTTGTCTGTAGGAGGTTGGATTGGATGCAGCTGCAGGTCCTCTTACGTCTGAGCCTGTAAGATATGGTTCTCCTGGTCAGCGAGTTGTGAAGACTACACCAGGAGTGGAAGGAGCAGGGGCTCCGGAGTCCTTATTCACCAGCGGCGAGACCCTTAGTAACCCCATACATCTCCCCAAGTCAAGATTTTCTTGTCTGTCCGATGAAGACAGTTAGCCTGTTTGCATGCTTTTCAGTGGTCAGAGGGTTACAGGCAGCTCTCACAGTGGAATCTGTAAAAGGCTGTGCACCCTCAAAGCAGCTTGAGCCTCCCTGGTGACTTTGCCCAGCCTGCTGTTTCACGGCTTGGGCCATGAGTGAGAATAGGCAGGCTCCCTCCTTGGGGACCCCCAGATTTGCTCCTCTGCTCCATGACTGTAGTAGTAAGTATCTTGTAAGGCTGTAGTGATGCATGACATGAATCCGCGTCGCTCTGCTTCTGTCCATGTATCCATCTAGCAAGCTTGTATCGCACACCTGTTCCACACAGTTCCTGTGCCACATGCTAGAGATACAGAAATGAGTAAGACTTGGGTGGCTCTGTTCTCCATGAAAGTACGGTGTGGGCACAGGGACACCAACTCTCAAGGCACACACTATACCCCCCCCAAATTATGAAACAGTGTGGGAATTCAGGGAGAGCCCTGTCCTTGTGGGACATGGGAGCCCCGAGGGAAGCACATCTGGCCTAGCCTGCGGGTCAGCCGAGTCTCTGGAGGAGATGGCACCAGAACTGAGACTTGGAGGACAAGTCAGCCAGCTTGAGGGTGGGGGGCGGTGCAGGGGAGAGGCGGACCACTGTGCAGAGGGGCTGCCTATTCTTCTCATGCCGCACTCCTTCTCCTCCTTCAGGCTTCTGCTCAAAATGTCCCCTCCTCACAGCCGTTCATTCTGAGCACCTTGGTCCCTGTCTATCCCTTTACCCTGCTTTAGTTTCCTTAACAACATGGTCATGAGCTGAAATGTCTTTCTGTGGATTTATAGTCTGTTCTCTGCGTCAGAATGTAAGCTCGCCATGGGCAGGGACCTTCTGTGTCATATTTAGCATGGTATCCCTGTGGCCTCGGGTCTGCTTGGACCACTATAACGAGAGACTACAGACTGCGCAGCTCAAACAACGGAAGCTTAGTTTCCCCTGTTTTTGAAGTCTAGTAGTCTCGGATTAAGCCATGGTCAGGGTTGGCTCCTTCCCACACCTGTGAGGAAGAAGCGGTTCCATGTCTTTCCCCAGTTTCTGGTGATTTGCCGGCGATCTGTCATGTTCCTCTCCTTATAAATATATACTCTGCTCCCTGCCTTCATCTTTGTGTGTCATTACCCCAAGAGTGTCTGGGTCCAAATTTTCCCTTTTTAGAAGGATACAATTCATATAAGATTAGGAGGCATCCATGCTATTTCAGTGTGACCTCATCTTAACGAATTGCATCTGCAATGACCCTATTTCCAAGTAAGATCATATTCTGAGATATTGGGGGTTAGGAATTCAAGACGTGAATTTTGGGTGGATGCAATTCATCCCACAAAAGGCATGTAATAGACAGTCAAAATACATTTGTCGAATGAAGGAATGGTTGGATAAAGGCACAGAAGCAGGAATTAGCTTGCCGAGGGGCTGGTAGGGAGGCAGCCTGGAGGGAGGAAATCCCCGTTTGGGATTCTTGGAGCTTCAAGAGCAAGGCAGCAGCTGGTCAGAGCTGACACCCAAGAGGTATGCATACCTCCTCCTTAGTATGTGGGAAACACTCAATCCGAAGTAGCTTCTGTGATCTTAGTTTCTACTGGTCCTTAGGTGGATGCGTGAGTGTATCCAGCCTGCTCCTGGAAGACTCCCTTCACAGGATAGTAGAGCTGCGTGTCAGCAGTTTGGGCTGGCACCATCCTGTTTACAGAGGGCCACATGGGCACCTGCTTAGTCAGCAGGTCCTGAAGGCCAAATCTCATATGAGACACTCTAACCCGGTCATCTTTCCTTTACATCTCCACAATAGGTTGCCTTCTGCCCCTCTGATAAACAGCCTGTCCTTCATGAACTGAGATCAGTGACGGATTGGCGGGAGTTCTGGAACATTTCCTTCGAGGTCATAACCACTGAGACACAATTTCTGACTAATCAAGCCTTGTGATATAACATGGCAAGGTAACAGAACATAAATAGCATAGGAAACCAAGATTAATGTGGAAATGTCCCTGAGATATCAGGATAGGAAATTGCAAAGGAGCCATGGAGGCTCCTTGGAGAATGAGCTGGAAGTCAAAAGGAGATAAACTCATAGCAAAGTGGAAAAGGGCCCCGACATGAACCCAGCCTCTGCCACCCACCAGCTGTGGGATCTAAGGGAAGTCACCCTTCTGCTGTGAGTCTCCTTTCCACAGCCCAGAGGTGGGGATAATATGACCCATGGCATTGTAAGAAAGAGAGCACGTATACGGGACTGGAACACAGAGGCTGACATTTAGCAAGAGCTCAGTGCATGGCAACGATAATAATAGCTTACATAAACTGAGTGCTTACAAATGGGTGAGGCATTATTCTAAGTGATTTAACCTCATAAAGTAGGTGTGGTCATAAAACTCATTTTGTAGTTGAGGAAACTGAAGTTTAAATGGTTTAGGTAAATGCCCAAACCCACCTAGCTACCAGGTGATGAAGCTGAGCTTCACATTCAGGCAGTGTGTCCTAGAGCTTGTGCTTTTGACTATTAGGCTATAAAATTACTGGCATAATTATAGCTGAGGTCAATATTCTGTAGCTAGAAAGTGAGAATTTGGGGCATTTTCCATTAAGAAAACTGGAGGGAACAGAAACAACAGAAGTCCAGGTGCCAGGTGATCAAATACTTATCTCAATCAGCCCTCATATGCAGTTTAGAAAAGATATATTGTCTGCTTGCATTTTAAAAATAAGTGAAAAGTGAACCAAGACTCAGAAAGCTCAAACAGCCTAGATTCAAACCCAAGTATCTCTGGGCCCAAAGCCCAGTCTCTGTCTACCACGCCCGCTGCCTCCAGGAAACTCACTCAAGTTAACATGGAATTAGCTGCAGGACATGGACAGTTCTGTCCCTAAGGGGTGACTAATACATGGAGGCTCTTTCTGAGACAGCTAGGTAAGGGAGACCATTAACCAGTTCACAGAACATCGGGTCCAAAATGAGTAACAAGCCAGACCACTGGAGGAAGTTAAGAGGTCAGTAGGAAAAATACTGCTGGTCTGATGGTCCGTGAAATTCAGAGGAAACATTGGTGAATAAGGAAGATGGATAGGAGAGCCTATATTTAAAACTGGCTGGAGGAAGGGAAGGAAGCGATAAGCCTAATTTTAGAAAGCCTCACGCTCTCAGGCTCCTAAGGTAAGAGACAGGGATTTCAGTGAGGATTACTTGTCCTTTGTCATCCATGGGTCTCTAGGGGAGGGGCTGGGGCTGATTTAGCTCTGAGGAACCCCCCAGGGAGTATAAAAAGGAATGCTACAAGGCCAGATAGACCTAGTATTGAGCTACATATGACCAAGTCATCTCTCTCAGGCTTGGTTTCCTCATCTATAAAATGGGACAGTAGTATCTGTCCAACAGAGTTTTTGTGAAGGATGAAGGGAGACAAGATTGAAAGAGCCTGTTAAATTGTCTGGCCCCTGCTAGGTACTCAACTAATGTTCACTGCGTGAATCTGATGGGGAGATGAAATGTTTGTTAACAAAAGCCCTTATTCAGTCACGGTACGAGTATACCAGTAGATTCTAATTTCTTTAGATCAGAAAAGAGATTTTCATATCTACAGTGCTCGGCCTTTCCCTTATTCAGGCATATGATGTGCTGAAGTCTCTGAGAATGGTTAATAATGGCATGAATATAAACATATATACTCAAATCCTGACCTGAGATATTCTTGCTAATCACATAGTGCACTCTGAAGTTCATATCATAACACCAATACCTCTTTTTTCCCCAATATTGAGGGATGTTTATGTTTTTTTTTTGATTCTAAAAATAAGTTGGTTGAATAAATAATTTATTAATTCAGGATGATATGAAGTAGAAAGTGAAAGGATACTCTCCAGTTTGACTTCCTAGACATAACCATTTTTTGTTTTATGTATGTGCTTTTAGACTTAATTCAGATAAACATATATGTTGCATTCTATACACATGTAGACACACACACACCCCTTAGAGCAGAATCTTGATTTTTACTTTTTATTTATTTTTAAAGATTTTATTTATTAATTTTGTGTGAGAGAGAGAACAAGGACAGAAGCAAGAATGGTGGAGGGGCAGAGGGAGAAGCAGACTCCCTGCTGAGCAGGGAGCCTGATGTAGGACTTACGACTCTGGGATCATGACTTGAGCCAAAGGCAGACACTTAACTGACTTGAGCCACCTAGGTGCCCAGAATCTTGATTTTTAGCTGAGCACGTTGCCACCTGGAATAAAAACTACATTTCCCAGTCTCCATTCCAGCCAGCTGTGTGCCTGTGACTAATTTCTGCCCAGTAGCAGAGAAGCAGACAGATGGTGCAACACCAGTAAGATTGCTTAAAAAAGGCTAATTCAGGTAGGAGGTGTGGTTTTTTAGCTCTTTCCCTGCCTCCTTCTGGCCTACAAAACAGATGTAAAAGTAGAGTTCCAGCAGTCATCTTAGGCCACAAGGGGACCCTGAGGATGGGAGCCACACATTGGAGATCACAAGAAAGTGTCTGAGTCATTGACAACTTAAAGGAGTGCCATACCACTTCAGACTATCCTTCTGCCGGTTCTCTTTCACATTGGGGAATTATTTCCTCTGATTTCAAGCTACCGTGATGAGGTCTTCTGCAATTTCTAAATGATGCACAGTTCTCTCCTACCCTTTCCACTTAACTTTATATTATAGGTATTTTCCCTTGTCAGTACATTGAAAAATCTACTCTACTCTTTTTCATGACTAAGTAAATATTCCCTTTTAAGGATTTACCATAATTTACTCAGTTCCTTATTGATAAATATCATAAGCTCTTGCTTCAATTTTTGAACATGATAAACAGTGTGAAACATAAATCTTTGTACACATTTGAGTATTTTCTTAAGATAAGAAGAGGAATTTTAGAGCTAAAATGTTTGTGCATCTCCAGTTGGCAATTTAATTAATGAAATTGATAAATTGGTGCATTGTAATTGGTATGTCTTGCCAAATTATCTCTAGAAAGTTATTCTGAGTTATGCTTCTTTAAATAGAATTAAAGAAAAAATTTTTGGTGAATTTTTCATACAGGCAAGGCACAAAGAATAGCATCAAAAGCACGTCTTCACTATCCAGTGGAAGGAGTCAAGCTTTTCCATGGTTCCCTGAAGTGCCTATGTGTCTCGCTCCAGTGGTATCCTCCAGCACTTTCCTCTCAACAGGCCAGGGGCTCACTTGATCTTTCACCAATGCTGGGAGCCAGTGGATGAATCTGTCGGGTTTTCTCACTTATAAGTGATAGACATTCTCCCGTACCCCAAAATAATGCCTTGGTTCATACACTTTCAATCCCTTGGGGGAGAACTTGCTATAGGAAGGACTCAGAAGATGACATTGGGACCCCATGTGTCTTCCCTTCCTGGGCTTTTCTCTCCCTGCTGGCTTCATTCCCAGTTTCCACGTAGTGCTAACATGGCAGCCAGCACCTCTACACCTGCATTCTCCATGTTCACATCAAACAGAAAAAACATAGTGCCTCTTCCCAGAAGCTCCCTCACAAAACCTGTATCCACTCTGATTAGATAAACCAGAGTGATGTGCCAATCCTGAGTATATCCAGTTCTCACTGTGACTGGAATCTGTCAAAGCCTTCTGATGCTCTTTTCTATTTGCTGCCTGTTTTGCGTCATCAAAACCCAGGGTTAACTACCTTTTTGGTAATGTGGTTCCTGGCCACAGAGGATGCAAGGATAATCATTGTTAACATCCCCTGAGTGCTGTAGTATGCTAAGCACTTTATCTCATTCAGTCTCCCCAACAAATCTGTGAGGCAGGTGTGATGTCCATTTAATAAATGAGGAAAATAGAGGCTTAGAGGAGATAAATAAGTGAGCTGAGCTCCTACAGTTTGTGTGTGTAGGGACTGGGATCCAGCCCTTGGTTTGTCTCACGCCGATGCCCGGTAGAGACACAGCAGACCATATTGTCTCTTACAAGAGGCTTGTGTTTGCCTCACAAGTTGTTGGAAAATGAAAACATTGTATAAGCTGAAGACTCACAAACATTAGTTCATTAAACTCACTGATATGTCCTAAATTCACCTCCTTCAAGCCCCCCAGGGGAAGGAAGGGGACAGCTTGGTAACTGGCCCAGTCATCCTGAGTAAACAGATTAGGTAAGGGATGAGGGAGACAAGTTATTTCCTGAGCAATTTTTTTCTTTATTTCTACAGAAATGTTTTTGAGAAGATACCTACAACCGTTGAGGATTTTAAGAATAACGTAAGATGCTTTTGGTGAATATTTACTCTGGGCAAAGTGGTGGGAGGACCCTACAGGGTGTGATGGAAAGTTGGATTCTGAGTGAACAGGTCGGGTTTCCAGTCTGCTTCTGGCTATTGTTGGCCCCACTGTGTGACTTGGAGCTGGCTCAGTCTCCTTTCTGGTCTCAGTTTCCCCATTGGTTCACTATGGGGTTTGGATAAAGACATCTCCTGTCCAAAAGCCCATAGCAGTTCTTTATCTATAGAATAAGTACAGGGTGAGAGTAATTAGCTGGTCTTGGGAGCCTGGGCTAACCAGGTATCATTCGTGAGAATCTCAGAGGGAAAAGAAAATATCTTCCATTGGTTTCAGAATAACCTCTTTGTGGGCTTTGGAGGAGCTGAGGAATGGGACCCTAGGGGTTTTCCTGTCTCTGGAAATATCTGACTTTGGTTATTCCCCAGCCAAAACTTCACGACTCCTACAAGAGGTTGCC
Organism: Mustela lutreola; assembly: GCF_030435805.1. Lineage (NCBI taxonomy): Eukaryota > Metazoa > Chordata > Mammalia > Carnivora > Mustelidae > Mustela > Mustela lutreola. The sequence continues at coordinate 45,227,717 of NC_081299.1, read as the reverse complement.
TAGAGCACCTGGCCAAGCTCCAGTTTGAATGTGAGGAACATAGGTCATTAGTAAGGGACTTTAATGTCCCGTAAACTGGCTTCCTGGAGTGGAGTGCTCACCCCAGCATAATCGAGCTGTTTAGCGAGAAACCCAGCCTGTTTCCAGTCAGGAAAGGAGTTCCGTGGAAGACTGGAGGAGGTGTAGTGACAGAGGTTGGTGGGAGGGTACTGGACTGGGAGTCAGAATTCTAGTCCACACTGTGCCGTGGACCGGGACAAGCTACTCCCACTTTCTAGGCCTCAGTGTCTTCGTTTGCAAAATGAGGGGTGGGTGGTATTGGATGTACTTTGGGGCTTTCCAGCTCAGACGGAAAACATATGGGGAGATTAAGTGAGCAGATTCTGGAACCGCCTTGCCTCAGTTCTGATCCAGACTTGCTGCTCACTGTCTTTGTGTTCTTAGGTAATTTGTTTAAACCATCGGCACCTCTATTTTCTTACCTATAAAATGGGAATATGGATAGTACATATCACATGGGGTCTTGTGATGGTGAAATGTAAAGCACTTAAAATAGTGCCTGGCAGGAAGTGAAGGAAATGCCCTACAAGTAAAACAGTTACTGTGATTATCACCCAGCCCACAGCAGGCAATGCCCTCTGTTTTAGAGGGTAGGTGGAGATGACGTGTCACTGCTGGGACTGCAGTCCTGTGGGGCCCCGGCAGCGCACCAGGCTCCCTGTGCTGGTGGGAAGATGACTTTATCCCCAGATCTGTCTCTTTAGGACTGCAGAGGGGAGGATGTCTCTCACCAGGGAAACCCCAGGGTGTCCAGGTATAAGAATCAGAGGTCTTATGGCAGTGAAAAGGAGACAGCAAGAGAACAGAGGGGAAGAGGAGGCGGTCTACCCTGTACAGTCAGGGCAGGAGGGACCCCAGTGGGATGGCGCAGGAAGGCTTGGCTTCTAGTCCTGGCTGTGACCCTTACTTGCTGTGGGAACCTTGACCAAGTCCCTGGATTCGTCTGACGTTCATGTTGCTCATCTGTAAGAAGAAAGCATAGTGCCCAGACTAAGAATCTGTGGAGGGTCTGAATGAAGCCCCTCAGTGGCACAGTGTCAGCTGTTCTGGAGATGGCTGACAAGTGTGAGTTTGATCTGAGTCAGAGGAACAGAGGATGCAGCTGGTGATAGCACAAGGGCATATGGATTGGTGCTTGTGGGGGTCTGTAAGAGGTGAGTGTAAGGGTGGAGGAAGAGGAAAGGTGTGAAGTTTTCTGAGGTTTGGGAAGGCTTTACCTAATGACCTGTTGGAATCTCATTACCCTAAACACCATTGCTGGGGTCCAGGCCTACACCCCTCCCATGGGGACATCTGCCACACCCTGTCAAGGGCCTTCCTGCCTCCAGTTCTTCACACTGTGATCCATTCTTCTAGAATGACGCTCCACTTAGTGCAGTGACAGTGTCACTACAGTGGCTCCCCACCACCCTCAGGATAAATACCAAAGCCTGGACAAGGATGTTTTTGGATTAGCCCCTGCATGTCTGCCATCCTCTGGGCCTCAGGACCTTGACCCACTGGTGTGAGTGTTTCCAGTTGGCTTCAACCAATGAAGTTCCAAGAGGTGGGAGGAAGGGAGGGAGAGCGGTTAGAGCGGTTTACCTCCCACTTCCCTCCTGCCAGGTTCCCACAGAGGACTGCACCCCTCTACCAAAGGCCATAGCTTCTATCACATCCCCATCCCCCCTCCTTCCTCCTTAGGCTGCAGGTGGTGATATTTGTTAGCCTTGAGCACCACAGCATCCATGATTATTTTCCTTATCCTGCCCACACTTTGTGCGAAGTTCCTTTCTTAAGCTTTTCTGAAATCCTGTGGGTGAGCATGTCACCTCCCTCCTGAAGGGACCTTATCTGACACATAGGGCTTCTGAGGCCCTGTGTGATCCATCCCAGTCTATCTTCTGCAGCTCCCTCCGGTGTTCCATGCACCAGTCTCCTTCTCACCCCAGGGTTTTCCTGCTTTGTTACTCCATATCCACTTCCTCCAAGAAGCCTTCCTTGATATCCCCAGGCTTGGTCAGAACCCCTCCTTTGGCTCCAGGATCCCTTGGTATGCCTCCCACCACAGCTGAATCATACTGTCATTGTCTCCTTACTTGTCTCTCTTTCCTGCTGGGCCATGAAGTTCCTGAAGGCAGAAACCACATCTTGCCCCTGGAGAGGGAGGTGTATAAAGGTTAGGGGCACAACTCTGGAACTATCCTGCTTGGGTTTGTAGTCCAGCTCTTCACTCCACTGCTGTGTCTCTGTGGCCTTAAGCAGGTCACTTAACCTCTCTGTGAACAGCTACCCCCTCTGTAACATGGGTATACAGAAACTGTCTGCCTACAGGCTTATTATGAGAATTAAATTAGTTAATATAGGTAAAATTAAGCTTTTTAAGAACATATGTTATCACATTTAATATATGAAATTCAATGTAGAATTATTAACTAATTTGATATATGGAATTAGTACCCAATAAATATTAGGTATTGTGGTCAGCTTGTGACACAAAGTGTGTGCTCAGCAAATGGAGAATAAATGGATTCTTTCTTACAGGTAAATCATTGCATAATACTGTACTTTCCCCTTGAGTTTTTACAGCAGCCTCAGGAGGAAAAGAGGGTAGCAGTTCTGTATACACTTTATAGAAGAGGACGCTGACCTTGGAGGGACTTGCCCAGGGACCCACAACTGACACAGAGCTGAGGAGCAAGTAGAACCTGGATGCGGAGACCCCACTGGGTGCCCTCTCCCTCAACTGCCACAGGGCATGAGAAGGTATGTAGGCTGCAGCTCAGGCCAGGTCTGCCCCAGGAAAGGGGCAGCTGTGGGGAGGGTAGAGTCCAGGGGCTTTAGTGGCCTCAGCCATGGTCACTTTTCCTGAAAGTCTCTGAGTCACCTTTGGGATTTTCCAAGTTATCAGCTCCTGGAGGGTTAAAAAAAAAAAAAAAAAAAAGTCCATTGTGTTGCAAGTTCTGCAACCAGCCACATTTACAAATTCTGTTGGCCCAAGTGTCCATCTGAGGAATGTGGGATCTGAAGGGAGAGCCCAGGAAGGGAGACTCAGAAGGGAAATGAGCCTCTAATGTTCCAGTGACCAGCAATAATAATAATTTATGTGAGGTTTCTAAGAACCCTGAACATTTATCTGGTGCTGCTGGGTGCGCAGTCAGTGCCCTAATAATGCTTTGCATGTTGCCGTGGGCTAGTTGCATTGGGGTCCTTTGTCCTTGTCAGCAGAGACGCTCCTTCAGCTCCCTTCAGCTCCAGCTCCACTGAACAACCCAGTTCAGTGCCCCATATACAGGGGGAGCCCCACAGCTTGTTGTAGAATGACTGGCCAAGTATGTGAACCAATTATAATGTTCTTGGTCCCCACACAACTCCATTTTATAGAGAAGGAAACTGAGATTTGGAGAGGTTCAATACCTTAACCTAGGTGGCACAGTTAATAAGGGAAAGTGACTTATTAACTTAATGACATTCTTCTAGGAGGCCTCATGGTTCAGTGGAGGGTAGTGGGAGCATTCAGTCACAGACACAGGTTCACGTTCCCAATCTACCAGCTACCTGCTGTTTGATTTCATATAAATTACTCAACCTCTCTGAGCCTCGAGGGGCCAAAATGGTGAAGTGGCCATAGTAAGTATTTTTTATGAAGGTGTAGTAAGAGTTAACAAATATAGTATATGGAAAGGGACTGGTATGTAGAGCAAAGAAGAGCTCTGGAAATGGTCACAGTTACTGTTCTCATTTGACTTTAGTTTCCTTTTTATTGCTATTACTTCTATTAGGTAAAACAAAACAAAAAAAATACTGTATTTGTTACTTTTATTGACTATGGTCCTGGTACTCATTTGTTTGCAACAAATGAGGTTTTTTTTTTTTTTTTCCATTTTCTGGGTCTCTCATTGACTGTCCTGTGATTGGTGGCCCAGGACTGAATGTTTGCATGCCCTGACTCCTGTCGATGTCGGGGGCTTGAAAATTGGGGGTGATGACCTGGTAGTACATTTACTACAGGCACGTATGGAGAAAATATCACCTCGTTTCTCAGCAACCCTAGAATCACATTGCACAAGCCCCAGATCACCTACACTTTTCTTGTTGTGGCTGAGTGCCTTGGTGGCTGCATGAGCTGTTTGTGGGACTTTCCAAGGGTTTCTTGAAGCTTCTTGCTTCTCCCAAACACTCCTACATCCCAGTCCCCCTGCCAGCCTCTCCCTAGTGACCAACATAAATGCTTTTGGTGTCTTCTGAGATATTTTCCCTATTCAAAGTCAGCTCAAGGACCAGCTACTTAAACAGTATTTATTTCTAACCCAGCCAGGAGCCAAGTTGTCTCTTTGACATGTAGAGACTATTCTGATGGGCCTCTTTTGTTTCATATTTACAAACCCGAGAGACTCTTGCTGCCTTTTCATTATTCAGAAGGGGAAACTGAGGTTGAAATTAGTGAGAGATTTGCCTCTGATTACACACTGGTTAGAGGTAGGGTTAGGAAGAGATCCAGATTTGGGGACTCATCGTCAGTGAGCCAGTGCAAGGGAGCGGAAAATGAGGACCAGCTTTGACTGTAGCCTGGTTCTAACTTTTGTTGCATGTGTAACCTTGGGCAAACACTGCAGTATTCTTAAACTCTAAACTCTTCTTACCTGTGAAATGGGCTTAATTATGTTTTCCTCATAGGAATGGTAGGAATAAAGAAGATAATGGAGAGGAAGTTATCCAGGGCATTGCATGGCAGAAGACTAATCTTCTCCCTTACCTGCCCCTTCCTTCCTGAAGTAAACAGGGACTTTGGAATTAGTCCTCGGTTAAATCCTCTGTGTACTTGGGAAGAGTATTCATTTTCCTGGGTTTTAGTTTTTCTTATTTATGAAATGGTGACAGGAATAACCATATTGAGGGTTCTTTGGAGAATTGAAAGAGATGATCGATATAACATAGGAGGCCTTTTTAGACAAAGCTGCTCTTTTTCCTTCCACCCGCCTCCAGGATTCTGTCCGGAGCATCATGGGTGAGGGTCTCTCAACCTCAGACTAAGATGGTGAGACCCTGTATGTCTGTGTGTCTCTGCCTCCTCCTCTGGGCACAGAGCTCTGCAGCCAGCTCTCAGCAGGCCCGGAGGGTTCAGCCAGCAGAGCTGATGGCTTTAGAGACAGCTCTCAGGCCACTTCAGGACACGAATCCCTCAGGGGGCGTCAGACCCAAAGAGGGTCACGGCAGCAGCTTTCCAGAGGGGGTGTTGGAGACCCGGACACGTAAATAACCCTGAGGAGACAGCCCCTTGGTACCCCTTCCTGGTTGTCAGAAGTATACATTACGTTATCCAGAGAGACACTGAGGTTTCAAACCACTTCATATTTAATCGGCAATCATGCTCCCTTCCAGAAGCCATTCCAGGAAAAACATCAGTTTAGTCCTTGACGAGAAACAAAGCTTTCTGAAAACTTGCACACACAGCCCAGGCCTTGAGGGACCAACTCACAGCCTGTTTTGAGCCAGAGGTGGCGCCAGCCTCAGACACTGGGGCCAAAGCAGTGCACATCGGTCTCGTGTTTCAGTTGTCCTGAGGGGTGGTGTCGCCAAATTCAGGGACACAGGGCTGGACGTGGGTGGACACAGATGAACCTGTGTTTGAATCTTCCTCTGCCTCCCACTGATAACATGTCCTTCAGCAAGATGTGGAGCCCCGAAGAGCCTTTGTCCTTTGCTTTAAAATAGGAGTAACATACCTACCTGGAAGGTTGCTGAGGTCTGAATCACATCTGCCAGTGGTTCAAGTTGAATCACATGAAATTGCTACTTTTGAAGGTCAAAAATGGTTAAATGTTGGTGATTTCATATACTTCAAGGTCTCACTCTAGAAATAAATAAACATTATAAATAAATGTAAATATAAATGTGTGTGTGTGTGTGTGTGTGTGTGTGTATGTGTATAAAGTGGCACATTTGAATCGTCCCCAAAGTGGACTATACATTTATGCAGTGAGTCTCAGAAGTTAGTAAGCATAAGCAGTGGGAAGAGGGCCAGTGGAGATCTGCATGGGGCCTAGAAATATGCATTTGAACAGATGTGATTCCCCACCATGGGCGATTTTGATGAGGCGATGTTTTGTGCTTGGTTGAACTAGGCTTTAAACAAGAATAACCTAGAGAAGGGGGAGTAGATAGGATGCTAATGCCAGTTCCGTCTCCTATCTCTCATCTTCTTTTTTTTTGTCCCCGTGGGAGGTAGGATTAACTTGGTGTGGGGGAATGTGTGTATATAAGGAAGAGATGGAGAGCATGGGAGAGAGAGAACTTGAGAATCCCTCTGGTCACATTAAAAACCCTAATCCTAATAGATGGGGCCTCTCTTTCCTTTTGAATTACCGATGCCCTAAATCTTTGCACCCTTCTGAAGTGGGGAGGGGGTTGGTCAACATGTGTTTTACCCTAAGTAGTGCCTCTAATATTCTAATATTTAGGACATAATTTCAGCTCTCTTTGAAGCATCCTTAGACATTGGAGCTAAAGGAATTAGCCAGTGGGAAATGTGTATAACAGACTTGGAAGCAAGTTGTGAAATCTACTGACCCCACCTCCTCTCATCCCAGGAAGGGCATGACACCTCCTCACGTCATGTAGTGGGAGATGGGGCAGCAGTGGGACTTGACCTCAGGTCCTCGAGGGTGAAACTTTTGCTCTGCTATGAGTTTGTAAGCAAAATTCACCTTAGTCTCCTTTTCACTGTTAATGGCTTAACAAATACTGGCCAGCAGTTACATCAGTGTGAACCCACATGACCTGTCTCAGCTGTTCTTCCTGTTGCAATTCATGCTGGACACACAGCGCTGCCCTGTAAAACAGGCTTCTTAATCATCTGTTCTTTCAGCACTGAGGGCATGGTGATCAGCACCTTAGACATAATTCTTGCCCTTATAAACTCCACAGCCTCCATGCTCCTACTGTGTATAATTCTCCGAGCTACAGGTAAATGCAATGGAACTTTGAGAAAGTGTAACAGGGAGGCCTGTGCTAGACGAGGCTGGGTAGGGGGAGTTGCCTGCTCCTTTCTTTTTGATGGGGGGTTCTGGTGATGTGTCCCGGCTTCCAGAATACTTGGCAGATTTTTATTAAAACCGTGCTCCTTCTAGATACCAACTGGTCTCTCTGGCTTAGCTATGGATCAAGTTAAAAGGATGATGAGGCCAGGAAGAGTACCAACACCCAAGCCGAGGGGATGCTGGCAAAAGCTCTGAACCTCACGATGTGTGTGTGGGGGGTGGTCCTTCTGTTTCCCACAGGGAAGCATTTCTGGGGCCTCCATGTTTTATACCGGAAGTGAGCGCAGAGACTCTGTCATCAGTGGCTTAGTCTTGAGTTCTGTCCCACCTCTGCAAAATGGAGTCAATAAACATCTCTGCTCACAACCATTGTTGTGAGGACACCTGAAGTAACAAGACAGAAGTGCCTAGCACCAGCTGCTTTCTCGTAGTACCTGAGGGCTTGTCACTAGTTTCTTCTAGGAAACTTGTCCACACCATTGAGGCATTCTGTGGCCCCGGTCTTCAGCTCAGCTTGTGTGATTCCTAGTCCACAGCCCCTGCACTGCCATACCATGATCTCACCTCAGAATATGTGAGGGAAAATTCTAACAGATCTTAGCTTGGTGCTTTGCATTTGAGCTTCATTTGGGAGATATTAGAAACTCACTGAAGCTCTTTAAACTGAAAGTCCTCTGACAAAGTCGCTTTTACATGAGGAGTGACCAGGGCAGACGTGGGGGTTGAGGAAGGAATGAAAACTAGGAAGCATGAGTCTTTTATTTGACTGTTCCATGCATTCAGATCTCACGGAATATCCACTCCTGAACTGGGGCAGGGCAAGGCTGGGAAGGACAGATGGAAGAGCAGTCATCTTCTGTACCAAAGCACTTAGTGGCTGCTGTGTCATTTGAGCCTGGTTCTGATTTAATTTATGTGGCCCATCAGCTGTACGCACAGCATCTGCCTCCAGTATCTGCTTGCTGCGATGTTGGCTGGTGATTATACTCTCTCACCCTTTGAAGAAGGTGATGGCTTCACATGCCACATTTAAATCGCTGCCACTCAGAATTAAAGTGGTAATCATTCTGCCAGTTACCCATCAAGAATAATGTCATAGTGGTTCTTCCCACTAGGAACTTTCCAGATACTCTCTCTCATTCTCCCAGCAACCCTGAAAAATGAGTATGATTATTTATACTTTATATCAAAGGAATCTGAAACTCTGATGTTCCTTTAAACCACATGCAAGGAAACAGTTGGCTAACTGGAAGAAGGAGAAAATGAACCTAACCTGTTCCAAGTGTGAAATTTTCTTTCTCCCCAGCCACCCTTTACAGATGACCCATTTTTCCAGATGAGGAAGCTGAAACTCAAAGAAGCTATGTAAATTGCCTAAGATCCTGCAGCTAGTACAACAGCTAAGCAACAGCTAATTTTTACAGAGTGTTCTCAGTGGTCTAGGCAGCAGGCTTAGGGTCTCACATTCATTCTCTCCTTTAGTCTACGTACTGCCTTGCTTTCCATCACAAATAAATGCCAGAACTGGTATTTATGATCAGGTCTATCTATGTTCAGAGCTTTCATCTGCCCAGATTTACTTTAAGGAGAATGTTGGGGGATTGATATAAATCCCAAGTCTTCAGTGGAGGAAAGCTAATGTTGATTAAGAAGACACATAATTAAAATTTATGGGGTGAAGTTTTTATGAGCCACCTCTTCCTCTGAATGCGGTTCCTGTCCATTTCTAAGTGAGGGATGGAAGTCGGAGCAGTGAGGATCAAGAACGTCTGGCCTCATGTAACGGACATTCGAGTGAAGGGCACCAGTTAGGCACTGAGATCAGTGAGCAAATAAAATCCCCAAGACAACAGGGACGGCTGAGAGCAGACAAATGCATGCAGGCTGCTGCACTGGGCTCTTTCTTTCCCAAGGAAATTGATGGAAGATGTGTCAGGCTGAGCTCACTGAATTCCAGCCCAAAGGGTCAGCTGTCCAACACCTGTGAGTGTCCCACACCCAGAGGTGAGGGGGTTGGGGAAGGGTCCTCACGGGCTTGGCCTCGGCCCTGGAAACAAGGCGCTATCTCTCTGTTCTGTAAATATTGCAGACATTCCTGGGAGATGAAAGGCCGTTCCACCGGCAGTGCCGTGAGCCCGTCCAAACTCCAGGCATGCACTGTTCATCCTGCTGGCTCTCTTTCTAAACAGCTACATAAAATACAGAAGTCCAGGAGGCAGCAATTGTATTTTCTCTGTACAACCCTGGGAGAGTCATCGCATCATTGAGTTGGAATGATAATCATAAAATCAATGGACTTTGGTGGGGATTTTTGGAGTTACAACGGGTGCTTGCATATCAACAGTTTCCTCTCTTTCCCTCAGTAGCCGAGGGAGGAGTGGATTGTGATTACACCCATTTTTATTAATGAGGTGACTGAGGCCCCAAAAGCGCAAGTCGTTTGTCCTTGGGCCTCAACTGCTAAGTAATCCAGCAAGGTCTTTTGTCCAGGGCTCCTATCTCTGGCTCACATTTTTTCTACAATGTGATTTAGATGTGGTTTGGTTCAGCCTCTGGCTGCTTCTATTATATATGATATCCCAGGTCTGCTTGAATATCCAACATCACCCATTCTGGGATTGGACAACTGTAACAGAGTGATAAAAACAATAGTGAACATTTTTTGAGCCCCTGGTATAAATCCAACTGTACCAAATGTGCACTAACCCTCAGGTGAGCCTCATATGCTTTAAATTTGTAGGAATTAAGTTTCGTAGAACACAAGCGACTTGTTCAAGGTCACACAATCAGTAAGTGTTAGAGCAGGAATTCAAACTCAGGTCAAACCCATGGCACCACACTTTCTCCTTATGTGGAATGGAAATCATCTCTAATTTCCATATAGAAGTGCTTGCTTGCTTTTGCCTCGGGCAATCTGTTGTCCTGGCAGCTGCTGGAAGAAATTGTTGCTTTTGAAGTCTTCTGTCCGCTAGGTGCAGAATTCCTGGTTCCTCTAATTCTTCCTGATGAGATGTGGCTGTCAGATGGTTCCCAGTCCTGGCATTCACCTTGTAACACAAAGCACCGAGTGGAAGAGTGAGCTTGGGCTTGAAGCCTCAAGAAGTAGGCTCTGCTTTAGTTCTGGGTTTACCAGCTACATTTCATCACTTGGCTTCTGGGTTCCTCATCTCCTCCATGTGAATACAACTTCATTCTCACGGTTGCTTCAAGAATACAGTGTAGGAGGGGCGCCTGGGTGGCTCAATGGGTTAAGCCTCTGCCTTTGGCTCAGGTCATGATCCCGGGGTCCTGGGATCAAGCCCACATTGGGCTCCCTGCTCAGCATGGAGCCTGCTTCCTCCTCTCTGCCTGCCTCTCTGCCTACTTGTGATCTCTGACTGTCAAATAAATAAATTAAAAAAAATCTTAAAAAAGAAAAAAGAGTACAGTGTAGGAAATTAAAGACGTGACAGTCCCTCAAAAAAAAAAAAAAGGATAAAGTACATGGACGTTCAAGATAGCATTATTTATAACAGACCAACAGATAAAATTTATTTCCACAATAAAGTAGAAAACAGAACTAACTGAAACATTCATAGCAGGAAAGTGGCTCATTAACAGTGGTACATTCCTTCAATGGGTGGTTTGCAGACCTTAAGGCTTTTTTTAAAAAAAAGGCTTATGATAATATGCTAATTAAGGCAAGCAAGCTGTGTCAGTTATACCTCATTTAAGCTAAAAAACACACACAAACAAGGTATAAAGCATTATCTCCAGTATGATTTCAACTTAACATAAAGCAAGACTGGAATAAAATACACCCCCATGTTAATAATTATTTCCATAATTATCTAGAGATGAGAAGCTTATGAGTTGTGTATGTATGTGTGTATAAATGTGTTTGTGTGTATATGTATATATTCTTTACATTTTTCTATTTTCCAAATTTTCTGAGATGAGCATGGGTCATTTTGAAAATCAGCACAAAATACGGGGCTCAGAATGGAGCACAGTGAGCTCCCAAATAGGGCCTCAATGGCCCAGAGACCAAATTAGCACCTTTTCAAAACCCACTTTGTTTTTCCTGCTGTGCCAAAGTGCCATTTCAGCATCTCTCCTGTGCTCACTCATCTCTTTTGACCTCACTGTCTTGATTTGACTGGATTCAAAGAGGAAGCAAATACAATAGACTAAAGCCAATCTCTAGGAACTGCCTGGGCTCACATTGCAAAAACTCTGTGCCGATGCAGTCTTTAGAAAAACCCACAAAAACCAATGACCTTTTTAGCATCTCACCAAACAAGCAGCAGAATGAGAATTTACCTCAAAGTTGGTACTCTGGCCTTGTCTCCTGCTCCTGGAGGGTTAGCTGTTCTGGGCAAGCCAAGGCAGGCCAGGTCAGGGCAGGGAAGGTTGCCAAATAGATGAATCTTGCCTAAAATATCAATGAGTGACTCGGGAACAGGCAAGTCTTATCTGGACAGCTCCCTAAGTTATGTCTTCTTTGCCTGATAATATTCTAACTGATTGCCTCTAAGAAAAATGCTGCTCCCACTTGCTGGGTAGGGCAGTAGGGGAAAGGTGAGGAAGAGAATGTTTTCTGAAGTTGCTTCAATCACACGTTCAGAGTGACAGCTGCAAGCTGAGTCCTTGGTGAGTGTTTGTGGGACTAGCTCTAAAAATGGAAGAACCTTAGCTTCCTTCTTGTCTTGCCGTTGGTGTGGCCAGAGCTGGGTATTTGACTTTTTTCTGTTTGCACAATGTAACTATGTGAGAAGAAAAGGAACGTAGATATTATGGGGTGCAGGATGTATCCCATTTGTTGTTAACAAGAAGAGGGTGACAAGGTATTACCAAGGCTGTCTAGGTGCCTTGGTGGCAGTGTTAGAACTTGATACCTTGTTTGGTACCTCCCAGCCCCCACTTGTCCAGTAGAGCATATAAGGGAGAACTGGTGGTCATCTGCCCTACTATGCCTCCCTGGGATACCAAAGCCAATGATACCTACTCTCTAGCTAGTGCCTGCTGGTGTGCCAGGCATCATACAAGAATTTACAAGCATTATTCCAACTATTATAGGCTGAATTGTATTCTCTTGAAATTTATATGTTTAAATCCTAATCCCGGGACATCAGAAAGTGACTATATTTGGAGATAGGAACTTCAGAGAGGTAATTAAATTAAAATGAGGTCATTAGGGTAAACCTTAATCCAGGATGACTGGTGTCCATCCTTATAAGAGGGGGAAAGTAGGACACAAAGGGTAGACCATGTGAAGACACAGGGAGAAGGAGATCATCTAGGGTCAAAGAGAGGCCTCAAGAACAACAACTCTGCTGACACCTTGATATCTGACTTCCAGCCTCTGGAAATGTGGAACTTGTTGTTGTTTAAGCCCACCAGCCTGTGGTTATGTTATAGTGGCCTAAGCTGACTAGTAATGCACCATCCTAACCATAGCCCTGTCACTGACTGGTCCCAAGAGACAAATGAGGAAATTCAGACCAGAGTCGAGAAATAACTGATCTAAGGTCCCAGTTAAGCAAAAGACCGGAGTAGAGCCCAGTCCCACTGAAACCTAGACATTGGCCACTGCCCTTAGAAGAGTTGGGGCCTCCTGTATGAACATGCGCTACAAACTGTAGATGGTTGTTAAGTGAACACACCATAAGGCATCACTTCTTAGTTTTGCTATGGTAAGTGGCTGTTCCTTGATTGGGAATTCTAGGTTGAGCCTGGTCCTCCAGAGGGGCCCCTCCTCAGGTTGCTTTGTACTTTAACTCCCGGGTCCCATCTTTGTGCCAGAGAAGGGTCTCTCGAATCCCTCTGACCATTGCAGGGCATCGTGAGGCAGCAGAGTTGGAGTCAGGGCTCTGGGGCTCCTTTTCTCCATCTCCATCTGCATGAAGGCAATGTTGGGCAAAGACACACTCTCTCTGGGCATTCGTCTGACCTTCACACATTCTTACTGCTCTGCCAGCTTCTGCCACAGGCTCTTTGTGGGCATTTTAGTGTGTAGGCATTTGTATTTTCCTAGCAGTCTTTTCACCTGTCTTTTGCCTTCTTCATGCTGGCTCATCCATTAGATCTTGGCTCAGCTGTCACTTCCTCATGGAAGTTCTCCCAGCCTGGACCAGTATCCTCTGTTATAAGCTAGGTTAGCTCCGTAGTGGACATATTCCCTGATGTGTCTGTCTCAGAGCCTAGACCTCTCACTGGTATACAGTGAGCGCTCAACAGATACTGATGCACACATTAATATGCTTTTTTATGGTCTTTCCCCATGCTTTCCAAAGCACAGCAAATACCATGAATTTTAGTTATGTGATTGATTAAGATCTGTCTCCTGGTCCCCAGCCAGACCCAGCAAGACCCTGAACAGAGGAGGCAGTTTAAGAATTCTAGTTGCATAATGTAAATGAGGGATACTGAGAGGTCAGAGAGGTTTGGGTTCATCCAAATTGGATTTCCATGCCTTAAGAGAGCTCACTCTACACCGTTCCTTGCTTTATTCATTCAACGAACTGTTCACCTATCTGTCCTAGGCAATGCATTTACAAAGTCATTAAGAAATTGTCCCAGCCTCCATGTGGTCCCAGTCTAGTCAAGGAGGCGGGCGTTGTCACTGGTGGGTAATTCAGGGGTGGTCATTACTGTAACTGGAAGCAGTGGGGTGGGTGGGTGGGGGGAGATGCACAGCAGGGTGCAAGTGGTCCAGGTGTCACAGGGTCACAGAGGGCAGAGAGGGAGCAGTTCTTGAGCTGGAGCCTGAGTAAGTACACTGCAGAGGAAAGGAGGGGCAGGGTACATTAGGCAGATGAGAAACTTGAGGGAAGGCCTAGAAGGGAATAGAACATGGCTGGCAGGGGGAAGGACAATTAGGCTGCTTTTTCACTCTGCAGTGTGGGGAGGAGAGGCCTTTGGGAGGGGAGCTAGGAAGGTGGGGTGGGCCTCAAAGAACAGGGGTTGGCGGGGTGTGGGGGTGGGGGTGGTGGTGGTGGTGTATGCTCTCTGGAGACCTTTGCAAAAGGAGGGGGAGAGCAGGTTGTCATTCTTATCCTGCTGGGACTCAGCTTTTGTCCCTTGTCTGGCCTTGCTCTCTTTGATCCCAGCAATGCATTGTTTCCCCAGTGCTGGCTTCTCTGCTTTGCAGGGGAAAATGTGGTCTTTGTTCTCCAGAGACTTTTCATCCATGGCCTGCCCTGGTGGGGACCAGCCGGGGAGGGGCTCTGCATGAGGAGCCGGTTCCTGGCAGCTGGGGGACAAGGGCTACCCCTGTCCCCGTTCTCTGCTTTGTGCGGGTTGCAAAGAGCTCTCAGAGTCCTCTCACTTGGTACAAATCATGCTGTGTTGGGGGTGGAGAGGGAGTTCTGGGCAAACAGTTTCAGCTTCTTTATTTTTAAAAATTGCCTTTGTTAACATTTTCCGCCTGATCTTAATACAAATCAGATGCAGCAAGGCCTGGTGAGAGCTGGGTTTGAATCTCAGCTCCCTTGTTTACTGGCTAAGACATTTCAGTTCTTGGAATCTCAATTGCCTCTCTGAAAAGTCAGAAAAATGATATTAGCCCTACAGCATGGCCCTGTGGTTTTCTTCATTCTGTAGAATGGGAAGCATGTACAATGGGGCAGGTGCTGTGACAGGTGCCAGAGGATCACTGGAGAAGGAGGTAGACTTGATCCTGCGCCTCATGAAGCTCCCCTGGGAAGAAAGACTCAACACAGTCTCGTAAGTAGTGCAGAAGCAGTGCAGCTTGCTAAGGGAGTGTGTAGCAGGACTTCAGCATCAGGGGGGACGACAGGAGAGGGGCCCCCAAAAAGGTGATACTCATGCTGAGATGTGTTGTGCATACAAGAAGCCTAGGATGTGGGGGAGGCTCCACCAATGTTCACTCCCGCTGCTGCCTTGGGTCAGATCCCTCACAGACACCTGCCAGGTTTATGTGGGTTTATGAAACCCCCTCCCCTCTAGGGAGCTTACTCAGAAGAAAAGAAGTGGAGACTGGGGGTGGGGGGTGGCTGCTTCTAGGGGCCTGGAAATTGATGGAGACACTCATAAGGGGATGACCACAGGGCCAGCTGTGACACTTTCTGTGGGCCTTAAGGAGGAGTGCTGTGTTGTGCTGCTCAGAGTTGAGCTGTTGGCCCAGGTCCCCAGGGTGGAGAAGGGGGGCAGCTTCCAGACCACGGTGCTTTGCGAGGGGAAACAAATGGACCTGTAACTTGATCGAGGTAGCCGGGAGGCTTCAAGAGCTGTGAGGATGAAGAATAGCTTTCAGAGATGTGTCAGGGGAAACAGGCAGCTTCCTCTCCTCCAGTGAGGGGATGTGCAGCCCAGAGCTGACCCTTCGAGTGGCCTTGAACCCAGGGGCACAGGCGGTGCTGCTTTGGGCACTTTGGGCTAGAGTGCTTACCTGAATGGAGGGACCTTCTATAGGCCAGGTACATTTACAGAGAGTATGCATTAGTCCTTCAGCAACCTGTCTGCTGGGAGCCTTTCTACCCCCCTTTTTCAGATGAGAAAGCTGAGGCTCAGAGAAGTAAAGTAACTTGCCTGAGGTCACACAGCCAGTAGTAAGCCGTGAAGATGGATTTATATGCAGTTTTGAATGTCTTAATCCATATTTCTTCCACTCTGTAATACTATCAGATAATTTCTTGGACAATATTTCCTTCTGAATTATGTGTGTATAATAATGATAAGAATCCCTTTTATGTAATATGTATTACAACACTGTCTTGCAAAAGCCATTTCACAGGGCCTTCATGGTGCCTTTTCTGGGAGGTGTGGTGTTATGATCATATTCAACGTGAGGAAATAGGAAATAGAAGCTCAGCCAGGTGGGTGGATCCCCACTGCCCACAGCAAGGAAGTCAGGGAGCCAGGGCAGATGCCAGATCCCATGCACTTTCTACCATTGTCTTGAGACCCAGGTGGGCTCCTCAGGTATCCCCTGATATCCAGGTCATCTCTTGATCCTTTAAATAAAAGCCCAAACACAAACTGTGTTTTTCTAGCAAACTGAAAGCCTTCACTTTGTTTCTATCTCTTGACAAAGCCAGCAGTCCAAATCCCCTTTCCTGGGGCCCCTCCTGCCTAGAAAGTGATGGTTAGCCATGTGCATTTTTCACTGGGGCTCCCACAAAGAATGTTGCATGTAATATGAAACATGTGTCATTGGTGTTTGCTAGAGTGCCCCACCCCATGCCCTTCCCTACACAGCTGGGAGCCCCTTCTGCCTGAGCTCTGTGCCAGGGGACTGAGCCATGTATACCTAGAGATTTCCCCCAGAACAGCCCCTCCTGTAGGCAGAGCCAGGGGCTGAGCTCACCCACCTCTCTTGACTTACCTCCCCACTGGAGGCCTTGCTCCAGTCAAGGCTCAGATGTGTCTAACTTCAAGCTCAAGATATTGAGTTTGCACTCAATATCTGTGAGATCAGGTGCAGAATAAATAAGGGCATGAACCATTCTGCCTTCTGTCTTCACGCAGTAGGTGTGCTGTGATGTTCATTGTGGGGAAGAATAGGTTTACTGCAATGGAGACCCTCACGTTGGTGTGTTTCTGAAGAACTCTGTATCTTAAGGAAGGGCATTATTATTTTGTCCTTTCTTTTCTTAGAAGACCAGGTTGTCTAGAACACTGGTTCTTGAACTTGAGTGTGCATTAATTAGTATCATCTGAAGGGCTTATTAAAGCACAGGTGGCGGGGCCCCACCCTCAGTGTTTCAGATTCTGTGGGTCAGGTATGGCCCAACAATTTGCATTTTTAACAAATTCCCAGGGTGTGATGCTGCTGGTTAAGAGCTGCGCCTTGAGAACTACTGGTCTTCAGGGAGAAGGATGGAGGTCATGAATGAGTTTGTGTAAAGAGAGGATATGATATAAAATTGTAGTATACTTAGAGACATCCTTCTAGAGCTCAAACGTAAACACATGACTAACATGCTCGAAGATTTCTATGGCTGCCTGCTGCCTGCAGGAACAGGGCTCAGTTGCATTGCCTGGCAGTGCGAGGCCCTTCCCACGTGGGCTCTGCCTTCCTCTCTAGCCTCACTGCTTCCGCTTCCCTCTTGCGCTCACCCCGCCTACCTCGCCATGACCCTGGGCTTCTCAGCCTGCCTCTAATGTAGGGACTTTTACATTTTTTCTCCTTACCCATCTTTATACATGCTGCTACCTCCATCTTGGCCAGCCCAATTCTCTTTCCTTAACCTAGCCAACTCCTCCTTATCTGAAAGAACATATCAACTGCCGCCTCCTCTGAGAACCCTACCCCGCTTCTCTCGGATGAAGTTTGGGCTTCCTTCCCTGTGTTGCTACAGCAGTGGGGTTGTCTCTCTCCCCGTGGGGTCACCCCCCTACCCCACAGTTGTCTCCTGTCCCCTCAGCCTGGGATCATGTGAGAGCAGGGGTTGCCATATTTATTCTTTCCTGGGACCTGGTCCAGTGTCTGACACCTTGTGGACACTGGATAAGTGCTGGGGACTGGCTGGAGTGATGATGACTTTCGGTGCAATCAGTAGAGGATTTGTTAATTCAGGATAGGTCATCCACGCACTTGCCCTAGGTAGGCACCAGGCTAGGTGCTGGGGATGGAACTCTGAAGAGCAGGAGAGACAAGCCCTAGCTCTCACACAATTTATTGTCAGAGGGGGAAAGGGTATAAACTGGTTCATTTTAGCATTGGTAAGAGGAGTCATGGGGAAACAGGGTGCAAAAGGGGCTCCTGATAGGAGTACTTAGTCTGAATGTGGCTAGAGGCAAAGGCCAAAGGAAGGCTTCCAAAGGAGGTAACATGTAAACCGAAGCCTGAAAGCTAATGACAAGAAAGATGAGCTGGGGCATGGCCCATTTAGGGACTGAAGTCATCATTTTGGAGGGCAGAGATGAAGTGACATAGATTTTCAGGGAGCAATGGTGGGGTCGGGGAGGCCCTTGGAGAGTGATGAGACAGGGAAGATCAGAGGGCCTTTATCCAGGTGAAGTGAGGATGAAGCAGAACAGAAAGTGGAAGAAAGAGAGCGGCCATCTGATAGTGTGGTCCAGTCCGGAGACATCTTGAGGGCACCAGGTCTGTGAGGATTGGCACCATCAGAAGGGGCTTTCTGGAGACATTGTTGTCAGGGATTGGCAGGATGTGGAAGGTAAAAGGAAGAAGGGAGAGCTCTGGGTGGAGGGAAGCCTTAAGGAAGGCACAGAGGCAGCACTAGCAAATAGCACAGAGGTGAATCGCCAGGTCAGCTGAGGAGACAGAGACAACCTTCCTTGTCAGGGTTGCTGGGAGTTTGCAATCTACGATGCCCCTGCCAGCCCATGCACACAGACAGCCTGGGAGGGCAGAGAGTATGCTCTTTGCTTCTTCCAGAGGAGGAAACCAGCACAGGGAGTCATGGGAATTGTGGGAGGGGGTGACGAGGCCACAAGGCTTGATGGTTTGTTCTCTTCAGAGAAGTTGACCTAACCACTGCTGTGGGAGCACTTCCAGCTGCTTTACCCTGGGGAACAATGCAGTTAGCTCTGTGGCATGCATCATGGTTTCTCTCTTACTTGATTTTTTCCTGTTCCATGATCAACACAGAAACAATTCTTATCCTCCTTAAGCCATTTGCCGCTGACTCGCTCTTCTTCCTGTTTCCCTGGAACCTGTTGGGTTCACCCCATAGCCATGGGGAAAGGGAGGGAGGGAAGAAACAGGGATTGAAAGCTTACTGTGTGTCAGAATCTAGCTAGGCACATGAATGCACATTAGTCCCTACCACCAATGGCTGATGGTGTTTATGGACGAGGACACTGAAGCTCATGACAATAACAAAGCTTAAGTCCAAGATGAAGCCCCTTGTCTGGACTCCTATTATTTGGTGGTAGAGCTGAGATCCAGTCTCTGATCTGTTTGAATTCCAACAAGCAGAATAAACAATACCAGCTGGGACAAAAAGCTCAGAAACCAGAACCTTACCTGAAGGTCAGTGTGCAGTGGGAAAATGTTTCTGGAATGTGATACACTCTTCCCCAGGTTCATACCTGTTTACATGCTGGCCTCCTTACTGTCCTCTCTAACCCCCTCTCCCTATAAGCTCTTGTTCATCTTATAAGCATCCTTATGATGCCTGGGTTAGGTGCCCCTGTCCCAGCTTCTTATTTCTTCGTGCTTATCCTTAACATAGAATTTAGCACGATGTATCATAATGGATGTTTTCCTGGATTGACATAATGGATCGACATCCCAGAAGCAGGGTTGATGATGAATCTGAATCCTCAATGCCTAGCACAGCTGTTGGCATGCTGAAGATGTGGGAGTAGATTCTCGTTGAATGAAAGAATGAACAAATGGAGGAATGAACCTTGTCCTCAGATTCATTTGCACACAGTTGGCCTAGAAGTTCCACCCTCTACATAAGGAGGTTCAGGGAGATGTGGGGACGTGTCCAGAGGGTCATAGGGAGCCAGATGAAAGCCAGTGAAAACAAAATGAAACAGACAACAACCCCCACCATGGCCCAGAGTCCCCTGTCCTCCAATACTTTGCAGGGATCAACAACCCGGATTTCCTATCCAGAAGATCATATCTGGAACTGTAGTAGAGGTGGTGAGTCATCTGCTCAATAACCATTTTCTTTGGGTTGCTTCCTAATTTAAGTGAATTTGGAGTTACAATATGCCTAGTTTAAAAAGGACATTTCCCAGCCTCCTTAGCAATAAGATATGGCCCTGTGATGAAGTTCTGACCAGTGAGATATAAGTTTTGGGATGGGATATATGGGAATTCTCCTTTAAAAAAGAGGGGTTGGGGAATGCCTGGTTAAGCAGCTACCTTGGGCTCAGGTCATGATCTCAGCGTCCTGGGATTGAGTCCCACATTGGACTCCTTGCTTGACAGGGAGCCTGCTTCTCCCTCTGCCCCTGCCTGTTATTCTGTCTGCCTGTTCTCTCTCTCTCTCACAAATAAATAAATAAATAAATAAATAAATAAATAAAGTGTTGTTTTGTTGTTGTTGTTTTTTAAAGGAGAGGGGAAGGGTTGCCTGGCTGGCTCAGTTGGTAGAGCGTCTGACTCTTGATCTCAGGGTTATGGGTTCATGCTCCACAATGGGCATAGAGCCTATTTAAAAAAAAAAGAGAGATAAAGAGAATAAGGCATATAAAAGTCTTTGTGGTGATGGTTTTGTTTTTCCCTTTTCCTTCCAGATTGTTGGCATAATGATAGAGATAGTTGCAGAAGTAATTTTGGACCATGAAATAACTTTGAAGGATGGATTTATGCTAAGGATGGAGGGGCAGAGAGATGGAAGGAACTTGAGTTCTCAGAGATGGTGAAACCATGGGTTACTTGTTTCTAGTCTCCTTACGTGGAGAAAAAAAATAGACTTCTATTTTGTTCAAGCCGCTCTTATCAGTTTCTGTTTATTTATTGGGATATGCAGGAAGGAAAGGAATGGGTCATTGGCTCTGGGCCTGGTGGGCTAGGCTATTTTTAGAAATGGAATTTAGAAAGCTCCCGGAAGCACACCTTGGCTGATTGGGCCTCCAGGCCAGAGGGAAGGTCAAGACTGTGGAGTGTGGGTTCATCCACTGGCACGACCTCCACTGAGTTCCATCCACTAGGAACAGGGTAGGTCTTGGGGACTGGACAGAGGGGGGTCTCAGTTCCTCCCATGGGGTTCTGCAACCTTGGGCTGATCGCATCATTGCACTTTGTGGTTTGAATGGACTTCAGAGATCCAGAGCCCGTGTCAGACACTGAAGTTTGCCTGCCCAGCAGCCATTTCTACTTTAGTTCTTGTTATTAGAATACTGACTTTATTGCTCATCATGGTCATTTCTTTTACTTTTCCCCCCTGTTTAGTTAAAAGGTATGCGATCACCCTCCTGCCCCTGCCCCCCACCATGAAATACAAAGAGGCACATCTGGGAAAGTTTTCCTTATTTTTTTTTTTTTTTTTATTTATTTATTTGACAGAGAGAAATCACAAGTAGATGGAGAGGCAGGCAGAGAGAGAGAGAGGGAAGCAGGCTCCCTGCTGAGCAGAGAGCCCGATGCGGGCCTCGATCCCAGGACCCTGAGATCATGACCTGAGCCGAAGGCAGCGGCTTAACCCACTGAGCCACCCAGGCGCCCTCCTTATTTTTTTCTTAAGAAGAGGCCCAAGACAAATATGCACCTCCTCTTGCCTTTGGGCATTACTGAGTTGACGGTGTGAAGTTTGGAGCTGCAGGAGTTGTCTTGACACTGTTAAAGAATCACATAGAAACTGGCTTGTGGCCCCAGCCTCTCTGAGGCCCTGGAATAGGCAGCTTGGGACCCCTCTAGCTGGACTTCTTGCTGTGAGATAACAAATTGAGTTATCGATTATCACCTTTTTTTTTTCTTCTTTCTTGAAGCCATAGGCTCGTAACTTAAAAAGAATCTCATTTCTTTATTTGACAGATGTAGAGAATAAGGCTCAGAGAGGGAAAGTGACTGTCCCAAGGTCACATTATAGGTACAATGGTGGCAACCTGGAATCCTATTTTATCCTCCTCCCTAATAAAAGAAAAAAAAACAACCCGCTTTTTCCTGCAAAACACATGGCATCACCTCAAGAATCAAGTGAGATTCCACATATATTTGGGATACATGAAGACCATCTTTTTTTCTTTTCGTTTTTTTTTTAATTTTTAAATTTTTTAATAAACATATAATGTTATTATTAGCCCCAGGGGTACAGGTCTGTGAATCGCCAGGTTTACACACTTCACAGCACTCACCATAGCACATACGCTCCCCAATGTCCATAACCCCACCACCCTCTCCCTACACCCCTCCCCCCAGCCACCCTCAGTTTGTTTTGTGACATTAAGAGTCTCTTTTGGTTTGTCTCCCTCCCAATCCCATCTTGTTTCATTTATTCTTTTCCTACCCCCCATTGCATCTCCACTTCCTCATATCAGGGAGATCATATGACAGTTGTCTTTCTCCGATTGACTTATTTCGCTAAGCATAATACCCTCTAGTTCCAGCCACATTGTCGCAAATGGCAAGATTTCATTTCCTTTGATGGCTGCATAGTATTCCATTATATATATATATATATATATATATATATATATATATATATACACCACATCTTCTTTATCCATTCTACATGGAGACCATCTTAATGGTTCTTTTCTTTTTCTCTGGATAGGTGAGTCATTGACGTGGGACCAAGTCCAATTCTACGATAGGGAGCATAATGGCACATGACAACAAAAAGAACAATCATTCTTCAGATGTACAGATGTACATACAGCATGTCAACATTTGCTAAAGTTTTTCTTATCCATAATTTCATTAGATTTTCACAACACTGTGGGCTGGGCCAGACAGAGATTATTTTTCCCATTTTATAGGTGAGGACTCTGAGGGTCAGAGAGGCTAACTGATTCTCCTGAGGGAAATCCTGGGTGAGTGGATTAAGTACAGACCCACAAGCAGTGAGTTCAATATCTGTGCTCTCTACTGTTTATAGTGCGCTGTGTCCTGTGGTCTAGGCTGAGACCACAAGAACTCTGGAAGGTAGGCCAAGTGAGTATTTATCCTACATGATAGAAGATGAAGAGAAGGCTCAGAGTGGTAGATGGAGGTCACAGAACCAGCTCATTATGGCACTAAGCTGTCATCCTTCCCTGACTCCTCAGCATTTTCTAGAATCATTCCCAATATGAATATCTGACCTTGTGGTGAGTAGGGCTGATATGGCCATCCTGCAGAAAGAACATGTCATGGAACAGAGGAAGCTACGTGACTTGGCTGAGATGCCTGTGCTGGTAGCCAAAGTATGAATGTGGGCTTCCTGGCTCCCTGTCCATCACTCTTCCTTCTCCTCCTCCTCCTTTCCTCCACAGTGACAGGTGATACTGGCTTATGTCACCTCTCTAAGGAATCATATTTCTTCTTGGCTGTCTTGGGAACATGCTTGTCTCACCCACTGCTGTAACCTGCTGCTTGGAATGGTGTCTGGCTCAATAAGTATTTCTTAAATGAATAAATGAATCTCTGCATTCCAAGCAAGTATTTATTAATGGTCAGATGCTTGGTGGTCCTTGGGAGGAGGCGAGGGGCAGGCTCAGCAGTAACAAGTGCACGTTGGAGTTTACCTTTTAGTTCTTGTCCCCACCATTCCATGTCCTCTGGGACCCAATGTGAAATCCTAGACAAGGTTCAGACCTGAGCCACTCTGGGGCAGCCCCAGCTCTAGCCCTAGTGGGGCTTAGAATAGACATTGTTGCCAATGTAGCCTGAAGGTCTACTGATTCACTTAAGTTACTCATGCCTTCATTCCTTCCATCCTTTCATTCACACATGCAATAAATAGACCTGCTCTCAGGTCCTGGGGATACCAAGACAGAGTTTCTGCCCATGAGTTGTTTACATCTAGTTGGGCCACAAATAAAGAGCAGATATTAAAACACTCAGGTGAGTGGCAACCCTAGAGGTAAGCACAGGGTGCTATGGGAGTCTAGAGAAGGGGCACTTAATCTGGTCTGGGTCAAAGGATCGCTTCCTGTGCACCCCCAGTTGCCACTCACTGAGAGCTTTCTACCCGCCGAGCTCTGTGCCAAGCTCTTTACTTTTACTACTTCTCATAGAAACTCTGTGAAGGTGTTATCATTCTCATTTTACAGATGAGCAAACTGAAGTTCAGATTTGAGAGGTGACTTTTTCAAAGTCACCCAGTTCATTAGTGCTAGGGCTAAGATTCGACTCTGATGCCTGGGCTCCTGACAGCTGTTCGGCCTGCCTGCCATGCAGACCACCTTTTTGTCCCTTAGGGGACACCTGAGTTATATTCTGAAGTATGAATCAAAGTAAGCAAATTGGCTGTGGTAAGGGTGGTGGCTGTAGGGATCTCAGTGTGAGGGTGTGGTTTGGGGAATGGCTAAAGGCATTGCAGACAGAAGGAAACAGCACTGACAAAGATGCAGAAGTTGGAAGCAGCAGCTTGTGTCTATGTCAGGCCAATGAATGGGAGGTAGGTCCTCCCCATCCATGTTTATGGACAGTTTATACAGGGATCTTCCTGCATGATGGGGCCAGGGATGGTTTGCCCCATAACCCCAGCAACTCTATAGTGACTGTAACCTTTGGGTGACTGGTTGAGTTAAACATCATCACATAGGAAAGTCCTGCTGGAAAGAAAGACCACACCTGTTTGTATTTGAGTTTTGTAAAGGTTTTGGCCAGGAGGACTAAGAAAATGTGTGGACCTTGTGCTCACAGGGAGGAGTGAGGGTGTGGATTTGACTGGCAGCTGTGTAGATGAGACAGCTGGCTAGGTGAGTTGCTCTTGGGAGGAGGGGTTCTTACTCTTTCTCTTCCTTTCCATCTCTCTTTTTGCTTTCCACATGTTCTCACTGAATACCCACTGTGTCCAGCCTGGTGCCATGGTGGACACATGGGATGAATCAGACCTGGCCACTGCCCTTGGAGTACCTACAGTCTAGGAGGGGAGATAGGACATACTGGTAGATATGCCAGTTCATGATCACACAGGGGACACATTTGATCAATGTTTCTAGGCACCCACGTGTGGCCAGCTGATGGAGAGCAAAGATAAATACTTTGTAAATATGGAAGAATGGGCAAGGCACCATGACACATGGATGGAGGAAGGAGGACGAGTTAGGGAAGCCACAGATGTGCAAGGACATTTGAGTCCGGCCTTCAGCCCATCCTGGGGAAGTCCCATTCGTGTTTCATGCACACAATCTTGGAGGAAATGAGTTTTTCATATTATCTCAGAATCCTACAAGAGTCTGTGATAATCCATACAATGAATTCCGTTTTTCTGTTGAGGGAACTGAGGCCCAGAGAAGTAAAGTAACCCACTAAAGCTCACACAGCTGGCAAGTTGCAGAGCTGGGAGCAAACCCAGGCCTTTTGGCTCATGTTCGTTTTAAGACATCCTGCTGCCTCTACAAATAACACAAGGGAGAGAGTGACAAGTGCCATGTGCCCATGCGCTGTCTGCTTTTAGCCCCTTCATTGGACCAAGGCCCAGAAAGTGTCCCATTGTGTCACATCTGTTTAAGGCTGCGGGTGATCTGTGGGCTCAAGCTTAATCCAGTAGGAGGATTTAGTAACACAGGTTGCCCGGCCTCTCAATGGGGGAGCTGATTAATCCTCCAAAACCCCCTGTTCCAGCTCCATCCTTCAGTTACGCTGATCAGGATGGGGCTTGGAGACCCATTTTGGAGTCTTCGAAATGTGAATGGCAGTGGTCACCCCAAAGCTTTCCCTGAAGATGCACTGTAGTTCAGGGCATAAAGTGGGGCATGCAGCACAGCCGCTTTGTCCCAGGCAGTGAGGCATGCAAAAGTGGGTGGGGGCGCTTTGAAGCTGTTGCAAGAAAAGGGAAGGAAAGTTTTAACACTGACAGGCTTAGCCCCTGTGCTCAATGTTTTACATACATCAGAGAGGAAGACTGCTACTGAAAGGACTTGAAGTTTCTGCAGCAAGTTTAAAGGCCAGTCTTGTCGACATAGTCCCCTCCTTGTGAGTCAGGCCTCTGTTCTGCTGGAATGGAAATCTCTGTCCAGCCATGAAGGTGGAGGCATCCCATCCAACCTCACCTAGAGTCCTGTGACTCCTGTTTGGCCCAGAGAGGTCAGGTAGGAGGACAAAGTTAGTCACTGGTGTAGCAGAGACTTAAATGTAGGCCTCTGACTCCAGGATAGCATGTGTGAAAAGGGAGACCCTTCCAAGGGAAGTGCTGGGGCCAAGAACCCTGGGGAGGAGGGTAGAGTTGGGGGTCCAGGCCTGTACACAGGAATGTTTGCTGAATGCATAAAATCCAGATGAGGTGGCTGGGGAGCAAAGAGGCTCCTATGCCTGGCGCTGGGCTCTGAAAGCGGCTGTCATGGAGAGATGTGGGCAGCCCCCACTCCTTCCCAAGGAACCAGTCAGATCCTCACTCTGGAGGGCAAAGGCCATTTCTCTGAGAGAATGACCTCTTTCTCTCCCGAAGCTGCTGCTTTCAGAATGGCTGCTACCCTAGCTCCAGCGGGTGAATGCAACTGCACCAAGAAATCAGTGGTTCTCACGGCCAAAGAGACGCTTCCACAGGCTTAATTTGGCATAATTATAAGTTTCCTCAATACGTTTTATTATGTGCATTGTTGTTTCAGCAAAAATTGTTGTGACATGGAAAGTTTTTTATTATCGGTAATTTTTTCAAGTTCTTTATCATCCCCTAAAGCTAGTTCTCCCCCTGCCCCCCTGCATATACATGCTTCAGTGATAGGCACATCCTGGGGTTGCTCTTTCCCTTTCTCTAGTTTATTCTTTAAAGGGGGAGGGAAGCCTAAATTACATGGTAGGATTCTAGAGGCTGCAAAGGCCAGGTCAGTGAGGAAGCCGGGGAGGCGTGCCTCCTGGAGATGGAGGTGACATCAGCCTTCCTGAGCCAGACTGTCTCTGGCCAAGGACCCTGTAGCCCCCAGGCCCCGGGAGCACTGCTTTGGGAGTCTGCTCCTTCAGGGATTGAATCCTGGCTCTGTCACTTGCTAGCGGCATGACACTGGACAAGTTCCTTAATGTAGCGCCATCCTTCAGTCCAGTTTGGTTTCCAAACTAAGGTACAAATGTTCTTGGAAAGAGCATGTCACTGTGCTGGAGGTTGTAGTCACCCACTCCATAAACACAAAATTTCCTAATGAAGCACAAGTTTGATCACAAGGATGGTCGTGGTGTGTGTGTGTGTGTGTGTGTGTGTGCCAGCAACAATAATATAATGTTTATATATATATATATATTTTTATTTTTTTTTAAGATTTATTTATTTATTTATTTGACAGAGAGAGAGAGATCACAAGTAGGCAGAGATAGAGGAAGAAGCAGGCTCCCCACCGAGCAGAGAGCCCGATGCGGGGCTCGATCCCAGGACCCTGGGATCTGACCTGAGCCGAAGGCAGAGGCTTTAACCCACTGAGCCAGCCAGGCGCCCCAATATAATGTTTATATTAAAACAAGCTCAGCGAGGTAGTGCAGAAGAGAGTCACATGCTCAAATTTAAAGCCAATTAGGGAACTTTGAAGATATTTAATACTTACCTTGGCCAGCTTTTATCTACCCATTCTCTCTCAGTTCTTACCTGTTCTCTCTTTTGCCCATTTAAAGATACTCCAGAGAAAAGTGTGGCAGGCAGCCATTCCCTCTACACGTTGGATGTAAGGCCCCTCTCTTCAGAGCTGTGGAGAGCCCTGATCATGTAAGAAAATATATATATTTTTTAAAGAAAACCTATTTAAAATCATTCAAGGCTTGGCCATGGGTTTGTAGATATAACACCAAAGGCATGGTCTGTGAAAGGAAAAACTGGTAACTTGGACTTTATTAAAATTAAAAACTTCTAAAAAATTTTTAAAAATTAAAAGAATTTAAAAATTCTCTGTGAAAGACATCATTAAGACAGTTAAAAAGTGAGCCATAGAATGGGAGGAATTACTGGCAAAACACATATCTGGTAAAGGACTTAAATTCAAAATATACAAGAACACTAAAACTCAACAATAGAAAATGGATAAAAGATCTAAACAGATACCTCACCAAAGAAGGTTTACAGAAGGTAACTAATTACATGGAAAGATGATCAACATAATTTTTGTTAGTAAATTTCAAGTTAAAACTGTAACAAGGGTGATACCGGAGTGGTTCAGTTGGTAAAGCATCTCCCTTCCGCTCAGGTCATGACCTCAGGGTCTTGGGATTGAGTCCCAGATTGGGCTCCCTGCTCAGCAGGGAGTCTGCTTCTCCCTCTCCCTCTGACTTCCCATTCATGCTCTTTCTCTTTCTCTCTCTAAAATAAATAAATAGGGCGCCTGGGTGGCTCAGTGGGTTAAGCCGCTGCCTTCGGCTCAGGTCATGATCTCAGGGTCCTGGGATCGAGTCCCACATCGGGCTCTCTGCTCAGCAGGGAGCCTGTTTCCTCCTCTCTCTCTGCCTGCCTCTCTGTCTACTTGTGATCTCTCTCTACCTAATAAATAAATAAATAAATAATCTTTTAAAAAAATAAATAAATAAAAATCTTAAAAAAAAAAAACCAAAAAACCCAACAACAACAAACCCAAAAGTAACAAGATAACACTACACACCTATAAGAATGGCCCAATTTGAAACACAGACTATACTAAACCCTGGTAAGAATATGTAGCAACAGAAACTCTCCTTTTTTGCTGGTGGGAATGCAAAATGGCCTGACCAATGCCTGACCAGACAGTCTCGCAGTTTCTTATGAAACTAAATATAGTCTCACGCTATGGTCCAGCTCCTGCATTTTTAGGTATTTCTCTGATGTGGAAACTCTTGTGCAAACAGACACCTGCACACTAGTATTCATAATTGCCAAAAACTGTATCTCTCCCCACCACCCCACACCCAAGATGTACCCCAATCAATGGAAATCTGTGGTGCATAATATGCAGTGAGATGCTATTCCATAATAAGAAAAAAAGAGCTATTAAGCCTTGAAAAGGTACAGATGACTCTGAAATGCGTATCACTAAGTGATGGAAGGCAGCCTGCCAAGGCGGCATACTCTGTGATTCCAGTTATATGCTCTTCTAGAAAATGTGAAATTAAAGTAGGGCTAAAAACATCTGTAGTTTCCAGGAGCGTGGGGGGTGGGGGTGGGAGGATTAAATAGGTGAAGCTTAGGGGTTTGTTTTAGGCTATGATACTGTAACTGTGGGTACATGACATTATGCACTACCAAAACACATCGAACATTATGGCACAGAGTGAACCGTAATGTATACACATTAAAGGAAAACCATTGAGTCATCAGGTGGTCCAGGATGGGAAGAGAATGTGACAGAAAAATCTAATTGTATTATACATGTATGACACAACTTTAGTGAAGAGGGTGGAGGGAAAAGTCACTGAACTAGGTAACTTTGGATATGAACGGAGTTTGTAAAAGTAAAGGCAGAAGGAACTGTGTATTAGCACTGCACTTCCGTTAAAAAGTTGGTTCCTATGGAATATGGGTCAACAATTCTGACACTGCTTTACAAGTACAGTTCACCCTTGAACAACATGGATTTGAACTGTGTGGGTACACTTAAATGCTGATTTCTTATAATACAATACTGTAAATGTACTTTCTCTTCCTTATGGTTTTCCCCTCTAGTTTACTTAATTGCAAGAGTAGAGTCTATAACACCTATAACACACAAAATATGTATTGTTAACTTTATTTTATTGGTAAGGCTTCTAGTCAACAGTAGACTAATAGTAGTTAAGTTTTGGGGGAGTCAAAAGTTACATGGGAACTTTTGATTGCATGGAGGTTGATATTCCTAATCCCCACATTGTTCAAGGGTCATCTGTGTGCTGAAATTGAACAATTAAATAAATGGATGCTGGGAGCTGGCTTTCTTCTTACTGGAGTAAGAGTACACAGTTGAGCAAAAGGTGGAAGCCAGAATGACACATGTGGTAATGGGTTAGAGCTGAAGACATGAGTGTCAATGGTGTTCAGCTTAATATAGATACAGATGGCTACATATGGAAATATGTATAGGTATGTAGAAATACATGGGTTACTGACTTTTATACACACATCTATCCCCTCTGTCAGCTGAGAGAGTCTAGAAGCAAGGACATTCCAGTCACAGTGAGCACACCTAGTTCCCAGATCTTGGTTGCTAACACCATTCTACAATAAAGGGAATCAGTTCTCTTTAGACACATGGCTGACTCTAAGACTGGGGCAGGAAATTTATAAGATGAGCTTAGGCACGTCTCATAGTACCAGAGAGTAAATTCCGGAAGTAAGCAAAACCATGATGGGTTATGTCAAATGGATGCAGGACCAAGTGGAATGACCAAAGCTGGAGTAATTTGAACAACAAAATAAGTAAGTTTTTGATTGTAACACAAAATTCCAAACAAATACCCAGGTGCTATTTGGTATAAACAAATGACTCAATAAATAAATCAGTGGAGGAGAGTATATAAATTGCCCATGTAAGAGAATTCAAAAATAATATTTATTTATTTATTTATTTATTTATTTATTTGGGTGTAGGGAGAGAGCACAAGCAGGGGAAGTGGCAGGCAGAGCAGGCTGAGGGAGAAGCCGGCTCTCTGCTGAGCAAGGACTCCCGGGAGAGACTGGATCCCCTGAGGCAAAGGCAGCTGCTTAGCTGACTGAGACACCCAGGCATTGTAGATACTCTGCAATGGAGGATTGAAGCACTTCTCCCTACTTAATTGTGGACTGCAAATAGCAGTTTTCTTTTAAAGAGTGTGGGATGGAAAGGGAGAAAAAAAGAGTAACTTTACAGTAGATAAATCTGGCAAGCACTACCTCAGCTAGGTGCTCAAGGTCAGTGTCAACAATGAGAGGTCATATTGGTGTATGGTGAAATGATAGGAACAAAATGGCACTTTGCCTCTATAATCTTCCTTTCCAAACCTGTATGAATTACAAGAAAAATATCAGACAAAGGCTTATTGAGGGACAGTCTATAAAATACCTGACCAGTTCTCCTCAAAACAGTGAAGGCTATCAAAAGCAGGGAAATCCTGTGAAACTGTCACAGACAAGCTGGGCCTTAGAGGCAAGGCAACTAAATATAATGTGTTATCGTGGATAGGGTTCTAAAACTGGGAAAGGACATTAGATAAAATACAAAGATGTTTGAGTGAATACAGATTTATCAGTTAATAATAATATGTTGGCTTTGGCTCATTAATTATAACAAATGTACTGCATTCATGTGCAGTGTTAATAATGGGGGGATCTGAGTGTTAGATATATGGGAACTCTGGACTGTCTTTGTTATTTTCCCATAAATCTAAAGCTATTCTAAAACATGAAATTTATTTTTAAAAATGAAATAATACCATAAAACATCATTTGGTGAATGGGTGCTATTAAATGGTAATAAATGATGATGAGATTGAGAAATTTGTATTCACTCAAATGGCCTATAGAGAGAGCACTCAGAAGAATGCCCTGACAAGGCCTGCTCTCATAGAAGCTGAAATTTCAAGGACATGGGTACTGGCTGATGCCAAGGTTTCAGAGAAGAGGTACCATTATTCTTCATGAGACAAGGAAAGGGCTTCCCCCTGCCCAAAAGGGAGGAGGAAGCAGAATAAAACAATAATGAACATTTATTGAGTACTGAGCTGTGCCAAGTGCTTTTTCTGTTCTAAGTGCTTTATCTCATTGAATCTTGATGAGGTAGGTACCATTATTCCCTTACAAAGAGGGAAAGAGAAAAAACTGAGGCCTAAGAATTTGACCTGCGTGATTAACATATAGTTAATAAGGGTGGGAGTATAAGGTAGGATTTGAATCCAGAAAGCTTGGCTTCAGAGCCATCTCTGTGAGTCTACTTGCCAAGAAATATGTTCGTGCCCTGTGACCACTCAAATTCCACTGCTGTGTTTGTGTGGAATGTGTGGTGTGAGCTTATTTTCTGTACAAACAAGAAAAGGACTGAATTTTCTTTCTTGGATGACTTTGGACTATCAGAGGCCAGTGAGAGTTTAGGTCAAGTTTACTTAGATCCGAGTTTTAGGACAAGCTGGTGGGATGGGGGCTTAGTACTTAGCTGACACTGGGTAACATTATTATTATTACTACTAGTCATCGCCTTCCTGCCTCCACTGACTCCCCACCCCTCACTCAATTCCCTAGAGTCTCCTTCAAGTCAGGCTACTTCCTTAGGGGAAACAGGATGTCATCTACAGGCTTGGGACAGGTCTCTGGGGGCTTGGGGTGGGAAGAGGCTGCCTGATTGGCTAACACGGAGCTAGGCACCAGAGAGGAAGTAATGTTTCCGGGAGCTGAGGAAACTGCCATTTCCTCCTCCAGCAGGAAGTGGCCTTGGCTATTCTCAGCACCCTGTGGCCATGTGGAGCAATGGAAATCACAGCCTGGCAGTGTCTTGGATTTGCCTCCTGCAGTTTAACAATCTCTCAGTCAAAATAAACTGGCTCCTTCAGTCTCCAGGGCATGGTTAAGGTAATAATTGAGAGAGAGAAGCTGGAGACCTGGCTGTAGCACAAAGGCGTGGAAAGACTTTTATATCAGACTGGTATTGGCTGCTTGTGCCTCATTAAAGTGCTTTAATTGAAGCATTGTGAAGACAAACAAACCAAGAGATTCAGTTATGGTTTCTCAAATAGCTAGTCTCCACCTCAGGAGAATCTGTACTGTTGGAGGTAAGGGAGGCTGTTGCTCCTTTAAGCGTGCATGTGTAGCTTTCAACAGGAAAGCTGCATGATTCAGGAGAGGGAACTGGAAAATGGTCAGAGAAATATGGGTCCGCATTGGAACTTCAGCAGACATGCTATTTTGAGACAACATGGCCGACCCATGCTTTCGTCATGTAGCAAAACCTGCCCCGTTGTCATGCTCCATGAGGCAGTGGCGGCCCCCCTGAGGAGGTCATATTTGAATGGTGCCTGACTCATGAGACAAAACCAGCCCTTTATGGAAGTGGGTTCCTGGGAGGGGGCAGGCCGCCTGTTCATTCATAATGAACAGGTATTCACTGAGGGATTCTTGATACCAGAGATGTGGTGGGGAGGCAGACAGTCAAGGTCTCTGCTTTCATAGAGTTTATACTTGGGAAGAAGGGACAGAGAAAAAGAAACACAGAGGTAAATAAAATCAGTTATTGATAAGCACGCTGCAGAGAATTAAGACAAATGTTGGTCAGAGGGCAGAGTAACTGGGTGATCAGTCTGGGGAAGCAAAAGAGCAGAGGGCCTAAGGCAGGAAGGTCTTGCTGGTTAGACAAAGGAATAATATGTTCCTCTGGCCCACGCCTGGTTGTTCCCTATGGCCCACTGGCTACATTCATTGCTACCCAGTTCGTAATGGCTCCGAGTCTTCTCCCCATTTACTTGTGGGATTTCCATCCCATTCCAGAGGTTTTCCTTGGGCAGGGGGGTTTGGAGGATGTGGCAGGTAGGTGAGCTCACACAGTCTGTAGTTTAGGCACTGCTGGGGCGGCCCCCTACTGGAGTGTCTGGCAGTCGGAGGCACTTCTTGACATCCTCACATGCAGAATGGCTAAGCCCTCCCTGATGGTGGTCTTCCCAAGGATACTGATGGGGGAGCTGAATGTCTAATAAAACTGATATCTAGCAAAATGCAGTTGACTTGCAGAGAGGTGGGTCCAGCATATGATGCACCAAGACCCCAGCCAGACTCCCTGCCTTTGAGAAGCAGATAATATACTAGAGGGAGACCTAGGTCTATGGGCTCAAAAAAGGTTTTTATTTTTTTTCTTTCTTTCTTTCTTTTTCTTTTTCTTTTTTTTTTTTTTTTTTTTTTTAAATAGAGTGCCTGCTATGTGCTCTACTGCCAGGGTAAATGAAAGTCTAACTCTTGCCCTCACCACTCATTGATCTTGGAGGTTAGTGAGTCTTTAATACCAAGGCAGGGCATCTGGATGCAATTCAAAGTGCACTGGGAGGCATTTGAACCACTCAGGAGACTTTCTGTGGCAGGTTATAGGGAACCTAACCCACGCTGGCTTGAATAATAAAGAGGGTTTATTAGTGCACAATAGCTGAAAGGTTAAAAGGTAGGGAGTCCTCAGATGTGGCACACTCAGTGCTCCAGCTCTGTCTCTGGGATTCCCTTGGCGCCATTCTCCTCCCAGGATAGCTTCCAACAGGCACAGAGGCAGTGCTCTTTCATTCATGTTCTGGAGAGAGAGACCGTGACAGAGAAGACACAGGGACAGAGAGACTGCTGCAGAATGAGAACAAAATACCACCTTTGAGCTTCTGACTAAAGGCTTCTCCTTACACCTTGCCCAATGTCTGCAGCCAAGAGAAGGAAGTGCCTGGGTTACCAATTCCTGCAGCAGCGCTAATGGGACTCCCCAGATTAGCTAACTAGGCTCACACAGCTTTACGGGCAGGATGGATGCTGGGAAGTAGCAACAATGCCTGTTACAGTGAAAAGATTTGAAGAAGGTCACATTGAAGAAGGGAAAAAGAGGAAGAAGAGAGAGCCATTAGGAGCTCTTCCAAAGAGAGCTGGTGGCTGGGGGCCCAGGAGAGGGATGGAAGGTGAGACAGAGCACAAAGGACAGATGTAAATCCTGTCATTTAGCAGTTGAGTGGCAGTGACATGGGTCTTAACTTCCCTATATCATTTTCCAAATTCATAACATGGTTGTATAATTTCTTAGCTTTCAGGATTATAGAGATAGATTAAATATATCTATTATGATGAAGGTCCTTAGTAAGTGGCATTATTGGTATCAATATCCAGACTCCTTATATGACATAGAACTCCCTTCCTGTTCTGGACTCAAATAACTCTGGGTGGGAGAATGAAGTGGGAGAGAGTCTTCCATGTGTAGCCAGTACACATGCTCTTCCCATTTTGTGGTGGAACCTTCCCAAACGGGAAAAAGTTATCCTAGAGCCAGTCATGAAACTTCTTTTTCGTTCCCAGGGGATTTTTGTCCTCAGTCCTATCAATCAGTGTCCACATCTTGACCAGCACAGAGAGCAGTTTGTTATGTTTTCAGTCAGTAAATATTGGTGAAAGAATGAGAGTTGGCTCAATGTACTTTAATGAGTAAGAAACAAACCAGCTTGCTCAAATTTCCAGGAATTTTCTCCTGAACTGAATTGCAGTGTGGTTGTTGCCACTCCCCAAAACCAATGTCCTAAGCCCAGGAAAGCCCCATTATCACTGTCACTCCAAAATGTTTTCACCAAAATCAGTGGGTTGAGTGTTGTCCTAGAGAATAATAATTTTGCACAATACAAACAGAGCCTTCGTCTGCAGGAGGGACATGAGTTTCTGACAGGAAGTGAGTGCGTGCCTGGTAGGAAGGCTATAGAATGTGTTTGTGGCAGGGGCTGCAGAGGGGCTGGTGAGAGATCAGTGGGGCAGACTACCTGTCTTTAGTTGGGTTTTAGTGGTGATGGGGGGAACCCATGAGTTTAGGAGTTAGACTGCCCTGGGTTTTAACCTCATTTCTGCCATTCATTAGCCATGAGATTGTTCATTCGTTTAAAACAGGCCAGATAGTGGGGACAGAAAGTACAAAACCTGCTCCTAAGAAAGGACTTTGAACAATGGATGCAGAGAAGTCGAATAAAGTATGGCAATGGGGAAAATATGGGAGTGTGGTAGTGAGAACACGGGGTGGGGGGCACAAGCTCCAGTCTCACTGTGAGGGAAGAGTCATGAAGAACATCCTGAAAGAAGCAGAGAAGCGTAGAGCATTGGGAAGGCGAGCATTAGCCTGGAGAAGGAGAGGGCGGGGCAGCAGGGTCTGTGTTCTCCGTGGAAGGGCAGGCGAAGTTCTAGAGGCAAAAGGGAGTTGGAGTGTGGTGGGCCAGTTGGGAGCAGATCAGGCTGGGAGGTCAGCAGGGCCAGATGGTGAAAGCCCCGAAAGCCACTGCTATTTCAACTCTAAGGACAAGGGAGCTATTGCAGGGTTGAAGCAGGGGAAAGGAAGAGGCATTTTGAGCAACTGAGTGAAGAACAGACGGAAGGGAAACAAGACTGGAAGCGGGAACCGCAGTGCTGACGCTGTCCCGGAATCCAGGGGAGAGAGGACGGCAGCCAGGTTGGGTAGTGGCGTTGGACAGTGGCAGTAATACATGCAGTCGAGGGATATTTGGGAAGTGGTTACTTGATCTTGGAGAAGGAATGTGCCAGACAGTTGAAGCGCTTCATTCTATTTCTTAGAATGTCCCTTTGAGGTAGATACAGTTCCAGGGGGTTAAGCAACTTGTCCACAACTAGCAAGTGCAGAGACTTCAAACCCAGGTCTGCCTGCCCTCAAACGCCTCGTTTTTCACCACTAGATTATGTGGCTTTCCTAAGTCAAATATGACCATTTATTGCTTATCATGTTTACATTAAGGACCATAGAAGTTATACCAATTCTGAAGGATTGAAGTGGAGTGATAGAACGCAGACTGAAGAAAGATGAGGACTGGTGTCTTTGGGAGTATCATACTGGCCATCAGTGGCCTCCTTCTGTCACCCCCTCCCACACCCCCACTGTTGTCCTCGCTGAGGGTTTAACTAGGTCAACTGCCATCTTCCTGAGGAAGCGTCCTGGGTGGACCTCCTTCCCCATCAGAATTAATAGCACTGCTAACCTTCCTATCCTTGCCCCTTCACACTGGCCCGGAAGCTCCTCGAGGGCACAGACAGTGTTGTCATCAGTGAGATATTCCCAGGGCCTCATCTCGGAGAGTAGATTCAGTAAATATTGGATGATTGAGTGATTGTGGGAAGATCATGGTCATACCAGGAGAGTACAACCTGTTCGTTGTGGTAGAATGTGTAAGTGAAGGCAGCTACTTTGCCCTTCTTTATGCTGACACCTGTTCCTTCTCTTGTCCTGTGAAATCATGCTTTCTCTCTGTGGCCCCACTTCTCCCTAGGGGCCAACACTGCAGGGTCCCTTTGGTATGTGCTCCCTGCACTTCGTCCTTAGCTGTGGGTCTCTTGGTTCTTTTGTACAAATTACATGTTTCTTCCAGCCTGGCTTTAATCATTACAACCTTGAATCCTCATCAGGCTCTCTGCCCCATCTCAAACCTAGTGCTTAAGGGACACTCTTACCCTCAGAAGAAATGGTATAATTTTCATAAACATGGGTCATTTGCCCCCTTGCATCAGTGTCAGATATGAAACCACCACTTAACAAGACGTACCAGAAATGCAGAATGTCTGAACAAAGCCTGTGGACAACAGTATTTTTTTTTCTTTCTCTAGTTCTGTGAAATTGCTCTCCCAAAATAATCCTAATGCTTTATTTACTTCAGCTTTGGGTTTATTTTGAGATGAACTTTCCTGAAGCTGAGTCTTAGGATGTGATTCTTATCCTGGTCACATCCTGCGAAGTTGTTTTGTGACTTGTTTGAATGGGCTCTGGCTTTTCCAGGGAGCCCCTGGTACCGAGGAAGAGGCCAGAGGATGTCAACTCCCACGTGCAGTCCAAAGACCGAGATGACAGTGCAGCAGCTTGGGTGGAACTGCTCGCAGGAGGAAGGGCCCCATCGCCTTGGCTCGCACACCACAGACACAGCAGAGGCAAACTCAGCTCAGATATTATCGATGATCTGTTCTGGGGGCCGATGTGTCTCATGGTTTCCAGCATCTGAGTGATTTGTGAACGTTAGGAATTCAGACTCTGGATGATTAAAACTGCCAGTGCTGGGAATTTTCTCATTTCAGGAAATTTTGGTTGTGAGACATGCTGGAACCTCACCAGCAGGCGGACCCGAAGGGCAGGAAGTCCAGACTGGGGGTGGGGATGGGGCTGTGAGAACTGACCAGAAGGCAGTGCAAGGCCCTTGCTATCATGTCAGACAGATCTGCATGGGAATACTCCTTCTCTGAACCTCAGTTTCTCCACTGGCAAAATGGGGTTGATAACATCTACCTTGCAGGAGTGCTGTGACAATGAAACGATATAATGGCCTGCCTGGCACGCAGTTGGGGCTTGGACAGGGGAGTTCCCCTTGGCTTCTGTAGGAGTGAGGGGAGCTGAAGTGCAGTCCAGGCTGGATTGGTCTGGTTGATGATAGAGGGCAGTCAGTGGTCCATCTAAGTTGGATCCTGGAGGTCAGGGGACTGGGTCTGATGCTTAGAGGTGCAGGAAAGGGACTGGCCAAGACCACACAGCTTATTGAAGTCATGAGGCTCAGGGCAGGGCTTTAATCCAAACTTTGATCTGTGGGCAGTAGCTCCTGGAGCCCCACATTTATCCCTGGTGGTAGCGTATAAAACAGTGGTTCTCAAAGTGTAGTCTGAGGACCCTGGAGAAATCTGACACTCTCAGGGGTCAGTGAGATCAGAATTATCTTCATCCTACTGCTGAGATTTTCTTTTCTTTTCATTGAGTTGGTGTTTGAATTGCTGGTGCAAAAGCAACAGTGGGTAAAACTGCTGGTGTCTTGGTACACATCAAGGCAGTGGTGCCGAACTATAGTGGTAATCATCGTATGACTCACCACCACACGTGCACAGTAAAAAAGTGGGGGGAAAGCCAGTTTCACTTCAGGGTGTGCTTGGTGAAGCAGGGAAAGTGACTAAATTTATTCAATTTCAACCCTCGAGTACTTTTTTAATGTTTTGTGTGATGAAAGGGAAGTACATGTAAAGTATTTCTGTTGCTTACCAGGGTGCACTGGTGGTCTCGAGGAAGTGCACTGGCACGGTTGTTTGAGTTGGGAACTGGGCTAGCCACTTTTTTCTCAGAACACCATTTTCCCTTGAAAGAATGACTGACATGCATGGTTATCAGATTTGGATAGTTGGCCGATTTTGGAGGCCATCACTTCACAGAAAACAGTTGACCATGTTTGCTGCCAGTGATCACGTGTGAGAGTTCAAATGAAAACAGAATTTTGGAAAACTTGTGTCCCCCACCTTGAGCTGTCAGATCACACACTGCAGCTGCCCTTTAAGAAACCACGGCTCATCCAGGGTTGGTAGGGTATCAGAGAAGAACATCCACAGTTACCTAAAGAGGCTATTAAAATGGTTCTCCCTTTGCCAACCCCATGTCTGTGGGAGGCCCGGTTTCTTCATCTAGTTCAATTGTTAAGCTAATTAAACAAGGAGGAGAAGATAGTTCTAATGCCTTAGTAGCCTAGGCAAAAAAAACAGAATTTAAGCCTGTAAATACCTCAAGTTTAAGAAATCAAAAACCTAAGGACAACCAATCAGAGCCAAATAGGCTTTCCCAGATAAGGTGGCCACTACTTCAGCTCCAGCCAATCCAGTAATTCCCTTGTTTTGCTCCCTTGTCTTCTCCATGAGCCTTGCCCCTAGTTCCTGGTGCTGCCTGATTCAGACTGATTGTTGCTCAGATAAGCTCTTCACATTTCTGCCATGCCTCAGGTGATCTATAACACAGCCAAATACCGTATCACCAGAGACTGAATGCCAAAGAGGATACAGAAA
Source organism: Mustela lutreola (assembly GCF_030435805.1). Lineage (NCBI taxonomy): Eukaryota > Metazoa > Chordata > Mammalia > Carnivora > Mustelidae > Mustela > Mustela lutreola. Next base: position 45,188,713 of record NC_081299.1, on the reverse strand, counting down.
TCCACCTGTATGCTAAGTCAGACATTAGAGAGATTTGCAAATATGTGAAACAAGGCCATTCTTTTCATTCATTTTATGTAGATTTTTTCATCTAAAATGTTATTTAGAGGAACATGTAGTGGGTTTATTAGTTTTTTAAAAAATAAATTAGTAAATGTTCTTAAAAGCATAGAACAACTACAAGTATTATATAAATAGTCCATATGCCACAGCATTGTAATGTCCCTGCCAGTGTTCTCCCAGACTGTGGGGCCCCCAGAGCAGGGCCTGTCTCTGATTCATCTCTGTATCTGAGCACAGAGCTGAGTATCCACTGGGTAGGCGTCAAGTTTGGAGAGCAAATGAATGAGAAGCTGGAAGAAGCCAGGGCGGATCCCAGCTGGGTTCATGATGGATAAGCAGACTCATGAGCCAGGAGGCTCAAGTCCAGAGTGGCAAGAGTGGGACATGAACAGGACCTGGAACGAGGTGGGAGCAGCAGGATGAGAAAGGAGGGTCCCAACGTTGGCAGTCAGTCTGGTGAGATGGCATTTCATAAACCATGTCTGGTGCTGGCCAGTGGCGTAGCAGGCTGTGTGCAGACACAGGATGGAGACCGGCCCCACCTGCTGATGGGGCCGGGTAACACAGCCTGCCTGATGCCACCCCCATGGCAAGACAGACTTGTCAGCCCAAGGGTCTCCCCGCGTGTGTGTCCCACCACCTCGTGGGCTTGGAAAGATCAGGGCTGAAAGAGTTAAGCCTGAAGTATTAAATATGAGTCTTTCCTAAGTTTTCAGATGATATTTTACATCATTAGGTGCATGTTTGACCATCTTGTCTTTGTGAATTTATTCCTAGGTGTTTTGGGACATCCAGGGAGGAAGGGAAAAATGTCATCAATGTCTGCTTGGTGCCAGGTGCTTTATTTATGGTTCTTCATGTAATCCTCACAAACGCCTCCTGAGGAAAGTGCTAGTATTGCCATTTTAGATAGGGGAAAAAGGAGACTCAGGGAATAGGAGTAATGTGTCTGTGGTCACAGTGCTCATCATTGGCCGGGCTGGGATTTGAACCAATGTCTGTGCGAGTCCTACGTCCATACCATTGGAAAAACCAAATTTTGTCTTATTTTATTTATTTAATTAATTTATTTATTCATTTCACCACTGGAGTAATGCATATGCATTGTTCAAAAATGTGACAATTCTGAAACAAGTGAAAAATAAAAATTACCCATTAATTCTACCATTCAAAAATAAGAATTATTGTCATATTGGTATGTCTTCTGTGATGTTTTTCCCATGTGTATTTCTAACCTGTTTTTCTGTTTAACAGTATATATTGTAAACCTCTTTCTGCACCTATAAATATGTTTCAATGTGATTTAAAAGGGCTGCATAGTAGTTCAGTATGTGAATGTGCCATTTATTTAACCAATCCTCCATTATTAACTAATTTAGTTGGCATCTGGTTTGTCACTAGTATTAAAAAATATTCCAATGAACATCTTTGAGGTTTAATCTTTATGTGTATCTTTACTTCCTTAGGATAAAATCCTAAAAATGCAATTGATGATTTAAAGTACATTTGGGTTTCGGGGCACCTGGGTGGCTCAGTGGGTTAAGCCTCTGCTTTTGGCTCAGGTCATGATCTCAGGGTCCTGAAATCGAGCCCTGCATCGTGCTCTCTGCTCGGCGGGGAACCTGTTTCTTCCTCTCTTTCTGCCTGCCTCTCTGCCTACTTGTGATCTCTGTCAAATAAGTAAAAATCTTAAAAAAAAAAAAAATGAAGTACATTTGGGTTTCAAAGACATTTCAATATACTATATTGTCAAGTTAAATTCTCATTAGTGGTAGGTGAACAGTTGTTTCCCTGCTCCCTCAACAAGTGATATGAACAGATCTCTTCTGGTTAGATAACCAAACAGTATGTCTGTTTTAGTAGATCTGTATTCTTCCAATGCCACTTTCTTGTTTCTTGATCCAGTTTGAGTAATGCTCTGTATTAGGATATGAAAATTTTTTACTACATTAGTTACCTAAGGAGACAGTTTTCTATTTCCTCTCTGAGCTGGGTGGGGTGGCAGTGGGCAGGGAGCCAAGTGGGAGTGACTTTGGTCAGGCAGTGGGACAGGTTGGATGAAGAAGGATTGGGTACGGGTAATTATTCTCACCAGTGGGGTGTTGGCTGGTGGTTAGAGTCTTCCCCTACTATAGAGAGGAGGGGTGATTCCTGCCAGGGTTAATTCCGTGTGCCTGTTCCCCAGGGATGTGGTGGGCAGTACAGGTGCCAGGAAGTCCACCAGAATGACTGGAGTTTATGGGCAGAGGTGTGGACAGGCAGCCCAATAGGGGACAGACAGTAGGGGATATAGACCGGTGCTCTTGTGGATGGCAGTTGCAGGAGGGTCAGGGAGAAGTGGAATTTTGAATGTAGGAACGAGTGCTCTTTTTGACAGCTGCATGGTCTAGCCAATGATCCCCAGTGGCCTGACCACCAAAGGGTCTTACCATTTGTCATTCATTCCCTCGGTGAATTCTCTACAACTGCACTGTCTCTCAGATGTTGGTATCTACTTTGTGAGGTCTCTGGTAGTATGTCTTTGACTTGGGGGTAGACTCTGTTAAGGAGATAGAAGGAGGTCTCAGAAGCCAAACTGTTCATATAACTTGCTAATTAAGGTTTCAAGAATGGAATGTTCCCATTGGCATAATAAGCTCATGCTCGCCCTGAAAGCAGACCTACCGGTAAAACTAACCCCTGTATGCAAGGCTGTGTGATGTGCATGAAATAGGAATAAGAAGAAATGTATACATGTGACAGCCTTGTAAGACTTGTCAGTTATTTACCACACAGTAGGGGCCATTGGGGCTGGAGGTATTATAGATGGTTGGCCGAGTCTTCTCCGTAGGCAGACCTTCTCTCTTTTTCAGCTGAAAGGGTTGACCACTTGCAGTGTGACTCGCCTTCCTTTGGAAGTCATGGGGATTTTTAGTCTCTCCTGCCTGGGAGCCCTTCTAGCCCTTTCAGGTGATGTTGCATTTTTCTGTTCTGACCCACCGATTTTAAAGGTCAAATCAGAGTTGAGTCTTAGTGCCTTTACTTCCAAGTCTCCCACTGTGCTCATATCTAAAGGTCATGGGGTTGGCACCAGGATGGGGTCTGACAAGAGCAGAGGCCCAATCCCAGTGGAACTTGGGGACTGAGCTGGAAACCTCAGCCAGGGGTAGGCATAGGGACAGATGGGAACCGAGGCTCTGACAGTGGCCCACAGAAGCACCAGGAGCACCTTCACTGAAATTGGGACTACCATCTGAGTGAGGTCAGCAGGCTGACCTGCTTGTGCCCCCAAACCTTGACTGCCCATATTGGGGCTCCCCAGTGTCCCTAATTAGAGATCCTAGAGGGAGACCCAGAGAGGGCGAGTGGTCCCAGCTACAGAATGAGATGGTTTCAAGGCAGGAGTCTCACAAGAAGTGAAAATTGGAATCAGTCACTGGCCAAGCGGTGTCTATACTTGGCCTGTCTACACTTAAGTAGAGGGTAGAGTAGGGAACTGCCCCATCCTCAGCCTTGCTGCAAAATATATGAAGACAGCTTACTTATACAGATACACTCAAGACTGTAAGGTAAAGCACACTTCAAGTCAAAGGCTAGCACAGCGAAGGGAAAGGTGGGAAAGAAGTGGGAACTGGGCAGGGGGTATGTACAGACAAGCAGAGGTGTTCGAAAGTCCTTTCTGCTTGCTGCTGGGGGGCCACTAACATGGGTCAGATTCGCTGGCTCTCAAGGGGAAAAGGGACATATCAAAGCATTCTTCAAAGCCCAGCCCATGTGTCTCACCCCAAGTCTCTATTGAATGAATATGGGCACAAGACACATATTTTTAGATGTAAACATAAATCTCTCAAAGACTTGAGTTTGTTCAAAGCAGAGACAACATTTGCTTGGGAAGGATTAGCCCTGGGATATATGATTTGGGAATTAGACAGAACTGAGCTCCATCCAGGTTCTGAAACATTGGCTGTGTGACCTTGGAAAGCTCTTTAACTTCCCTGAGCTTCAGGAAGTTGCTGAGAGGATTTAAGGGGTCTGATTTTAATAGATGAAGAATCTGGCACTCAGTGAAGGCACAACTTCTCTGGTTCTCTCCTTGGCTATATATGGAGCATATTGTATCTATCTGACATCATAGTAAACTGATAAGAACAGATATTACACTTGATCTTAGCCAAAAGGCTGAGAAGCGATTTTATCTGACCTCAGACCCTTGCTTGGGAAAGGGGGCTCCAAAAACTTCAGGGTCTTGTCAGAGATCCCTCAACTGGGTGCGAGGACCCTGGGTTCATAGCCCTTGCTTTTTCTACTATCCATACTGCCTCTCCCCAATGCCCTCATTTCAGCTGCCTGCTAGAGAAGTTTCCTTTCACATAGGGTCCCAAGTTAGCAGAAACGTCATCGAGTCCACAAGACAAGTGCCTGTTTGTCCTTGGGGTGCTTCTGACCTTTGCTTCATGTCTCTATTCTGGGCTATTTTGGGCCTTGGCCATGTATAGAGGGTCTGTGGGAAGATGGCTAGTACAGCTGCTTCATGCTGCCAAGAGTCATGGAGAGAATCCTTGAATTGGAGCCTGCCAAGGGCCTTAAGTATGCCGGCTTTGCGAAACAGCAAAAGGATCCCTCATTCTTGGGAGAAAACGTAGATGTAGAACCTTTCTATGAGGCATTCTGGAATGAAGGCAAGGGGGAACAGAAGCTAGACCAGATGCCAGGAGACCTCATTGTTGTGGAACGTGGTGGAGGAAGTGGGCGTCAGACCGCCGGGTGCTGGGGAGTAAGACAGGGGTGGGCTTGGTGTTGGGGCGGTCTCCGTGGGGAGTCGAGTTCCTGTGTAAGCGGACGTTCAGTTGCCCTCAGGATCTCTTGGGACTGTCTGGGTGTGTGGGTTCAGACTAGAAAAACATCTCCTTGGCTGCAAACTCCCGGTGGCTACCAGCTATTTTCCACTTCTCCAACCAGGGCTGGCTTTAAGTGCTCCAGGACTCAGCCTTGCAGACCCTGACTGTGGAGGGAGTCCCAGCCCAGCCACATAATCCTGCAGATGCATGGACTGCTTTCGTGTGGTCCAGGGCCACTGTAGTTCAGTGGCTGAAAACACAGTAATGTCACTTAGCTTTTTTCCTTTATAGAAAGATGAGAAATGAAATAGGATTAGGTTCCAATCAAGAGCACTTGACCTGTGATATGAATTAGTTAACTGATATAGTCACTGTTTATGGAGTTCATTATGTGTCCGTGTGTCTGGGTGATAGGGACACAAAAATGTAGAAGATATGGGCCCTGCTTTAAAAAGAGTCTCGTGATGGGGACAGGTATCTAGACAGGTGAGTGGGCTAGCCCTGGTCCTGCAGGGTCTGTGTCCAGACCAAGGATGCTTTGAGCTTCAGTAGTGGTGGAACCCCCCTGTGGGTGCTAAGCCAACAAGTGGCAAGATTTCTGGCTACTGAAGGGTGGATTTGAGTGAAACAAGTCTAGAAGCCAGTAGATTCCTAGACTTCAGAAACATTCAGGAATTTAAGAAAGGTATGCAGATACAGGCAGCCTAATCCCGGAAGTATTAACGGATCATCAACTTTAAGAACCTATAGTGATTTTCCACTTGATATTTTATGAAATGTATTTACAGCTCTTTTGAGCCTCCTAAAGCTTCCCTTGGGCATGACTGAGGTTTTCCCAGTAGTCTACTGGTATGGGGGTTCATACTCTATTCCCAAGCAGTTCACGATGCCTTTCTTCACAAGTGGGGTTTTCCCCTCGTGAAGAAAGGACACCTTTCTGTTCCTTCCAGATTTCACTGAGTTTCCCCTTAGTTCCCCTTACTCTTTTCTGGTTCCTGAGGTTGGGTGACCTCTTGGGTATATAACTCATGAGGGGTGGGGTTGATGAATGTGTGAGGCCCCAGGGCACTGCAAAACCAGTAGAACTATTTACCCCAACAGTTTAGGCTGGGAGGAGGGAACCACAGTGTTGTTAGCTGGGAGGTGATCTCACAGCTGGTGGGAGCAGGTGGAGGGTCAATTTTATTAGGCACGTGAAGATGTCCATGGAAAGTGGGCAATGAAGTCAGAATCTAGGAGCTTCAAGAGCAGGGTAGAGTGAGGTTGGAGAAAGAGACAAGGACCAGTATTTCAGGACTAGGTACGCCAGAGCCAAGATTGTGCTTTGCATGCCCCCATTTTGTGGTTCCATGTAGTAGATAGGGGTTCAGTCGCTGTGACTCAGCAGAAGCACGCATGTAAACAAAGAGGAATGTAGGTCTGATAGTGTCTTAGACAAGGACAGAAGTAAAAGAAAAGTTTAATCAAAGAAAAACAGATTCTAGTAAAAAGCAGAAAGAAAGGGACAAGTAGGGTTAACATCCATTTGTGTTTAGGAATCCTAGTGGCTGAGAATATGTGGCTCGTATATGATTTTAAACACCTACCTCTACTCATATTATATACACATGTAATGGAAGGACCTGTAAGTCCAGTCCTAATGGAGGATGGCCTAGGAAAGAGGATGCTAGAGGGAGTTTTGTGAAAATACGTAAATTCACACCAGCCGGTTTGAAGATTAGATAAAAATCTTTGGTTTTTCTTGATGGTGCAGACATTTCCACTTGAGTGGAATGTCAGTGAAAGCATATTTATGACTCTCTCCTATGCCTTTCTCCATGGGCACGAGGATGGTTTCTAGATGGGGGTTGCTTACTGTGGCTGTTTTTAACTTGAATTGGGAAGATAATGGTTACAGCTGCCTTGAATGCTCTTCTTGCTTCTTGTTGTCACCCATGCTGATTGAGACCACTCTGTGGCCCTCTGAAAGGGGGCCCTGGCATGGGAATACCTCTACCCAAGGTGGTAGAGGTATTCCCATGCCAGGGTGCCTAGCTGAGGGGAAGAAATGCAGCCATGCTCAGCTTGCTAACCCATGTGTGCTGGCATAGGGGAAGTGGTACCTTTTTCTAATTTACATGAAAACATCATACATTCCAGGGTGGCCTTGCCCTGACCTCATGTGTGATCTTTTCAGCTGGTCACATTTGCTATTCTTAGCGGCATAGTGAATCAGAGGGACATGGATGATTATTTGGCCCTCTTTCAGTTGATGAGATGGGAAGGCAGGGAGTTGAACTGACTGACTTGGGCTAGTCTCTCAGTTTGCCGGAATCAGAAGTTGAACCCACTGAGGATCATAAATCCAGTGTTCTTCCCCCCCGCCACCCCCAGTGCCTGCCACCGGCACCTCTCCCTCCCCATACTCCAGTCATGGGAATTGCCAGCGACGGAGCCTGTGACTCCGAGGAGCAGCCAGGACAGGGATCCTCGCTCTGCAGCGTGTGGCCTGATGGCAATGTGCCCTTCCCAGAAGCACAGCACCAGGCTGGTGTGGGTACCTGCATGGGAAGTCCTCCCTGAACGTCTGACCTGGTCAGCCTCAAATTCTGTCTCAACCCTTTTTAGCAACTTTAAGCTCTTTCTTTACAGGGTGGGGTAGAGAGAGGCCACGGGAGTGGTGGGGGGCAGGGCCTGGGTGGGTTTGCAAAACATTAATGAATGTAATCTGTGCCTTTTCCCTGACCCAGCTTGGCCAGCTGCACTGGTCTGAAATTCCACATTCCATTGTTCTCCTTCTAAGAAAACAGAACTGGCTCCATTCAGCCCTAGGACTTGTCCATGTAGACCGGTTTAGGAGAATTTGCAAACCAGATGCATTTACTATTTACTGTCTCTTCTAGTCCCTGGGAAAAACATTATTTCTGAAGGAACTCAGCAGCCTGTTCTAAAAGGTTTCCCAACCATTGTCCATATTCTGGTCACTCCTCGGGCTTCATACAGCTTTCTCACTTCTTACCTGTCTGTATGCACATTTATCACACTCTAGCCACAGTGGTCAGCTCTTGAGTTTACGACCCAATTCCTTTCTCTGCAAACTAGCCTTCTTTGTCACTCTGCGTGGTTCCATTGATGGGCTGCTGGGCCTCATAGCCACTTGGTACAATGCCATTCGCATGATGGTCCTGCTCACAGATGATGAGCCCAGGAACGGGCACCCCATTCAAGTGAGTCTTGGGAGCTTTGGGACTAGGGCAGTGAGGAGGATTCAGTCTTTCTCCGGTTGCTTAGTCTGCATGGCATAACTTGGAAGAGGCTGCCAGCCATGTGGTCTATCACTAGATGGGGGGGGGGGGCAGAGTCGGAAGCTGGAGTAAAGAGGGAATAGAACAAAGCTCATTTCAAAGAGAAAGTGAGGATAATACCTGGACACAGAGGCTCCAGACCCATCTGAGACCCAGTCCTGTTTCTTCCTTTGGGTGTCAGTATATGCCCCGACATCCGTGTGATCACATGCTCCTTTATTTTTCTCAAATTGTCCACATTTGGCTTCTGTAAATTACAATGAAGAGTCTTTTCTGATACTGTAGCCAAATGTTTCTGAGTGTCATCCCTGGACCAACATCAGACTCTTCACCAGAGATTATGTTAAAAAGAGCACATCCTGGACCTAGTGAATGAGAAAATCTGGAGGGGAGGCCCAGCAATCTGGGTTCTAACAAGCCCTGCAGGTCTCTCAAGACTGAGAACCACCCACCTAGCCATCACTAGCTGTGGGTGGAAGAGCATGGACCCAGAGGCAGACTGACTTGGATTTTGATGCTGAATCTGTGAGCGAGTGATATGATTCTGGGTAGGTCATCTTGTCTCTTGGAGATCCCACTTTCTCAGTGGTAAAATAGAGAATAATGGTGTTTATATTATATTGCAGCTGTAAAAGAAGCATACTCTTCTGGATACTTGGAAAGCACTGTTTTCAGTCTTGTCTCTGTGGACCCTGTTCTGACATGAGAAGACAAGTGACAATGACCCCATGTCATGCACCATGAAGACACAGCCTGAGATTTTAAAAAGTTGTCTTAACAGAGTAAGTTACTGTTCAGAGTTTATACCAAATCAGTGCACCTAGATCTTAGCACTGGTGCTAGACTCCCCTAGGCTATCACTAGATGCTTGGGAATTAAAATTAATCCCAAACTCATTTTGATTCCCCAGGTTTCACTGACCCGTTTTTCTGCTGTGTTATGAAAACCGTGCAGTCTGGACAGTCCTAGGATAAAACGGAGAAATGCACCGATTTATATTTGAAGAAGGGAAGAAAGCAATGGCCTCCATTCATTAATTTATCCCTTCATTTATTCATCCACTTGCTCATTCACTTATTCACTCACTGACTCACTTATTCATTTGCATCCACCTGACATTGAGCTCCTTCTCTGTCTAGATATCATGGTAGATACTAGAGACTGACAGATAAGGCCTTTATGTCCCCGCCCCACCCCCACCGCCCTGCCCTAATTGTTGACAGATTACAGTTTGAGCAAAGACTCGGAGGCAGGAAATGGTCATGGCATGAGGAGATCACAGTCAGGCGATATGTCTTGCTGAAAGGAAGGGTGGGTGTTAGGAAGTATTGAGGCAATGCATATCAATGCCAGTAATAGAATGGGAGTCAACATCTACTCTGGTTTCCACAGCACACTGTCCTGTAATTAACAGCGGTGGATGTTTTGCTAGGACCTCCCAGTTCTCTGGGCTGCATTTGAGACGATCCCGGGTGGATGACCCTACCGTAGGTAGATTCCTCTGCCAAATACTGCTCATGCTGTTCATACTCTACAAGGGGTGGGCTGATTAGTACTCATTAAAAAGGAATCTTTGTGTCTGCTACTGCTTGACAGCAGAATCAGTCCAACCCCAAGTGAACTCCTTCTGGTACCCGGAAAGTTTGGCTATTTTCTAGATGAATCTCCACCCAGTTCTTGGCTTTCATATCACTGGAACCTCCAGTTGTATGCAAAATGGGGCAGAAACATCAAACTTCTTCCCAGATGGCTCTTTTGGAAATATATCCAGTTGGATGCTCCCTCAGACATGTCCTTTAGGGAAGTCTGGAACCAGGAGTTCAGATGATGCAAAAGAGATGTATGTGGCTGGTCTGGAAGAAAAGATGGCTACTGAGTGGCTGAGTGTAAAACCTGCTTCCTATGTGACAGGTGGTTTTTTTGTCCGTGTCAACTAAAGAACAGCCTAATGAGAGTAAAATTATATCTTGCTTATTCCCAAATTTTATAGAAAAGAAGAGAAATAATGACTAGCCTATCCAGTTTGGGTTGATAATATCCTTGATCTTATCTGACCCTTGCCACACTACCCTAGAGAAGGAGATACTTGCATTTTATTCCCACTTAACAGATGATGAGATGAGGTTCTTTTTATGCAAGTGTCTGAGCCTGTTCTTAATCCTAGTTTCTTGACTGTAGATTTTATGCTCATTCTCCTGCACCAGGTTGTTCTCAAGGAACACCATTGTTGGCAGTACATAGGATTACAAGGAACTTCCTGTTGGACCTTGGAAATATGGAAACAAGATTATCCTTTGAGAGTTAAAAGTTTTAGACAGGCACAAGAGGATTAGTGAGGAGACAGGATGGCTCCCAAGACTTTGAGAATCAACTGATCTTAATCCAGCCATGGATCTTAAATATATCGGAAGGGAGGAAAGCAGAGTCTCAGAGGGAAATTTTGGCACTCGGTCCATGCTGTGTGCTAGGAATCACATAAGACTATCTTAATTAGGTGCTATTAGATAGTTTATTCATGTATTCACATAATTCTTCTAGTGCTGATACATAGGTCACCCTGCAGTCTTCAGCATGTGTGATGTGACATCACAAGCAGTGTGGCCCAGAGAGAGAGAGAGAATGTGCTAGTTGTGCCCATGTGTGGAGTCTACTTCTGTGCTATGGTATCATCTTGCTCTCCCTGTCCAATAACATACGAGCAGTCCAATTTCCAGATTAGCTTTTAGTATGCAGGAGAGAAGTGGGGGCTGACCGATGTAGGTGTCTTAGACTTTGGAATTACAGGATAAATCTGAAACTTGGACAAATTCAGGAGGATGTGAATAAAACACTCCCCTGAAAGACTTCTTAGAAGACTGAACCATCTACGGCCTTCCCCCAGTGTTGTGTCTTAGTTGCTTCCCAGGCACAAGCCGGTGTTAGGGCCCACAGCTGTTCCCATAGCCTTGGCCTTGTTTTTACTAGAGGCCAGAGGTGCCAACACATCCAGGCTTTATATCCGTTTCTGCCCAGATCATTGGCTGATCACTCGATTAGTTCAAGAAGACATCCTAGGAGCAGTGAGAGGCAGGATTAGTGAGACATGGTCTCTCCGATTCAAGCGCCTAATCTTTCAGGAGAGACAGGTTTGTGCATAGGTAACTTTAATCATTTCAGTGGTGTGCTGTACTCCCTGAATTCATCAGCCGTATGCAAAACCTAATTTCATGAGGTTTCATTTGTTTTTCACAAGCAGCCCATGAACAGATGCAAACAGAGTCTCAAGAAGTGAAGTGGTTACAGAGCTGGTATGTGACTGAATGCAGCTTTGACCCCCAAGACATAAGCTGTGGGAAAGGCTATCACTGGTGCGTTCTAAATAGATGGAAATATAGGGGATGGGGCTGAAATTGCTCTCCTGGTAAATTTCCACACTACTCTGGTTCTCTCTCGGGAGCTCATCAAAAGGAGGATCCCTGGCTATTTGAATACCTTCATTGGTATACAAGAGATCTGGGCAAACAAATGGATCCCAATCTGAAGTTCTAGTCTAAGATTAATTAACATAGGGGGTCTGGGAACCATTCTCAGTAGCAAAAATTGTCATGGAAGTTAAGTCTTTATTTTAGATAATGTTGCACACACTGATTAAACTGTTTTGGCTAGAATTTTATTGATTCAATCTAGGTACAATGGGTACCTTATCCTCTTCATAAGTTCCTATTAACTGGGTAAGTATCAGTTCATTGAACATCAATAAACACATCTTGAGTATGTGCCAGCTATGTGTAGGGTACTGAACTGTGTAAAGTAAAAAGAAAAGATTTCTTTACTTCTTAAAGAAAATTGCATTCTAGGGAGTGAAGCGTAGCAGTGAAACTTTTTTTTTTTTTTTTTTTTTTTTTTTTTTAATGTGATCTCTTTACCCACCATGGGGCTTGAACTCACAATCCTGAAATCAAGAGTTGCATGCTCTCCTGACTGAGCCAACAGGTGCCCCTCTTGCATATCTAGATAGTCATTTTAAAACATTTTCTTTCAAATTTATAACAATAATACATTCTCATTAAAAATAATTCAGAGTATTTTTTGGATGCTGGAGAACCACTGACGGATTTATGCTGGGGCCTAATGGAGGAGGATTGGCATTTGGAAAGATCCTGCTGGTTGCCATATGGAGGCTGGCCCATATCTGGTGCTGGCTGGAGGCAGGAAGCCTGGGAGACCAGCAAGGAGGCACAGTGTGATTTCAGCCAGAGATGACAGTGGGGCTGAGCCTGGCCAGAGGTAGCTGAGGTGGATTTCAGAGATCAGTGGGTGCAAAAGGATGTGTTGGGTGACTGGAGAATAGGAAAAATAAAGCAAATTTGACTTATGAAAAGAGCCTTGCTAGACAAGTCTTTTCACAAGCTGCTCTCCTGGAAAGGCCCTTCAAGGCACAGCTAACCAAACAACTGACCCTCCTGGGCAAGGGCTCCCCACTAGGTGAATGGTTTGCCGTATTTCCGATTCCAGGAACTGGCTGGAATAACACTTATGCAATGGGAACACACGAGGCCCACTTCCAGGAGCCTGGCTGGTGCAGAACTTGGCAAGTCTGGAGTCATCCGTACAGTGGAAAGTCCTGCTGATCTATTATGAGTGAGCGGTCCTCAGATGGCTAATTTCAGGGGACATCAGAGCTGGCTGGCCTGGGATGGCTGTGTGGGTCTGGAGCCGCTGGCAAGGAGGAGCTGGGGGTATGCATCTGTGGTAGAACAAACAGAAGATGCACAGGCCAGGAGCTCTCTGTCTCTTCCATGCAGTGGATGGAATGAGAGCTTAGGAGCCAAAATAGCCTGCCTCCTCACTTGAGCACCATGTGACTCTGAGCAAGTCACTCAACCTCTTCGAGCCTCAGCATCCTTGTGTATGAAGTGGAGTACACCTAGCAGCCATCTCCTTGGGTTGTTGCAAGAAAAATTAGGGAAAACTGCTATTACTGTGCCCAGACCTTTGCAGAAAGTTGGTAAGTGGTAGTTACTGGTTAGAAGATCAGAATCTCTAACAAATGAAGCTCCCAGGAGACTGAGATTTAGGGGGTAGGGGAGGAAGAAGTCCATCTGTCAAATCAAAGAACAAGTAAGAGTGAACTTATAACAGTGAAGGCAGACTTGCTTTATGCATGTGGGATGGGTAGGCTCCTGAATATTTGTCTGCCAGCCACATATATGCAAATCAAATCATTCTCAAAACCTCAAGGAAAATTCATAAGTACAGATATCCCAGGGGAAGTCTTTCTGTAAAGTTGTTGTGCTGGTTCTTATAATATGGTGCTACTCTCTCACCTGGAGCTCTTGGAGGAAAGAGAAAACTCACATGGAGCTCTAACACCTCTTTGCCGCAGTTTCTTCTGTATTGAACTGAAGTGTTTGTTGAAATCCATATTTGGGTAGTGTTCCTTGAGCAATCCAGACCTGTAGGTGAAGACTGGAGTCAGGTCCCTATTTTACAGGTGAGGAAGCTGAAGCGCAGCAGGATCCCGTGGGTTGCCTGAATTCACTCCCAGTAGAAGGGGTGGAGTTAGAATCCAAACCCATGTCTTCTCTCTATCTGGTGTTTATCTCTCTCAGCTGTTGGCTCTTTCCCAGGGAGGTGATGAGCCTTCCTTCCCTGGCACACATGTAAAAGGCATGGCATGGACAGCCTTGGTGGGGGGTGGGGGTGGGCAGGAGATGGGATTTCATCACTGAGCATGGGTGTTTTATGTCTGAGTGCAAGCATGTAGGATAAATACTCAGATGAGAGTCCCTTCCCTTGCTCTCCACCCTGACTGGGTATGTGGAAGGGAATTCTGGGTCACCACCGCCAACGCCATCAGAATGTTAATAACATGTTCTTCAGGGAACAGCCTTAAAGTCCTCCCACCCAACTCAACACCAAGTTCTTTTCTTAGACAAAGGGTTCTGGCATGTTTAGCCAGAAAATTCTTCACAGATACCCTCCTAAGCCTCTCCCAAGCTTGTTGCCTCTCCATGAGTGACCTCCGGTGCTGGGCAGGAACACCCATAGAACTTATTATCCCCAATCCGTTCAGAAGCAGGAAGCACCTTCACCCATCTTTCAAAGAAGCACCCAGTATTAGTGGTCATCATAGAGGAGCTATTCTCAAATTTTTGTGACAAGTAATTTAGGAAGTTCCTCCCATATTCATTCCTGTGTGTGTTCCGCACTTCGTCCATCATGCTAGTTGTAAGATGGTCAAGAAGGGCGTTCTTGCCGAACCACATGCTTTTGGTCTTGCTATTTGCTCACTTGCCTATCAGGTGATAGGAAAATCAGGGAAAGAATGCATCCCACAGCCAGCCTTCTATCTGAGTATTCCCCAGGCCCTGGGAGAAATAGTACCGGGAGAATATGACCTGGATATGGAATAGCATGTCTCAGTTTGCAGATTTCTTTCACCTGTTGGTATCTTAGTGGGAAGGGAGTTATCTGCACTTAGAAATGAGAAAAAACAGTGTCCTGCAGTGCCTGCCCCGCCTGTCCTCAGGAGTCACTAGGTACCTCTCCCTGACTCACTTGATATGCACAGGCTAACTTCCCCACCCCCACAGGGACCTTCTTTCTGGTCCTCCAACCCTCCCAAATCATCCCTGCCTCCAGGCCTTTGCACTCATTGTTCCCTCCTTCTAGAATGTGCTTCCCCATCCTTTCAGCACCTCAGGCAGGTCCCAGCTCTGATGCTACCTTCCCCCAGAGCCTTCCAGGTCGCCCTCAACCACACAGCACCATTTCCCTGAGACAAGGGCACCAGAATCTCAGAGCTAACCATCCTTCTTCTGAGGGCCATGGGAAGACTTATTTTAAGCCCTGCTTAGGTGAGTGTCATCTACAGCACTTCTATCTTAGCCCTGACAGAGCTGGAAAGGGGATGGGGCACTCAGCCCACAGCGAGACCCTTGTCTCAGTGTCACACTCCCCACACTGTCTTTAGAGCAGTAGTCTCTAAGTCTTCAGTATTCCCTGCCAGAGAGTGTCCTCTGACTAATGCAATTCTCTCTTAGCTCTAATTTTTCCAAAACCGGTAAGGTTCCTTTCCAATTGATCCATGGATGGTGCAGGGGAAGACCTAACCCTTGCTTCCTTTGTAGGGACTCAACCACCTAAGATGGAAAATGCCACTGCTTTGCTTTGTCCTTACCCCAGAGCTTAGGGTCAGACTATCATGTTGGAGTTCTGGCTCCTAGGCTAGTGCACATAACTCATAAATAGGCACATTTCAGAAAAATGCTAAGTGTCTCCCCTGTGGTCTCTCTAAGGTCAGTGATATTCCAAACCTTGCTGGAAGGAGAAACCACGGCTGGCTTCCCTTTTGTGGACGGCCATATGTGCTGTGGGCTCCTCTCCATAGGACTTTTGGTTCACACTGCTCTCAAGTCCATTGCTTTGGTCTTCATCTCTGGCCTTGCCTTGCCTTTTGACCCTGAAAGTCAGCTTTACTTGTTTTGCCACCGTGGGGCTCCCTCTCCACCCTGATGCTAGTGGTTTAACTTGTGCCTGGGACCCATCCACCTTGGCTTTCTCCCCCAGTGGGCAGTCCCACTGGGCCCCACAAGCTAGAACTAACACGCAGAATTATCCAACTGGCACACAGTCTTCCCTGTGACTCATTCAATTTCTGCTCCATGGTGTAGTATATTTCTCTAGTTCGGAGGGAATGTACTCACCTGATATCCACACTCAACATCTGCTCTCAGCACTTACAGGGTGCCTGGCACTGTGCTGGGTTAGGATTCTAAGGAAAGGGGACAAGCTTGTCAAAGCAGAGAGGAAATGGACTTTGGAGTTCGAGAACTTGAGTTCAAAATAGAGCTGCATCAAATAGCCCTGTGACCTTGAGTAAATAACCTGACTCTTTGAGCCTCAGTTGTCTTGTCTGTGCACCAGAGATAATTATTGCCTCATCCATGGTGGTGAGTGACCTGGAACATTCAGTGGGACAAAGTATTTAAAATACTTGGTGTTTAGGAGATACCAAATGAACGGTAGCTACGTGCAAACACAGGCATACCAACAGACACACTGGCATATTTTGCAAAGAAAAAGATAAAGCATTAGCCTCGAGTCTTGAGATATTACCTCATGATTCTCCTGTTTATTTCTCCTGTGCCTTCTTCTCCCTCCTCCCTGTCTACCAGCACGTAGCTTGTGCTTATCAAGCAAGACAGCCAATAATAGGACTGTTCATTTATTTGTGATCAGCTTTCTAAAGTAGGGTTCCCGTGTGTTGCTTGTAAGCGTGACTACAGAAGAACACAGAAGGTAGTTTGGGTGCATGTGCTCGTGTGCCCGTGTGTGTGTGACAAAATTCAGTACAATATGTTGCCACACTATGCAGGGACCTTTCATGTGTATTCTTTTATTTGCATTTATTTATAAAAGGGGTAAAAAAAAAGCCACAAAATGTAGATTTGCCAATCGAACTATTTCCACGAGCACAGTTCCATAGCATTGAGCATATTCTCTTTGTGGTGCACCCCCATCTCCAGAACTTTTTCACCTTGCAAGACTGAAACTCTTTACACCCATTAACCAACCCCAGTTTCCCTCTCCTCCCAGCCCCGGGCAACTTCCTTTCTACTTTCGGTTTCTACAAATTTGACTACTGTAACTCCCTCATATAAGCACTAACACACAGTAATTTTCTTTTTTGACTGTCATGTGTGTTCTCCTCTTTAGTTCACACAGCCCCCTTGGGAGATACACCCCATGGGAATCAGACCTCAAGGGCATGAAGAGATTTGCTCGATTCACACGGGTAGTATGTGCCACAGGCGGGATTTGAACTCAGGTCTCATGGTTCCATGTCGGACGCTACGGGCACACGTATGCGGGTACGTACTGAAAAACTGCCGAAAATGAGACAGGTGTATGTTTGTGCGCACATTTCAATCTGTCCCTATGTATCGACCCTCCTTTATAAATATATGACCATAGGTGACATTATCTGCAGGAGAAGAGAAGTGTTTGGCTCTGAACCTGCCCTGGATGGTTGTTGAGAGACAGAAATGGGAATGTGAAGTTGCCCCTGGTGACCCTCCACCCCCACCCCAGTCTGGAGATGTATTGGGGAAACCTGTGCAATGATTGGAAAGAGCTCAGGCTCCAGAGTAAGGAGGATGGGTTTCAAACTTTACTAGCTGGGAGCTCAGTCCTCTTGCACCTGAGAAACTTCCATGTGCTCAGGGTGCTTAGAAGGTCCAGGGAGGGGGCGTATGTGAGGACCCCACTTTGGCCCACAGCAACCCTAGCTCTATACCAGAGGTCTCCGGAAGCTCCTTCTTGCTTCCTGTACATGTGCTGGGTTCTAGCAGAGTCTTGTCTTCCCCCCCTCCCCCTCTCTGTGACCCTCCCTCCCTCCCTAAACTGTCCCAACCTCTAAAGGCTCAAGCCCATGGAAGAATTCACCAAGAAACCAAATTTCGAGTTCAGGCTGACTGCAGAACTCCCAGTGCTCACTGTCGGGGAGATTTCTGGGCCTTTAATGAGGGGAGAATTTGATCCTCAGACTCCTTGTTAAGATAAAGACCTGGCTGGTTTATTAACTCTGTCCAGCTGGGGTACAGGCTCACAGAGAAATAATTAAACACTCCCTGCCTAAGAATGGTCTTGGTCTCCGAGAAAACCTGGCCTGGATCTTGAGAGAAAGGGGAGAAGGGTGATCCATCACCCTGGGGCAGGAATCATTCCTTGAGAGCCTAAAACCTGAGAAGAGAAGAGAGTCCCTGCCTTTCCCCTTCATCTTAGAAAGTCAGAGTTCACGTATGGAGTACTTGCTATGCTCCAGACACTGTGCTGAGTTTGGGGTGAGGATGGGGGTGCTCAGAGGACAGCCAGCTCATTAATATCATTTTACATCGAAAGAGACTGTGCCCAGAGAGAAGTAACGTGTCTAGGATGACAGGCTCAGTCAGGGTTTGGCTCCATCCTCGCTGACATGAAATGCCCTCTCGGGCCAAGCAGCTCCGGTCCCCTGCCTGCCTCTTCAGCCAGCCCTCCCTCATATCTCCTAGGAATCTGGCCCTCTTTGGGGTCGGCCCTGCTAGACTGTCAGTGCTCTGCTGGTTGCACCATGCCCACCACCTCTCAGCTGGCCCTTCAGCTTGAATCTCAGTACTCCTTTTACTGTAGGTGAACCACCTCTCAATATAGATGGACTGCAGTGACTAAGGTCGGGTAAGGGAAGACTAAGGAAGAGGAAGGATTTAAGTGGTTTTAGAGGGAAGAATGGTGTTCAGAAGAGAAAGGATTAGGAAGGGGTACGTGTGTGGTACCCACACATACACACTCACATGGGTAGAGAAGTGTGTGTGCATCCACGGACCGTTCCAGAAGCCATAACCTAAGGGGTCCCGGATGAAATGAGGCATATTTGCAGAACTGTGACGCAGAAGACCTGAACTGGAAGGTATACTCATGAGGCAGGCTCACAGGTAGGCCGGCAGAAGGACACAGGCCCTGGGGCTGGTGTTGGGGGTGGGAGAGCGTGGAGTTCAAATCTGCACTCTGTAATTTGCTGGTTGCGTGCCTTTGGGCAAGTCACTTATCTTGGCCTGTTCTCTCCAGTGCTAACTGCTGCAAGGTGCTTGCGAACATGGAGGGCATGGTGCCCTAGGATGCGTAGCAACAGCACGTGGCCCGTCCCAGTTTATTTTTGGCGTGCAGGATAAATTCGCATTTGCCTTTCCACAGCGGAAAGGGCTGTTTTGTGTTTGATGATGCAAGTCTATAAGGAAACTTAAGGCTGATTGTGAAGCATAACATGATAGACCGAAGTGTTTGGATAGCATATGGAAGCTGGAAGAAGTTAGAGATTTGTGAGAAGTGATGTGAATAGATAGGCTTTGTGTTTGCTTTTAGAAAGTTGTACTCAGGATAAGTAACAATCTGAAGTCTGAAGGCAGGTCAGGTAAGGGGTGCATAAAAGACCTAAGTGGGGGGCGCCTGGGTGGCTCAGCGGGTTAAAGCCTCTGCCTTCAGCTCAGGTCATGATACTAGGGTCCTGGGATCAAGCCCCGCATCGGACTCTCTGCTCGGCGGGGAGCCTGCTTCCCCCTCTCTCTCTGCCTGTCTCTCTGCCTACTTGTGATCTCTGTCTGTCAAATAAATAAATAAAATCTTTTAAAAAATAAAATAAAAAAAAAAAGACCTAAGTGGGAAGAGATATTTCCTAGAATAATGTAGTGGAAGGGGATGGGGAGGGCTAATATTCACTGAGTATTTGCTGTGTACCTGATACTGCCCGAGCACGTCAGAGATTTTGCTCATTTAAAGGATCTCATGTATTAACTTGTCCCATACCCACAACACATCTACGGTGAGCACCGTTTGGAGGAAAGGAAACTGAGATATGGAGAAACTGAGGTGCACAGAAGGCATTTTTATTTTTCTTTTTTTTTTTTAAGATTTTAATTAACTTATTTATTTGACAGAGATTACAAGTAGGCAGAGAGGCAGGCAGAGTGAGAGAAGAGAAAGCAGGCTCCCTGCAGAGCAGAGAGCCCGATGTGGGGCTCGATCCTAGAACCCTGGGATCATGACCTGAGCCGAAGGCAGAGGCTTTAACCCACTGAGCCACCCAGGCACCCCGAGAAGTCATTTTTCCACCCCAACTTAATTAAGAATAGATTTTAGAAAGTCCTTAAGGAAGCATACCCATAGTCCAGAAAATTCAATTAAAAAAACACTCATTTTCTCTCTCTCTTTTATATCCAGTGTGGGTAGGTTGATATATTTCCATTTAGAATGTTTTAGACTCTTTTATCCATGACTTACATGTAATTGTAATAATGGTGATCATTTGTAAATATCACGAGCAGATTGCCCCTTGTCTTCATGACGATAGTTTTCAATGGTGGTTTAACATTTTATTGCATAGATAGACCAAAGCAATTTTCTTCTGTTAATATGGACATCTTGGAACATAAATCTTTGACAGCCCCTTTTATTATTTTTTAAAGATACATTTCCTGATGTTGAATTACTGAATAAAATACAGTGACCAATTTCATTTTTTTAATTAGTTTCAGAGGTAGAATTTAGTGATTCATCAATTGCATGTAACACCCAGTGCTTATTGTATCAACTGCCCTCCTTAATGTTCATCACCCGTTTATCCCATCCCCCACCCACCTCTTGTCCAGCAACCCTCAGTTTGTGCCCTAGAGTTCAGCGTCTCTTACAGTTTGCCTCTCTCTGTTTTCCTCATATTTTAATTTTCCTTCCCTTCCGTTTATCTGTTTTGTTTCTTAAATTCCATGTATCAGTGAAATAAATCATAGGATATTTGTCTTTCTCTGCCTGACTTATTTCACTTAGAATAATATCCTCTAGTTCCATCCACGTTGTTGGCAAATGGTAAGATTTAATTCTTTTTGACAGCTGAGTAGTATTCCATTGTATACATAGGCCAAATTTTCTTTTCTTTTTTTAAGATTTTATTTATTTATTTGACAGAGAGAGATCACCAGTAGGCAGAGAGGCAAGCAGAGAGAGAGGAGGATGCAGGCTCCCTGCTGAGCAGAGAGCCCGACGTGGGGCTCGATCCCAGGACCCTGAGATCATGACCCAAGCCAAAATCAGAGGCTTTAACCCACTGAGCCACCCAGGCACCCCTAGGCCACATTTTCTTTATTCATTCATCTGTTGATGGACATGTGGGCTCTTTCTACAGTTTGGCTATTATGGACATTGCTGCTATGATCATTGGGGTGCATGTGCCTCTTCAAATCAATATATTTATATGTTTTGGATAAATACCTAGTAGTGTAGTTGCTGGGTCATATGATAGCTGTATTTTTAACTTTTGGGGGACCCTCCATATTGTTTTCCAGAGTGGCTGTACCAGCTTGCATTCCCATGAACAGTGTAAGAAGGTTCCCCTTTCTCTGCATCCCCACCAACATCTGTTGTTTCCTGACTTGTTAATTTTAGCCATTCTGACCAGTGTGAGGTGGTATCTCATTCTGGTTTTGATTTGCATTTCTCTGATGTCATTTTTTCATGTGTTTGGTGCCCATTTGTATGTCTCCTTTGGTGAAGTGTCTGTTCATGTCTTCTGCCCATCTCTTGATGGGATTATTTGTTCTTTGGATGTTGAGTTTGATAAGTTCTTTATAGATTATGGTTACTAGCCCTTTATCTGATATGACATTTGCAAATATCTCCTCCCATTCTGTAGGTTGCCTTTTAGTTTTGCTGAATGTTTCCTTGGCCGTGCAAAAGCTTTTTATCTTGATGTAGTCCCAATAGTTCATTTTTGTTTTTGTTTCTCTTGCCTTTGGAGATGTTTCATGGATGTTAATTCATATTGCCAGGCTTGCTTTCCTCCTAGAGTTGAACTTACAACGTCTTTAACAATGCAGGAAGCTATGCATTTCACTGTACCCTTGCCAGATTGGTTATTATTATTGCTGTTGTGGTTGTTGTCTGCTGTTATTAGGAGAAATATGGTTCAATCCCTATAAGTTCACATTGCATCACTTTACTTATCATTGGGGTGTATCAATTTACCTCCCAAGGATTGATACTTGCTGTTTCTCTTCAGTGATTATTATTTTTTGGTGAAGGCCATTTTTTCCAAGCAGAAATTTGCATGTTAGGACAACGGAAGTACACAATGGGAGGAGGAACAGGTAACAGGGGAAAGTTTGGACCAAGTGTCACTGCCATCTGGGAAAAGGTGAGGCTTGCTGACTTCTGGCTAGTATCTTCTTTTTCCTTCTTACTATACAAATATGTTCATTACAAGAAAACAAAGATAAGCTGAAAATCATCCATGTTCCCACTGTTCAGAGATAAGTCCTTTCGCATTTCATTATATATGCTTATGGACTCTCTTTATACACAAAACGTTATATGACAGGATTCACACACACACACACACACACACACACACACACACACACTCACACACTCATATATCTCTGTATAATAGTATCTATTTTGAGCTCTTTTTCTCCCAACAGCGTGCTTCAGGCTCTTCATATCTTCCCTTCCTCTTTCAGTTTCTCTCATCATATCAATACCTGTGACTTTGCAGGTTTTGTCACTTTCTTTCTCAGAACAGCTTAGAGGCCTGAGAAGTGGGGTCATGTGTCAAGCTCCTAGAGGAATCCCACACCTGTGGGTCTAAACCAAGTGACACAGTTGGCTGAAGTTATCTTTTTTTTTTTCTTTTAAACCTGATTCTGTTTGCTGCCATGTTCTTTCAGCTGACAGAGGACAACTTAGCAAGATCCAGAATCGAAACATGGGATGTCTTAGGTGTGTGCTCATGCACATGTCCACTTTGGTTCAACTCCAGTAGATTTTCTCTAAATAAGTGTGGAAAAGGGCCATGTTGAACTGACTTCATTACTTCTATAAAAAGAATTAGAGTCCCATGGTCCCAATTTATGATGTTTTCACCCTATCACTTCCTAGGACCTGCAGTCACGCTGGAAGCTTCACTGGAAGGATAATCTGCAGACCCTATTTTCCATCCCATTCAATGGCTCCACTATCCTAGTAGGGAAACCGTTACCGACCATTTAAAAAATGTCTTCATTTATTCATTCTAAAGCCCCTCCTCTCTGCCAAGGACTATTCTAGAGGCTGGGGACACAGTGACGGGCAGAGCAAAATTCCCACTCTTACAGAGCTTACATGTAAGCTGAGGAGACAGACACCCACAGCTGATTGAGTGCTTCGGGTGGTCGTCTGGTTAAGAGGGGGACTAAAGCAGGACTGGAGGATAATGGCGCAGTAATAAGGAGGTTGCTCTGGTGCAGAAGGATAAGAGGAGGCCTTGCTGATAGTGTGACATTCTAGCAGAGGCACCGAGAAAGTAAGAGAGTGAGCCCCGAGGATAACTAGGGGAAGCATGATCCAGGCAGAGAGAAGAGCGTCTGCCAGGACTCTGAGGTGGATTTGTGCCTCCTGGAGGTTGGAGGCACAGTGGAGGGTAGTGTGGGATGGGTTGTGATGGCCTGAAGGAGAGGGAGCGTGGTGGGAGAAGAGGGGAGAGAAGAATTTTTGGTTGTGAGAAAGGAGGAAGTATTTCGCAGAGCCCTCTAGGGCATTGTAAGTGCTTTCGCTTCTATGGAGTGCAATACGAAATCACTGAAGTGACTGAGAGGAGAAGTGACCTGCGATCTACGGTTATGAAGTATCAGGCACTATGCCCTATGGGCAAGGCCAGAAGCTGGGAAACCAGTAAGAGGATGATTGCTATAATCCAGGCAAGGCATTACCAGGGCCTTGGCTGTCAGTGGTGATGGGATGGCTGTCATGAAGATGTAGGCTTGCAGAAGGCACAGCAGGCAGGCTTTGCTAATGGATGGACATGGAATGTGGAAGGCACCACTTGGAAACCTTGTACCTAAATGGCCAGTAGAGTGGAGTTGTTATTACCAAGATAGGGGAAGACAAGTCAGAGTAGGAATCGAGAGGTTGGTCTGGGCCATACTGACCTTGAGATGGTCCAGTTGAGATGTTTGTACAGTTAAACATTGAGTCGATGGTTTTGATGAGAGGTCTGGGCTAGACAAACATTTGAGAGTCTTCGGCATATTCGTAGTATTTAAAGGTAGGAAAGGTCATGAAGGTAAGATTGTGAAGGAAATGAGTACAGACAGAAAAGAGAACTGAGGACTGAACCTGTCAGCCTTTCAAGTGGCACGGGGAGGGAAACCCACTGCAGATGAGGAAATCAAAGCTTGGGGACTCGAGCAATCTGCCTCCTTACGAGTGGCCAAAATGGGAATCCATGGTCGGGTCTGAATCTGAAGACTGTGTTATTAACCCCTTAGCAGTACTCCCAATGTTGGAGCAATTTTCGTGGAGATGTAAAATATGGATGGCTTGCCAGGGCCTCTGACTGTGCTGGAATTGCAAGCCGGGCCCTTAGGTTTGAGCAAGTAAGACACTTCATTTGTTGGTGGAACCAGATGACACATCCATCAGCTCCACCTGGTGTAGTACTCAGGGATCTCAAGGGAGCTAGAAAGGTCTGGTAATTAAGAAAGATTCCTTTCCTGAGCTGTAGTGGGTCACAGTGACTGTCAGGGTTGAAAGATTGATGACTTAATAAAGACCACCTGAAAAGGCAATTGACCAGCAAGGGGAAAAAAATCATTGCCACCCACCCACTCCTGGCAGTATCTCCATCCAGAGAGCCACCAGGAAAGCAGGGGCTGCTTGGAACTATCTGCACCAGACGTGACTTGGCCTCATTTTATAGTGGTGAAGCCTTAAACAACCAGGATGCCTTCCCCTGTTCTTTGATAAACAGTGCTATCTGCCCATTTCCTTGACTAGCTATATAGAGGCAAATAAGACTCAGTTCCCTTGCTCTCAGGAGTTCAGAATATCCCAGAATATCTACTGAATGCAGTAGAGATGTGAATAAGCCATATATTCCATTTCATAATACTGTACGTATTCATGTTTTAATGCTTGAAAAAAATTATTCCTGTAATGAGATCTAGAATTAGAGCCACGTGTGTAGTGTGTGAATAAAGTCATAGAGAAAGGGCAAGGAATTGAGAATTAGGACCAACATTGCAGCTACAGCTTTGCAAAAAGCTACGTGATTTCAGAAAAATCACTCTTCTCAGGATCTTTGTTTCCGCATCTGTCAGAAAGGGGTTTGGATTAAACTATTCTTGGAGATCGTTTAGATCTAACACTAGGATTTGTTGAAAGATCTGAAAAGCCCCGGTAAAAACTCCTTTTCCCAAAATACTGCTAAATGCTATGACATGTGTTTCATAGGGCAGGTCTCATAGAGGGCTTAAGAAAGGGAATCAGATGCATTCCTGAGAAGTACAACCTGCCGATCCCTTTGTGGAGACACCTCCTTTCCCGCTGTTCCGTGGATCCCAGATTCTCAGGAGTGCAGCCTGATGGGAGACTTGGCTGAGTACCTTGCCTTAGGGCAACCCATGGCAATGTAGAAAAATTGTGAGTTATCTGCCTTTTTCAGTGTCTGCCAGCATCCATATGTATGTCGGCCAGGAATATGGTTGCTATAGAGCTTCTGTATGCCTTGAGTCAGATGGCCCGTTCCCCACCCAGAACACAGGCAGATGGAAGGCATGTTACAGAAAGGGGACGTGCTCTTTCCAGTGGGTACCTCCTGAAAGAGAACTTGCTGTGTATTTGCTTTAAGTACAGGAAGTTGCTGTTTGGATCTTCTGGTGTGGGATTTTCCTAAGGGAGACCTTCTCTCGATGCTTGTTCTCCATCCTTTTAGCCATCACGTTACTTTTGGACTTGTTTTTTTTTTTTTTTCTTTTCCCCCTCAACAGGACAATTGCATAGCTTCTAGAGAGGATCTGTCTTCATCAGCCCCCTTCCAGTCCATTTTCTGCTAAGGAACTAGAGTTATCTTTTTGGGAAAAAAAAAAAATGAGAGAGAGAATTAAAATTAAAGGGTAAACAGAAAACTCCAAACAAACTAGCTCGTACCATCCTTCCGCTCACAAACCTAGCCTCCATGTGCTTAGAATCCACACAGGTGCCCACTATGGCCTGTAAGACCCACAGTGGACTTTCCTGTCCCTTCTCGTCAAATCGGTCACTGTTGTTACATCACTAATTCCGTCCACTCTGGATTTTTGAATCTGCTGTGTTCCTTCTGGCCTCAGGGTCTTGTCTAATCTTTTCTCTCTGCCTGGGGTTCTCTTCTCTACTTCCTTTCGTCTTCCAGTGATTTAGTTCACCTCCTCGGAGAGCCTACCCTTCCTTGACCATTTTATCTGCAGTTAAAGCGCTCACTCTTGTTCTGGCTCAGCTAATTGCACACTGCATTGTGCAAAGATTTTATTCATTTGTTTCTTTGTGTTTTTTTCCTACCACTCCTACCAAACTGTAAACTATAAACTCCAGGAGAGCAGAAACCATGTTATTTATGGTTGTCTGCCTCTCCAGGGCCTGCCTCCACGCCACGCCAGGGCTCGATAAATGTTTGCTAAATGACTGACCTGGTTCTGCTCAACTTCTGACATCAGCCTCCACCCTAAACCACTTACCCCTCTGGGTCAGAGCACAGGCAGTTCCCCTAATGGGCAGTGTTTTTCCTGCCCTCCACTCCTTGCCTACACTATGCCTTCGGCCTGCAATATCCTTCTTTCCTGTTGGCATCCTGAAACATTAACTCAGCCTTCAAGACTCTACTCCAATATCTGATGCTTGTCCTTACCCCTCCTGGCAAAATGGAAAGCACCTGCTTCGTGGTCTATGTGCACCTGAATCACAGTCTTTGTCCCTTTGTGTGGTCCTGACCCCTTCTGTCTATTTCTCCCACCACATGGACACCTTAGGAGCAGGGAAGAGATTTGGCTTATCTTATATCCCCACTTCTTAACAAGGCTTATCACACAGGAGGAGTTCAATAAATGTTTATGTGGAGAAGGCGTACATTCATAAAGGAACTTCCTTTGTGAAATTTCAGTGTGTGGAGTTTTCTTCTCTGAGGAGCACCTGTGTACATATCTCTTGTCTGGATATTCTCTCTTATAAATTTTCTCTGGGGTGCCTGGTTCAGAAGGTCTATCTCTCTGTTTTTTGTCTTCTCAGATTAGGCCATTGAATTGATCTAGAAAGCAGTTTGCTACTGCCTGCTTTAAAAGGAACCTAGCCATTTATACAGGTCCCGTGGTGGATGGAGGAGGAAACAGCCACCCCTCCCAGATACTTTCCTCTTCTACCCACCAGCAGGACTGGTCGTTAAGGATTCAGTCAGTCAGTCAGTCATTCACTCACGATCCACTGGTCTCTGGCTGTGTGCCAGGCACTGTGTTGGTACAGAGGTGAGAGGTCCTGTTGCTAACATTTTCCTTGTGGATAGGGAAGCACAGACAGTATAGGTGTGACCAGTGCTCTGAGGGGAGGGGCGTGTGCAGAATTATGTGGGAGCAGAGGGAAAACGAGGGCTTTCGTCCACTTGGAGGGGTTAAGGAGGTCTTCTGAGTCCAGGGGCTCTATATGTGAACTTTTGATAGGTGAGTAGATATGTTCATGGATTGGGAGGTGAGAAAGGGCAGAAGAAAAAGGTGTGGAAGTCATAGGAACAGGACGCACATGGCAGAGGGCAAGGAGCAGAAGGCATGCTTAGGAAATGACAGAGTTCCCTGAAGTCGGAGCTGTGCTGCTCAGTTTGGTGTGTGGACAAGCAGCATTAGCAGTGCACGAGGGACTTGCTGGAACAGCGGAACTCTGAGCTCTACCCCAGACCACCTTAATCAGAATCTACAGGTGGTTTCCTGCTCACATTAAAGCTTAAGAGAAAGTGGGTAAAGTGGTGTTTTTCAAAGTCATCACCAAAATTATGCAATCAGGGGTGCTTGGCTAACTCTGTTGGTAGGTAAAAATTGTTATTCTTAATCTCAGGGTTGTGAATCCGAGGCCCTTGTTGGGTGTAGAGATTACTTAAAAATAAAAAATGTTGAAAAAATTATGTAATCAAAATTATCTGGAGGGGCCTTACCTCAGGGTTTCTGAATCCATAGCTCTGGTGGGGCCCGAGAACTTGCATATGCCAAGAGTTCCTGGGTGACGTTGATGCTGCTGACCCCAGGACCACACACTGAGTACTGTTGGGGTGAGTACAGTGGGAAGAGCAATTTCTGAGAAATGAGCTTGGGCAGGTAGCAGGATTCACTCCCAAGGGATCTTGACTGGGGAAGAGATTGGAGGTTATCCTGGAGTGTTGTGGACCACTGTGGGGTTTTGATCACAGGGAGGGCCATGGTCTGACCTTTAGACTGGGAAGACTGCCTTGGCAGTAATGTGACAGATGAACTAGATAGGGACAAGATGGCAGACCATCAAACTGTTCCTGGTGAGACTAGTGAATCCCAAATCAAGGTAGTGAAGATGGTTCAAGATAAATTTGGGGGTTAAATATGGAGTCAGCCGCTGATTGAGTGGGGATGGGGTGGGGATCAGAAGCTTTCCTCCAACCCAGAACCAGAAGCAGAGGCCGGCCTGTACCTCTCTCCCTGCTGCTGGCTGTCACTTTTCTTGCCCAGAAAGCTGCCCTGTCTTATTTGCCTTCTCCTCACAAGGCCTCTGGCCTCATCTGACAGGTTTCAGCCTATACTGCTTGAAGAAAAGGGTGCAGTAAACCATTCAGAAGTAGGATTTATTAATGGTAGGCATGTAATTACTGCCAGACCCAGCAATCTGAAGAGTTTATGGCCTAAGTGTTTGGTGTCATTCATTAAAACAAAGTGGGCTCTTGGCATGGATGCCATTACCCTGTGACCAGACTGTCTGTTTCTGTGTTGGCCCCTCCCCGCAAGTCTGCAAGTTGAGCTGGGCCAAGGAGGTAAATGCAGACTCGGCAGCAGTGTAGGGGTCTGGATCTGTGGCCGATGGACCTCCCTTGGGCCCCTTGGAGGTCCAGGTCCTGGTTCCAGAGCAGGACTCCTGGGTTGGAGGAGTTGGGAGTATGGTCTGTCTGCTTTTTGTCTCCCAGGCTTCTGATTCCATAGTCACATGTCGGTAGAAGGAGGGCAGCCCTGCATACATGTGACTTCTTCAACACCTTCCTGTCTATTTCATATCTCCCCAGACCTGACAGAGCCCTTTGGTGCAGACACAGAGGTTAGCTTATATCTCCACAAATGAGAAACTGAGGCCCAGACAAGTCTGAGAGTCTCCCAAAGTCATATGGTCAAGGAAACAAGCTTGGGCTGAGCTCCTACAAAGCCATTTCTGTCCCTCAACAAGACAGGCCAGGCTCTCCCAGCTCTGTGACAAGAACACTCGTTGGTTTTGAGGACAGACCTGGCTGTCGGAGGTACTGGCTGCTGTGAGGCCTGTGCTCAAACCCGGGATTTATCTTGATGAGTTCTGTGTACTTGAGAATGATGCTCTAAGCCTCTGTTTCTTCACATGTCAGTGGAGAGGGAAATAGGTTAGCTCTTTTCCAAGATTTTGTGAAGACTCAGGTGGCATTACAGGGCTTGGTGCTGTTCGGCCCTTTTTCCCTTTGACTTGTGACGATCTCTGGGCATTCCCCCCAAAAGCCCTGTTCTACTCAGGACAGAGATGCTGATGCTCAGATGAGATAATGGAGGGAATATGCTTTGGAAAATCCATCCACACCATTCAAATGTGAGGTAATAGTAGGAACAACGGATCAGCCACCACCCTGCCAAGAAACTAGCAGCTTTTGAGACAAAAAGCAGACCTGAATTCTAGAATCCTCATCACCATCATTGGTTTTGGACAGAAAAACTTTTTTGCTCTTTCAAACATTTATCTCAGGAAGTTATTTTCTATCAAGGACTGGAGAGAATGTGTATGAAGCACAACGTGGGAGCCGCAGTAGGCAACAGGCGCCTGGTGGGTATTCGCGTGCTAAGCAGGATACTGCCCCATTGACCCAGAAGCTCTTCCAGGGGCGACTGACATGTGATTTCTCTCTGTAGTCTCTGGTGCCCAGTACAGGTCTGCATAAGATAGGTGCCCAGAGATTATTTATTAACCTGAACCAAATTGAATTTTGTCCTATTACATGGGTTCTTTGAAGGCAAAGCCTATGTTTTACTCATTTGTCTCTTTCTGGAGCCAAGCCTAGTATCTGGCACAGAGTAGGTGCTTAGTAAATTCGGGCTGGATTGAAATGAAGCTCTGTGAAAAATCAGGCCGACTCTCTAGTGTCTGCACTAAACCACGGGGGGAGCTCGGGGCTCCAGGTAGGAAAGGAGTCTGGGATTTATAGCCTGAGTAGGTCTGGTCAGCTGACCGGCTCACTTCAAAGGCACATGGTGAGGAGTGGAGGGGATGCGGTTTCTCAAATGCCTTTTTGGCTGTGTGGGAGCCTCAGTTGGCGGCAGCCGTGGGGTACGGGGAGGCTGCCAGCATAGTGGAGGCCCCAGCCAGGGCTGCAGAGATGGAACAAATGAGCCCGAGGAGAGGAAGCTACTCAGATGGAGACAAAGCACGCTGAAAATCTTCTTCCCTGCTCTGCATCTGCAGGAACCGACGTGGCAGTGTGTGTGTGTGTGTGTGTGTGTGTGTGTGTGTGTGTTTCTGTGTGTGCATGCTCGCGCACGTGAGTCTACTAGAAGGAAAACAGGCTTTGCAGCCAAATAAATCTGCTTGCAGATCCTCTCAGCACAAGCCAGGGCTGTGGTATCTTGAGCATGTTTCATTTTTCTGAATTTGTATTTCTTCATCTAAAACAATGGGGTCAGTAATCCTTCCCTTACGGGGTTGTTGTGAACATCAAGACAGTGTTTTGTAAGCAATCACAGAACAGTGTCTTAAGCACCTGCCCTCTGCATGAGTTCGATCTGTAATCCCCTTCACCGTCATGCAAGTCTGTATTAGCATCTCCAGTCTCCACTTCGGAGCGGAGGAAAGCAGCGTTCAGAGGCCCTGAGCAATTCGTTCTAGTGACAGTGCTGACGCCCAACTGGATTCTTTTTACAAAGTTTACGCTGTGGCTCTGGACATGCCGTGTGTATTTTGTGACTCTTAGTCAAGCCTTACACTCTCCCCCAGCAGCAGCGTTCCCTTATTGTCAGCACTTTTCCCACACACACCCCTTTTTTTAAAAAAGCGAAACCTTTTTTTAGCTGGGCAACCTGTGGAAGAAGGGGGCGTTCCACCAAGCGATTTAAGCATGGCCTGGTTCTCTCTGTCCAGGTGTTCTTTGGCTTCCATGGGACGTAGACCAGGAAATTATTTCTAGGTGTTTATGTGAGGGAAGGGGAAATGCTGCTGAGGGGGAAGCTTTTGGGCGATCCAACAACATCTGAAATACCCAAAACTGTCCTTTCAGAAGAAAACTATCAACTCTTTCGACATTTTTAGGGAATCTTTCTTTGAAGCTTTAGCCAAATATGCGATCAGTGTGGAAGATCAGGAAAGCAAGTGAACTTTTATTGAGAGCTCCTTACATTCCTCTGTCTTCTCGACGTATTGCTTCTCACTTCCTTGGAGTCACCGTGGATGGGAGGCACTCTTAGATCCACTGGCCACATAAGGATGCTCAGAAAAGTAAACACTGAAATCACACAATGATCAGGCATCAAAGCCAAGATTCAAACTTTAAGTTTCTTTGGTCCTGAAGCAAAGGCTTTTTCTTCTACTTTTCTCTGCTTCCCTGTTGCTACGTCTACCCTCCTCTCTGTAAGAAGCCCTCCCAGCCCCCGTCCGTTGTCATGTCCAGCCCCAGGTAGACCCTGGGAATAGTGCATATCTACAATTTCAGAAGAGAAAGGACTTTAGCCTTGAGACTGTATGAGACCTCAAAGTTCTGCAGCAGCAAATGGGGGAGCATAGCTTTTGGAAGGCACTCTTTGTGAAAAGGACACCTGCTGGCTGTTTCCATCTTTGGATGTGGACTCAGAATTTAGAAACGGGCTATATCTTTTTCTTTTTCTTTTCCTTTCCCCCCTCCTTCCCTTCCTTTCTCCCTTCCTTCCTTCCTTCCTTCCTTCCCATTTTGGCAGGGTATGTTGGCTTGAGGGAGGAGAAGGAATGGAGAAGCTGGGAAGGGGAGCTCCTTTCAGTTCATCCAATTCAAAGTGAGTATTATGGATTTAAGTAACCCATGTGCAAATCCCATTATTTAGTGGCTTTACTTGGATCCGGGCTGCTATGAGTGAAAGATACCCTACTGGTCCTGTCCTGCCTGATTTTTAAACAAAATTTTTTAATAAGAATTTTTTTTTACACAAATTCTTGAACTATAGTTTGAGATAAATAAAAACAAGCTACCAACCACTTGGTTGAAATGCCATCCCTGGGCTTCTTCTGTGGTGGTGGAAAGTTCACAGATTTTGGAGTTCGTGAGATGTGGGTTTGACATTCAGCTGTATCACCTATGTATGTGCTTTGGGAAGCCATCTGACATCTCTTACCTCAGTTTCCGCATCTGTAAAATTGTATTCAGGGCACAGGGGTGGGATGCAAGAGCCCCCGGCTCCTGGGGTCCCAGACAGACCAGTTTCGGCCACTCACCGCTGACAAAATCCAAAGCAGAGAGACGAGTGATGGTGAAACCAGAAGGGAGTTATTTCAGTGAGGCCAACACCGGGAGACATAGGACTAGCGGCTCTAAGTCTGTCTGCAGAGTGCTGAAAGTACTTCTAGGTGCCCATCAGGAAAATGTGGGGCAGTGCATGGGTACAAGCAGGTGAGCAGTAAGGGACACGTCGATCATTATCTTGGGGTCGGTCACCCCGGCTCTTGCTGGCTCACGGCTGTCCCTGTTGTTTGAGGGTCCCTTCAGGGGATGTTTGCCACAGGGTCTTTTGCCTGAGTTAAAAGATGAGCTGCAAAGAACTTAGTTAGAAAGGAGACTAAAGTCAGAATGAATGCTGTATAAGGCGCAACTGGGTCCTCCTTCACAATGAGTATAATAATGTCTACTTCATCAGGTTATCATGATTGTAAAGTGCTTGTAAAGTCATTAGATGTTACTTTTTCCTCCCTTGACACCAAGCGCAAATTCATTATCTATATTATCTTACAAAGAGATGGGCATGAGTGATGACCTGTTGTTTTTAGGACATCTTGGATCCACCCAGATTGTTGGCAGGGACCATCAGCCGTGGTTTAAGACTTAAGCCAGTGCCCATTATGTCATTATGGAGCCTGCAGAAGCGATTACTAATGTTACTTTTCCAGTTCACTGCAGAGCAGAGGGGAGAGTTTTTCACACTGCTGGCGTTTTGTTGGAGCACAACGATACAAATCACAGATGACTTCCTCGGCAGATGTGGCTCTGTAGAGCTGCAGTGTGGGTTTACAAGGGGTTTAATGAAAACCTGGCAGCCTTCCAGGCTTGAATCAATCCTCTGGGGTTCTCAGCTCATGTACATACAGGCTGATCTGCAAATGTCCACCCTGTTGGTGGTGTGGGGAATGCTAGGATGAAGAGCTTTTACCTGGAGAAAAAAGCCAAACCTATCTGGCTGAGTTCACAGGCTTGGGGCCCGGGAGATGGAACAGTGACATGGAAGGGAAGATGGTAGGAGGAGAGCAGCCTACGTCTGGAAACTGTCCAGATGGCTGCTGCCCAGCTGGGGGTGATCTGGGCCCAGGATGGAACGATGGCTTTCCCAGATGCTTGGGGCTCACACTCGTCTCTTCTTTGCCATGGGTTAAGCTAACAGGAGTGAGCAGGAGCCATAAGCCACAAGGAATAAGAAAATCATTTTAGTTGATAGTATACACTGGATCTGGACTCGACTTGCTGCCTCTGCCTGAAATGCTCTTACTCTTCAGTTGACCAGCTTGCCCTGGCCTCTACTTTGGCTTCAAGGTCATCTCCTTGGAGAAGCCATCCTAGATCACCTCTCTGAAAGAGAACCTACAAGTTCTTTGCCATATTTTCTTACCTGTGCACTTGTTACATATCACAAGTTATTGTGCCTGTTTGATTTCTGTTGTGGTCCTTTCATAGACCCCCTTGAGGGAAAGAGCTCTGTTCATCTTGTTGACTGATGTTGCCCAGGGCCTAGTGGGGTACCTGGCACATGGTAGATATTCCATAAATACTGTTGCACGGATTCATCAGTTCTGGGACAAGACTAAGGTAAATCAGTGACTGCAGCTTAATGCTACCATTTTTCAGCTGCTTAACTGTCCAAATTATTTTATCTTTCCTACTCTGGGATTCATTGTCTATAAAAGAGATAAACATCCAATAGAAGGTAGCTTTTCATGCAGTGTTTAACACAAAAGAAGTGCTCAGTAGGGGTGCCTGGAAGGCTCAGTAGATAGTGTCTGCCTTTGGCTCAGGTCATGATCCGGGGGTCCTGGGATCAAGCCCCATGTCGGCTTTCTGCTCAGTGGGGATCCTGCTTCTCCCTCTCCTTCTGCCTGCTACCCCCCACCCCCGCTTGTGTTCTCTGTCTATCAAACAAATAAATAAAATATTAAAAAAAGAAATGTTCAATAAATTGAAGCTATTATTCAATCCTTCAAGAATAAACTACCAACAGATATTTACCAGTATTTTGAAGCAGCTTATATCTGTTGAGATCTAGGATATGCCATGCCTCATGCTAAGCACTATTGCATGTATTATCTTACACAGTTCTTCACAATGACCTGTGAGAGACTCTTACCAGTTAGAACGAAAGAACAGAGACTTAGAGTTAACATCTTGAACAAGCTGACTTCGCTGCTCAGTGACAGAGGCAGTATTCGCTGCATTTCTATTTTTAAAGCCATAATTTCCCCCCATAATTCCAGGCTGCTTCCTATTAACACTCTCTCTGGATAAATAAACATAAGGAAGCCACATTCTCTGTCCTCTGAGGGCTCTGGTTTAGGTGATAAGACATATGTAAGAGTAAAATGAACACTAATAAAAACCAAAGGTTTTTACACTGCTTTGAAGTTTACAAAGATTGTCCCAATATTTACAACATGTTCAAGTTTTAAAAGATTATTATCCGGGATGTATAAATAATTCACACAAATCAATAAGAAAACAAACAACTCAGTGGAAAAATGAACAGATTATGAGCAGACAGTTTGAATGGCCAATAATCATATGAAAAGATGTTTGGCATCACTAGTCATGGGGAAATTCAAATGAGAATGAGATATGATTTCCCACCCATCAGATTAGCAAAAATAACAGAATACCATGGGTTAACAAGAATGAAGAAAAATGGGAACTATGACCCCACGCTGATGATACTATAAAATGGTAAAATCAGTTTGGGAAGCAACTGACCATGCCTAAGAGAAGTGACCACGAACATGTCCTTGGAACCAGGACTTCCTCTGGGCATTTAGTACCTTAGGGAAACTCTTGCACGTGTGCAGAAAGAGATGTACAAAAATGTTCAGTTTCAGCATTTTATGGAATAGTGAAATATTGCGAATAATATGAAAGTGCATTAATAGGGGAATGGATAAATAAACGGGTCTTCTATAGATGAAATATGAACCAGCAGCCGGAGGAATAAAGTTGAGCTCTGCTTCGCGACATGGATAAATCACAGACTTCTATCGTTAAATAAAAAAGAGCAAGTTGCAGAAAGATGCAGACAAGATCATTTATGTAAAAAAAAACATGGGAAGCAATTCTGCATGTTTAAAATGAACTCTCTTTCTGTAGCATAAAGATCTGCTCAGGAAGGATTTGTGCCGCTACATGATAATAATTACTTCTGGGGTTGGGGGGATTGAGGTCTGGGAAGCTTACCGAGAGGATCTTCCACAGAACCTTCAACTATGTTTTAAGTTTAAAAAAAAAAAAAAAAAAAACGGACAACATCTGAAGCAAATATGGTGAAATGTTAACATTGTCAGATCCAGGTGGTGGGTTTAGGGCATTTGTTCTGCCAGGCTTTGAAGTTGTCTGTGTGGAAGGGGTAATTTATAAAGCAAACAAACAACGCAGAGCTTTTCCCTCACCCTTGTGTGCCGGGCTCCTCATGAAGGCTCCAGAGCCAGCTGCGGCACAGCCGATGGGCCATGTGCTCTGTCCCGTCCCTCCTCCCCCAGCACCTGCCTGTTGTGCTGACTAGGGCAGTGTGAGCGGCCCGGCAGGTGGAGAAGAGGTGAACTGGTGGTGGGGGTGGGAGTGGGTGTCAGGGAAAAGGAGGGAGAACCAGGAGAGCCAGGGATGCTGAGGTTTTGAGCAAAGGCTGAAGAATCCAAAGATTCCAGCTCTGCCTCTGGTAACTTAACCTCCCATTCAGGCCAAAGACAAGTGTGAACCAGGGGCAGAAGGGGGGGACACTGGAGGCCACATGTCTAGGTCAAATCCCTGCTCTGCTGTTTAGTGGCACTAGAGCCTGAGGCACCCCCCACCACACACACAACAGCTTTCTCAGGGTAACATCCACGGAACACAGGACAGGATGAGCATAAAGGGACTGGTGCCAGGCCTGGTACCGTGTCCAACCCTGGGTGTGCATTCCTTGCAACAAGTGCTGTCACCATCGCATCAGCATTCCAATTGTCCCAGCCTTTCCTCAGTAACTTGCTTTATTACCTTCTTGTCCCACCTTCCCTCTTCCTCAGCCCAACAGGGCAGTTTCCTGTGGCAGGCTTCCAGTTTACCTGCGTCCAAGAACTGGTCTCAACATTCCAGACCCAGAAGGTTCACTTCCATTTCTCTGGGGCCTTTGCTCTTCTGAGTGTAGTCTTAGGTCTCATAAACTTGGGGAGCAGCCATGTCACACATGCCTAGGCAACTATCAGTGAAAACCCCTCAGTCTTTTTATTTTGTTTTTCTAGTTTTATTGGGATATAGCTGACATAGAACATTGTGTAAGCCTACTGTGTAAGATGTGATGATTTGATATGTGTATGTACTGTGAGATGCCTGAGCCTTTTCGTATCACTTACAATCAAAACATAACTTTTGCTCCCCCTTTAAACTTGGATTTTTCAGAATGAAATGTGGACTCTTGAATCGAAAAAGGAGGAAAGAGCAAGACAAGAAAAAGATCTTACAGCTGTGGAGGAAGTGAAATTCCTCTTATTTGTTAACGTTAAGAGAGACTGGCCTCTTTCTGCTCTTTTCAAAGAGCTCTATGACATCAAAACTTGCAGAGCGTGGAGATGAACCCGTAGTCCTTTTCTTCCTTCTAGAATAACCATTCCAGAGAACACCTTCTTTCCCATCCCCATGCAGGTTTTTATTTTATTTTATAAGTATTATCATGGTTCTATGGATTCTTCTCTTTTGCATTTGTTGCAGATGCTATAAATCATTGCTGTCATTATTTATCTTGATTTCCCAAATGATTTGACTTTGACCAGTGGGAGTTCCTTCAAACCAGTGCCTATGTTTTTTTTTTTTTTTTTTTGGTGCTGTGTTCTGTGATCTTTGGGTACTTCCTTATTCCCTGGGACAAGATGTTCTGGATTCACCTTGTACTCTCCTTGCCCCAGAGCCAGAGTCATTTATATCTCCAAGGAGCACTGGTTGTTTTCAGTGGAGAATGGTATTTAGAAATCAAGATTTGGACATTACGTGTTCTCTCTATCACTGGGATATCATTGCTTTTAGACCCTTTCAGTACAGAGCTGAAATAAATAAATGTATGTGTGTGTGTGTTTCTGTGTCTTAGATATTGGAGTCTGTGATGGTTAATTTCATACGTCAACCTGGCTGGGCCATGGCACCCAGATATTTGGTTAGATATTATCCTGGATGTTTCTGTGTGGGTGTTTTGGATAAGATTAATATTTAAATCAATGGATTTGGTATAAAAAAGATTGCCTTCCATAATGTGGGCCGACCTCATGGAATCACTTGATGGCCTAACTAGAGGAAAAACCCATTTCCCCTGAGCAAGAGGGAATTCTATAGCAGAGAGCCTTTTCACTTGAACCACGACACTGGCTCTTCTCTGGGTCTCCACCTGCTGGTCCATTCAGCAGATTTTTCCCAGCCTCCAAAACTCTGTGAGCCAATTCCTAAAGCAAGGCCCCTTTCTATATATATGCATACATCCTATTGGTTCTTTTTCTCTGGACAACCCTGACAAATACAGAACCTGATATCTCTAGTCCAAATTCAATGCCATAAGGTCCTTGCTTACCTTACTCATTCATATTTGTAATACCCATTCTTTTGCAGTGTCCAAAAAAAGGTCAATATATTTATTCATTTGTTCTAAACCAATTATGCATGACAAATAAGTTAGCCTGGACTTTTCAAAAATGCCAGAATCATGAAAGAAAGAAAGAAGGAAGGAAAGAAGGAGGGAGGAACGGATGGAGGGAGGCGGGAAGGAGGAAGGAAAAGGCAGGCAGAAGGCATGCTGTATGGAAATAGAACTAAAGACATGGGACAACTGAATACAGTGCATGGTACTTGTTTGAATTCTGGATTGGAAAAAAGAAAAAGGAGCTATAAAGGACATAATTGGGAACCTTTAAATATGGAATGGATACTAGATAATATTTTATAAATATTAAATTATTGGAGCATAATGATATCATGTGAAAGAATATAATGGTAAGATAGGAGACGCATGTTGAATTATTTAGAGAAGCAGTGATTTTTGTTGTTGTTTTTAAGCTTCTTATTTATTTGAGAGAAAGCACAAGAGAGAACCCAAGCAGGGGACGGGCAGAGGGAGAGGAAGAAGAAAACTCCTTGCCAAGCAGGGAGCCCCATACGGGGCTCCATGCCAAAACCCTAAAATCATGACCAGAGCTGAAACCAAGAGTTGGACGCTTAACAGACTGAGCCACCCAAGCGCACCTGGACTGTTAACTTTTCTGCTGAAATTGTTAAAAATAAAAATATTGGGTAAATGGTAGCAGGTATTATGTATCAACTATTACAGATCTGGTAGCAAGAATATTACATATCAAGTATTATGTGTTAGGAGCAAGTGTTGCATATCAAGCCGTGGCTTTGTGCTAGGATCATGAAAGCACTTCACGTACATTGTTAATTTATGTAATCCCCATGACAGTTCTTAGCTAACATTACCTTACAGTTGGGGCATTACCTTATAGTTGAGGCTCAAAAAGGAAGGTGCAGGAATGTATAAGGTCACCCACCTAGCAGGAGGGAAACTGAGCGTCAGTGACCTGACCAGGCCATCTGGCAGATAATGATCAGGGAAGGACCAGGGCCAAGCATATGTTTCTTTCTTTTTTTTTTTTTTTTTAAGATTTTATTTATTTATTTGAGAGAGACAGAGATAGCAACAGAGAGCATAAGTGGGGGAGGAGAGGGAGAAGCAGGCTCCCCACTGAGCAGGGAGCCCTACTTAGGGCTCGATCCCGGGACCCCAGGGATCATGACCTGAGCTGAAGGCAGCACTTAACCGACTGAGCCACCCAGGGGCCCCCTGAATGTATGATTCTTACTTAGGGGCTTGTGGTCTGTTTCATTAGAAAGGTTCTTCCTCCTTGTTTTCCTTCCCACTGGGGTTCCATTTAGAGAAAGATTTCTGCAAACTCAGCCAGGCTCATTGCAAAGAGAAGAGATTCTATTTCCCAATTCTGCTTTGAAGAGGTAAGGTATTCAGCTTCCTGCCCCATGGCTCTTGTTCAGATCATATATACTCATTCTCAGGAGTACCTGTTCTCTTTGGTTATTGGGTCACAACTTTCTCAGATTCCAGAGATGTGAAAGCCCAAGCAGGCAACAGAACCCTCAGACTGAAGGCAAGCATTCCTATTCATTCACAGAGGGACAGTGATTCTTTGTCTGCTCCTAGCTATTCACACGCTGTTCACTTGAAACACAAGCGTAGAGTTAGCCTGGTACAGTGTTCTGCAAACTGAAGGTCATGACCCATTA